>NW_020799095.1:70528934-70571040 GCF_003259725.1 Athene cunicularia
TGGGGAGGGGGGGTGGGGGTGGGGGGAGCGTCACAATTTCAACACCTTAGGAATCTCCAGGAGCTCTTCCATAAGAAAAGTGAATGTCATATCCTGGATTGCTTACAAATGCTTTTTCACATTACTCTTTCATCTGGCACTAGAAGAATCGTATGATGTTGAAAGGCATGCGGCTGATATTAACAAGTGCTGTACAGCGAAACATCATGACAACCATCAAGTTGCATTAGCATTCAGAAGCTAGGAAACAATTCCAGAATATCGCTTTCCTCACTCAAACTGAGCTTAATACTTACCCTTTGAGCATTTGCTTCTGAAAATTATTTTGATCACACTGAAACCACTTTACAGATTAATAAATGAATAGCAGTTCTTTATGATAACAATCTGGGGTTGAGTCTTTTTTCCTCAAACCTTTAAGATTTCAGTGCATCAGGTATGGCTGACACCTATTATTTCATAATTCTATTGAAGAAAATATTTACTTCCCAGGACACATCAAATTTCATGATGTTTTTGGCAAAGTTCTCTGGTTCAGACATAGCATTTGATATCAGAAAGGAACCTCCTTCTAATATAACTCACACTACTTCCCCACAAAACATGAACTAAACAAACAGAAGCATGCTTTTATCAGCACAAAGACAACTATAGTAAGGGTTTCACCAGCATAGCTATCATGATTAGAGGATGTACTAGTTATTTTTATCTCCCACATCCTAGCCGTGATGGGTATGCTGGCAAAATTAAGCCCCTGTTGAGTCATGGCCTGCAAAGTTATCAGGTTGTCAAGATGATAAAAGCAAAAGTCAAAACTAAGTTTTTCTATTTGCTAAATTTCATATATGTGAAAGGATCTTCTGTCATATTGGTGAGAGGAAAACAATACACAGACTTGAAAACAGAAAGGAAAAATCACTCTCAAGAGATCTGTTTCTCAAACAGATGGATGTTAGACTTAGTATTTGCTAATTGGTTCTTGTGCTGTTCTTCTTGTGCATTATTTCCAGCAGTTACTTTACCAGGCTACTCCTTTATATGCGTGTTGGGTATAGAGTATTAGCTGCTATTTCAAGCTCCTCATTTGCTTCAGAAGTGCAACCTCTGTAAACATTATCACAGTCTTGGGACTGTATAAGCAGCTGGATGTCTTTATAAATAAATAAATAGCCTAAATTAATAAAAATAAATTAAATAAATATTCAATGCTAACGGAGTCATTATTAACTTAGCTAGAGTGTGTGCCCTTAGTGGCTTAACTCTGGCCGACCCCAACAGATGAGGATAGGAAAAAAAAAGGGGAAATAAAATAATTGCTTTGCTGATTTCCAAGCTAAATAATTATCTAAAACCCCCATAGCAGTAAGTTTCCCCTCTTTATCCTCATCATCCATGAGGGAGACAAGGGTAGCCAGGAAAAAGGGACCTATTAATTCATTTACAAGAAAGACTTTGAGACAAAAACATTGTGGGCAATAAAACATACTGTCTCTTTCTAAAACCTTAGTTCTACTTTATAAACCGTTTACAGCAGAAGGGAGAAGAAACAGGAAAGTCTTTCCCCTTCACAATGCCGTGTCTTACAATTTGCCAGGAAAAAAAGCTCAACCCTTAAAGCAGTTTTCCAGATGAAACCAAAGTGTGCATGTGGTTCAGCTTAACAAAGGCAGCTTCCATACTCCCTGGATTGTTGCCACTATAAATCGAACATTATTCTAGGGATACTGGAAATATGTTTGATTATGCACTAAATGATGAGACTTGCAACAACTGCTTTTAGCTACTGGCCCAGCAGAAGTATTAGCAAAAAAACACCATTCTTCATCAATTACAACAAGGAACAGCAGTATTACTTTTGTGGACATGGCTGCTTCTGACAGCTGAGGGAAAAATATCTGTATGTTCAGTGTAATGCCTAGAATGCAAAATAGGAGAAAAGTGTGCTTCCCTGATTGTGTCTAGTACTCAAGATATTGTGTTATTATCAGGGCTGCACAGCCATGAATACATAAACTGGAAACTGGCTTTTCCACGTAAAATATGCCTGCCTCACATTACTTTTGTGGGAGACAGCTTCCGGAGTATATCTTCAAAACATATTATTGGTATTTTTTTCTCTAAAAGATAAGCCCCAAAAGGGCAATGTCAGCATCTCTCTTTACAGATGCACATGTTCTCCCAGTACAAGAGTTTTGTTAAAACTGCTAGAGGCAGGTCAGGGCATTATTTATTGAGACAGGAGATCTCCTGATCTGAATTGCAATGCAGTCCTGCAGTGAGTCATAAATTCACTTACCTTTTTTTCCCTAAAAAACCAAAACAAACAAAAACAAAACCAAACAAAACAAAACAAAACAAAAAAACAAACACCAAAACCACAAACCAACACAAAAGAAAAAAACACAAGAAAGGTAGATGTTGGTTAGGTTTTTACTTGAATTCTGAAAAGAGGATGGATGATGTTCAGGTTGCCAAGGTGATATGCTTGGAATTGTTTACAAATAATACTGTGAAAAATAGTGAGTTTCTATGCAAGCGGTTATGTTCCTCTTTCCTCCTGCCCACTAAGAAATGTCTGCACAAACATCTTGTTTTCCTCTAAAAGTACTAGGCACCAACAACTCCTAGCAGTGACAAAAGTGGAAAATTGTACATGTGGTAGGGGAGAGGTTGTACAGCTAGATGATAACTCTTCTAACTCTACAAGAAAAGTATGTTGGAGGGGAAAAAAAAAAAAAAGCTTATGACATAAGATCTGTTATTTGATCTTTATCTACCATGAGTAGATGCAACTACCTTGATAGTCTATTGCAAAAAGTAAATTCTATGACAATTTGCATACAATGTTTCATACTCATTTCTGAACTTTAACAAGACTAGTGAAACCTTAATGAGACAAAGCTTGACATATTGCCATCTCCTTTTTTTCTTTGCCTTTGCAATTCCGTTGACCACACATTTTTGCAGGAATCATCTAAAGAAGTTTGTTGTCTTGTTCTTCTAGCCTTGAATCCTCTCATTTTCCTCTACAGTGAAATAATCAATTTATCTAGTCCCAGCTGATTTTTGTGAATTCTTGGTCATGCCCTCCATTTCAACGAACTAAATATGAGAAATTAAGATTTCCTGTTTTTTTGTTTTGGTTTTGGTTTTGGATTTTTTTTTTTAATTATTATTATTTTTTGGAAGCCGACAATAGCTCCACAGCCAGCAAGATTCCTCACCTACACTTTGGTGATGTGTAAAATTATTTCCAGGTGAAAGAGTACAAAAGGTCAATATTTTAGTCTTTTATAAGAAAAAATTGGGGAAAAAATAATAAATAAATTGTTCAGATTTGAAAATCAGGATGGACTGAATTTTGGACTAATTTTTAAAAGAAATTTTAACTGGCCACTCATAAGCAATTTGAAAATATCAAACTGGGTACATTAGAAAAATCTGAAATTTCCTTCTAGCACTCTTTGGATTGGAAGAGCTTTAATCAATACTGCTGTTCTTTCAAAGATTCTTTTAATTTTGGCAAAGTAACATTTTTACTAATGAAAGACTGTCAGAAAAAATGGTAATGATTCTAGAAGTCAAATCCATATTTCATAAAAAATCTAATTGTGGTATAAACTCAGGCTTCCTATAGTTCCTTCCAGTCAATCTAATATAAACTACAAGTCTTTTTTAGGGCTAGTATCATCAGTTTGGCCAAGAAGTTAGAGATCTTGGGTCTCATTCTATTTGCAGTTATTCCTGATTTGCCTTTGGACTTCAGACAGTGTAAAATTCAGGCCAGTATGCCTGCTGTGACAACTATTTACAATATATTAGTCCTCAATACTGTTTGTATTATTTTAAAAATAAGATAAACTTCCTTAATATTCCATACCGTTTCCTTGAGCCATGTGCATGGTTTACAATTATTTTTCTTTTCTTTCTAAAACATAAATAGATACTTAAGGACATCTGCATTTTATAATGTCTTGCATCAAATATTTGTTGATTTCACATAAAACAAAAAAAAAACAAATCCAAACCTTGAAATGCTGACTATTATATAAGATGTTTCCAAACAACAATAACATGAGATTTTTTGTTAATTTGATTACTCTTTGTGGTAATGTAAGTATATACTTTAATTAAAATGTCATGAGCTATAGCAAATGTAATCCTCCATCACTACCTTTGTGCATTAAAGATTGACATCTGTAGTGCCCTGTATTATTGCCTGGAAAAAAAATAATGAGATTTTAGAATCTACTTTTTAAAATATATTGGTTTTATGCTTTGCAATAAAATAGAAAACCTGTTAGATAGAGTGAGCAATGCTTAATAATACTAAAAGATAATACTGAAAGAAATTAATTTCAGAAAACTTCTTTAGAACATTAAGTATGTATTTAAGTTAGTAAATGACTGGAGGTACATTAAAAACCCCTGTCTGACCTCTCATAAAAATATAAGCTCACATACTATCTGTTTGTTGTAAAAGATCTGACAGATGAATTAATACAGTTGAAACTGCTGCCACTGTGAAATTGATTATTTTTCATATTCAGAGCCTGCCATTTATCAAACTAAAATATGACTTTGAATGTCTGCCTTAATAAAACTTAGTTTATAAATCAGCATTTCTTCCTTCTTTCGTGTAATAATGTTGAATTACCTGGAACGTGTACCTAAGAATATCTAACCTAACCTTTTTATACAAATAAGAATGAGTATGTGCAGGGATCATCAGGCACCTGGGTCAGTGGCAGAATTTCCAGGCAGGCTCATGGCCGCTGTCTGCTTCCTTCACCTTGTAATGTCATCTTTTTGTGTGAGTACTTAGACATAGATATGGATTCTGCATGGTGTTTAACATGCCTACCTGTGCATCACCGGTACATGCAGCCCAGCGCTACCAGGCTCCCTGTGCCCAGCCCCCGGCTGCAAAGCGAGCTGCAGGTGCCTGGCATAAATGTGCAGGCCCTACAATGGTAGATGTCTAATAGTAGGTAGGACATGAACTCCACTGTAAGTATTGCTGTGAAAGCACTCATTCTGTCTCACTCTTTCAGCAAAGCTTTGTTTTGGTAAATAATTTCTGGTTTGGAGGAAGCTGCTGCTGGTGATGTATCAGGAGCTGCTTGGTGGTCATAGTAGTTTTAGAAGGAAGGGGAGCTGGTCACTGCTCTGTAAAAAAGGATATAGATTGGTTTTAAGCTGCTGTTGCTAGAGGTTAGGAAACAAATGATGGAATAGGGGATAAGCAGTAAAATACATTCCCAGCCACAGTAGCTTTGTTTGGAATATGCAGAAGTAGATAAAGACATTTACTGCTAAATCTGTTGTTTCAGTCTCCCGAGACACTGTATGGATTACATTTATGAAAAATTACCAATTTTGCTTGTTAAATAACGCCCCCGCTAACACATTCAATACTTCACATGACAACATCTTAAATATATGTGAATAATTACATCATAACAAGAAAAAATTAAGATTACTCAAATATCTTAATTTAGCATTACTTACCTAAACCTGTTTGAACTTAAGAGAAGTTGATGACTATACTGAGTCAGTAGTTCCTGATTTGTGTTAGTTTAGTATACTTCATAAAGTTTCTCTTAGTCTGAAGTGTAACTAATCCATATATTTACTTGTAAATCACAGAATCATACAGGGGTTTGGGTTGGAAGGGACTGTAAAGATCATCTAGTTCCAACAGGTTGCTCAAAGCCCCGTCCAACCTGGCCTTGAACACTGCCAGGGAGGGGCAACCTGTTCCAGTGTCTTTCAGTTTAAAACTGTTAACCCTCATCTTATCACTACACTCCCTGGCAAAGAGTCCCTACTCACCTTTTCTGTAGGCCTCCTTTAAGTCCTGGAAGGCCACTGTAAGGTGTCACTGGAGCCTTCTCTTCTCAAAGATGACCAACATCAACTCTCTCAACATGTCCTCATACAGGAGGTGCTCCAGCCCCCCAGACATCTTCATGGCCCTCTTCTGGATCTGCTCAAGCAAGTCTTTCTTATGTAGGGGGTCCCAGAGCTGAATGCAGTATTCCAGGTGGGGTTTCACAAGAGTGAAGTAGAGGGAGAGAATCACCCTCCTCAACCTGCTGGCCACACTTCTCTTAATGCAGCCCAGGTTAAAGTTATCTTTCTGGGCTGTGAGTGCACATTGGTGGCTCATAGTTGGGTTTTGATCCTCTACTACTCCCAAGTTCTCTGCAGGACTGCTCTCAATCCAGTCATCACCCAGCCTTTATTTGTGCATGAGATTGCCTCGGCCCATGTGCAGGACCTTGCACTTGTTGAACTTCATGAGGTTTGCACAGTCCCACCTCTCAAGTCTGTCAAGGTCCCTCTGGATGGCATCCCTCCCCCCCAGCATGCTGACTGCACCACACAGCTTGGTGTCATCGACAGACTTGCTGAGCGTGCACTCAATCCCTCTGTCTTTATCCCTGACAAAGTTATTTAATAATACTGGTCACAGTGCGGACTCCTGAGGGACACCACTCCTTACTGGTCTCCACCTGGATATTGAGCCATTGACCACAACTCTTTGAGTGCGACCATCGAACCAATTCCTCATCCACTGAGTGGTCCACCCATCAAACAGATGTTGCTTTTTCTTGCACAACAGTAAGGGTCCAAAGGTGGCACATACTTCTTTTTGAGGGAATGGGGGAAAAAATTGAAAGCTACCATTTCCTTCTCCATCTTAGTCTCGGGAGTGGAACTAAGCTATTGCTGTGGCTCCCTGAATTTCTGGAGCAGAACACAGGGCCGAAAGTGGAAGATCCTATTACAAAGATATTCCTTATGGTCAGGAACAGATGAAAGCCATCAAATGCTCTACAGATATTAGATAGCTTCTGTCTGTCATTCCAGTAGGAAAATGTATTCCTTCAGCTGGGCTTGTTTAAGCTATTTAATACATAGTCAGTTATAGTTATGTCTGATATAAGGGAAGGCACAAGTGTTTGAGTAGGCACTGCTTCCACAATTGTTATACTGAACCTGGACTTCGGTCTTTAACACATTTCATTCTTCACCCTTCACATTCAGAAAAACAAGAGAGTGACCTCAGGCTTTTAGTTAACTGAATACATCTCAGTGGTTAATTTTCATTAATTTATTCATTGCTAATATGTTCTTTCTTTTAGAAATTGAATTTAGTGAAACTTGCCCTCAGCTTGAAAACATGATCAACCTATTGACTTTAAAAAGGGATTGTTAGTCAAATAACACATAGTTCTGGGTCTTCTTCAAGAGATACAAAGAATTATCTCTTGGAGCACCTTTTCATTATCTTATTGTTCAATAAAGAGCTGTAACAGAAGCAGTCTTGTATGACCAGCCATCATGCAACAAGTATTTTGACAATATTGATTCTAAACCCTTCTGCACCACTGCCAGTTCTCATATGGAGATGGGGGTGGGGGGGGGATACACTCTGAAAAAAAAATAATCCTCCAAACAGTGAAGCACTCCCAGAAGTAAACCTGGACCAGTTCATTAAGGTTAATTTTAGATTGTGAACATCCTTTGAAACTTGCCAGTTTTCGTTACAGAAAAATACCAGTCTTGAAACACTTGCAGTATTCCACAGGTATTCTTGAAAAAAATGTCAAATGACCTCCGAATGCGGAACATTTCTTAAAGTAAAACCAGTGGGGATAACCCTCATCCCTGTGCTGTTTCTCACGTAGGTGGTCCTAACCCTCACTCACTCCAAATCAGCATTGCAAATCCCAGCATTCATTTGCACAGAAGATCATAGGAAACTATTAATTCTTCAAAGCTGATGGAAAAGCCTAAATATGAGTCTGTTTGTTTTGCTGGAGACTATAATTTGAATCCTCTTTTCGTTATGGGGCAGTGGGGAAATGCAGGTAAATTTCTTAGTAACCATCAGGGGGGACGAGACATTTCTGTGACTGTTGCCATTTACATTGAGTTTTCTATCTTCATGTGAAGTTTTTTTGCTCCATGGGTCCCCCTTAAGTCAGAATATAAAGCAAACTGCACTAAGTCTGGTCTATAACCATGACTGAAAACAGTGTCAGGGGGAGGTTCTTCTTCACAGTATTTCTGTTTCCTACTGATCTGTATTGAAAAGGCAAGATGGCTCAAATCTGGATTTGGAAGACAACTGGCTGAACAAACAGCTAATTTCATTCTACAATGGGAATGTGAATTCCACCTTCAGAAGACTGCAGTAGAGTTTTTCAAGATACTTAGAGATTGGTTCACTGACAGATTCAGTAGCTGCTAGACCAAACACTTGTTTTAAAGGCAACTCACATATTTTGCTTCCACAGTTGTCTACCTTTTAACAAAACTGTGGGGTCAAAGTCCAGTATTGTGCTTCCCCCAGACCTCCATCATATATGTATGGGTAACAAGTTTTTATGAACAGTGGATGCATCCTCAAGTGTTTATAAATATCTGGTGGTGGGCTGCTTCCCTTTTTCCACTATGCCTCAGCTGTTACCAAGACGGTTGCTAGTGTGGAGCTGAAGATCTGATTGTTTTATTCTTGTCTTGTTTCCAGTGGAACAGGAATTACAACAGAATCCACTAGCAACAGGACTAATGTGTCCGAAATATCTCTGATCACTGCTCTATACTGAAAATGTGATTACTTGTGTTTCTTTGCAGGAGCATATGTGCTTCAAGTAAAGGCGACAGATGCTGATGATCCCACTTATGGAAACAGTGCTAGAGTGGTTTACAGTATTCTTCAGGGGCAACCATATTTCTCCATTGATCCGAAGACAGGTAAATAGTCTATCAGCAGCAGTGGAAGATTTAAACTTTGGATTTTGATTCATCTGGGCAGTATCAATGAATAAATATGGACTGGGCTGATATGCCCAAAAGCTAGTAGAGTAACTTTGCACATGATTCAGTTTTGAGCATTGACTAGGTTTTGAATGAATTACAATCTGTTGTAGAAACAAAAGAAACATGCTCCTTCAGTCAGTTCTGGAATATCTAAAATATGTATACATTGAACAATTAGGGGGTTTTATGCTTTACCATTTCTCTATAGCTAAAGCTTTAGATGCTACCTGCATTCTAATTTTTCTGGTTTTAATCCTGATGATTCAGTTTTATATCTTAGGTCTACATTCTTTTTTCTCAGCATTTTTACTTGCTGAATTTACTCAGAAATTCTCCAGCAATGATTGTTTGGCGATATAGAGCTAATCTGGAACTGTGGAATGGCTAATAATCTCCTGCCCTTCTCTCTTCCTGGGGCATAGTGTTTTTCTGGGGTTACTGGATGTGTGTACAGAAAAGGATAATATGTTTAAAGAGGTATTTGGGAGGTGGTGGACATGTTGATTAGGTATCTTGTCCTGTATTTCTAAATGTCGTTCTTGTTTCTTTATTTAGCAATTCAGTTAAGTAGCCAATAACCTACAAGGTGAATGCCATGCATTGTGTCATCCTGAATGTGTTACAGGGAGAGTTGTCCATATGCCCCTTTCAGTAAATAGTTTCTCCTTCCATTGAAGTTTTATTTGGATGCTAAATTATGTGTTAAAGAGCCTTTATCCCTGATCAATCAATAGTTTGGTGGTGAAAGACTCATAAGACTGTTAGTGCACTATCTCAAATGGACACATTCCTTTGTCACATGCTCCATTTAGCTGGTGATCATATTCCAATTTGCAGTGAGCAATTTTACTTTTCAAACTGAAATGAGACTTCTTCAAGTGTCCGGGGGGGGAAAAAAAAAAAGTATTTACCTTTACACTTATTCTTTTATTTCAGTCTTGTAAAGAATCAGCAGGAATTCAATGGCAAGAAAAACCTTTACTGGAGCCACAATTGGAGTTCTAGTACAAGTTTCGCAAGAAAAAAAGATTAATAGTTAGTAGTACTTGAAAAAGAATTGCTGTATCATATTCTCTCATCTATTACTCAGTAGTGAGTAGTGAGTGGACCATAGGTGGTGGCACCCTACTAACCTTGGAACATCATACAAACCTGGTGTTTCCACATCTGTCTATTAATACCTTTAATGAGTTACTCGGGTGGATCTTGGTGGTAAAAGAATGGACACAGCTGTAAAGGAAGTTTCATGAAACAGCTAGCCCAGCAAAATCCTATACCAGAAAAAAGCATATAGATTAATCTTTCTGTGAGCGTGTGCAGAATTAGAAATGTGTTGTCTTACTTTAGAAAGGTTACAGCATGAGAGTTAGCTGTGGGTCTAACAATGGCGGTAGAGAGAAACAATATGTGAGTAGTAATGCACAGGATGCTGCTTAATGATTTACTCCAAAATCCAGAAGTCTTGGGCAGCATTACAGATCTTCTGGCATTTCCAGTTCTTAATTCTATAACTGAGGAGATGATACAGTAGTTTTCCACTGAAGTTTTACCGCCAGACACCTGCCTTATATGCTTTTGACGAGAAATGTGAAGAAAGCCATCTGGGTACAAGATGAAAAACTCAGAACTGCTGGCAGATGGATAAGCATTTTGGGGGTTGCTGGTTTTGGCTTTTTTTGACGACTCACATTCTAGTGACAGTTTTGAGCCATTGTCTTGTAGTTTTTTAAACAACGTAAGAACATCCATACTAGGTCAGACCAAAGGTCCATGCTGCCCTGTATCATGTTTCCAAAAGTGATCCTTGCTCAGCTCTAGTGAAGGATAAAATAAGTGTTTAGTGATGAGCCCCTTGAATTGTCTTCTAGCCTTCAACAACTTGTTCTTACGAAGTTCCTGGGTGGTTAGCAGTGTCCATGTAACAAAAACTCTGAAAGAATTTCTCCTGCATAACTTGTCCACTTCCCAGCAGAGTTGACTTGTTCAGGAGTGCAGTATCTGCACACCAAGTGATTAGAATTTCCACAGCAAATTTTTTTTTGGGTGGAGAACCATCAACTCTTGCTTCTTTGAAATATGCACCTCTTAACTTATTTTATACCCCACACTTACATTGCACAAGACAGTGAACAGTTAATTCCTTTTTATTATGATGACCTTATTACCATGACCATCATTATGTTGACCTTATAGACCTATATTCTCCCCCCATTGTGTCTTTTCTAGATTTTAAACAGAAACCATTCCATAACACTGATCATCCTTCTCAGGATGATAAACATACAGCATTCAAGAAGGAAGCTCATATGGGTATATAAAATGTTTTAATCATAACACTTCTGTTCTTTATTCTTTTACAAACAGTTCTGAACGTTCTGTTTACTTTTTAGCATCTACCACACAGAGGCTGGCATGTTTGTGGAAATTTCTGTTACTACCTCAAGATCTCATCACAAAGATGATAACTGACAATAACTTTATCTGTGAAACAAGGATTGTGTTTGGCATGCACATAACTGTACACATACTCCTTTCTCAAATAATTCCTGATAGGTGGTAAACATTTACTCTGATATGAATCTAGTACACTTAAATAGTTTTTAACCTTTATGGGTCTGAATGTCACAGCTGCTCCTTTACTACTCTTCTTTACTGACCTAACTTTTTTCAGTGCTTTGCTGGAGGTAAGCAAACTATATGGAAGCAGGAGACAGTTTTTATTGTTCTTGTAGGAAGGTTAAAAGCATTACAGTCCCTGCTGGAGATTGGCACATTTTAAGGCCTCAGATCTTGTATGTGGGGGTTACTTTTTGATGCTCTGAAATGGCTCTTCTGATGTTAATGTGAGTTTTCTTTAACATAGAGCACTTCTCTTAAGACAGATAACCTCCCCTGTCTTTCCTCTGTACATTCTGTTCTGTTACTAAAACGTCCTTTTGATAAACTTCTTTCCTCTGAATTTTCTGATGTGTTTGTGAGGTCAATATTCTTACTTAGGGCTAGATGTCTCCAGTTTTTTCTTAGTACTGTAGTTCATATTCTGACCTCAGTTACAGTCTTGAAATCCAAATTGGTGTCAACAAGATTATTGATGTTAACACTCAGGAGGCTTTTCAAGGAACCTGGATTTTTTCCCACACAAGTGGATCATCTCCTGTTGAATTAAGGCTCAATAACTTTGCAAAATATATCTTATAGCCCAGGTCCCTACATACTATTTTCAATTTTCAGTAGCCTCATCAAGATCATACTTTTTTACACATTTGATATTAATGACAATTGCAAAGAAAAAAAAAATCAGTTATTCAGTTCTGGAGCTGAATAACCTTTTTTGTATAATCTTAAGGTAGAAGGCTTTAAAAATGCTCAGAACACCATTACATGCATGTAAGGACTCTGTATTATAATAAAACTTTGATCTAAAGTTTGGATATTTGTGAAGCTGAAGTTGCAATTTCAAAATTTATAGTCTTCTTTCCCATGGATTTTTACCTCTATTCTATTTTTCTATTTTGCTGGTTAGATAATTTTAAATCACCCTTGTCCTATCCATATGAACTGATGATTTTGGTACAAATAGTGTATTTCAAGGTTTTTTTCTATGCTTTTGAAATAGAGTAGGTAGAAAAGGGAAAATTGTCTATGAACTGCTAGACATGAAAATTATTCTCATTGATTTTTTTTTTTCTGGAGACAAAAGTTTTTTATAGACAAATATATATAATGTCCTTACACTTTCTGAAAGGAATAAACAGTGGGTGACTGAGAACTTTACTACTAGAGTGATAGCCAATTCTTCATTTTCTGATGACCATCTGGAATATTTCTAACTGAGAAGGCCACTCAGTTGTACCTAAAAGAGGAATAACAATCATGAACTGCATCTCCTGCTCACAAACTACTATCTGCTCATTTTCAGGTTTTTCTACTTACTGTTATTTTGTTTTGCTAGTATAACAAGTCTTTAATTCTCATAGTTCTTTTCTCCTTAGAATGGGCATACCAAGGATATTGTAATTCCACAATGCAAAAATATGGATTAAGAGATTCAAGATGAAACCTAGTAATGTTCATCCTATTTACAAAAAAGATTTTTTCATGAATATGAACAAACTTTTACAGTTTTACAATTCAAGATTTCTGTCCAGTACAAATAAAATATTGAACAACACTGTTTTCAAAAGCTCAAATGGATAGCGTTGCAGTATCTAAATCTTCTTAAGTGTTTGTTAGTCATATTCCAAAGCTATGCAGTACAGTATATACCATGCTGAGGTAGAAAACAGTAGTTGTTATTAATGTTGTCATTATCATCATCAGTGTTACAAGTGGAGAGAAAGAAAATTGGTATACAATTCAATTCAACTGGAATTTTTAATAGGTTCCAGAAGTAGCAGATTTAGGTCAAAGTTATTTCTAGACTATGGACAAATACTATAAGCTAACAGTTCCTATTCTTACTTGTTAACACAGCAGCAGTTAGTTGCTCTAAAGGTAAGAGTGACCCTTACAGCTTTTTTCTTATCATTCCAGACCCATTATAACACCAGGGTGAAAAAACTGCTTTTAAACCCAAATGGTTTAATACTAGACAATAATATTTTCTAAAACAATAGCAATTTAGATGAGAAGTATGCTTCCAATTGGTTTATTTTTCAGCTGTGCGTGCTATCTGCACCAGTCTGCACCTAGATTTTTTTTGAAAATTATTGCTGAATATATTGCATTTTGCAATATAATACAACTTGTAAAATTCTGACAAACAAGTGCATTTTCTCCTATACATTTGGTTTCAAGAGAAAGGCTTGAGTGCCCAAACCCTTATAGCTTTTTATAACCTCAACAGCTAATCCTGTGACAAGTACCCCTCTCTACAAGTCTTACTTTTATCATATACATTCTTAACATATCAGAAGGGAGATTATGGCATACCTATTTAGATCTCAGTTATCCAAAGTCACTGAAGATTAAGAGTAGTGTCTTACCATGATATTTTAATCAAATTTCTTTAAGGAAATTCCTAAAGTTTACCCTGCATCTGTGTGCTATATCAAGAAAACTTTCTCAAGCAAAGGAGAGTCTTCTGATAAAGACTTCCTTTTGTATAGAAGGAATATTGTCTTGGCCTACAGTAGCTTAACTGTGATGGCAAGTGACTGGTTGGAAACAACTGAAGTTGCAGGCTCTGAAATGCATTGTCACATTGCCCAACTCTGCACAATGCAGCATTCTTCAGTCCTAGTTGACAAACCTGTGCTCACAATGCTCACATCCCTCCTCAAAACGCACCAATCCCTTGCAGCCATTCATGTCCCACCGCAGTCATTTTGAATGGTTGAATGGCTGACTAGCTTGCTTTTGAAAAGCCCAAGTGATTTGCCTGTTTCTGTGTGAACTACTTTCTTATTAACCCTTTAGGAAGAGTTCCATTCCTGGTCCAAGAGATCCAGTATTAAAATATAATAGTAGATATTTCACAGCCCTTCGCTTACTTATTCTTTCTCTTTCCCATTTCTTTTTGTAGGTGTAATAAGAACAGCTTTGCCAAATATGGACAGAGAAGTGAAAGAACAATATCAAGTTCTAATCCAAGCCAAGGACATGGGAGGACAGCTGGGAGGACTAGCTGGTACTACCACTGTAAACATTACTCTCACGGATGTCAATGACAACCCACCCAGATTTCCTAAGAGTATGTTGAATTCCAAATGCACTGATTTTCAAATAAGCATGACTGAAAATATTAATGTGAAAAATGCTTTAGATAAGGAATTGAGATCCAGGAAGAAGAACAATGTATGATGAAAAAATTTAGAATATACTGTTGGTTTTTTAAATTATATAAAGTTTAATTTGAATGTATGAGTTTTGAATGAGAGGAAACACAGCAGCATTCCACATGACCTGCCTGAGCCTGAGAGTTCATTTAATTTACATTTTTAAAATGCTTAGGGAAGTATTATTTTTTCGAGGGAAACTGGATGATCCCCTTCAAATGACGAAAGTTTATAACCTGAGACTTCCAGGTACCAAAGACACAACTGGCTGATGCTAAGCACTGTTATGATAAATGGGAACAGATTTTTTTAATACAGAATTATTTTTTTTAGCCTAGAAGATATCTGTCCTTGAAAACACTTACAGCCTCAAAATAGTGATCAGACACTGGCAGTTTATAACTTTTCATGTCAATAAGTTTAAATGAAGCTTTTCAGAAGTATGCTAATTTAAAGAGTTTCACAGTCTGTGTATGATTAGCAGGATTGCCACTTACTGATCTCCTTAAATTTACTGAAGTTTTGTATATCCCATACCTTTGAAATGCAGAAACTACCCAAGAATAAACCTTGATAACTATGCCAAAACAATTAGCTGCTAAAAGTCATTAGTAAGGCAAATTCATATTAAAACATTAGTGTGAATTTGCAGTAAGATCATGACAGCTTTTTACTTTGTATCTCCTTTCTTGTATATGAATTATAATCCAACTTTATGTATTATAAATGTTCCTTAGATACCAAACCATACCTGAAACTTCAGTTTTCTATCATATAAAAAATATTCTTCTTATTTTCCTCAGTATGAAAATGTATTGCATTTCTGCAGGCATGTAAGAATAACCACATTAAGACAAATATCCATCTAGCTCTGCCTTCTGTCTCTTACACTGACATCTAGAGGGTATAGATAAGAACAGGCTAAACAATACTCCAGAACATTTCTTCAGTTTCTAATGATTTTTAGCCCAGATGGTGTCTGTATTTAACAGCCCTCAGTGGATTTTTCTTACAGACACTTTGCTTTGAAACTCATGTAAAATCTCAGAGTCCACAACATCCTATGGTAGTGAGGTACACAGATGAATCATGTATCACTCAACAGCTTCCCCTCATTTGTTTTGAATCCATCCCCACATAACTACCTGCATGTTGACTTCTTTAAAGAATTCAGAAAGCACTGCAAAATATAACCTTTACTTAGAAAATCTGTGTTGAGTTTTTTTTCAGTATGGGATATTCTCCATGAGTCCATTAATCCTGCTTCTACTGCTTTGTTCTGTGCATGTCAGTCATATCTATCTTTAGCTCCCCTGAACTTCCTGGAAATCTTTGGGGGGGTTAAAAATCAGCATTATATTAACACCTACAAGCCTTTTTGTGCCACAATGGTTTGAAGCAAAATATTACACATCATAATAGTTCACTTATTTCATCCTTCAGGCTCCTGGGCATGTAAACAGCTAATCCCAATGATTTGTTACTGTTGTGTCTATTTGTTCCACAACTGGTTCTATAGCTAATTTAACCTTCTCATGAGCGCCCCATAAAGAAGGGTTCCAGGATAGAAAAATTCCCCAGCTATTCTATGCTGAACACAAAGGAAAAAAATGTATTCAGTTTTACATTTGTGGTTTTATCATATCTGAGCACTTCTATACCTCAGTTTTGGGTTGGCTTTACTCTGTTCCTCTCGCGCTTATGCTTCTAAATATCTTTAAAAGACAATTGTTTTTGGCTTGTTTGCCAGAGATTTATTCAAACATACTTTTGTCCTCTTTATTGTGTTTTTATAGATAAAGCAGATTTTATGATTTTTTCTATTGTCTTTCCTGAGACACAACTTCATTTTTTTGAAAGATGTGTTCTTGCTTTTATTAGCTATGTTGTTTACCCCTACAGACTTGAGTTTTAATAGGTGCTGTGCATTTGTTGTGGGTCTTCAAAACAGTATCTCTAGATAGCATCCACACCACCCACAGTTATTTAACTGTCTCAGCTATCCCGTTCAGATTTTTTTATACCAATATCCCTCAATTTTATTTACTCTTTTTTTTTTTTTTTTTTTATTTATTTAACTGAGTACAGTCATCATGTAATTTTGTCTCTTACTGCTTCTCCACAGATATTGCATTTAAAGTCATTATGGTTGTGCTGCAGATGAGTGGTTTAGATTGCTTAAAGAATCACTGTCAAAGGTGTTAGCAAAAGTGATTTTAATATGATGTTGCAAAAGTGCGACTTAACAAAGTTCGATGGCAATGTTAACTCTTTTACTTCCTACATGGAAGAAACATACAGAGAAGAATTGATTTAGAATGATTTACACAGAGACCAGAGATGCAAAAAGGTAAGAGAAACCCTCCCATTAGGTCATGAGGTTCAGGATGGACCCCTTGCTTTCTAAACTGCTTCTCAGAGAGGAGTCTAGATGCCAGACTTGGTCCCAGACTTGGTCAATGATTTATATCTAATAGAATTAGTGACATGTATTTCATTAGTATGAATTTAACATGCTATTACTTACTGGCATGCTAGTCACTTACTGGGGATCTGTTGCAAATAAGGTGTCTCTCTGCCTTGGTAAGGACATACCTCTTGATCTCTGGTGAGGAATCTCAAACCTTATGAGGTGTCCCTGCTGAAAGGCACCTGCTATGCAGTCAAATTGCAATTCAAGGAGAACTCAAAATGCAATTCAAGGAGAACTTAAATTAGTCGCTTCCAATGATCATTGGTAAAAGGTCTCTCTGCCTTGAGGAGCGACCTTGAGGGGCGTCCCATGTCAAGGGAAGATCACTGCCATGCAACCACACTGCCTAAGAGGGAGAGCTTAAAGAAGACTCACTCTGGCTGTTACATTTATGGGATAAAGTGATTGGTTTGTAGTTGAATTGCATACAATGGGAGAGGTATGCACGAGAGTCCTTGTACCCACAACTAACTTTGTTCACTGATGGATGAATCTTGGTAAAACCACCCACTTCTCATGTGTTAATCAACATGTTCAGTGAACCAAGCTCATATGCACCAGTGCTCACTGCATCACTCTAGAGGAGTTCTTGGCCCATCTACACCACAGGCCTTTACCTCCTTTGGAACCTGTAAACAAACTACTGCAAGGTTAGTTAAGGGGGGGTCTAGTGCATCCATCACAGGTTGCTGTAAAATTTAAAACTAAAGAACTTTTCCTGAGTAGATAGTGTTAATACCGTTCTCTTCTTTAAGTCTTATTTGACTTAGAGTTTCCTTTAACAACCATTGTTACTCCACAGATAAGGTCTGCTTTGCCTTTTCTGTGTGTTTTGCTCCCTGGTACTGCGTTGCGTAACTGATTTTCTTCTTTGCTACAAATTTTGAATATGCCTATTATGCTGATATTCTTGTTTAGCATTAGGCATTAAAGCTACCCATACTATTTTAACCCTTGGCTTTATATTGTGACTTTCTGTCTCCTCTTTACTAGACTGTAGTTTGATTCTGTGTGATCTACCATGTCTGCATTTCCTACTGGACTACAATCACCTTTTGTAGAATTCTTGAGTGAAGAATGCAGAGTTCTGGTGACTGCACCCTTTTTCTAAACTGTGTTCTTTTGCATTTTTTTGAATTTTGTACTTTCCAACACCTGCAAATTTTCCAGAACTTTTCAACTAGAATCACAATGGTCATAGAGAAGTTTTTAATTTTTTTGAAGTCTGTTTTTCCTTTGGCCAAAATAAATTTTGCATCTTCTCTATGGGCACCCATTCTTTAATTAGTGCCCCTACTTTCCAATAATGTGAATCCCTAACCTTACACCTTTTTCTCAGCTAGGCATTTAAAGCTTTGCCTTTCCATCGTTCTCCCTCTGATTGTAAATAGTGAGACAATTTCAGACTATGTTACTATGAATGTCCTTAACTTCAGCTTTTGCTTTCCAGCTAAATTTCACCCTTAAGGACTCTGTCCAATCTTACCTTATTTTGTCAGAGCTCACATGGACTACAGCTATTGGCCTCTCCTTGTGTTTCCTCACATACTGTCAAAACAGTATGAGATGCTCCAAATCTGGCCAACACACAAATAAATCATCCCAGAGGGTCTCTTTGAACAAACATTCCCAACATTCCTAATGCTTGTTAAACTGTCCACCGCTGCAGTCTTCTCTTTCCTTTCAGCTGGAATCCCTGCTGCAGAAAGGGTACCACAGTTGCAAGAGAAAATAATGTAACTGCTGTGAAACTGAGAAATTTAGTGCATTGGCAAGTTCCTTGGGCCAAGTGCTTTTTCCTGTGTCTGATTTTCAGTTGTATATTTTACTTTCTTTGCTGTTAGGGGCCTTAGAAATTTTCTATTTGATTGTATGCCTTCATCTACTATGATGCTGCAAAAATACATGTCTCACATGATGTCATAGAGAAATCATGGAATAAATCATCTTTGAAGAAGATAGCCTTGAGGTCTCAGTTAATGCATACACTGTGGTTATGATGTCTTTGCCCAGTTGTTGCTATGAAGGAGCAGAAAAAATCACAAGAGACAAAGCTTGCCCTGTACTTTGCATGCTAATAAGGTTGAAAACCTTTCATTTCTATTATAACAAATGTCACAGAATCTGAATTATAGCAGTGACTCAACAAAACAGAAGAAAATAATATTGGAGGTTCATGTTGATATTGAAAATAATAAGCATTTAGCATGGCTTACAAGCTAAAATGTCAGTATGGGGACTCCAGTGTATTGGAACAAGTTTGGTCAGGTCAGACTTTTACTTGAAACATTTTTTTAGGGGGGGATGTGTTACAGGCAACATGTTTATATCCTCATAATCTAAGGAACTATGCTTAATCAAAATAGTAAAAGCAAATATCCTGGTCACTGGGGATTTACTTAGCCAGTCCCATTTGGTTAAGTGGTATGTGAGATGATGTACAGTTTGTCTGAAATTCAGACACAAGGCTAATTACAGCTAAACAAAAATAATTTATAGGGGGAAAAAAAAAAAAAAAGTTGTCTATGAATCTTATTTCTAATATAGTAACTGTATTTTTCAGTTTTGCTCTTTGAAAACATTTCAATGATTCAGAGTAACTACCTGCCAGGAAATGGAGTTTGTCTTTTGCTTGACTACCATAGCTAAAATATATGTGTGCAGAATTTCAGTTTATGTGAAAAATAAGTCTTTAAAATCAGGTCCAGGTAGGTGCCAAGTTCAGGCCTGGCAAGACCTAAAGAACCCTTACTATTGCTGGGACTTAAGACCTCCAGTATTGCAATACTCATCGTTGGTCAACCAAGCCAGGAAGTTCAAGGGCAGACTGAAAAAAGCTACTGAAGGTCCTTTAACACCAGCTGCTACAGGGCAAATGTTTTTTCATCACATAATTGGAACCACAGTTTCCCAAAGGGCTTATACCAAAGATGCCATGCTATAGGATACCTTTTCAAATAAGAAAATAGTAATTATCACTGAATAAAGTTTAAAATCATTTTCTAAACTCAGTTAAGCTAAAAAAAAAATAATTCACAGCAGAAGTGGCAGAACATATATTATTAATACTTGGAAGAAGCTACATTGCTAAATAATACATTATAAGCTTAAAAAAAAATAAAATGTATCATGGAACACCTTCATCTTATCAAGGGTCCTTTAAGGAGACAGGCAGGTTCGAATTGGAAATCAGCATCCAGTGATGAAAAACCACTGGCTATCCTGCTGAACGTGGAATTTTTTATTCAGAACCTGTGCTTTTGAACATATTCAGTGGGGAACTCCCACCTTATATGTCTCGCAGTAATGAGGAGTGTAACAAAGTGGAAACCTCTAAACATTATATATTTCTGTCAAAGTTGTTTCACCTCTAGGTGTCTATTGGCTCACATTTCAGAGAACTGAGACACTTCATAAAACTGATATTTTCTTTATAACTAGAAGAAAAAATTAATCTGAATGATATTATTAGTAGAAATTTATTTCCAAAAGTGTTTTATATACATCTTGCCTGACTCTTCATTAGTACACTGACTTCCTGCATTACTGTGTATGTTTCATTGTTAAAGATAGAATTTTTTCATAAATATTAAAATAAATGCTTCATACCAAAGTTTGATTCTTGCCAAAACCGGAAAAAAATAAGGCAAGGACTGAAAGGGAAACTGCTTTTCCTATCATAGTAACAAAGTTCAACTGATTAAATGAAAATTTGCTATGTTGCAACATTGCCTTTAAATAGAGAAGAGTGGATAAAAACTGTTTATTTGTAGGCATGCATCCTGGTCCAGAACAGAACTGATGGCCTTTCTCAGCTACTCACATACATGATAACTGGTTAAGTAAAAAAAGACAGTTCAGCACATCCTTTCTAGAAGCTAATAGGCTAACCCTTAACACATGAAGCATTAGACCAGTCTAAGCTAGCTGGAAGGAGAGCTGTGGCTTGTTTCCAAATTTTAAAATAAGCTTCAAGAAAGGATGGATGGGTTATATTTACCTCAACATTTAAATGACAAAATCTGTATAATTAGTTGGTATAAATTATACTTTATAGAATCAAACCAATTAGGTGAAGTGGTTGATTCATATTTTTTAAGGTTATTGTGCTTCAGTTTTCCTGTCTCTTTCTTTTGTTCACTGGTGACAGAGTAACTGTGAAAGCAATTTATAGAAATAAACCCTTAAACGCTGAGCAATAAAAGCACATGCGAATCATTTTAGTCAAAGGAATAGTATGTATTTTTATTTTAATATGACATAAATATACTTTTAGAGGATAAGGCCCTGATGTAGAAGAAATGCAATTGAATTTTAAAATTTACAAAGTTTTTATTCTGATATTAGCAAGTAAAAGATCATTTTCAATGACTTCTGAAGTCATTAGTAAATTTGGTTTATTTTTAAGGTGTGTATTTTTAAGATGATGCTCCCTGAATTTACATTTTTTATCGAAAATAACTATTAGCTAAAGCTATGTTTTGTCATATCATTTCCAACTCACAGGAGAAGTCAGTATTGTAGGGGAATAATTGAAAACTGATAATAATAGAAGAAAAATTAAGTAAGGCTTGTACCCAATACTTGAATTCTGTGTACTTGTGTGTGTCTTGGCTTTAAAAGAAGCAGCAACCTGATGATCAGAAACCATTATCCCAGGGCTGTTTTGCAACCACATTTAAAATGTTCGGATGGCTGTAGAGCAATACCTAGACATCACAAGGGCCATTTTTTTTTTCAGTCATTGTCTTTCCAGAAGCATCCCAGTGAAATCCATCAGGTTAGTTTGCATAAAAGAGCATGGCAAATTTCCAGAAATGCTAACATGCGTGGAAACAGAAATGCCACTGTTCATCTTTCTGGTAATGACACTTTAAATAATACAAGGTTGAAGGGTCATTCCTAGGACCTTGCACATTATCTTTCTGTCCATACTATAGAAGTTTGCAGCTAATTGGATTTGGATTTCAAGAGTAGCCAGTACAATGCATTTGACAGAATGTATTAAATCCTCCACTGAAGACAGCAGAGGAAGTAACAATCTTAAAAAGGAAAGTCAACAAAACAGCCAATTCAGAAACTGGAAAAAAATATCTTTCATTGATGTAATTCCAGGAATTTCAGTGCAAGTAAAAAAGGACCTTTATAAAAGAGCGCTAACCTTTTTTTTTTTTGTTTTGTTTTTTGTTTTTTGTTTTTTGTTTGTTTGTTTTTTTCTTACATAACTTTTTTTTTTCCTTATATAACTTATCTATTTCACAATTATGATATTAGAATATAGTTTGCATATTATTAGCCTTAATGTAGCACCTATTTTCAGTGATTATATATTGGTTCATAGAATATTTTAATAGGTTTACTTTTAAGTACTGAAATCTATAGATATATTTTCAAATAAAAGACAACCAAATGTTGAACTTGGAATAACCTGCCTATATATACTTATGCATACACACTCTGTGGATCGAAAGCTCTTATCAGAGTTATTTATTTATATATTCTGGGAAGCTTAGTACATCACAGAAATTGCACACACACTTTTTAGCATAGGTTTTACTATATAAAAGCAGGTCAATTTTGTTTACTCAATAAACTAAATGTGACTGATTCCATTCATGTGGCTTTGAACCAGTCTTGCTCATATTTTATTGCAAAATTGGATTCAGATGCAGAGTGCAAGTAAAAGGTCTTCTGGTCAACATGAAATAGAAGGAAAAATCTTTTAACCTCCTGCTTTGGATGAGTGGCCTATGAGAGAGAAGTTGCTCAGATAATGGTACAATGCAGATCCCACCCAGTAGTAAATTAGACATTTACGTAAAAGGATTGCGTGATTGAGAAATGATGCTGTTCACAAACCTGAAAAATTAAAATAATAAAAGCAGAGGTTTTGATTTAAAAAGAAAAAAAAATATATATTTTTTTAAAATAACACAAGGAAGAATTATTCTTTCCCCACTTGGACAACTTGGTAGAAAATTTACTTGGGATTAAGGTGCAGAGCTATGAACTGCCTAATTAAGTATTTTACCAAGTCTCCCCAACTTTCTGAGAAATTATTCTACCCACTGCAATTTAGGTAGGAAGTATGACTTTTCTTGCTACTCCTGTTAAAAGTTATTGTGCTTTATATACAGGACTTGTATCTTCATTGGCTCTCAGAATGAAAATGAGTCTATCTTTCATTGATTAAAATATTTTCCTGGCAGACAAGATTCCCTAATTCAGCTCAAGCAACTAATTACTTATTATATGCCAAATGGGAGATACTTACACAGAACAGGTAGACAGATACATTGCAGATTAGCCTGCAGGCAGTAATTAGGTGGGAGACCTAGTCAGAGCTTGCTTTGAATCAGAAAGGGAGGGAAGGTTGAATCCTAGTCTGCTCCATCTTTGTTAATTTTCTTACTCAATCTTTGTTAATTTTCTTACTCCATCTTCATCTTTGTTAATTTTCTTACTCCATCTTTGTTAATTTTCTTACTCCATCTTTGTTAATTTTCTAACCACTATGTCATAAGACATAAATGGAAAAAAAGCGCACTAGCTTCGTTTTGTAAACGAAGCTTTTCTCTTTTAATGTCGGAAAATATTAAGCAAGTCTGATTTGCATTTACCTGGGAGTTTTGGGTAAGCTAAAACTGTATTTTTGAGTTGAAAATATATATTAACAAACCGTTTACAGAGCAGACAGAAGACAGGAATGCAGACTCCAGAAACAGACCCATGCAACTGTAAGCCAATCATGAGAACAGCAGCCATGCAGAGGTCATTATCATTTTGGATTGTAATACCAGTGAGTCTCTTAACAACAGCTTTAACACCAGCAAAACAATAGTCAAATCAGTACCTGAATAAATAGTATCAGAGCAGTATTTGCACAGTGCCCATACAGGAATCAGGGGAGGATTTAGGGTAGCTCCTCTTTAATCCTGGTTCCTTCCAAGTCTCATACGTCTGTACTATCTGCATCTCTGTCTCCCCCTCCTCTGGCCTTCTCTTTCCTCCTCACCTTGTCTATCCTTATCTTCAACATGCACTCTTGTCTCCCTTCTCCTAAAAGAGGCACAAATTTATCCCTGATCTCATTTTCATCTTATAACTACAGTGTGGCCATCTCCTCCTTCTGCTCCCCAAGTAATTTTTACTCTCCAATAATAACACGGCTAAAATAATTTATCCTGTTTTGGTTCACTTCCAGCTCTGAGTCTCTACACATTTTGCTACACTGAGATCACGATTCTTCATCATCCCAGAAAAGCACTTTACAGCTCTGTCTTGCTTGGTTTGGCCACTGCACTGTCACACAGCTCAGTGACCCTTTCCTGCTGCTTCTATTTGACCCATCTGACTTAGCTCCACGTTTGACAGCTAGTCATAAAAAAACCTCTGTATTTTTTTTCTACACCACACTTAATCACTGCAATTAAAGACGTTTTTACATAGACTAAAAGAAGGTATACAATGGCTCATTTTATTTTTCTTTAAAGACTCATGCCAACTTTCTCTTACTTTTTTCTTATTAATTTTCATCAGAATTTTTCAAGTAGTTTCAGTAGGAACTGATTTTCCCCCAAAAGTAGATGTAGTCTTAGTAAAAGTTCCCTAGAAGCTTCCTTTTTTTTTTGGTAGCTGTCACTGTTGCATGATCTTGATCATAAAGCATCTGGAAGAACGAAACATCTGATTCAGACTGAACAATGACACAAACCCAACTAAAACATAATATAATATATTGAAAGAAACAGATAAACTGGAGGGAGTTCAGTTACCATAGATTCTCAAAACACTAAACATGTAGTGAATTTTATGTCTCCTACACTTACATTATTTTTTTAACTTTCTCAAGAATGCATAACTAGCAAAGGCTATTCTTAGAGAACTGCTTGGATGATGGAATGAAACAAAAACCTCTTTAAAGCTCTAAACTGAGAGAGACTGAACCCTCAGCTACAATGCAGAGCATGAAAACAAATAAACTATTTCTTACTAAATATAGCTACTTCTTACTATTCCATAACCAATGAAAAATACAGATAATTTGTCACTAGGTAAAATGTAATTCTCTGAGTGTACAGTAAACAATGGTCCAAGAAATACAGTGAACACAATAGTGATTAGAAGTTAAATATTATCTATTGGTCATAAAATTATGTTTTTATTCTGCACTTATCCAATTAATTTTCCTCCTATCATCAGGTTTAAGTGGTAATTGATCATTAACAGCAAGATTTATAGGTCAATTATTTTTAAACACATCATTATCATCATAGTAGATTATTACTATCAATAATTGTATTTTACATCTGCTACCTTCTGTATAGAAGATGTAAACAAGTACGGTTCATAGAAATTCAATAACCTTTGGCAGGAATCATGACAATCATTCCACCCCAATGTGTTTTCTGTGGGGAGGGGTGAAGAAATTATTCGTTCAAAACAAAGACAGTATTTAGATTGGATGCCTGAAATTATCCACAGTAACCTTGGGAATGGCTAAAAAGCACCATGCATTTCCACCTACCCTCTGATAGCGAAGAGCAGCTAGGTCTGCAGATTTAACAGCATGGGGTTGCCTTGCAACAACTTGAGAATCAATTGCAATGTGACTCACAGACTACAGTGTCACTTGCTGCATCACTATTATTTCTGGCAGTGTCTGCCGCTTTCCGCCAATTTTTCTGTCCAAGGAAGAAATCAACACAGCCTTTCTGCTTCAGACAGTGGTGGGCTTGCTTTCTGAAAATTTAGAGGCTACGCTGCAACATGAAGTGAAACAGACCATATGTAATTATCTAATTATAATCAAAATAGTTAAGGCTTATCATTTTCAGAAATTCCTAACAACCACAGTTGTAGTCAGATTTTCAGGAGTGCTCCGCTCCTTGTAAAAACATTAAATGGAATGCCCCAAAAGTACTTGCAACAGTCCAAAGGTTCCTACTGAGAGCATTAGGAGCTGTTTTGAAGCAGTTTTGAAACTGTCTTCTCTGAGTCCAGTTGATTTTTGCATGAAGAAAAATAAAAAAAATACAAAGGAAATAACAGAAATATTCTAGAGGAATTCTCTTTCAAGTATTCTCTTGAATTCATGACTATTATTTTTTTCTCAGTGACTTCCACAGCAAATTAGTTGATCTTATAAATGTGATCGCCAATGCTTTCAAGAGAAGGAACAATAACTAAGTGCTTGCTACCCACAGATTTCACTGCAAAAGGAGCAGTACTTGTATAGAAATCTCATCTTTAAACACTTAAATTGGAAGACATAAACATTAGTTTTGATAAGTTGATCCTACTTTCTGTAAAGTATTGAAACAAAGAGCTTCACTCAGCAGTCAGAATTGAGTATAACTGTTAAGCAGGTATTCTTTATTTGCAGCACTGGACAGCACTGGGGATCGCTCCACCACGAGTGCTGCACCTGGTAACAAAACACTCTGACGAATATACACAAAAAGCACACTTATTCATCAGACTTCTTAGAAAAGGCAGTCATGCTAATGGGTTCTCAGAATTCATTTACATAATCTGAGCATGCGTAGTAAAAATAGAGTGAGGGTCTTTTCCCCTCCTTAGTGTTCCACATAGTCTTCCTCACACTGCCCATTAGTTGAACTTTATGTTTCTTGTGTCCGTAGATGGTCACAGTTACCTCATCCGTCCTTCAGCTCCTGTTTGTTCTAAAGAGGTTAGTTAAACCAGCTTCCATTCACTTATCTTGATACTGGTGTCTTCTTAGACACTTGTTTTTTAGGTTCCTGCTATTAGGGATGTACTTAGGGAGTTTTTCAGGCTGCCCAAGGTCTGTTTTATCTTCACTAGGCAAGGAGTTAAAGGTTTTAAAATATCTTACAAGTGGGTAATGACTACAGAGGGTAGTTAGGAAAAACAAAGTATAAATGAAAGTATATACATTGCGGTAAAATATGGGAAAAACAAAAGCTAGTAAACCACAAGTGATAGTTAACATTAAAACTAAATGTCCTACTTTACACGTCCCTGTACATTAGCAATTTCAAGCATACTTGTAGCAACTTCCCTTCAGTATAAGGACTACATATGTGAGACCAATTGTCATCTTATAGTATCATTATTTTTTTGTCCATATCACACACTAAATCACAAGTATTTTAAGGTAACTGCATAGAGAAACCAAAACTTTAAACAAAGAACAGTAAACTATTATGCACTTTTACTTGATGATTTCACATTTTTATCTTTAAGAATAAAAATTTTCTGCTTCAGACTGTGCCAACATGGTGAAGAAAAGTAATATGTATTTTAGGGAAAACCATTTACTTAAAATGTACCCAATGAGAATGTGAAAAGGAAAGCTTCAAAGGGAGTCTTCGGAGTAATACAGAAGCAGAGCATGTTTTGTTTAGATGATTTTAGGCATGCAACTTAGGTGTGACTCAGAGGACTAAAGATAGGGACTTAATTTCCTTAGTCGATGGAGAGAAAAATGATTCTTCCAATACAGATGATTTAGAGCACTTGGCTTAGATACTAAAGTAAATGGCTTGACCACATTCTTAAGAGTGAATGAATTGTAGTAAAATTGTGTTATTATATTTTGTGCCAGAGTAATAAAGAAAATATGAAAAAGCTCACACAAGATATTTAAGAAGCAGAGATGTTAAGCAGAGCATTACAAATTCTGTGTCCCATCCTTGGCAATATACTTTTTATCAAGTTAATGTTTCACATACATCATGCAATTTAAATTTTATAGAGGAAATCGGTGTATTGATTTATTTCATGGTGACAGTGTGATCACCAGAATATTATCAACAGACCTATCTGATAAATGCCAATTACATGCTGCCTGAGATTCTGAAAAAGGAAAGACATTTTCTCTTGAAAGGATAATTCTTCTTCTATCTATAAGGCATGCTACACCTTGATAATTCTTTATAACCACTGTGTAACTTACATAAAAACATTTAATTCAAGCTTTTACACTAAACCCCCTATAAATTATTTTTCTCATTGTTTTGGGGGTTTCTTTGGGCTTCTTTTACTGACTTTTTTTTTTTTTGTAATAATTTCTTAATCAGAAAAAATTATATTATCAGAACAGTTCTTTATTGGTCATGATACATAATGAAGCTGGTTATCTAGAGCTGGTTTTCCACAGAAGCCCTCTCAGATCCAGGAAGCATGTTGTCCTACACATAAATGCATTGACTAAGTCAGGCTTTGCACAAATGACCATTTAGCCACCACTTTTCCATACAACAAGACCAATGGAAGGAAAAGTGATGATGGTAGCATCGTTCCTATACAGTAATAACAGCATGATTAAATCGGTTACTCAGGAACTTGATTTGGTCTCTTCAGCTTGTCAGACTTCAGTCTCATATCATCTAGGAGAAATCCTTAATTATAAACTTAAGTAAGTTCTAAAAATTAGCATTTTTTTCTCCTCCTAGTAAAACTACCACCATACAAAAAAAAAATTTCAAGATTCTTCAAAGAATATTATTCTTTTTGCCTAGGTATTAGGAAACCAAACAAGTGCTACTAGAATTATTTCTACATTATGCTGTTAAACAAAGTATTCTGTATTGTCTCTGCTACACCCAGGACTCTTTGGAGACAGAAGCTGTGGGTGAATAACTTCAGCTGAGAAAATGCACTGAGATTTCCCATTTCCTGAACTCTTGCTCCAACAAGGAGATATTATGCTCTGTGGAATTAGTCTCTGACATGCAATTGGGAGTTTTATTTTAGAAAGCTTTCTGACAACAGCTTATTGGTTGTAAAAACAGCAAATGGTTAAACTGAAATTTGTCAGTATACAAATATTATAGCAGGTATAATGAACTCCCCCCCCCTTTAAGGAATGAAGAAAGAGGACAGCCTCTTTCTCAGTTTGCTAGATCACCTGAGGGGCTGATAGAGTCCTGCCTCAGCAGCTGCCAGATCTGGGGAAGCTCCATCATGTGGATTGCTCTAAACTTGGGCAGGATCAAATTCGAAAGGGGTTTTGCTTCTGCTCATTTTCCTTTGAAGAACTGGGGATGCTTGGACACCCAGGATCTCTGCAGTCTGCAGAAGTGTAGCCCTTGCTAGGTGTGGACTTTGGAGTCCACAGCAGAGTACCAGGAATTTTTAAGAATGGTTATGCTATATCTAATGAGGCCGTAAACCCTAAGTCAGAGCAGTGGGTTTGAGAATGGAAGAAGCCTTGCCATTACTGAAGTTTTACCAGTCTATACAAGGCCATGCATGACCTGCATCAGAGAACATGTTGACAAAGCCAGGCATTTCTCCCCTCCCCTCCCCTCCTCTCACAGTGCACAGAGCCACAGCTAGGAGATGAATAATTCTATATTACTGCTGTGATAAATCGAATCTTTCCAGTTTTAGGAGCATGTACATCAGAAGCTGCTAATTATTAGGCTGATTAGCTGTAGCTAACAGGTTTAGTATACTCAGTATCTGTTTGTATTCACAGTATTCTTTCTTTTGCCTATTACACTATTGTTAAAACACCATCAAGTAAATATGAACTGTTGTCTTTGGATTCTTCCTAAACATACAGAAATTAGTGCCCTCATAACCTGCCCAGGATAAAAACTGAAATGCCTTGGTAATTTAAACTAACAAAAATACTATAATATACATAATCTGTTGTTTTGTGTTTTGTTTTTTTTTCCTGAAAAAACATTAAAGATTTAGATCAAAGAGAAAGAAATTATTTTATATCAGTCTCGTTGACTATCAAATTCATTCTATCACATTTAACTTCAATGCAATACTTTGGCAACTGTCAAAGAGAACTGAAAAAAATATGGACAAAGAAAAAGCAGGAGAGGATAATCTTGCATACACACACTATGTGTATGGTGACAGATTAGAAAAAAGCTCAAACAGCATTTACAGCCATTTGCTGGAAGGCCATTATGCATTTAACTTAAGCCCTTAGATGCTAACCTGGGTTATTTCTTAATGGCTGTTTTGCTGATAAGATGTAGTGATGGTTTTCATTTCTTATTCTCATCAGAATTGAAAAAATTTATGGCAAATGGTGTGCCTGTAAATTGCAGGCGTGAAGAAATAAAACAAACAAAAAAAAACCCTTTGTAAGTAGAAATCAAATCTCAGAACAGTTTTTGAGCCTTAAAAACTAAAACTAATTTAATCATGTCAAAAGAACTGTATATGTGTGCTGAATTTCAGTCAGTATGACTGATTACCTGTCACTTATTCTGCTCTGATTTCTTCCTGCTATGCACTTTGGAACCATCTTTGTTTTAGAAACTTGGAGGCAGCGTGTATGAGTAGTTAGCTCACCTCTACCTCTGCTTCCTGAATGCTTTTGGGGCTGAGTAGCAAGCCCTATCCGTCATTTCAGCCTAAACACTTCAAGAGCATCATCATTCATTTATTTTTATCATACTCATTGATGCTGCTCAACCTGAAACTCCAAGGATGTTTCACACCTTGAGTCACATAGACACTACACAGGCTTGATAAGTGGATGCTTGTATGCTAAGCTACATAATCACAGGGCTTTTTCTAGTTTTGGATTCTGGGTTGAATTTTAAGTGTAATTTAAGTGCAAAGTGTTGCATAAGTTAAGCAACTTCAACTGGCACATAACTTTTGACCTTAAAAATAACATTTTTTTTTTCTTAAAATTCCTTACAACAGAGTGAAAAATCTTGAACAAGCAATATACATTGCTACTAGCTTCCCTATATGTGAAAATATTCCAACTTGCATGCAATATGCATGACTGAAATTAGCAAAAGGGTAACTACTTGCAGAGTACAGTTTCATAGTGCAGTCTGAGAGAAGTAAGGTCTTGCATCTTTGGCACATCCCACATAACTCATCCTTTACAAAAGCCAGGAACAAATTTACAAAATACATTTAAAAGATTTATGCAAGTAGAAGAAAAGATTTTTGTAGGCAAAGAAGTCACAGGGGACAATATACAAAATTTGACAGAGCTGTTTGAGCAGCATAACCAGCTGCTGCATAAGTTTGTCTGAGCTGCATGTTCCATCATTCCTAGAAGCTGCACACAACAAGGTTTTCAGGACCTTTGGGAGTAAAAGGCTATTACTCAGACCTGTTTCAATATACCTTTTTACCAAATGGAGGTAGTAGTGTATACAGGCAAAATGGACAATAAAAACTGAATAACGTTAAACTGTCACAGCAAGCCTACATCAAGAAGTAAAGTCCTCTAGAAACAGAAAAATAAAAATCTACAAAACTGTCTTTCTCTTATATTTCATGTGCAGCATGTATTGATCATTTCAAATGCCCCCTGTACAAAGACTATTTTTTGGCAGAAAAAACGTCATTTTCATGCTATACATTATATTCTCTTGAAATTTTTCCCTGAGCCGGCAACAATATAAATTTTTTTTTTCATTTATTTTATTCTGAAAGTATGCTGTCACAGTAACACCATTAAGAACTTCCATATGCTGTGAAGATAATATTACAGAAGGACGATGGCAGTGTAATTACATACTACATCTTCAGAGATCTGACTCTGGCAGAGTTGAAGATTACTTCAGAGTTTCAAATTAATCTGTATGACCCCATCTTTATGGCTCTTGAATTTCTGGAAGTGATGAAATACCAAGTCATTGAAAATAACTGATAAAGGCCTAAACAATTTGAAATGAGTAACGATGTGTTTACTTGACTTCATCTAAGTCCCATACGCTTTACAACCAGGTACAATATTTTATAGAGAAATGTTTGTTTTAATGAATCTGAGTGTTCCTTAGTTCACTAAAAATAGATCAACTAAGCAAAGAAGGAAAAATCCATTAGCATATGCTCTTACATTTTACATTCACCAAAATTGTGACTATAAAGAGAAAACACTGCAGCAATGATTTCTGTCATCAGGTATAAGTGTCTGTAAAAGACCTGGGCATCAGGGTTCAACTGTGTTGTGGAAATGTACTATAAGGTTCAAGTGCAGGCAAAGGTCTTTTGGATCCTTTTTCTTCCACCTCTTCTGAATAACTTGTATAGCAGAGACCCAGTAATACATATATTTATAAGTGACATTAGATAATAGCATTTGTGATTGTCTCCTGCACACCATCTTAAAACTGTATTCTTTACTCAGTCATTGAAGTACGAGTAAGAAATAGCTGAGGCTACTCTTGTCTTGACGATATTTTGTGTCATAGTGCACATTTCCAGCTGTTAGAACAACAAGAAAACAAACAAACAAGCTTCCTTTATTACATTCCTTTGGAAAAAGAACGAAACGTTCCTTTAGTATGTTCCCTTGGAAGAAATAGTTAAATGATAATTGCACAACCTTTAGTAGTTCAGTCAATGAATAGTACAAAGCTACACGTGGTAATGTCCAAATGTGGATGCTGACACAAGCAGACTTTACTTACAGGGATTTTCTCAGAGAAAGCAAGTTTTGCCTACCGGTATACTTTGCATACGGATGGACAGGGGGAGGAAGCAGACAAAACACATTTTTTCAGAGGCAATCAAAAAGACATTTATATAGGTACCAGAGCCCAAACTACTAGCTCACAAAAGAGCTAGGTTTGCTCCTAATCTAGCAGTGCTAATGTAATTTTTTTTCCTCACCTGGAAATACTGTAAAACTGAAAAAGCTGACACAGCATGCATCGTAAGGAGATAACGACAGGGAACAGCATCTGCTGTTTAATTCAGTGGCTGGATGCAAAAATCATCTATACTGCTGTTACATGATATACAACTTCTCAGATCCTCATTTTGTGAATCTGACTGAACCATGGCCAGGTGGAAATCTCTGAGACCTCTCCCTAATATGCTTCCCACTAGTCACAGATGCCTGTTCTGCTATACTTTTGAAAGAGGTGCAAATTTCCTCTACGAGGAACAAAGGAGGCCATTGCCTATGTTTTCCTGTGCCAAAGGGGATGCTGTGTGAGAGCTGTTGGAGAATGACCCAGAAAAACAAAAAGCTACCTTTATTGAGAGCCAGGATGAAGTGAATCAAGCATCTTGGGCCTGCTGTGAAATCAGCCTCAAAAGCTGCTGCCGCTTTTGACAGCAAAGGCTGCTGCGTGAAGAAAGGTGAATGCTACCTGTCCACTGGAAGTATGTGAACATGGTGGTGTTCAATGGCAGCTGTGCAAAATAACAACTCCAGCCAGAGATGCAGCTGAGCAGGAAAGGCAGGTGCTTTACCACTGCTGTAATAAGCCAGGACAGGTTGTTATAAACTAAGGCCTGATGCTAGTGATGTTGTTAAAGTCAAGGCTGACCCAAAAGTACTTTGGACCTTTTCTTTTAGCTATTTTAACTGTTATGTCTAACATTTTTTTCCAACAGAGCTGTTTCCCTGAATGAAACCAATTTGTACTCACGTATCAGTAGTAATGCTTCGTTTAAAAGTGTGTAATTTTTGTGTATTTTTTTAAAACTTTTGTTACCACTAATAGTAAAAATTGAAAATGAAAGTGTGGAGAGCTAAAAATTTTTCAGCGCTGAACTTTTAGTAAGAGCATCCTCTGGTGGCTAATATAGAAACAGTACCTTTTATATCTTTCCCTCCCTAAGGAGTTGTACATGTCATTATAATGCCAAATATTACAGAAATGGGTGAAAATCGTTTTTCCATAGAAGTTTTCCTTTCAACTACTGTGAAATGCATAGATGTATTTTCTCAAACAAAATTAAAATTCAGATACTTAAAACTGTTAAACGTAAGAGGAAAATACTTATAAACATGTACTATCTAAAAGTACAATTTAATTCAAAATAGCCAACCACATGGATAAAATTAAAGATAGAAATATAGCTAGATATCTCAAGAGACAGAGATTCCAAGGCACTTACAGTTGCACTGGACCAAATCTAGAACCTAGGGGAAATCAGTGGGTAAAACATGTATATTTTTTCCTAATCCTTTGTTGTTTTGATCTCATTGTTTCAATTGGATAAATTAAATCTATTTATTTTGCACAGGCTCCATAGTTTTAATCAGACATGCTATGTTACTTATCAAGGAATCCCAAGAATGACTGTCTGCCACTTTGTCACAGGTATCTTCCATTTAAAAGTACCTGAGTCTTCTCACGTTGGTTCCGCTATTGGAAGGATCAGAGCTGTGGACCCTGATTTCGGGAAGAATGCAGAAATTGAGTACAGCATAGTTCCAGGAGATGGAGGAAACCTGTTTGACATCACAACAGATGAGAACACCCAGGAAGGAGTCATCAAACTGAAAAAGGTATGTGGCACTGATGGGGTGTATGTACCTATGGCTCAAGTGAGAAACTAGGTAAGAGAATAAACGTTGTGCAATTATACCTGATAAGTAGCACACAGTAGTTTGTATCTTTATTACAATCTGTGGGTTTGATCTTAGTCTTAAAAGAAATATTGGAGTTTAATATTTTATTTCATATACAATCAGGTATGACTTTTCATAAATAATGTCAGTTTTAATGGCAGAGGAGTAACTTTCATCTCTGTCTAGAAAATATAATTTCTATTTTATGGGAAGTTTTCCACCTAAAACCATATGAAAAATGATCCAGTTCTGAGCATGGAATTAAAAAGATATATTTTATGTTTGTGATAATATATTTTATATGCACTTACAAGCATTTTATTTGGAAAGTTTTTATTTTATGTTATTTTAATAATGAAGCAGTTGTACAGTACTGTGGTGAACAGAGTTTTTACTCAGGGTAGAGAAGTCCCAAAATATTGCAAATTGATGTGTCCTACTTCCAGTCCCTTAATAGTGTTCCAAATAGCTGGTTATCAGATGTTCATGCAAGGGACCACGTTGCATCTCAGCTGTTGATGTTGTGTTAGTGTGCTAGAATAAATTCAAGATTACTGAATTTATGAATTTTGAAGATGGAAAGGATAAGTGTTATTTGGAACTCAGTGTTTAAAGCACTCAGTAGGAGAGATCCAAACCAGTGACTGTCCCGTTTTAACCAATGATTGTCTTCTGAGTGCAGGCATGTACATGTACACAAATGATCAACTTGTTTGATAGAAAGAAATCTGAACCACCAGCTCATTCTGAACAGCCAGGTTATGTTTTATAGACAGTTCTCATGCTTGTAGGTGTAATTTTTATAAATTAAACACATCTATAAGCTGAACACTATACAAGCGTCTGTGAAGGGAACAGTTCTGTATATGTGTATTAAGACAGGCTTTAGGAAAAGAGAATATTTAGTTCCAATAGAATTTAGAATTTAGGTACTTAAATTTCCCCTGGCTCTGACCATGGATCTATATTTGCATTATACTCATTCTAACAATAAAATTCCTGGCTTCAACCTCTTGACCCGGGAAATGGTACATTATCCATGGGTGCATTAAAGGACCAGATGATGTCACTTACTCTTCTGCTAGTTTTAGTTACATAAAATGGAAGCTATGATACCCACAGGCAGTAATTTGTCAGTAAGACACAAATTCTTTTTGCTCTTCACACCCCCCCTTCTTTTCTGACTAAAAGTTTGAATGTACTTTTTACTCCTTATGTGAATTTTTAAACTTCGTTTAATTTTTAAAAAATGTTTTGATCACCTTTTTCCCTCTATGGAGGTGACTCAAAAATAGCTCCATCTGGAACTGTCAGGCTGAGCAGCTGCATGCCCCTCCATATACACTGCCAGTCGGAAATGGCAATCAGTAGGAACCATTGAAAAATGAATATTTGAGTATCAAGTGTAGGTTTTTGATAGGATTCAGTTCTCCCTGGATTAATACTAAGCCTCAGCTGTGCTGCTTGTTTTTATACACAGCAATGGAATTTTAGGTTCAGTGTGTGTATATATATTAGACTGTATAGGCAAAACATTCAATAGAGTGATGCAGATTCAAAGAGCATGAATATAATACTTGTTACTGATGAGAGCATGCATGTATGAATTTGCCTGATGCAGTTATGTTAGGACCAGCATATGCAAAATGCCTGGCCACTTCTGAGACTGCTATATGGATGGGGAATTATATAGTATCTAATTAAAAAAAAACAAAAAACAAAAAACAAAACATAAAAAACCCAAAAAAAACCCAAAAACCTGACACAGCTATTTCTATATCCAGATACTTTAGAGCTGATCACTGTATTTTGCTTCATTTATTATTAGTCTTTCCAATGAGAAGATATGACATGTCTGAAAGTTTATGGCACTTTTACAAACAGCAGAACATCAGTCGATGTTGCCTAATGTAAATGATAGATCATTGTCACTGAACAGGAGGGGAAAAAATATAATCCTAATTCCTTCTGAGCTTGGGGACAGTGACAGGCTGTGAAGGTCAGGAAATACCAGTTTTGTTCTATGCAGGAATGTGGAAAGATAAACCCAACATGCAGGTCCTCTAGTAAAGAATGCCATTATACAGACCCTACATATTGCCCTTCACAAAACTTTTCTCAGCAAAAAGGTCCCATTCACTAAGCTTTAAATGATCCAAGTGTTTCAAGACACTTTGGAATCATCCAAAATCCATCCACTTAAACTCCCTGCTGGATCTCAGGCTAACAAGAGCAATGTGGATTCTTAAAAATACTGTTAATTCAGTTGTCTTTTCATACCCTTTATGCTTGTAATAATATAAATATGTTTTCATGGGTAGCAGTTTTCAGATTTTCAGAAGTGCTGGACGTTCACAATACTGTGGACACCTATTAATATGCCTGCTACCCATACTGTACAGGCCTGCAACAGCACTATTCATTTGTCTCCAAAGAAGCAATTTCACATTGCATGATGTTCAAAACACTGATTTGACCTTGTGCGATTATGCAAATATTTAAGTCAGGTATGCATTTAAGTCCTTCTTTAAATCAAATCTGGTGAATGAATAGGACTAACACTTTCAATTATGAATTATGAATAATAAACAATGCCACTAATAAAAAGTGTCATGTGCTTTAAAAACAGGTTTGCACATATGCACGGCATATTCTGATGCTATACGTGCTGCAGGAATTCAGTGCTGAGCCATTTAAAAACCATTTATAAAGTTTGCTTTTATTTTTCCTGAAAAATGTCTTGCAGCCAGAAACTGTCAGTCACTGCATAGATGCTTTTTGGTTCTGTTGTTACGCAAAAAACATGGAGACATTTCTATATCAAATTGAGAAAAATTAAGCCTTCCTTAACTACATTTATTATTGGTGGAAAATACATTTGATGATAAAAAATTGCACAAGCCAAACTGCTTTTTGGCAGAAGCAAAAGGCCATTCTCTCTTTCTCGGACACTAAATGGGCACAACAAACAGCTACAGCTGTACAAGGTGCATATCTTAAACCATCTGTTTTGGTTGCTAATTTATTTTTGCACTATAATCCAATATAACTACTATTCGTGCTATTTACATATGTTAAAAATGGGATAGCTTTTCCTATATTCTGCTAAAGATATGATCCAAATGCCATTTAGCACCACTGTGTGGTTAGTACTGTAATAGCTTCCTCTGTCTCACAAAAAAGGGAAAAAAATAGTATCGGGAAAAAGAGTAGAAAAATGTCTGGCTTTAGCATAATACTGCATACAGTTCTCTATAAGGGTAAGAAAGATTACTTTATTGGGAATAGAAATACCAATTTCTTCCCTTGTGTGGTGCTCTTTAATACAGCTTTTATTGGGTTTTGTATTTATATAGTATCTGTCACCTTACCTGAATGCTTCAGCAAACTATAGTGAGTGCAAGCTACAAGAAGCAGGGTGACAGAAGAGACCATCTCCTTTGTACTGGAGTGTAGTGACCTCAGGTGAGGCATGGAGTAGTGCTCCCAGGTATGGAGGGAAAATATGTCAATCCCAGGCAAGCTCCTGACTCTATTGAAACTGGTAAGAAATCTTTAAGGACCACACCCAACAGAAAAGGAAAACAGAAGGACCCAATCTTTACTGAACAGTTGACACTAAATATATTAAGCTAAGGATGAGTTTATAGGATAAACCCATTGTGTGCAGAAGCCTCTTAATTGGCTCAGCATGAGCTAATCCAGAAATTGAGCAGGGTTCAAGCACTTAATCTGGCTCAGGCATTGCTAATTTGTGCAGAGTGTCATTAAAACCGAGGAAAAAAGCTGTTTCTAGGCTTCACCTGATATGATCCTACACTGCCGCACTATACTTGGTAAGCTTCTCCATGTGTGTCAATGGAAGGAAGCTCAGGGAAAATCTGCATCTTGTTTTATGTAAGCTGTGTACCACTGCTAACTGATCAAGTGGCATAGCTGTATCCATGAAAACACAGCACGTCAGAGAGGACATAGCACTGCATGATGAGAAACAGTAACTGTGATGTTAAAATAACAGCAACTGGGGGGACAGTGAACAGACCCAGTAGCTGCAAGGAGGTATGTGGAGTGTATGCTTCCTTGCAACCTCAGGGGTCACTGAAAAAGTCTTTCATTGGAGTCAGCAAGGAGAAGTTTGACTGCTGACTGAGCTGAGTTGTCTTGATCATGGAATTGCCCATGTATGTAGCACTAGGATATTGCTTATAAAACAATACATATACAAACAGAGAAAATTGCACCCAACAGATTACTCCAACACACTATGGTCAGGGTCTGTCCCTTTTTGAACCTTATTTCAACCCTCTTGTGCCCCACGTTGGGCAACGAAAAGGAATGTGGTGGTTTAGGCCTTGCTGGGACCGGAGACCACGTTGCCGTTGTCCCTCCTCCACCCTCGAACCAAGTAGGGCACAAACCTCAGGGTTGAAATACGGGAAGATTTGACACAACAGTGTAATAAATAACAATCTGAACAACAACAACAAAAATGTTCAGGTTTGGGCCCCTCACTACAAAAAGGACACTGAGTTACTCAAACATGTCCAGAAAAGGGCTACAAAGCTGGTGTAGGGTCTGGAGCACAGGTCGTACAGGGAGCGGCTGAGGGAACTGGGGGTGTTTAGTCTGGAGAAGAGGAGGCTGAGGGGAGACCTCATCGCCCTCTACAGCTGCCTGAAAGGAGGGTGCAGAGAGCCAGGTTTGAGCCTCTTTAGCCTAGTAGAAAGCGACAGGACAAGAGGGAATGGACTCAAGTTGTGCCAGGGAAAGTTTAGACTAGATATTAGGAAGCATTTCTTTCCAGAAGGGGTTGTTAGGTGTTGGAATGGGCTGCCCAGGGAGGTGGTGGAGTCCCCATTTCTGGAGGTGTTCAAGAGTCAGCTCGATTTAGAGCTGAAGGATATGCTGTAGGTGGGAACTGTGCTAGGCGAACGGTTGGACTAGATGATCTCCAGGGTCCTTTCCAACCTAGATGATTCTGTGATTCTGTGAATAGCAATAATAACAACAATAAACAGTAACAGCAGTAAACAAGACAAAAGATATACAGAGAAATACCGCAGTGAACACATCCAGCCCTCCACACGTGCTTCCTGTGACCAAAGCCATCAAGGAAAGCTTCCCGCGCTGCTGCTGATTAACCTGGCTGGAGATCCCTTCCCCCTGCTGGGGAAACTTGACCCTATCCTAGCTGAACCAGGACAGAAGGGGAAAGTGTTGTCCGGTTTTGAGACAGGCACATATGACACACAGTTTTTCTACAGTTGCACAGTGCTGTTATAAAGACAAGCCTAAATTTACATTCACTTCTTCTCAATACAGTGCTACTGCCTGTAACTATCCATATGCCCTGGGGCTTACAATCTCATCCCAAAATACAGCTTTTCCATCATTGTAGGAATGGATCATATCATAGAATCAGAAAAAATGGTTTTGGTTGGAAGGGACCTGAAAGATCATCTAGTTCCAACGCCCCTGCCATGGGCAGGGACACCTTCCACTAGACCAGGTTGCTCAAAGCCCCGTCCAACCTGGCCTTGAACACTGCCAGGGAGGGGGCAGCCACAGCTTCTCTGGGTAACCTGTTCCTGTGTCTCACCACTCTCACATTAAAGAATTTATTCCTGATATCTAATCTAAATCTACCCTCTTGAAGTTTAAAACCATTACTCCTTGTCCTATCACTAAACTTCCTGATAAAGAGTCCCTCCCCATCTTTCCTGTAGGCCCGCTTTAAGTACTGGAAGGCCACTATAAGGCCTTCAGTACACCAGGTATAGAAGACCACACAGTACTCCAAGTGGGGTTTCAGGAAAGTGGACTAGAGTGGGAGAATCACCTCCCTTGACCTGCTGGCCACACTTCTCTTGAAGCAGCCCAGGATACAGTCGGCTTTTGGGCTGCGAGCACACATTGCTGGCTCTTAGTCAGTTTTCCATGTACTGCTATCCCCAAATCCTTCTCCACAGGGCTGCTCTCAACACATGCCATCCAGCCTGTATCGGTGCTTGGGATTGCCTTGGCCCATGTGCAGGATCTTGCACTTGACCTTGTTGAACCTCAAGAGGTTTGCACAAGCCCATCTCTCAAGCCTGTCCAGGTCCCTCTGGATGGCATCCCTTCCCTCCAGCATGTTGACTGCACCACACAGCTTGGTATCATCGGTGAACTTGCTGAGAGTGCACTCAGTCCCACTGTCCATGTCACCAACAAAGATGTTAAACAGCACCAGTCCCAACACTGACCCCTGAGGAACACCACTCGTCACTGCTCTCCTAATTGGACATTGAGCCATTGACCACAACTCTTTGAGGGTGACCATTCAGCCAGTTCCTTATCCACTGAGTAGTCCATCCATCAAATCCATGTCTCTCCAGTTTAGAGACAAAGATGTTGGGCAGGACAGTGTCAAAAGCTTTGCATGGGTCCAAGTAGATGATGTCAGTCATGAAAGCCTGTATCACAAACATTACTGTTGTATTGCTTATGTGTGGATAAAAAGCAGAAATTTTTTGAGTTTCCAGTCCTGCCTGTCTGTGAAGCAGAGCAAATTAACAGCATAGTTCTTTTCCCACCCTTGCCATGCTTCTCATCAGTATTCATTATATCTCATCCTGTTTTTTTCTTTCAGTTCTTCTATGTCTAACTATCCATCTATCTATCCATCTATCCATCTATTCTTTGATCTATCTTACAGATATATCTTTATAGTAGCATTTCTTAACTTCTACTTTGAATATGGTAATATATCAAAATATATTTATTTCGAACACAGAGCTGTTTATATGCTTTCCTAGTCATACTAAATAAGTCAGTTCAGGGTACTTGCAGAGATGCAAAATAAAGTGATTTGTCAGTATGTGTTATTTGATTTTTGGGATTTGTAGAGCGCCTTTGCTGCACACACTTGTATGTATGTTGATAGTGCTTTACTATGCGACTATGTAGAGCCACTTGTAACAGCAACATAGGAAAAGGCAGATAAGAATCAGTAGGGGGGCCAAATACATCTATTGTATTTATATTTATCATCTATTATTAGAATGTCAGTCATTGAACAGTTCACAGTTAATAAGACATTGCTTTAATATTAGCAAAAATTCTGTTTACTGTGGAAAAACTTGTAGCTTTTGTAAAATAAAAGCCTTATTCAAACAACTTTCTGAATAGAATTTTTGAATGAATGAATGAGTGTTTCTACTGGTTATTTATAAAGAAAAAAACACCTCTCCAAAGTCACGCCATCAAAATCTGATTAATTGAATGCTGTTTGAATACTCTTACAGGTTATTTTTCTGGAAGATTCAAACATTCTGATATGTTTGTACCCTTACCAGGATTCCAGATTTTAAATAGAAATAGGACTCAGTAATGTCAGACATTTATTATGTATCACCAAAATGCATTAAAAAAAAAAAGAAGAAGCAACTAAAATATTGTGTGGACCACTCATTTTCTTCACAGATGTTAGTGGTAGTGACCATTACTAAAGTAGAAACACAAATAAATGCTATTTTGACATCTTTAAAACTAAAAATCCAGATGGCTTTGCCTGAGAGCTAGGCAAACATTCAGAAATTCTTCTGTTTTCAGGCAGACTCAGGACATATCAGACAAATGCCATAATTTGAGACTGTCAGTAGCTATCTATATGGCTCAACTGTTCAAAACTGGGAAGACCAGAACTGACCAAGGGACTGTAACATGGAGTCATTCCCCCCCCCC
>NW_020799095.1:70571090-70597714 GCF_003259725.1 Athene cunicularia
GGGGGGGGGGGGGGGCTGTTGTTTGGTTGGGGGGATTTTTGTGCAATGCATAATAGTGAACATGACTTCACTCTATATATAAATTATATACCACATATAGACTGCAAAGGCAGTCTGACAACAGTTTGGTTAACAAAGCAGCATGTCTACTTGTAGTGAAGGCAACTTGAAGGGTTTTAGTACTGGGGCACAAGATCTTATGCACTTAAATTTGTCTGTTTCTTCTTAGCCTTGGTTTCTTCTTCTTTCTGTCAGTCCAGTCACGAAGGTACAACTCATACTGGGTGTTAATGGGAATTTTGTCTGTAGGAGGATGGCTGCATGTGGTAGTGGATTGGTTAGTAGTACTTGACTTTCAAACCTGACTATTTCTATTTCTATATTCTATGGAATATAGACTTGGATGGCTAATTTTAAATCCCCAGCTCAGAAAAGACTGACCATCTAGTCTATTAAAATTATGAAGTCTTTCATAAGCATTTAAAATCATTATGCTAGCTGTTCAGCTAATGGAAGTCAAGGTAACTCGACTGATTTTAATGGAGCTACTTCAATTTACACCAGCCAGTCATCTGGCCAATTATGTCCTGTTGTGATAAGGACAGAAAATGGCAGAATTTAAATCTATCCTGGCTGTGACAAATGACTGGAAACACTGCGGTAATGATGGCTGAAGGAAAAAAAAAAAAAATACAGACATTGAAATATTCTTGCTCATACACTTGTGATCCTGCTCTCTTTTCCAGATAGCATATCCTTTCCCGTTAGAAAATTTCTAATTTGACAATTATAGACAGAAACCACTAGGTGCCAGTGTTACCCAGACATCAGGAAAAGACTGTCAGTGACATTAAAAACAACATGAAAGCTAAACCCTTTAACTGAAAATAAAGCTTCTGTGACTTTTTAACTAAATAACAGTGCATTAAGGTTTTTTGAGATGATTACTTTTCTAAAACCAAAGGCATTAAATTGATGTACATTGATGGAAACCCACACCAAAACAATCTGATTGCAGGATGCATTTCCATCAAAACCCCAGAAACCCAGATAGGTATGCAAAAGCTGCTATGCTGCCTTCCAGACCTTGTGGATTACAACTAGGATCATTAGACAGAGTCAAAGTCTGCATTTTTCAATGTACATGTGGCTCAAATATATGGCGTGAATAGCAGTTCACTGCTAAGTTAGACGTTTTACAGGAAAAACCTGATTCAGATCAAGTTTGAATTCAAATTCCAAGCCATACCTGAAGTTTGGTTTGACTCATTGGTACATATAAGAGTTTTCATTTGGGCCCATTTCCATCATTGTCATGGTGCTCTGAAAGCTTTCCCTGCTAAAAGAAATTGAAATCTTCTATTTAAGGAACTAGATCAGCTAGAGACAGCTGGTTGCCTGTGTGTGGGAGTTGTGAGTGCAAATCTCTGGATAACCTGCACACAGCTCATTTGCAAGAGTTGAATTTCACTCATTTAACTTCAGACATCTACAGTGTAACTGTTTACATCCATGCCAGTCATCCTGATTATTTTGATGTGGAGAAATAGTCATTTCCTGGATATGATTCATCTGGCCTATTTCAGAAATCACCTTAGCATGAGATGAACTGCAAAACACATTTAGATGATTAGCTCAGGAGGCAAAGTTTACACTGAAGGCATCTTAACTTATGTGAGATTAATCCTACAAAAGTGATTTTGCAATGTTTAATTTTTAGTCAAATCTGATGTTTTGCGTTTGTTCTTTTTACAGCCCTTAGACTTTGAAACAAAAAAGGCATATACCTTTAAAGTCGAGGCCTCCAATCTCCATCTTGACCATCGGTTTCAGTCTGTGGGTCCATTCAAAGATACTGCCACTGTGAAGATAAATGTGTTGGACATGGATGAACCTCCAGTGTTCAGCAAGCCTGTGTACACAATGGAGGTTTATGAAGATACGCCTGTGGGGACCATTATAGGTGCAGTGACAGCACAAGACCTTGATGCTGGCAGCAGCTCGGTTAGGTAAGAAAGCTTCTTCAGTAACTCTCAGACAACCCAAAGGGCTGCTGACAGTGAGACTCAGTGGCAAAGAGCTCAGTAAAAAGAAATAAAATGTTTCAAGTCTGTCACTGTAACAGATAACTGATGCTGTGAAAAATATTGAAAAGAGATGCTAGTTTGGGTGGGTTATCTGGAAAAATATATAAAGTGCTGACAGCTTCTTATCATACAGATCATATAAGTTACCATGCACTGACGTGACTTCACAGATGGTGTGCTCAGCCTAAGGAAGTGAAAACATTGTCTTGCCTGGTGTCTGGGGCTTCCACAAAAGCGGCTCTGAAGTACAGTAGTGAAAAAGGAGGTTGTATGTGCTCCATCTGTGTTATACCTCAACAGGTGACAGTGAGCACTGACCCTTTTACAAGAACCACTTACTCTCTACATCTGGCAAAGAAAAAATGCTTTGATAAATAATTGCTACATCTGTCTTGGCTAAGGCTGTGGCGACATGATTGCTAACCAACATGGCTGTGTTCAGCAGACTTCAGCACAAGTAAACCCCTGCCAACAAAACCTCTCATTTACTAGTATAGCCTACTTTCCTGAAGTAAAAGGGACAAGAGAGCTGTAATACAGATGCAAAATATTGATTTTACTGATGTATTTCCTGCCACATTAGAAAACATAAAATCAACCAGACTCATGTACCAATAAGAAAGCTCCTGTGCAGACATGGTCTAAGATGCAGTCAGTCATTACACATACTTTCAGTACCAATTCATGGTGGACCTACCTGACTTCAGGAAATATTTTTATTCGCAGACTTTAATGAGAAATATTGAGGACATAATGGAAGTCATCAGTCTTTAAATATCAGTGTTTATCAAATGGGACTATGATGGAACAGGAAAATGCCAGTAGTGTCAACCAAGTGCATACGCATTCATGTATATTTGACTGCGAATTTAATTCAGACCTTTTAATCCATGTTTATTAACTATGTGTATTTTGACTCAGCATTTTCTCAAAATGTACAATAAACATGCTAGATATGTTGCAACTGTATGCAAAAAATTTAGCATGTAACAGTGACTGTTTAGCTCCTGCTTCATCGAATCAGTTATCACTCAAAACTAATGTTTGTTTCAATACTTGTAAAAAAAACCAAAAAAAAACCCCAAAAAACATTCTTCATTATTTTCTAATACAGAAATATATTTGTTCATGAATCTGTGGCACATTCCTTCCTTGGCAAAGGATCAAAACCTTCACTGACAAATGACTGACATGGGAACAAAGACTGACATGGGAACATTTTTCCCTGGTGATAGTCTATGAAAATAGCCCCACTGAAGTCAACATTCTGTTGAAAACCATATACTTTTGCAAACAGGCAGCAAGCCTTAAATCATATTTTTGAACATTTTTTCATATGACAGCAAAATCATTTGAATGTATAACCACTCCTCAGTGACAGTTTTTAATTTCCCAAACCCTCCTAGGAGATATAAGTGCTTTAGTTACTGATCCTACATTTGCATCTACACAAGAAAAATTGTTTCACGATGGTTTCTCCATATACTGCACTCACTGTAATATTGAATACTAACCCATTTTAGTGTCCATGTCTACCTTTTTTAACCCTGAAATCATTGGGTGTCCAAATTCCCATCTACATTGAAAAGATCAGGAATATTTTAACATATCATTACATTTTAGTCTTACTGATCTACTTGCTGACCCCTTACCTAAACAAGCTATGGAAGTGCTCCCAGGGTCACTTTTTATGAATCATTTCTGCTGGTTCATGCCCAGAGAAAAACATGAACTACGTTCCAGTCTTACCAACTTCTCAGAGGGATGCTCCCACCCATAACACATTTAATTTGGTGGACTTTGGAGGAACATACTTTGCTTTAAGGAGAAGGATGTGTTCCAGTAAGCGGATTGACATATTGAGAAGATTAAGATGTAAACATCTCTGTGCAGCTCTCTTCCAGCTTTGTAAGATCACTTACTTCTATCAGTTTTCATTTTTTTGTCCTGAAATTTCTTCCTTGGATTTTGTTTACCTGAGGATATATTTGATTTTCTGTATTCAGCTTGATCTCCAGCCCTTTGAATTTTATAATAAGATTCTTACTAATTTATTGGAGATCTGATGATACTCTTATGTTCTTGAAGAATCTATCTGTATCCAAATGCTGACTATTCCAAGCAGAAAAAGAAATTATATACAGTTGTTAGTTACTGATGTATTAGTGTTCAATATTCCATAAGTTTTATATCCTCTAACTGAAAAAAAAAATAAATTACATGATCAGAAGTTAGAAAAGCATAAATTAGTTTGAAAGTTACATGTGATTACAACTTCTTAGTGTATCCTAACCAATTATGTTCTTTCAGCTGTTTAAAAGCTGTTTGTCTCATAGATGTAAAGAATGACTCCATCAGTTTAATCATTTTAAAGAAGGAGTCCTTCACATCTTCTGAGTAAATACGGCCTCTAAACGAACAAGGAAAAGCAAATAAGGCATTGAGGCAACAGCCCATACAATTTGCTGGGTGGCACAGTTTCTCTAGAAATTCATTCATTTTCTCTGAAATGTTTTCCTAGAGCAGTTTGGCCATTAAGATGTCCATTACAATAACAAAAAAATCAACAATCTGCCAAACAATAGAGAATGGGATAAAAGACCAATCTGCACTATACGCAACAGAAGGCAAAACTCTGGAGAACAATGCAGGCTAGAACAGCTTACATGAAAGGAAACAGCACTAGTCACAGCAACTAAATCCATGTTATCAGACAAGAACTTTAGCTCTGTTTTGCTAGACACATCAGGAAGGGGGAGATAACAGCTAAGAATGAAGACTTGATTTAATTATTAGAAAAAGAAAAATATTTTGCTGGAAGCCATTGAAAATGGTGAGGTTTTTATATATATATATATATATATATATATATACATATTTTTTTTTTATTTATTTATTTTTTTTTTCTCTCTTGTTACTGGAATCAAGTGCTTGGACAAGTCAGGAATTTTAAAAGGTTTGGTTTGTGGGAAGATATTTGTTAGAGGTGTTGAAATGAAAGGGCACAGAGCTCACTTCTGTAAGAAACAGGAAATTAAGCCCAAGGAAAAAGAGGGCCACGGGTAGTCAACACCTGCAAGGGTGACTGGCTTTGAAGCTGTTTTGGAACATTACCTCAGTGCCCCAGATTTTCAAACTGTGTTAAATCTTGAGTTTATGTGTCTCAGGAGAGCTGTTTTGTCTATTTCTGTTTTATCCATAGTGCTGCAAGATATGCTCAGCATAAATGTTAAGATGAAGTCCTATGTACTTATGGCCATTAAAAATGCTAAAGCACTTCTGAAAAGAATAATGATCTTGTGTTCTTCTCAGACTCCTAGCTTACAATGTTTACAAGCTGTCTGGGAGAAAAAAGTAAGCATCTGTGTTGTATTACAATCGATGTATTTTGTAGATATACAAATGTTTTTAGTAAAAATCCTCCTACCTTCTGGTACAAGGAATTTTAGGACTTCCTAAAAATCAGTTTTATATGTGTTCATACAACATAAATGTTATAGACAGATCTGTCTAAGTAACAAGAAAGTGCAAATGGATGGCGAGACTGAGTTATCTGCAGTACTTATAGTGAGCTTTATTTAACCCTGTGTCTGAAGTTCAACAACTTTGTGCTGACAACTTTAAAGCTGTCAGATTTCCTTGAAGATGATGTTCTGGCATAAAGCATGAAAAGATTATTTTCCCTGATGTGAATCCCAGATATCACTCCAATTACAATGAGTTTCATATTCCGTGCTACAACAGTGCCCTTCCGATCTTCTCTGCTTGACTCAGGAGTTTTGCTTTATGAACTGCAAGAACCACTCAAAGCAGAAAAGCTGTGGGGACTGTTCATTTTCCTGTCCAAGTCCAGTCACCAAACTGTGATATTAAAGAAAGAAAAAAGTCATGCACTAGTCACAGGTCAATCCTGCCCTCAGTATCCTGGGGACAAGACTCTATTCCCTGCATTTACTTACAAAGGAAAAGCCTTATTTATTTTCCTAACTAGTTCACAGTGGTCCAGAAACTTTTATGGATAGGTTGTGTTTTCCCAGTGCAATACTTGGTCATGTAAAGGTCAAGAAAATACAAATAGTAGGTTTCTTCCTGAATTCTTAAACTTTATGTACAAGCACAAACAAGATGAATTAAAGTTACTTATGTAACAGAAAATTGTTTAACCTTCAAATTCCATAACTCTTCTGCTTTTTTTTTTTTGTGCATACACTTTTTGAATTTGCTTTTCCTTCAAAAAAAAAGTCACATTGTATGACATCAAAATGTATCTGTTGGTTACATACATACATAGAAAGACTGGGACATCTAGTTCTAGAACCTCAAGCCTCTTCATTTAATAACAAATTAAGTGGTAGCTATTTTTCTCTGCATGGTATCATGCTGGAGGGGAACTAGATACTTAGCCAGTTGGTTTTGCACAACTGAAAGGTGGCCAGACTCAGGAACTGATTCCTTTTTAGCTGCTCTGGTGAGTTTTGCACACTTCTTCCTCTGTTACCTCCTGTCTGTTTCTGTTGCAATTTTAGCTCTACTCCATCCCTTGCCTTTTACTGAAGTCCCAGTCTTCTCAACCACTTTTAATTCCTCTGTTCCAAGTTCTAATTTATCTGGGCTAACCAGTTCAAATCCCTGCACTTGTCAGTTCTTGCTGCAGATCTCTTGCTATCTTTTTCAATTCTCCTACCAGCCCACTGTTTTCTTAGATCTCCTATGCTCTGGCAGTCTAACACCAGTTTCCTATTTCACAGTCCATCTTTCTTTCTCCCACAGCTGGTTTCTGCCTTTTTCCTCCTGAACCACATCCCATTAGCTTCATTTGTGTCACGCTCTACTGCCTTCCTTTCTTCTGCTGATGACAGACATAATTTTTGATCTCAGTGGCTTGGTGTATTTTTTCTCTTTGTTCCAGATCTTCTTTCTAGAACTGTAGAAACTGGGTTTCTATCCCACATTTTCTCTGAACCTCAACAGGTTTATTTGGCCGAAACATCTGTTCTTTCCCCAACATCCTCTTTAATTCTAGTCTCATTTGACTCAGTGAATACTCAGCTACCACATACACAACAACATTCCCATCGACCTACCTTCCAACAATGCTGGAAATGATACAGGTGACAAACTCCTACTTAATCCTCCTATTTCTCCTCCGTTATCAGACTCTTCCTCTTTTTTTTTTTTTTCCCCTCTGGTTCCTAAACTTTGTCTTCATGATCTCAGGCAATCACATCCTCCACTACATCGTCCTCTTCCTGTAGTTCCTCCCCGTATGATCCCATCTACTGCTTTGTCATTGTCTAGGTTTAAAAGAGCTGGCTTCCTCCTCAGCAACCAGTGGTTTTAAGAGACTGAATAGAAAGGTGACTTCTTTTCAAACACAAGGCAGAAAAATCTTTCTCTTCTGTGTATAAACTGACTTTCAAAAGGAACTGTTTTCTTGCATCTTAATAAATTCCTGCTCTTCAGCAGAGTCACAGCAACTGACTGTATCTCTCTGCTTTATCTTTACTGTGAAGCAAGATGTGTGTAATAAATTATTATGGTAATCCCCTTCATAGTAGTTCAATTTAATTTGGAGGGTTTTTTTCACATTTGCAATGGATTGAGTGCACACAAGCAGGCAGTTACCAGAGCTCAGCTGATAAGTGACTTAGTTGTATTAATTCAAGAGCTGTGGTACCTCAGTTCCAGTGATCAGCTTGGAGCTCCTACAAGTAGCCACTACAAAAAAAGTGCAGATTTGTTTTAACCTTAATCTTAAATCTATATATTTAAGGCTGAAGGGATCACACACCATTCTTTGGTAGGGAATGTAAATGTTATGTCACTCATTAGCCCTCTGTGATGCTGCAACATATTCACTGGAAACAGCCAGAGACTTGAGCTGAAAAAACCCTTCTTTGTCAGTTTGGAGCACATGCAGACTGACTTTTTAATCTGGGTTTTTGCAGGACTGGCAGGAACATGGAGCAAGGGTGAGTACTTTCTGGCACAAATCAGAAAGCCTGTTCTAGAGGAAGTTCAGACCTTCCCAAATAAAAGTTTGCTAGGATTTATTTGTCAAGCATAAATTTTCCTAGATTGACTCCTGGAAGCACCTGCAGCATGAAATATTATTTCCCAAGACAAGAAAATCAGAAGCAACTGAAAGCAAAGTTTAAAAACTAAGAGAGGCCAGTAACCTTTATTTACAGTCAGTAATTCATAAACTTACTGATGCTTGTGAAAAACAGCAAGTGATCTTCAGTTGGTACATGCAATCATATTAAGCTATAAAATGTCAGTTGGGAGTTTAAAACTAAAAGTATGTGTAAATCCAAGAAGATTATGGACTACAGCTTTCAGTGACCTGTTTGTGAGGGAAGTGGATGCTGAAAATTAAGAAGTGTGCATTCAGCTTCAAGGCAGAAAAGAACAAATTGGCAGGGAAAGCTTTTAAATTAATTGAGAATAGCTAAGAAGCCAGAGTGAGGGGAAGCGAACAATATGATCATAATAGTTCTGGTTTACTTCACAGCACTTGTACCACCTGGTGATGTGATTTTACAAAGCCAGTTCGCTTCCCAGAGGCATACACTGTAATTTTACTTTAGCTCAAATAATAGCCTTCCTGATTTTTGATCAAGGGCTCTTATTCCAAATTTCTCCAGCAATGGATTTCTCAAACGTTCTAGAAAGCAATTGTGAGATTAAAACAGAGGTTTAATGGCTACAGCCATATCACCTCAATCTGTGAACGTCTCAGGGCTTGACACTAAAAGAATTACGAAGGGTCAGGACTTAAAGCAATGTCTAAAAAAAACTTATGTGCTACAGGGAAGCATGTTAGTTGGTTATTCTGCACAGCGGTACAGAAAGTCAAACCTGAAACCATCTTTCTAGTATAAAATTAAGCTTCCCAATATTTTAAATTAAGATCTTCTATCCTTTTCCAGAAGAATAACTATTTTAACCATCACAACCTAGTCAGATTCCTTTCAATCTGAATTTCTCCTTTAGGTCTGTTTGTAAACATTTACTTTACTTTCCTGCCCCAAAATGGTAACATTTATTATTATGTTTAAATAGTGATTACATACAGTTTCTTATATATTTGGTAACACCTTTTTGCTTTCAGTTTTTTTAATGTAGTTTGAACAAAGGGGTTTTTGAGAGTTATACACTTTTTGGGATCTATGTGTTTGGAAGTTTCAATCACATCCTGACTGTAGATGCAGACAAATTTCAGATACTTCTGCTTTTATTGTGTCCCGTTCTGGGCTTCTCAGTACAAGAGAGACATGGACATACTGGAGTCCAGCAAAGGGACACAAAGATGATAAAGAGACTGGACATCCTTTCTACGAGGAAAGTCTGAGAGCTGGGACTGTTCAGCCTGGAGAAGAGAAGGTTCAGGAGGGTCTTAACAATGCATATAAATACCCAAATGGAGGGTGCAAAGAGAACAGAGCCTGGCTCTTCTCAGTGGTGCCCAGTGAAAGGACCAGAGGCACAAATTGAAACACAGGAACATAAACACATGTTCCTCTGAACATCAGGAAACATATTATTAACTGTGAGAGTGACTGAGAATGGGCACAGGCTGCCCGAGGAGGTTGTGGAGTCTCCCTCAATGGAGATACTAAAAAAACATCTAGACAAGGTCCTGGGCAGCTGGCTCTAGGTGGCCATGCTTGAGCAGGGAGTTTGGACCAAATGACTTCCAAAGGTCCCTTCTAACCTCAACCCTTCTGTGATTCTGCAACTTCCATCTTTTCTAAGCTGGAACAGGGAGTGTGGCAAATAATGTCACAGAATCATCTAAGGTGGCTGGATGTGAAAAAGGAACAAAGATAATACAAATAAAATGCTGAGGTTCAGTATGTGCAAACACAAACAAAAATAATTTAAAATACTGCTGTCAACATTCATGGAAATAATAAGTCTACAGATCTATAGTAACAGATTATTTTAGGCAGTAAGTCTGAAAAGAGTGTGGAGGAAACAGCACAGAAATGCCAGCTCAGGTAGGATGAGAGAAGAAACACTTTTAGAGGCAAATGATGGCACCTGACTTGGCTCAGGCTAGGCCATCAACATGTGAGGGAGAGCAAGGAGGTGCTTATCCATCAACTTTTGCCTCAGACCCTCATTAAATTCGTAAACCTTTGAAAAGGTGACTCCATACTTTCACTGATGTCTGCAGAATCTGGGTTGCTTTATACATGCAGAGGATTGAGGAGGAGAAACAAAAAAGGAAAATGCAACAACTCCTGTGATGTCAGAGCTATCCTGAATAATCTTTTACTTTATGAGCACTTCACCAAACCAGCTTCAATGCAACATTGCAGCCTCCAATTCCTGACTTCACTGAGTGTTGCCTCTTGCAGATAAAGCTGACAATCCAAGTGAGTCTCAGCTGATGATCAAAGCAAGCTATAAATCCTCTACTGTGTGCTGCAGTTTTCTCTAGAGTCAGCATGATTGCTGCTGTTTGTTTTTTCTTTGATTGTCTCAGCATTGGCATTTTACTTCAGCTTCTTCTGGGGAAAAATCAGAGATTTGTTCAGATTTTAGTATTCAAAAGATACAGAACAGAGCTAATATTTGCATGATAAAAGGAAAGCAATCAAAGATTATTCCTGTTGAATTTATGCCACTAGGCCTGCTCTCATCTATAGCAGCTATACTACTTACTGAGTTAGTACTTTATAAGAAGATAAAGCATTTCAGGCCAGGCATAGGAACAGAGGCCCAGGAAGCATCTCTGCCTTATCCTGTGGTGTTTGGATCTGATGCACCCAAGTACAAAATAACTTCAAATAACTTCTACTGAGGTTAAGTATCAGACAGAGACATAGCAGCTTGACTTCCCCCTCTCAGCTTTCTTAAGAGTTGGGAGAGGTCCACTCAGACTCATTTGCTTCTTGTCTTTCTATACTCAATGTGCCATTGATAGAGATACTGATACACATCCAGATGACCATCCCATCATGCCCTTTCCCCACCTAAAACCAGCAAAGGAGGTGCCCTGATCTCCTCTTCACCAAATGTGAAATGCACCCTCCAGTGCCTGGGTGCCTCGGTGAATACAAGTGGTGGGTCCTTCATCCTATGGGCATGATTAAGGTGGAAAGAACAGACCATGGGCAGCAGTGCAGAGGGTAAATGTACACCTTACAAAGTCAGGGTGAAATGTTGTTCAAGGCCTATAATTTGTGGTGCTGGTAGAGAAAGTGCTCTACTGCTTTCCCACCATAGCAATATTGACAGCTAAGCCTGGAGTGAGGGTGTAAAGTCCAGTGTGCCTTCTACTGCTGCTCACAGTCCAAACAACTGAGACTTAATTAAACTACAGGACAAAGCTTTCCCTCTGCCTGGCTGTCTCACAGTTCTGTCTGCTCAATAAGGCAGGAAAAATGATGTTAAAACTGAGTAAAAACAATGCATTTTCCAAATGACAATGGCTTTTGATAAGATACTCAGCTGGTAAGGAGAAATGCAGAGCAGACACTGGAGCTGACTGAAGGGTGTGATAAAAAAATGAACAAAATCTTTAAAGAGAGAGGGGGAAGGAAATTTTTAGGCAGGCGGAGCTGGCAGTTCACAAGTGCTGATAACCGAACTGAAGCATGTTTTATTTCCTATTTTGCCTAGTATGTTTTACTAAAATTCTTATGTAAGATTTATAAGGCTTATGAAAAGTTTAACAGCTTCCCTCGCTTGATTCTGCCCCATCGTTAGAGTCTGGCTGCCTGCAGCCGCTTCTTCCCTGTCAATTAGTTCTGCATAATAGTCAGTCTTCTCCAAAGGAGCAAAGTATAATTTGTTTGCATTGATCCTACTCATTCCAGATCAAGTAAACGACTGACTACTAAAACCACTAATCACACTCCTGATTAAAAACGCAGATGTATGCAGCTATGTGTGAAGGACTGTGAACTCAGTCATATAGTATGCAGAAGACTCAAACTGTGTTATTTTTTTATGTGGAGAACCCTGTGTTATATGAAAGACATGAAAACGGTAGGCATGGGACATTCTGACAATAAATGTTTGCTCTTTTTTCCCAAACTAGCAATTCCATCTGTCCTTCTCTAAAGCATCACTACCTGATATTCAGCATACAAGATTAATTCTGGGAAGGCTGCAGTACAGCTCACAGGATATGAGAGTCTGAGAAATTATACTGCTGAATGCCTTTGGAAAAGGGGACAGAGAAGTATAACAACCTATTTGAGTTTCTAGCAAAATAATCCAAAGATTCTCTGCTTTTTAAGCCAAAATATTTTAACAAATACAGAGCTATCCTTCCCCTTTAAAAACACTCAGCTTGGACTGTTATAACAGCTTTACATAACTGCCAAGCACCTTTGAAAATCTCTGGAAAATCATAAAGAAATATGTCATTTTGAGTAGAATGATGAAAGAAAAGTCATGGTAAAACTGTCAGAAATATTTTAATATGTCAGTAAATTGGGAGGGTGTATTTATTTTTAGGTGTGGTAAGTATGATGTACTATAATATGAAAGACATGCATCACCCACACAGGCAGCTCTAGTTTCTACTACCTGTGAACAAAGAAGTGCCACTAAAGCCTTTCTACCTACATTCACCTTGTTGTTTTTCTTATTATATGGCAGTAAAGGCACTTAGAGCAAGTTAGACCCACTACATTGGCTGCTTATTTTTTGTTTGCATCTGAATATGCAGCCTTGAGATGTTCATTTCAAGGCATCACCCATGAGAGGGTTATCAGCATCAGTTTTGCAACTTCAACTACACATTAACCCAATTTGTGAAACAGGTTAGGTTAGAAACCAGCTGAAACTAAACTACTTCTTTACAAACTGGTCCATTTCATTTTAAAAGGAAATTGCATGTAGGAGAACTGTAGAACTAATACTCACTGGAAGCAGGGAGGAACGCGAGGGTAGGAGATAACCAGTTAACTTGGAACAACAGCAGAAGTCCTTCTGTGGTTGTGTCAGATGGGGCACTTAGGAGAGATGTTAAGATTTAGTGGCAATATTTAGATAGTAGTGAATGGCAGTGCTGGTTCCTTTTCATGTTTTAACTAGAGTTAGTTGTTTGTTTGTTAGGATTTTTTTCCTTCATTCCTACTATCCTTTAAAAAAAAAAGTATTGAGATTATTATGTATCTACATGGGTAGGGTTCTTCTGGGATCCAGCTGGCATCCCCAGGATTACCCAAAGGATAAGATCTGACAGCAAACCAGTCAGGGTTTTCTGTGGTTTGACCTCTTAATGCCTCAGCAGTGTCCTGAAGATATTCAGCAAAGGTACAGAAAGCTTCTGCTCCCATTAAGGGAGATGGCTTAATAAATTATTTAAACATATAAACAAAAAAAGGCAGAACAGCATCTGTCACGTTGAAACATTACCACGTCCTTTACATTTTTTAGTTAATGACAAGTAAATTTTACAGCAAAACTTCAAATGTTAATTTGCTGTTATGAGCATCGGATTTTTCTAATAACTCTTACTATAAATATATCAGATTATGTGTTTTTCTGAAAGTAGATAAAATTGACTAGATTTACTTCCTCCAAGGAAAATATCACATTATTAAATCCAGGATATTAAAACTAGGAGTTCTGCACAAGAGAGGCCGTATTTCTTTTAATTATATTAAGAAATTTATTTTCAAAACTCCTTTTGATATTAACAGTTTTATTTTTAAAAAGTATTTTTACTTTATTAAATATATCTAATATTTTATAATACTTTATATGTATACAGCACAACGATTGCTGGGTTGGACAGTGTAAAGGGCGCTTAAAAAATATGAGAAAGAACCCTGTGGTTATATTAACACAGGACAACATGAACGATACACAGACTATTGTCTGCTACTGTTAGACATTACACCTTACTTCGTATTATCATGCTGCACAGAGGAGGAAAAAGGATATTTACTGCTGCTGCTCTTGTAAAACCTTATGAGACAGCGTTTTTAAGTTAATAGAAAACCACAAGACTCAGAATCAAGGGTAATCTTTAATGAAAAAGAAACTAAAGTAACTTAATACCGATTCAAGTGCTGCAGCCCTGAGGAAGACTTCAGAAATCTATCCTATTTAGCCCTAAAAGCAGATAACTCAGATGACTGTATCATTTAACACAGGAATATAAGATGTTTTGTTACATCTAATTATACTTGTTTCAACTTAATGGCTTCTCTAGGCATGCATGGTCTACAGGGGCTCATTTTAAAAATTCCTGATTGCGCCCTTTGCAAAATTATGGCAATCAGTATTCAGTCTTAACTGGAATGGAAGATACTTCCAGTAATCAGCAGAAAAGTTCAGCACTTACATTTGAGAACAATAAAGAATTGACTTAATATTTCAAATATGTATGTGTGTAGACATGGTGATGATTATTTGAGTTTTACACAATAACTCAGTGAATGGATCATCTTAAGAACTGCAGGAAGGAAATTTCAGTGACAGGATGGAATTTTGGAGGACACTGTTTTTTGCAGTCTTCAACACATTACATTCTCCATCATTTTAATCTCAGGCTTGAAGTCTGAATTTCTTGGTTCTCATTGTAGGGGTGATTTTTCTGTTTCTCTACTTTTTAATAACTGCAATCTTAAAAAAAAATCTTTTATGATTATATTTTAAAATATTTGGAACTACACCTTAGAGCAGATTTGTAACTGAGTATAAGCATGACGATGCTGTGTGTCCTGTTATATACCAGAGTTTAGCATTACAGGGACTAATAGCATTACTCAGACCATTTTTCTATAAATTTCCCTTACTGCACAGTCTTCATTACTTTACCCAGGTTAGCTTTGTAGTACTAAGTGACAGAACCCCTATCATTTCTCGTGTGCAGCATAATATACATTACTGCCAGCAAGATTTTGCTGCATAACATAAATTTTCCCTTTCTTAATTCTGCTCTTCTACTTCTCTGTGCTGAACAAAATAATACCTTTCTTTTCTTGGTGTTTAAGCCCTTCTGTTGTCTGTAGACCATAATCATGCCTCCCTTTTTTTCATCTTTTATCCAAACTAAACATATTTTAGTACTTCTAATCTTTACTTATAACTAAGAATGCCCCAAGACAGCTTTCCTTGCTTTTCTGTAATGTCCCTCCAATTTATTGATATATACCTAGTGACATGATGCTCAGGATAAAATTCTGTTGTAGAGGTGCAGTTTTCTAGACACTAGTTATATGCAGAGCTCTATTACCTTCCAGCTGCAGCATATGATTATTCTACTCATGAAAATTCCTTTTGGACTTTCAGGTAGTCAAGTCATACCTAAAGTCTCATTTGTATTCTTCCAGTCCCTCACCCCTTTTGGTACTCCCGCTTTAATGTTTCTTTCATCTATTTAATTATATATGTATTGGAATTACAAAAAGTCCTAACTGATCACAGTTCACAACTATATCTTATTATCTTTCATTTATGTTTCTGATTTTTTAGGTTTCCATCTATTATTTCTGATATGATGGTGGCATTTAACTGTCCTACGTTGGCATGAACTCTGAATTTCATTTACCTGCAGTTCAATATTTAAATAAAATTTACAAGCGAACACAGTTTAAACAATTTAAAGTCATCATACACAAACAGTGATCTATCAGATACAGAAAATTATTATTTCATCGCTCACTTTTCTTTGCAATATTTTTCTCCCCAAAACCAATGTTCTATCTCACTAGGTACCAGAGATAGGAATGTGCTTTACATCAGCAAAGTATGAGTTGAAAAAAGTTGAGATAAAGCACCTTTATCAACCAGGTCATTTGTGCCTCTCAAACTACAAAAATCAACAGGTATTTTTGAGCTCATGTTTATTTTGCAAGAAAGCACAACGATTTGAAGCTATTAAACTTCACATGTCTAATTTCCAGTTGGGCTGAGCTCACATTGCCACTGTCTTTTTTAACTTGAGGATATTCCTTGCAGTGTCACCAAGTAATTTAATAATAAGAAGAGGAATCACTTAAGGCCATATTGTCTGAAGTCAGTCACTTAGCTATCTCTGAGGATCTTGGCTTACAGATTTGATATTTTACATGATATAAAATGGGGCCTTCAGTTACAGGAGAGAAATTACCAGCACAGTTCTCATTTTCCCCTTTGAAGATCTGTGTTAACTTTGTCTTATGGTTGTTCCCATTCTTCCCATGATCATTCCCCCTCAAAGCAGAAAAGGTCTGTGTTTCTGTAAATTCTTTCATACCATTAATCATTTAAGATTCATAGTCCAGAGTTGCTAATTTACATATATTAACATTTCACACATATTGCTCATTTGCTCCTTATCAACAGAACTACTTTCAGTAGCAATTTTCTTAAAGCAGTCAATCTGAAACCTCTCAAGCAGGGAATATTAAACCAGTTTCAAGCACCAAAATACACCAATGTTTCAGCCTGGACTGAGAAAGCCTTTACCTCAGTTGACCGAGTTGCCTGAATGGACACCTGCATCACAACCATCTCCTCAGGTGTCTGCAGGGTGACACAAGCACTCTCAGAGGTGCCTTAGCCCGTCTGAGAGCTGCAGGTACCTCCTCCTCCCACCACTGAGCAGCCATCGGGGCTTTCCAGAGTGGCTGGGCAAGGATGCAGTGTTTGGAGAAGATCAGATGGGACTGGACCCAATGGAAGAGGACCTTCAATGAAATTAAACTTAAAGGATCCTAGCCAGTCAAGAACCTACAGAAAGTGAAAGGAAGGTTCTTTCCTCTTTTCAATATGTTTCAGTTACCGGGAAAGGTTTTAAGTACATACTTGAAGTTGGAAAAAATTGTGGGTTGGAAAAGCATAGTTGAAAGCACATAGTTTCTCTTACAAATTATACTTCTTTTTATCCCATCATGTCAGGAATTTTCTTACATCTGAAATGCTTCATTCCAGTGCTTGGGTTTGACAAGATGTTGGAGTAATAAGATGCTTTCTAAGCTGTGGTTGACAGCCAAGTCATTCAGAGTGTACACCTAAAATTTGGGGTTTGGGCTTTCTTAGATTCATCACCTGGGTCTGCTTAAGGTACAACTTCACCAAAGAAATTGAAATACAGACAAGGATATTTATGCTGACATATCAAATATAAAAATTGAAGGAATGTCCTCCCTCACTTTTTGTTGGTCTTTTTTTCTTTTCTTCTTTTAGGAGACTGGTTGCAATTACTGTTCACTATTTGTCGAGGAACACAATAAAAGGGAAAGCCATTAATGAAATGTTAAATGCATTACTGCTCACTGAATTGGATGATTCCTTTCTATTTTCATGCCAGTTCCAATTGAATAATGTGTTTCACGCCTTCAGATGATTTTCTGTATGCATGCTGTTGCAGCTGGAGCAAGTTTGGTCAGAGTGCCTTTAGCTTAACAGCATCTGTAGGGGTATGATCTATGCTTCCTTTCCCTGCTTACTATACAAACAGGGCAAAGGGTGTAGACAGCATCTTTTATTCACTGTTCCTTTCAGCAGATTGGGCAGGTCAGAACACTGCACCATACCTATCTCCTGTGTTTTAGCACTCTTTAAGGTCGAGTTTTGCTTCTGTGGCAATTGGCCTTAAACCTTCCATTCTAGATTTAAAGCAATCTTCTCTTCCTCTAACATAGACACACTTTATATGTCTTACCTTGCTCATTTCCTGGCTTGAATTGCATGGTTTTAAGAACTGCATGTTCCATTTCAGATGGTCAGAGTTTAGCCATGTTACCAAGTGCTCCATCTATTCATCTTTCAGGTTCAGTATCAGAAAGAAAACTTTCCAGAAACAAATACTTTTTTTCTCCAGATTCTTATGTCCCCTCATGTGTCTCACAGACAGTAATAAAGCAGAGCTACATAAGACTGTTCCAGCTTGTGCTCTTACTTTTTAGTAGGTATGCATGCATATGGGCAAGATGTTGCAACTCTGCTCCTTTAATTAGTGTCTGAGACCTTTCAGTCTAAAATGATGTCAAAGCAGCTTGTCTAAGACCTGGATGCTGCTTTTCAGTATGGATGGGTGTAGCTGATAGCTAAATGAGAGTACAAGCAAGGATAAATACACTGGGGGTGCCTCTGGACTAGGAATGCACCAGAGAGTACTTAGACCTTGATATGACACAGCTTTCACCATGCCAACATTATGCAACAGGCAAATTTTTCTGGTACCTCTTGGTTCTTTGTTGGTTTTATTTTCCCTACATTTATGATGTCCTCTTCAAAAGAAGATCTGAGTATGTTTCTGTCACTACAATAATGCCATCGATCACAAAAAACGCATAAGAAGGTGTCACTATATTCCTGAAGAACTTACACCAAAATACTTAGGCCAGTACTTTGTGACTGTTCTTCTTTGGAGGCAGTAAAACCCCATTAAAAGAATGCTGAGAAGAGAAAATGATACTGAGCACCAATGGTGGCTGGAATGTTTTTTAGCTGATGGAAATAACAGAAAAATGTATATGTGTGTATATGGAGTGCAATGGAGATTTGAGTATGAAACTGTAACAGTATAGGTTATTCATTATCAAGGTGATACTAGTAAGACTAGAATACTCAGTTAAATTTTGGAAAACAAAAAAATGGTTATTACCTTGTAAGGGACCTTTTAACTTTCTCTTAAACTCCCCTTTTTGAGCTAAGTCCAAGCTGCAATATGCCTTCCTTTGCAAGTTTGGTAGCAGCAGGTGAAATCCCCACTAAGGGCCAAAACATGGGCACACAAATGCACACTTTGCATTGTGTTTAAACATCAGCTAAAAAAAAAAAAGGAAGAAAAAATAAAAATGGTAATATATTGCAAGTTGTTACATGCTGTTATATGTTTCCTCTGTTTCATTGTGTTGCCACCGCTGCCACTATCAAAACAGAACAACAAAGAAAGACTTTGGCAAGGTTTATAAATTCTTGGTGGGGATAGACCCCCCACTATTCCCAAGGCCATCTCTGTCAGGCAGGAGAAGTCTTGCCCTCCATATTTTTAAGACCAAAAACTGCACCCCAAGTCTTGAGCTTAACAGCCTCCCTAGCATCCTGCCGTATCCTGTATCTCCTGAGCCTGTTCTCATGCATGTTTCCATAGCAGCAGCAGGACAGCTGTCCAGTTCTTTTATTCATGGTTTAACAGTCTGAAGCAACTACAGTTGTCTGCTTGTTGACTCAAGAGTTCCTGTTATCCTCACAAGGGTGATCTACTGTCACTCATGTATTCAACAGTGGTCCATCAAGCTCTCTATCTTCTGTGCTGCAGCTGGAGTCGACACAGTCTTCCCCACTGTCCTCCACTCTTAAAAAAAAGATGAGCTCTCTTTCAGAGGAGTACTCTATGAGACCCCATGAGCTACAGACAGCCTCACCATTTAGCCAAAATGAATGCAAATTATTCTTGGAGCTCCTAAGGGGGCAGTGCAAATTATTCTTGGAGCTCCTAAGGGGGCAGTGTGTGCCTTTTGTTAATGCTCTGGATAAGAGTACTACAGACTTGACTCATATAAAAGCAAATATTTCCATTCTGTCTCTTCTGTCCTACTCGATGTACAAATATAGCTATTCTTGAGAAGATTCAGACAATGTTAGCAAAGGTATATTCTTCCACACTTAGTCCACACACCCTCTGCCTTCAATAATATAATCTGGAACACAGTCCTCTGCTGGGAAGAATATTCAGGGAGGCATATAATGCAAAGTTTCTTCCCTGACAGTGAATATGAACTATATATCAATGTCCTGGGACTCAGAGCTGCCAGGCAGGCCTGTTCAGGTGTTTCTGAAAAATAATACTGCTGTGTCCTATGTCAACAAGTAAATTCTTCCTAACTTTTCAAGGAGGGAGCTGCCTCTTGGGATTAGTGCATTTATCCATGATCTGCCTTGCAGGCACTCTGAGCAGTCAAACAAACCAACCTCAGTTGCTTCAAACTACTAGACCATGACTAGAAGATATAGGTAGCTGTTCTAATACCAGTATTCAACAGTGTTCCTCTTTGTGTCACAATCTAACAAGAAATGTCAGATATCTGGGTTTATCTCTAGAAAGTTACTGATTTTTCTGATTAAAGACCTTTTTTCCATTTCTTCTGTTCTTGAAAGTATTTTTCCAAGTAAAAGAGAGCTCAGGCAATACTGTTGGTCTTAGAAAGAGATTAACCATTTCTGTGCTAATTACAAAAAAAAATCTCACATTGAGCATCAGACTGTATGAAAGATTGCTTTTGGGCTGTAAAAGGAAACTACATTTCATTTAGGGCCTCCCTGGGAAGTGATGTCCTTTTGGATTCCCATTTGAAAATCAGCCAGATGGGGTCCCATTCATTCTTTTACTAAGCCTTACAGATTTACTGAAGTGTCTGGGAGCAGTATTATGTCCAGAAGAGCTGTCTGTAAGAGGATGTTCTGCCAGGTACGTTTTCATGAGTACTGAACATGGACAACCAATGAAAGGAGGAAGAATGGTTACTTGTTTGCAGTTTTTCCTATGAATATATATATTTGGAGCAATATACCTCCAATACTTCCTCCTACTCCTCTTCCCTCTGTAGTCTAATTGAATATAAAGCTTCTTAGGATGAGAGGACCTGAAATGACTAGCTCTTCCACCCCTGATTTTACCATATATGCAGCACATGGAGAGAGAAGGAAGGGATGTCTTTAAAGGTAATGCCAAAATAAAAAAAAAAAAAAAAAAAAGGACTAACAATTTTACAATGATGGCATAATTGTTTACACAATGTTAGCACAGGGAAAGAAGAACTGCTACAGTTCTGTTTTCATCAAACTGTTCAATTCCCACTGATCCCACTTCCATGGAAGCCAAGAGGAATTCTGACATTAATATCAGCAGGAGTAGTACTAGTCTTTCAGTACTGTAGACTTTGATCCTTCTGATGCTTATATTTAGGAGCCGGCATACTGAACTTGTGCATGAAGTTAATCACCTGTGTGAAAGCTTGCAGATAGACTATCAGAATCTGATCCTACAAATATTTGTGCTTGAACTGAACTTCAAACACAGCAGTGTTCAAACTGGATATGTTTTCTGTAGTTTCAAAAACTCTTGGTGAAGGAGGCTATCACCTACACTGTGCTTTGAATTAGGTCCTGTACTTTCTTCTCTGGCTCGTACTGTGGCGTGTAGGGTACTTTGACAAAGCTAATCCTCTTAAGGGGAAAGATAAGCAAAGTTACTTTCTCATGCTTTGATCCCATTTATTGTGTGTGGCTGCATATTTAATTTTGGAAGAAATTACAATCTATTAAACTTGCAAAGCCTGAAAGAGTAATTTTGCTCTTCCTGAAAGAGTATCTCAGTGTAATGATACTTCTAATAAATGGCTTATATATTTTTCATAATTTTTATGTCAACCAAATTTTGAACAATGAGATTGAAATTACAAATGTGGGTAGACAATATTATCATATTCAACAAAATGTGCCTGCTCAGCTGTGTAAAAGAATACACACTGCCTTTAGCAAATCATTTCTGAGGCTTTTCAAATAAGGTGGTGAACTGGTAATGATGCCTGTCAATTCATCAAAATAAACTATTTTATCTACAGATAGAATTTTCTTGTGATTTTGATTAAAGAAAATGTCTCCAAAGGAGCATGGTACCTTATCTGTGATTTTTTTTACTATTCAAGTCTTCCTGAGATATCAGTATTCTTGAGTCCTAGTCTGAGATATTTTCTCTGGAAATATGCCATATATCTCTGTCTACCATTTCTTCCTTCCACAGAAGTAAACACAGTGTTTATCATTACATTCCCTATATATTCTTTCCATAAATCACACTAATCAGAGAAGGAAATACTAGTTTTATTCTTATCTCACTCGTTTACATGCAATGAGGTGTCATAGGTATGTTCCTCTGGCCTTTCTAATCTTCTAAATGTACTTGTTGAGAGCCATTTTGTCTTTATTGCCTACTGCTCACAAATGGCTTTCTCAATTTCATCCTGACTAGTTTTGGAGAAACATCATCAAGGTATGAAAAGACTAACAATAAAAAGGAAATTAGTAGCTGGCGGCACTGCATCAGAAAAAAATATTATTCTGTTATGACTACAAACAGTAGCAGCAAATATGAAAATAGACTTTCAAGTTAATTAGCATTTAAGGGAAATGGGTTTGGAATAATTATCAGATTACTTTTAAGAAGCTATGTTTACAAGTGCATCTCTGTTTTCTATTAAGTTCTTGCTAGGGAAAAATACAAATAATTACACATATTGAGTTTTAAATCTGTTCTATGTTCGTGCTTCCTGACAAACAAAGACTCAGGAGAATAAAAAAAATTACGGTATTGCCTGCTCTTCACAGCTCCAGTGAACGTGAAAGTTGCCTATTCTTCCCAAAGGCAAAGAGCCCTTTATTGATCCTATATATGTGGGGGAATAAGCATGCTCTTCTCCGTGCCCCGTGCTGTGACTCTGCCAACATTCCTTAGATGAGGGACCTTTGATTAGACTCTGCCAACAACCTGTATATGTCCACTAGGACATCTGTTTGCAACCCCAGTGAGGCTACTTCCAGCCTACTGCAGCTACAAATGGATGTAAAGAGACCAGATCTGATCCACTCTTCATCACTATTCATACCTTAAGCGCTATTTCACATATCTTTTCTCTTTTTCCTCTAAGCCTTTGCTGTCCAAAGTGACTGGTGTAAGTGATCAGCGTCACAGAAGCTGAGCATCAATGTCTTGGGAGCTGAAAGTTTTCAAATAATCTGAACACCAGAAGTACTAAATCTTTTACTATACCCTATTTTCCCTTGAGCATTCTGGCTCTACAAAAAAGAGATAAACAAATCATTCTATATTGTCTTCTTCCTGCAAGGATGGTAATAGCTGGGAAGAGAAAAATAACAAAACTTGAGCTAGCTAGACTGCTGTTATGATAAATGAGCAATCTGCACATTTGCATCTACTTTGCTTAATATTTTTCACATACAGATACTTCATCGATTGGAAGAATGATGTGGACAGCTACTTTACAATAGATGCCACTGAAGGAACCATTGCTACTAATGAATTACTGGACAGAGAAAGCACAGCACAGTACAATTTCTCTATAATTGCAAGTAAAGTTAGTAAGTATGACACAAAATGAATTAATATGCTAATGTGGTATTTTTTTCAGAGTGTAGTGCTCAGGCATAAATATACTGTGAATAGTGCATGTATTGCCAAGATTGTTTAAGAAGGCTCAATAAATATCATTCTGCCAGACTCAATGTGAGGCTGAGTGTGATGTTCAAACAGCCCTGTATAGTAAGGATTTTCTAATAGCCCTCATGTAGGCACAGTTCCCTCAGAAGCTGAAAAATATGTTGTCAGCATGAAGAGCATGAGGAGCTGTATGGAGGCCTCTCAATTCTTATTTCTGATTTTGTAATTCCCTCCATATGAAATTATGTTAGTCAAATAACAGGCTTGTCAACCTGCTTTTTGAAGGAAGAAAAATTTAAAAACTCAATCAATTCTCAGAAAAAAACCCAACACTAAAATCGAGTGAAGATTTAAGGCCCTAAATGAATCAATCTGTGTGCTGTATCTCTGCTCTTATGTTTCTCTCTGCCCAAGACTTTATGCATAACCACTTGTTTTCTTTTCCTATATGACCTGTGGTGGGGTTTTTGTTTCTTGTCTTCATGTCTTCTCCTACATAGTGGGTTTTTTTTATAAGACCTCCCTTCTTCTGCTCTATTATGTAGCTGCAGCTTTCTTCATTGCCATCCTTCTGTGTAGCATTCCTCCTTCATGATCCTGTCAAACTGAAACTCTCATAGACATATACCACCCTTAGAATACAAGTCTTTAGGTCACTTAGTGGTTGTGTAAAGGCCACAGAAGTCTTTCTGTTGTTAACAAGCTGGGGAACAGGACCCTGCTGTATTTCTTATTCACTCTGTATTGTTAATGTGTCCAGAAATGCAAGTTTCTAAAGCAAAGAACATGCTTTCCTCAATGTATTGCTTGGCACTGAGTTTTTTTAAAAGTAATACATGCTACTAACAGGAAGAGGGAGATTTTGGAAGCAGAGAAGGTATATATACATTATTTTAAATAAATAAATTCTCAGTTGTAGTTATCTCAAAAAGAACTAGGTGCTCACTGCCTAGGATCTGAAAATGTAGTGAAGACACCAGTCAAATGAACACTTGAATTTTATCTGTAGCTTAGAAAAGGAATACAGTAACAGAGAGAAATAAGCTATCACAAGTGATTGAATGCATGGAGATACATGTGCATGTGTATATTCACAGAATACCCAGCAGAACTGTAATTTGTTTCCAGAGAAACTGAAAGGCAGGTAGATGCCAGGCGGGGTGGTCTCGTAATGGTCTATGTTTCAGTAAAGCTTAACTATTTAGACTTATTGGTGCACAAAGAACATTGGAGATTTGTGAATCTTTTCTGCAGTAAGGCAGCAGTTTTAGTAAACTTGATCCAAATCTTTTTATTATTCCCAAGAGTAGTTAAAGCTAGATAAAACCTCCAAGTGTACTTGTCTGTGCACCTTCCCAGCTCATATATAGTAATATAATGTTTATGTAGAGCTGTAGCAGGTAGACTATATTATGAATTTTAACAATTGCCTAGTTAAGAATATACACCTAAGACATATTTGTGACTCATTTCAGCATACCTAAAAATATATATTTACTGTTACCCATAGCATTAAAAACAGTTGCCATACCTGTACTACATGGGTAACTGCCAAAATTTTTGAGGACTGGAGGTATACTAACTGTCAAAACTTTATATGCAGTTGTCTCACTAAGAGCTAACACAGAAATAAAGGCTGGGGTTTAAGGGATGACACACTGCACACAACTGGAAAAAGAGAGAATATCTCAGAAAAAGGGGGGAAAATCGCTATATTTGAAGAATTTCTGCTATACATTTAAAAAAAAGTTACTTGTTCAGTGCTGACATAGAAACACTGAAATTGCCATCTCTTACTAGACAAAAAGTGCACTGAACAGTGCCTTGACATACACATGATTAGCTAAGGAAAGTGGCCCAGTATTGCAATTCGTTGCATAAACTTGCCTCAGGCATGGACACTATTGTTACCTAAGTATTTTCAATTCTCCATGACCTTATATCTAAAATAAACAGACTCCAAACTAGTAATAGTCATATTAAGTGCTGTTACTTAAAAAACTTTATTGCTGAAATATGTATTTTGTTTTCTCACTGTGACAGAATAACAAAACCCCAAAATCCCTCAACTTTTAGACACGGTCATTCTGCAAATTATCTTTTCTTCAAGAAAATTATAAACAAAGTCCTCCAGCTTTATCCCCATCAAGTCAGAGGAAAAAAATCAATTAAACTGGCCTTGCCATCATTCCCCTATGTGTGAAAAATGATGCCAAGCTCATGAGCAGGCTTGCATGGACTCCCTATACCTTAACCCTGGGGCCTTCTAAGTGATTGTTCCCCTTTGTTCTTCTTGTAGGTTCAACATGAAACCCTGTACGAATCACAGATGATGCTTGTGTTAAATTTTTTTCTCTCAGCCACTAAAGTCTTGAAGTAATATTACAACATTTGAGCAGTCAAGTTACTTTTCAAGCAATGACATAAATGGCATGCAATTTAGATAAATAAATGCTAAATATAGCAGCAGGCAATGGATAAATGTAACTGTAGATATGAATGTACCATTTAGACCTTTCTTGCAAGCTGATAAATCTGACTCTTACTAGCACTAAACCACCAGAAGTTATATTTTTAAAGGAATACATGTAAAAAATGAGACAGAAGAGAATTACCTTGTGTTTATTAAAGTAACCTTTGCTGACTGCCTATTGCAGAGGAAAAAAAAAAAAAAAAAGGTCTTGTCCAAAAGCCTGGTTGTTTGGGAACTTGTAAATGGTTGCAAGTCCAGTGTTCTCATTCTGCATCTATTTGACCTATAAATATATATACTGAGATTATTCTTCCTCAAACTCTAGGTCGTGCCCCTTAATACCTGCCTAAACCACACATGGTGCAGGTTAGCAGCTTGAAGAGAGGTGGAACTTGGACCCTTAGCAAACAGTTAATTATGAAATCTGCTTGTCCTAGGCTTACTTGTGTCAACTTCTACAGTCACAGCCAGAGAAGCCCTGGTTACCCAGCAATAACACGGTAATATCTTACATACCAACAGTAGATGCTGGTTCCAGATAGGAACCCTGAAAGAATTCCAGATATCTGATCTAAATATTGTCTGGGAATCTGTCTCCAAATAGCAGCATAACTGACTCTTGAGAACATCTCAGAGGTGTACCCAGCATGGAGTGACAGATAGCCTGCTGTCATATTTAACACAAGATACCATAACTTTATTGTTTCCCCTTGTTAAAGAAGCCTGTCCAAAAGTAGAGAACTTTTTAAGTGGGAGGTGGATGATTGTTCTGCTGACACATGGATGATGGCACAGACATGAAGGCAGCTGAATGCAGAAGGTCCTTTACCCATCCGTAGAAATAAAAAATCAGCCTTCAAACAGAACAGTGCATGAATAGGGAGAGGATGTTTCAGACTTGCATTCCTGCCCCCCCCCCCCC
>NW_020799095.1:70597764-70648554 GCF_003259725.1 Athene cunicularia
GGCTAATTCTATGCCATTAAAAAACTCCTACCTTCCAAACAGGATGCCCACTTGTAAACTGATTTTTTGAGAGTGGTCCCTGGCCCATACTAACTCCCAGCACATGCATGTGAATTGTCTGCAAAACCACAAGTTGCCCCAGGCCAAAACTGTGCCAAAGGCTGCCATAAGAATGGTATAAAAAAATCACAGCCCAGTGCTCAAAAAGTTCCCCAGTGTGCTGCTTAATTATTTAGTATGGAAATGTTTTTTTGCATTTTACAGAAGACTAAATAGATAAGATGCATAAAATGTTATTTCTGCTTTCCTGTCCTTAAGGCACTTATTAAGGTTGAAAATATAAAGTAACCATAATCCTTCCTGTCCAAACCATCTTTCCAACTCCTCTAAGTCTAGGCCCAAATTTTGTGAATTCTACAGAAACCTCAGTTTAAATCTCAAAATGGACTTTATCTTCTCCTGAATACCATAATTGGGATTAAGGAATCACCAGTTCTCCTCAATGCTCAGTATCTATTTTCTCAGATAATCTATTTTCTCAGATATCTTTGATTTTCATAAATTCATTAGTCAAAATATTTTACGTATTTTCTACTACTGTAATATCCTTGAACCATAAAGATATTAACAGATTATGGTACTTGAGCAGATAGGACAACTGAGGAAGGAAGAACCCAGTTAATTTGCCTGTATCTTACAGGCAGAATTGAAAACTGAAATAGGTTTCTTAATTCCTAGGCTAATGATTTAACCAACTTCTTTTCATTCCCTAACTATATTTCACTGTATTTTTTTTCTTTTTAGAGTAATTCAACACCATAATAGTGTCTGTGGTTGCTGTTCCTAAACGTTTTTGATCCCACAGACTCTGCCCAAACTAATAAATTGAACACACCTTAACCTTCATTTCAAGCACAAAGGCCATCTGGCACTGAGCAGGCTAATTCTATGCCATTAAAAAACTCCTACCTTCCAAACAGGATGCCCACTTGTAAACTGATTTTTTGAGAGTGGTCCCTGGCCCATACTAACTCCCAGCACATGCATGTGAATTGTCTGCAAAACCACAAGTTGCCCCAGGCCAAAACTGTGCCAAAGGCTGCCATAAGAATGGTATAAAAAAATCACAGCCCAGTGCTCAAAAAGTTCCCCAGTGTGCTGCTTAATTATTTAGTATGGAAATGTTTTTTTGCATTTTACAGAAGACTAAATAGATAAGATGCATAAAATGTTATTTCTGCTTTCCTGTCCTTAAGGCACTTATTAAGGTTGAAAATATAAAGTAACCATAATCCTTCCTGTCCAAACCATCTTTCCAACTCCTCTAAGTCTAGGCCCAAATTTTGTGAATTCTACAGAAACCTCAGTTTAAATCTCAAAATGGACTTTATCTTCTCCTGAATACCATAATTGGGATTAAGGAATCACCAGTTCTCCTCAATGCTCAGTATCTATTTTCTCAGATAATCTATTTTCTCAGATATCTTGGATTTTCATAAATTCATTAGTCAAAATATTTTACGTATTTTCTACTACTGTAATATCCTTGAACCATAAAGATATTAACAGATTATGGTACTTGAGCAGATAGGACAACTGAGGAAGGAAGAACCCAGTTAATTTGCCTGTATCTTACAGGCAGAATTGAAAACTGAAATAGGTTTCTTAATTCCTAGGCTAATGATTTAACCAACTTCTTTTCTTATCTATGTAATCTGGGTTTAAAAAGTGTGAGCAGATGTTTTCAGTGACTCACTCACTGATACAAGCATGCATGTCACTACTATGCTCACAGAGCTCCAAAAGATTTCATTTTGAGTCAAACAGAAAACAAAATAAAAATGGAGAAAATGGAGGTCAAGTCTGCCAAGTGGTATTTGAAATGCAATTCATCATCTGCGTTTGCATCAAGTATTACAGGTCTTTGTAATTATATATGAATTCAAAGCTTTACACAATGTACTTGCAGTCTTCCTTTATATACACGAGTAGTTAAAACTGATATCAGCACAAACCAGAAGGAAAATTAATCACATAAATAAAGTGAAATCCAGAAGTAGGTCCATTTTATCCTGTAGTAATTCTGTTTACTTTAATATTTAATTTTGGTGACCATTTATGCAAGGTAAAATTCTACCTTGCTAAAATATTTAGGGAGAAAATATCCTTGCCTCTAATATGTCTTCCAAAGAATCATAGAAAACAAATCACAGACCATCAGTGAGAAAGAACTGTAAAAAGTATACTCATATTCACATATATTTCCGAAGCATGCTACTGTGATTTTGAGGGAAGGCAAAATGTCAAATTCCTTTGTTCATTTTAAAAACACACACTCCCATAATATGTACACTGTTCCAAAAAGCTGAAAAAATAACTAAGATACTTTAAAAAAAATATAGCCTAAAAAGTCTTCTTATAGGAACTGTTTACCTTTAATAGAAATTAATCTAAATCAGCTCATACCTCCCATGTACATGATGCATAAATTTTGCATACATTCATTCTTTTATTGGAAAGGCATTGTTAATATATTTCTAAAAGGAAACGGACTGACATCTATGACTGTACTTTCATGCAATGCATGAATGTGTTTGAAGAATGTATCCTGAACTCCTGTTGTTCGGTGTTGTGCCTTAAACACACAAAGACTAAAGAAAAAACTGAGTTGCTCCATGTGAATTGCTGTGCTTTTTGCAATGAACTGCTAGGAGGGAAGTTTTACGTCTGTCAGTAACTGCGTGAACTTGACCTGCTCAGGGCTTTTTTGATCTCTGTGTATATTCAGAGTCAGGGTCTTGCCCTCTACTGACTAAAATAACTTCTTAGTACGTTTTTGCTTCCTGTTATACAAAGGAACCAATTAAACAGTGAGCAAATAGTCTAGATTTCTTCTGGCTCTCTCTGCATCTAAAGAATCACTGCCTAATTCCCAGCTGCTAGACCAAACTGTCTTCATGCATGCTGCACAATGCTTTTCTCCACAGAGACATGCTGCAAGTAGGGATGATGCTCAATCGGAAATGAATGAGGAGTCAAAGAGACATTATTAGATATGTTCACTATTAATTAGATATGTTCATAGGAAGGAACTACAAATATTTCGTGATTAGGGTAGTAGTTTTTTGTGGGGTTTTTGTTGGTTTTTTTTTTTAGATTCCAAGATGAGTTTGTAGGATGGTCACTTTATCCCCTACTTGTAAACAGGTAAATCACACTTCTACTTGCTGCTGTTACTAATTAAGTAGGAAATCGTTAAGGAATACCTTTTGGCTTTGACAGAGGCCTCTTGAAAACACTGCATTTAGGAGTTCCTAAGAACAAGAAGGTAATCATGTAAAATATCTACAGTGCTACCATGAAGAGAGTTTATCCCTTGCTGTGTTAGTTATAAACAGAAATGCAAAGGTTTATATAAGAGATGAAGTAAGCAGCTATTGCAAATAATTTAAAGGGTCCATGTGTGTCTGAAGATTCAAGAAAGCTGTTCTTGTCCATGTACCATGACCTCATGCTGTTACTCCTACACCACACATTCATAGCATAGATTTCTTGAATAGATAGATACCTGTGTCTATATAGTAGCCACCACTCTTACATACAAAAGGATAAAATAATTATCCTTTTCACTCACCAGCTAGACTGTTTTTTATATATCTGCTATCTTGCAAGAGGTCTCAGCATAAAGTAAGAGAGAATGTTGTCTGATTTGTATTGAATTTGTGTCTCCTTTCTGCCAGACATTGCATTTGCAGTTAAACATGTTTATAATGTGCATCTAGTGACTGATGAAGATTATCTGCATTGATAGAACAATGGAAAGGAGCATATTGTATACTGGGGTTTAGCATTTCTTTTGCACAAAAGTATATGCTGCTTGCAAGTACTTACGCAGTTAAAGCAATATCTGTTACAACATAGCCTAATGGTGTAACCACAACTTGAATTCTAGCTCTACATGTTCCACTGCTAAATTTACTGCTGACTCTGACTTTCAGCTAGATTTTTATTTATATCTTTCTCTCTTACTTTTCTCCATCTTCTAAATGGGTATGCTCCACTTACCTCTTTAATATCTTAAGGATGTAAACGGTGGCTAAATAATAAATACCGATTTTCTGCATTCCATTGTGGAAAACATTTCGGTTTTAATTATTGGAAGCATTTTCCACAGACTCCACGAAAAGTGATGTGAGAAAAGTTTATTTACAGGTACAACTTCAAATTCTTTAATTTGTGTTCTGAGAATCATGTTGATTGATTCCTACCCCATGAAGAGCAACGGATCAAAGTCTGGTACAAAGTGATAAGAGTTTTGCTTCTGATTTCTCCTTAGTACAAATCAGAAATAAATGGAAGTCAAGGGCTTTTAGAAGTCACAGTACTGGGATCAAAACAGTTTATGACAGCTCATGGACACTGATGATGACGAAAACAAACATAAATAGTATTCCTTAATTCTTTTCTCCTAAAAATCATTTATAGGTAACCCACTATTAACCAGCAAAGTCAACGTTATAATAAATGTCCTGGATGTCAACGAGTTTCCTCCTGAAATTTCAGTTCCATATGAGACATCTGTATGTGAAAATGCCAAGCCAGGACAGGTATTTCAAATTTGTAATGCTTGCTATTTTGCTCTTTTTCCTTAGTATTATTTATAGCAATAGAAATTTCTGGGTTTGAAAATGACATCACAATAGAATTCTTATACAAATTAAAAGTCTGTGTTGGAAATACCTTCTGGAAATCTGTTTCTTGACCTTTATGGTCTATTTTTTTATTATCCCCGATTATATTGGCTTGAGCAACCCTTTAGTGTGCATTTAATAGCTATGACAGGAGAAAGATTCCCTTCCTTAAAGATGCTTAATTATAAAGGTAAAAGTGCAGTAAGTAAATGGAGTAGGATGCATTGAAAACATTTCTGTGTCGTATTCTGAGAAAAAGAACTGACAACCCCAAAGACAATCTTCCTGAAAGCTTGCTTTTATAAACAGTTTCAAATATATGCATAGCATGCGAAATATCACCTTTTACTGTGATGCCAATATTAATAGAGCTGGCCCCAGAAGGTATTGGCCTGTGCTCCTCCTGCCATAAATTTGTGTAATTAAACACAGTGTTGTGAAGCACCAAGGCCAACCACCATACATATTAACAGCTAATGCTGTTTCCAAGACAAGACTTGTAACTTCAACTGTTCAACTTTGAGAGTGACTGCCAGCCATGGAAGGAACATATTCATCCTGCTACGTAATCAGTGACTTCTCTTTATATGTATGTAATATGTACTCAGTCCATGTGATTTTTATTGCCTTTATTACAGATTTGTCCATGACTTCATTTGATATTCTTTTTTTTGTTTTTTAATGTTTAAATAACTACCATACAACCTAATTTTAACTTATAGTTTATCAGATACCTCTAATTTCTTATTCAGGCACTAACAGTAGAAAGGAGAACCTTTTACAGAGAAGGCTGAGACAAGCACTGAGCTGTCAAAAATTAGAAATATATAGATCTTTGTTATATAAAAAAAAATGCCAATATATAAAAAAGTGGCAATCCTTCTATGAAAAAAATTTGACTGCACTGTGCTTACCTCAAAACTAATAGATAGCACTTGGACCCAAAAATTCATTCATGCCTAGATGGTGCAGACCTTTCAGCCCTCTACTTCATTTCAAACTGTAAAATTAGGGTGCAGCTTTTTGAAGTAGTACAACGTGTACTGGTTTTAACGGTGATAGTAGTAGCAGATAAAGTGAACTGTCCCTAAGTAATCACTCACCTGAAAACAGTCACTAGTATTTTGATACAAAGGACAAATATTAAATACTTCTACTATGAATATAGGGTAAATCTTTCTGATTTCCTTCAGATATGTCAAAGCGAGACCTGAGATATCACAAGTTTTCTGTAGGCTATAGTATTCAAACTTCTTGCCTCCACTGCCCAATATATTAGGGGAATGAGAGTAATCTGGCAGTATTTCACTTTCATTGTTTCATTTGATGTTCACTTTGCACTTCTACAAAACTGGTTCTTTTAAAGGAGTGAACCGACTTCAGAATTAATCTTAATCTGGTTTCAGGTGATACAGATTGTCACTGCAGCAGACAAAGATTTGTCACCAGCTGGGCAAAGGTTTTCCTTCAGACTGTCATCTGAGGCTTCCAGCAAACCAAATTTCACAGTCCATGACTACAGAAGTAAGTTGCTTATACATATCTCTCTTTCAGAGCAGCAGGCTGTGATTATAATGACAAATAAAATTATTTTATACTACGGTCATGTCTACAGACCAGCTTTCTTATTTGACATTTCTAATTGTGAAACTATCTAGGACATATATTAATATAAATTCAGGTCTTGCACCTTTTCTCATTTTTAGGGGACGGGAATTATCAGAACACAAAAGGCTGAGATTTCTCTACAAACCTGCAAAAACACTGCTACCAGTTTTATTTTCTTCTTTTTATAATTCAGTATCTCAGGAAAAAGTCATATGTCAATGCAGGTATACCTTTAAACAAGGCACTGTTGCTGCCTTCTTTAAATCCTATCACTTTGCTCACTGTTTTTGAAGTACCCAGCTACTGTGCTTTCTCAAGGATGCACAGTCCTGCAGAAGAATTAGTTCAAAATATGGACAGTGCTGATGCAGTAAAACATCCCACAACACTCTAAAGAATTTGTAGATTTATATAATTAACATCCCTGATTTTACCCCCAATTTTTACCATAACTTATAATCTTTTTTCTTTTTCATTTGAATGCTTTTGAAAATGGTAAAGAATAACCCAAGATGAAAAAATTGATCTTTTTGCTCTTATAAACATCTTCAAACATGTAGTGTGAATAGACACAGCTAAAACATCATAATAAACTGTAGTAAATTTTAACCACTAATTACTTTAATCAAATAAGAAAAAAAAAAACAACAATGATTTTATTAACTGTTAGGTGATCTTTAAAGAACTGTGTGATGTTAAATTTTTCATTAAAAAGGGTTTACATTACTCTGCAAAGAAAGAACACCCAAATCCATCCAATAAAGTTCAGTAACAATCTTTTCCTATTTAACTATGTAGGTTATAAGTATTACTTTTAACAAAAAGTATGTAATTCTTAATTTTTAAAAAAAAAAAAAAAAAAAGCAAGCCAAGTCCTAAAAAGGGCTAGAAATGGAAAATATGATATTTCATAAGAATGAAATATTTCATAAGAATGAAAAAAATTGCAGAGACCACTTATTTAGCTTTTTTCAAAACCATTTAAGTATATGACCCACATTATTTTTGAGGTCATGAACTTTTGTTAATATTAGGTAATTCAAAATGATAGACAACAACATAAGCACAACTATTAATCAGGAAGATGTTTATCATTAAGAAAGTTCAGGAAGACATAAATCTGAAACAACAGAAAAATAAACTATGCTTATTTTATCTTTTTTCTATAGCTCCTCTGTGAAGATGACAAGACAAAAATGGTTTATTCCCAAACTTATTAATGACTTTTATTTTAGTATGCCACAGATAGCTAAAAACATACAGATGAGCAAATTATTTCACTTAATGATTTGTAAATACAATATAAAATGAAACCATAAAAATTCATAATATTGCAGATATGAGTAATAGTATCTTATGAAACCCAAAATACACTGGTCAACATTTTATCAAATAATTTTCTTGAGACAGACAGCTCAATGAATATGAAGGACAACCTTACAATGGATTCAAGTTTCCATCTATTCTTGGACAGTTAGGTCATTACTCTTCTCCAGAAGTGCTTAGTCTAAACAGTATGGTTTTAACAGATACTAGTATTTAAAAATGTTGTGGCATTTCACTATCTAACTATATAATTCTGCCAAGCAAGATTTAAATGCTTTATATCTGTGTTCCACTGGATGTAAAATTTATTTGCTTCCCCTCAATGCTGCACTGTAGTTTCTGTTATGTCCCGTTTCCTGCTTAGCTGTTGGTATTATCTTGGAAAATTCAGCATGGGGAACTTTGCTGATGATTATAATTAAGAAGAAAAAAAAAATTTCTCTATATCTTAATAGAAAAAAGAAAATATACTTCTTTAGATATTCCTCATATGTTACATTAATTACTTTCATCCTTTCACTTTTCAACACATTTGAAGGCCCAGATGGGTAGTATCATCACAATTTTGTAGCCTTATAGCATCTAAATACCTTTGCTCTTTTGTTCAAGATTTCTTTAAGAGCTTTAATTTATTTCTTTTTGTCTATTTCCTAAAATATCCTTTAATTTCATCAAGATTTAATTTTTTTCAAATAATTACAAGCTATTGTTTTCTGCCAGTTCTTTTAGGGTCATTTTAATATCTTTAATTCCTAAAAATAATCTTTAAACTTCAAATGTCTCTACAGTAATTAAACTCAGTGACCTTTCTCATTTACAGCTTTTGTAAAGTGGGCTTAGCATATGAGTTTGGTGAGGAAATTGCTCAAATATTATTAGATAATTAAATTTCTCCTTTTAAACCAGTAATGTTGACACCGAGATGACTTTGGATCTCAGTAGTCTGTTAACAAACTTTCTCTACTTTATAAAAACAAATGCAGTATTCTGATAAAAAAAAATAATTAGAAACCACCAAGACACAATTTTTCATACATGTATGTTTGTGTGTGTATATACACTCTCTTAAAAGCATTTCTTACTAAAAAATAAGAAAGAAATACATTATTTGTTGAAACACAAGGAAGACAGAAAAAAAGCTTTTGTGAAATATTTTCCAACCATAAAAGACCTTTTAAGTTTAGATGATTAACAGAGCTATTGAAAAAAATGTACCATATTTTCAATGTCTTCTGCCTTTTGATGGCAAAAAGGTGGAAGGTCTGCTCTGTACATAATACCGAGATAAAATAACGCACCCTTATTTTCCTTCCAGAAACTTTTAAAAAACATAAATACCATTATCTTTTGAGTTAGCAATTATGTCAATACCAAGCAGGTAATTTGTGAAAGGGATTTTGGTTTTTTTGAGGAAACAATCATCTTGTTCATCATGTTACAATTAATGCTTTTACAAGTAAAAGTGTTGTTTAACATTTTTAAACACATAAAGAAACCCAATAACCAGTGCTATTCTATACAGCTAAACATCATGGGTGTTGTGGTTTTACATCATGTGCAATATATGTGTGTAGTGTAGCCAAGAGAATAAACTTTTCCAGGTTCCATACTTCTTCAGAATATAACTTAATGAGAACAGAAGCAAAACAGTAGCTCAAGGCTGCCATTTGGAGTGTCTACAAATATAAACACAGGGAAATGCTATGTTTCTAGTCTGTGCCTTCTGCAGTGCTGAGACCAATCCACCAACTGTGAACAGAAGTGAGAGCCCCTGGAAGAGCTGGGGTGCTTCCAGCTGAACCGCTCACCTTCCTCTTTCCACATTGCTGGCTTCACCATTCTCCCTAGAGGACTGCTTCCCTGCTGAGCACATTCAGTTGCTCATGTAAGAGAGAGAATTTTCCTTCTCTCCAGACTGTCACACACATCCTGAAAATGAATTTATTGCCACCAGACTGAAGAACCAGAAGCTATGTCAGCTTCAGGCTGCAGCTCCAGGCTGCTCTGTGTAGAGTTCAGACACATGCCTGTGTCCATATTTTCAAAAGGCCTTTGAACAACTGGAAAGGGTCATAGAAGAGCAACAAAAATTGTTCAAAGCCGAAGACTTAAGAGCTCGATCTGTTTGATTCTTCTCAAAGGAGAATGGAAAGGCATTTTGTTGCACTGTAACATGTATTATAGTGATCTTCAACACTGCAATTAGAAGACAAGAGAAAAATAATATGAAAATCTATTAATGTAAATAGAAATAAGAGTAGAAATAAGATTATCACTTTAAATTAGATCTAAAACTCTTTGTACAGTGCAGATGATTAATCACAGAGAGAAAACGAGCTGAAGATGGAAGGTGGTTTGATTCAAACAATTTTGAGACATTTTTCTTTTTTAAAACTGAACTTGATGTGTCTATGTACCATGTGTGAGTTTGATGAAAAAGGGACTTCTGAAATAAGCGTTCTGTCAGTCAAGTTACTTTCTCAATGGTGTCTGATTATAACATGTCTGATTTTGGATATTTAGGGTTCCTTCTTATTGTCCTTAATCAGAACTGCACACAAGTATTTGAGTGTGGAATTCAGAGCCCTTAATCCTTCTACCTAGTGACAAAACCCCAAGAAAGAATAAAAGTCATAACATGGACAGCAAGTGACCTCTTCTAAAGAAAGCACATGGGTGAGATGGCAAATTAGTGACTGCTGCAGGCTACCTTCATTCAGATCTGTCAGCTTTCCCTGCTAATTTCATTTTGGTTTTGCTTTCAGTGTAATTCTTTTAACCTTCTCATCATTTCCTTGCTACTCTGATTCAAGAAAAGCAGTGAGAAATTAATTTCTACTGGGCAGAAATGACAAAACATATCTTCAAGGAGTTCTGAACCCATTCATGACTAACTGCTGGAAAATGTACTGATTATAAAGTACTCCATTTTTGTACTTATTTTTAATGGGGCAGGAAATCTGAAGGGGTTTTGCATTTTGGCCAGGCTATTACTTTCAGTTTTAAAGGGAATTTAATTAATTAATTAATACAGACATGATTCTAAATCCATGTTCAATCAAAGTCCTTTGGACCACAGGCTTGGAATATAAGGAGATAAGAGAAAAGAAAAACCGAAAAGCTTTCCTAATCTAATACCTGTAACGCTTTGTTTAATTATTATTTATGCTGTCTTTGAAATTCCAGCTGTCAAGCTAACGGGTTTACAAGAAATGGAATGTTATTTAATTCTCTGAAAAAAATTGCTGTACCAGTCAGAATACAATACCTTCTGTAGTGATGAAACAAGGCAATTGCATGAAGCATGTCAGTCACTGAGTTTCAAAAACAAAATAGCTTCCTATTACTAAAGGTGATACAAACTACAATGGTGAATTGAAGTACACAGTAAAAATCCTGTAATGACTGTCGTATGTTTTACAGACAACACAGCTGGGATTGAAACCAGGAGAAATGGTTACAGCAGAAGGCAACAAGAGCTGTACTTTCTTCCAGTAGTAATAGAAGACAGCAGTTACCCTGTCCAAAGCAGCACAAACACAATGACTATCCGTGTTTGCAGATGTGATTCTGACGGTACCATCCTGTCCTGCAACGTGGAAGCAATCTTCTTACCAGTAGGCCTCAGCACAGGAGCATTGATTGCAATCTTGTTGTGTATTGTTATACTTCTAGGTTAGTTCTCATGAAACGATGTGAAGTGCATTACTCCAATTATTCACCTGTGCATTGATTTGTGTTGCTATTAGCTTCCTCTGTTGTTTTACAAAAGCCACTGAAAATGCTTCTATGTTTCTAGAAAAACATCACAAAGCACTGACCATGACCTTGACTCTGCTAACACCTTCATATTTCTTAGTGCCCGAAGAGAACTACTTTTCAGTGGAATTCAAGCCATATTTTTTTCCTCTGAAACAGTTTTGTTTAAATACCTTTCTTGAAGGATTAATATTTTTAGATTATTACTAAAATAGACAAGTCCTACTGACAGTAACAGCAGTAAGGACTTAGTAAGAGACTTCATTTAATTATTCATGCCAGCTTCAGCAAAAGGAGAACAAAGAAATGCGAGAGGAGAAAATAATTGTAATCAAGACTGACTGGCTAGGTCCATGAAAAACTTTACAAGAACATTTTAATTTCAGGCAGGCATGGGTTCCACAAGGTAGTATTGCCACTTGATCTACATTATATTTAAATATTGCCTTATTTACAGCATGCCCAAAGCAGTCAATACTCATATGCATCCTACTTATAATGTAGCGTTAATGCACTGATAATGAAATAAACCCAACTTTGTAGATTACACAGTCACAATGTGGGCTGCAGAAAGCAGACTGATTCTTATAGATGCTAGCCTATGCCTCTTCTTGATACTAGTGGGCTTCCTAGATCTCATGCTACTCCTTATGTGGGTCTAATGGTCAAAAATAGCTGCGGACACAGAATATAACATATGGACACCTCTTTGCATTTGGATAATACAGTAATTTACCACTTAAGTAAATTACTACAGGCTCAGGGTTACATAAATAGCTTCTGAGTAGCAGTGCATAAAAGTCAGAATTTCTGTTCTGTGTACAAATTTTATGCTGTGAGAAAAGAGTTGTTTCAAATCAGAACAAGAGTGGCAAACAGTCATACTTCCCATGGAATAGGAATTAATAACATATACACCCATTCTGAAGAATTTAAAAACAAACCAAAACAACCTTAGGTCAGTTGTTTGAAAGTAAGAATGCTGTCTCTTTACCACTATTCTTTGGGACTACTTTTTCACTTGTAGGGGTTTCCTGGGTAAAAGCAGCCAGGGGTGAGCCTCAGCATCAAACACATTCCATTGTGAAAAAAAACCTTTAACTTATTTTTACATGAAGAAATATGTCAATTAGATCTCTGTTTTAAGGCAGGACTTCCAGGATATCTAACCTCTCTGTTACAAAGTGCCTAGAAGCTCTAAACACATAGCTATAGCAAAGCCTTTCATGTTGCCCCCTTTGTGTCCAGTAATCTGGACAGTGTGCAATATGCAGCAGAGAGCTTGGGGCTCTTGGTTGAGACATCATTCACATTGGCAAAGTATCTGAGGAAGCAGGAATAACTGAAGTCTGATTTTTCCCCCAAATTTGCTAGGTGATCATGGAGGCTTTCAACAGAAATGTGTTTATGTTCCCTTAATGGTTTGTTGAAATCAATACAATTTTTATTTTAAAACGCCAGCATATTCAATTAAAAAAAAAAAAAAAAAGGTCAAAGAACTCCTTATCAGCTCTGCTGCTGACTGATGCTCTTGTCATATACAAAGCTAATGAAGATACTTTAATTCCTGCTTTGCACAGAACACCAGACTGAATTAGTGAGATTATGTTTGGAAAAGAGGTTTTGGTCCTCTAATAACTCCCTTCATTCAAATCAGCCTGGCAATATTACCCAGAAAAATTAATGAATAAATAATGAGATCTCCAGTTCTGTGTGTAACCTAAGAGAATGGCATTTATCTTATATCCAGACTTTCTCCTTATTATTTCATTGATCAATTTAAAAACTGCTTTTGGATTTTCATTTCTTGCTGTGAACCTGGCCTAACACAGAATCATTAAAATTGTAGTTGAAGTCATTCCTGTCAAACTCATTTCTACACAAAAGACAGTCAATATATTACCAGTCAGGAGTTATTCTAGACCACACAAACCTGACCATGAATTTATAATCATTACGACTCCTGTATTCATTATTGTTTTACTTCACCAACAGTGCTTAGAACACTATAATGCCTACCAAAGGCAGTTAGGGAATTAAAAATTACAAAAAGGCCAGTTTACTACAAGCAGATTTTACATTCAATTAAATATATCTCCAAAGACAAACTATTGGAAAAAAGAACACAAGCTGATTGCTATTGAGTTGCCATTTGGAATAAAGCTAGTTTCTAACATATCAAATCACAGAATCACAGTTGGAAGGCACCTCTGAAGATCATCTAGTCCAAGCTCCCTGCTTACAGCTGGGTCAGTTAGAGCAGGTTGCTCAGGCACAAATCCAGTGGGGTTTTGAATATCTCCAAGGAGGGAAGCACCACAACTTCTCTGGGCAACATGATCCAATGCTTGACCATTCTGACAGTAAAGAAGCTTTTTTCTTACACTTTAATGAAATTTCCTTCATTTCAATTTGTCCCCACTGCTTCTTGTCCTGTCCCTGGGCAGCACTAAGAAAAGTCTGGTTCCACCTTCTTTACTTCCATGCATCCGTCAAGTATTTATAAGATTCTTCTGAGACTTCTCTTCCCCAGGCTGAAGAGACACAGGTCTCTCAGCCTCTCCCTGTATGGCAGATGTTCCAATCCCTTAATCATCTTTGTGGCTCTGCACTGCATTCATGCCAGGAACTGCATGGCTGTCTTAGGAGCCAAGAGCTGGAAGTGTGCCCAGAACTCCAAGTGTGTCTGACCAGGGTTAAACAGGGGTGAATGATCACCACCCTGGACCTGATGATAACACTCTTCCTAATATAGCCCCAAATGCTGTTGGCATTCTTTGCCACAAGGACACACTGGTGGCTCATGGTGACCTTGATGTCCAACAGGATCCTAAGTCTTTCTCTGTCAAGCTGCTTTCTGGTCAGTTAATCGCATCTACAGTATGTGGTTATTCGTCTCCATGTATGGTACTTGGCATTTCCCTTTGAAGGTCCGTGGGTTGGTTTCCTGTTGGCCCATTCCCCTAGCCTGGTGAGGTCCCTTTGAATGGTGGCACAACCCCTGTTTTGTATCTACCTATAAACTTGCTGAGGGTGCACTCAATCCCATGATCCAGATCATCTATGAAGACGTTAAACAAAACTGGTCCCAATATTGACCCCTGGATACATCATTAGTGACTGGTCTCCATCTGGTCTTTGGGTTATTGATTACAACCCTTACAGCCTGATAGTTTGGCCAGACTTGCGATGCACCTTAATATCTACTTGTCTAGTCCACACTTCCTCAGTTTTTCTGAGAAGGATGTTATGGGAGACATCATCAAAAGCTTTGCTAAAGTTAGGATAAAACCAATAAATTTTTCTCCCTGCATCCATCAGTCACTTCATTGTAGAAGGCTATCAGGTGAGTTAAGCACAATTTCACCTTTGTAAATACATTCTGAGTACTCTCGATCCCCTTTCTGTTCACAGTATGTTTGAAAATGTTTTCTAGAATTATTTTCTCCATCACTTCCCTCAGGAAGAAGATGAGGTTGACTGGCCCCTAGCTTGTTCTTCATGCTTTTCTTGAAGATAGGAGTAACACTTGCTCCAGTCCTCAGACACTTCTTCCAGTCACCATGACATTTCAAAAATTATCACAAGTGGCCTCACAATTACATTTGTCATCTACCTCACCACTTGTGTGCATTCCATCAGGTTCCATGTACTTGTGTGTCCAGTTTAAGTGTTCCCTAACCTGATAATCTTCCACAAAGGGTAGGTCTTTCCTGTTCCAGACTTTCTCTCTGGTCTCAGGGACCTGGGATTCCTAAAGAATAAGCTTTCCAACAAAGACAGATGCAAAGACGCCATTGAATAGGTTGGCCTTTTCTGTGTCCTTTGTCAACAGATCCTCTGCCCCATTCAGCAGTGGGCCTACATTTTCTCTACTTTTTCTTTTATTGCTGTCGTACTTGTACAAGCCCTTCTTGTTGTCCTTCGTGTCTCTTGCAAGATTCAATGCCAGATTGGTCCTTGAATTTCCTAACCACATTCCTGCATGTTCACCAGTCACTGTATATTCCTCCTGGCTCACCTGTCTCTATTTTCACCTCTTATATGCTTCTTTTTTCTCTCTGAGTTTAATCAGGAGCTCCTTATTCATCCATGCAGGCCTCCTGCTGCCTTTGCTTGATTTCCTGCTCATTGGGATGGACTGATGTTGAGCTTGGAGGAGGTGGTACTTGAAAAACAAATCAACTCTCCTGGACCCCTTTTCTCTCCAGAACATGGGAATTTTCAAAACAGATCCCTGAAGAGGCCAAAGTGTGCTGTGAATTAGAATTATTTTTTCCCCCATTTCAAAGATTCCAAATTACTTTTTTTCTCTTTAATACTGTGGGTTGTTTGGGTTTAATTTTTTTTTTTTCTCTGCAATGTGGAAATTTGGGGGGTTTTCTCTATTTTGCTATGGAAGACATTTTTTTAAAAAAATCCTGTCACTCTGTCTCTCTGAACTTAAAAGCTGAAGTCCTGTCCAATTCTATTTGTTCACAAAGCAGGCCAGTAGGAAAATTATTTGTTACTTCCTTCAGCAGAACAGCAAGCATGAAGGAAAGTTAGATTCATAGATCAAACAGCAAATTACTTTTTCATTGGCTAGAGCATTGCTATTTTAGAAAGAATAGTGGGATCATATCTTCTAAGGAAAAAAGTCCCTTTGATTGCTTGCAACTTTCAAAGGAAGATATAATGATATGTCATCAGAGTACCAAATTATTTCAGTGCATGTCTTAACTTCAGTTTTCTCTTGTTACAGTCATTGTGGTACTATATGTAGCACTTCGGAGGCAAAAGAAAAAGGACACCCTGATGACCTCTAAAGAAGACATCAGAGATAATGTTATCCATTATGATGATGAAGGAGGTGGAGAGGAGGACACCCAAGCTTTCGACATAGGCGCCCTAAGGAATCCCAAAGTGATTGAAGATAACAAAATACGCAGGGACATAAAACCAGACACCTTGCGTTTTCCTCGTCAGAGACCACCAGTGGAAGATAACACAGACATAAGAGATTTCATTAATCAAAGGCTGCAGGAAAATGATGTAGATCCAACTGCACCCCCATATGACTCCTTGGCAACCTATGCTTATGAAGGAAATGGATCTGTTGCAGAGTCTCTCAGCTCTATAGACTCCCTGACTACAGAAGCAGACCAGGATTATGACTATCTGAGTGACTGGGGACCTCGCTTTAAGATCCTGGCTGATATGTTTGGAGAAGAAGAAAGTTATAACCCTGACAAAGTCACTTAAAGTACAGCTACAACAGTAAATAAAAAGAAAAGTAAACCAATAACAAATTTAAAAGATAAACCTAAGCTTTATATAGGACAAGATTTCTTTGATTATAAAAGACAGCAACTGTTTCCAGCAAGTTACTACATTTATCATACTGTCAGTTTTGGTTTGATCTGCAAAGGAAAGATAAATCCTGTAATATACACGGTTTTTTGTTGTTGTTATTTTGTTACTCTGGAATTACACTGAGACAAGCTCAGGCTTACAAGGTACAGTATACTGGCCTGATTTAGAAAGAAGATAGCTTTCTGGCATCATGGTGGAAGAGTGGTAGCTTTTTCGTAATTCCACTAAAGTGCCTATTGAAACTTTTATCATTTAAGTGGTAAAGAGTCTGCTGTGATGGTGTTACAAAACTGAATGGTAAATTGGACAAGAACTTTAAGACAAGAAGCAATAGCAACCTGCTGACTTCTCTTAGAACAAAAATGGAGATCACTTCCTGGAGTGAAAACTAAGGGCGGGGTGGGGATGGTGTACATTGTGTTTGGGGGTTATGTTTGGGTTTTTAAAACAAGAAAACGGTATGTCAAGACTTCATATTTCTTCTTCCAAAATTTGATTGAAAAATTAAATTTAAAATGCTATTGCTCACTCTGAAGATGTAAAGCCCAGATCAAAAAGGAAAAGATCTTATCATTCATCAATGAATATTTAAAATGTTCATGCAAATATTAAGTTTTTCCAAAATAATAAAAAGATCAAAGCAGCTCTTTCTTTATGTAAAGGAATTTCCCTTGGCTCCCCCTCTTCTTTTAAAATGAGACTGTTATTAGAACATAAAGTGGAGATGTTTTTTTAAAGAATATTATTGTATTTTTAGTATCAAGACATTTTTTTCCCTTCTTAGTATCACTAAAGAAGTACATGTAAAGAACTCCATATCACTTTTCTTTGCAATCGGATTGTTACTTTGTAGGTACTGTAGACATACATATTATAGAGATAGATATTTTTCAACTGACCATCTCCTGCAGTTCAGCATATCATTGTATTTTGCTGTCAGACCCACATCAAACATTTTAGGAAGACTTTTGAGGATGGAAACCTTACTAATTTTGTTCTTGCCAAAACATTAATAGAGGCAGAATAAAAATATAAACCAGTATGTTTGTCCACATTTTATGTACATACCCATGCATAAATGTAGCTGTGTAGTTAACAGAAGTACAGATATGCACAAGTCATTATGCTGTGGAAGATATCTCTCTTGTAAAAGTATTTCATGTGACTTTTTCTGGTGATCTGAGGCATAGACATTTTGTAAGACAGTGGTTTATGGCCCTTGAAGTGCATATATCCTTGCATTCTTCTTCTAAAATCTCTGCAGTGCTATGCAATCTTCTTGAGCTCTGTTCATTACTGACATTGGCAAGGTCAGCCCAAGTCTTTCATGAATCAGAAGTCTTTTATTCACTTCAGGTCTACAGCTTACTTTTTGTGCTGCTGAAGAATTAATGACTATCAGATATTGTTAGTTCACAAGTCTGATATTAACATACACAAAGTTCCCTTCACTATCTTGGGGAAATATAATGGTATTTCAAAGTTGCATAAATTAACATCCCAATGAGACATTACAAGGTGTATAGTCTAAGTAATTTTAGAATCATTTGATACAATTGGACAAGGCTGCGTTAAAAGCATGATTGGCAGAGCTTCTACCAGCAGAGAGCTGAGAAAGAGACACTGCATTTGGTAACAAGAAAGTTTTGTGGTTTTTTTCATCAACAAAGGTATCCTATGTTCCCTGAAAGTCAAACCGAGCCAACAAAAACTCTCTTCTTACAGGAAAGGGAAGCAGAGGAAGTGCTGGGGCCCATTTGCCAGCATAGCAATTTTTGTGTGGAAGCTGGTGATTTTAATGTTCGCATGTCTTGACAGCATAACAAAGGCAACTTGATACAAAAAAAAAAAAAAAAAAAAAAAGCCCAACCAAAACCCACAACAAAACAAACATATTTGCTACTAGTTACAACACACATTTGCTTAATACAAAACGCACACTTGTGGAGATATTTAGCAATGCTTCCTCAAGTAGCACATGCATAGCAATGCTTCCTACCTTGCTGCCTCAGCTAAAATAAGTAGCTGACACTGCTCATTTACAGATGTGCAGTCCTGTAGCCAAACTCTGTTCTTAGTAACTGTACTAGACCTTTACAGGTATTTCACTAGTAAAGTCAATGCAAGTGAGAAGAGTGTTTGGCTTTTTGACACCACATGGTATACTTGCTCCTGAGAAAGTTGTGTTTGTCATGGATTCTGGATGAAAATTCGGCCTCTTGGATAGTTTGGCATTTGCTGTAAGCAGGGCAGTCTGTATGGGAGTCTGACTTCCAAAATGGTTAGACAGAAAATGTGATCTTAAACATGCTGCTACACGCATTCCCTATTTGAGAATGAGTTGTCGTATGAGAAATTAATACCAAATTGAGTATCAAATGCGTATTTTTGACATTTAAAAGGTTTCTAACTGAGATGTTTCTATCACATAATTAACAAACCTGCAGGAAGATGTATATATTTTTTTTAAAGGGTAAGTGATTTCTAAGTCAATTGTCCTATAAAATCCTAATTAAAACTTCTAAGACCTTTTTATAAAGTCTGATCAAACAATTTTAATTTAACAGGAGTATTTTTTGTAAACAACTCTATAGAACTAAGGAATATAATTACTTTTAATTTATACATAACCTGGGATCCAGGAAATTTTTATTTAATCCCATGTTTTCTCATTCTCTTTCTGAAGATGCTTGTCAGGTTTTTAACACATTATTTTTAAAAGGTAATTAGACAAATATGAAATTTACAATATTTAAATTTATGTCAAGGCATCTAAGATGATTTGAAGTCAATGCTATTAAGGAATCTCAGTGCATTTATAAATGATATTGGATAACTTCTTCAGTTTTTAAGCACTATAGTTTCAAAAAATCTCTACAAATGCTCGCACAATCAAGATGTTAAAGTGGATGTCTGTCTCTTGATTGTGGAAAGAGCTACAAACCTCAAGTTCTATCAGAGTGACAGGAAACTAAGGTAATGCTGAAAACGCACAGAAGGGATAGAATGGAAAGAAATACTTTTGTTTAAATTTCCAAACATCGAGCATCATCTTAAATGTCTCAGCAGTGCCACCCCTGCAAATCACAAGACATTCTCTAAAACGCTTTCTGCACATGAAGTCATTGAGCCACTTCACTGACACAAACAAATCCACATATTAAGGTAAATAGTTATGGCATGCACTAGTGGTGCTGAAATAAAAACCTAAATAAAGCATTCAGCTAAAAAGGGACTTATCTAAGGAAATCTAACTGATAAGCTTACACTGTGAACAGATAGAACTGAAGACAAATTTTTAACAAAACATTTGAAAGGAATTTCAGGGAAGAAGGGAAAAGTCTTCACTGCCCTTCCAAGAAACCTGAAAATGCCACTACTTAGGAAAGTTCAGACAATTTTACTGTGGGGTCAGAACATAAAATTGCTAATATTTGGATTTAAGAATGCTACTACACAAATCTGAAAATTCTGCTTTTCTTGAAATGAAGATTTGCAGTGTTGTCAGTGAGTTATATAGCAAGGATTTGGAAAGCAATCACAGTAGATGACAAAGATATATTGGAATATTTTATACTTTCACGGTTTTTACTAGTTTTATAAATTTGCTCTAAATTTTGCTGTTCAAAATAAAATCATAGTTACTGAGGATTAACTCTAGGTTATGGAAGCAGAGTTCAGTATGGAACAGAGAGCAATAAATGACTCAACAGATTACTGACAATATTATTCTAGAGACTACCTTGAAAATATTCTTACCTTAAGAAAAGATGTCCATACCCACATAAACACAACTAACTCATCATTCACATTACTATATAATGTGGTTCTGCAGATGCTATATTCATTTTAGATTTACCTCCATTATTGTTATGAAAGAGTTCTTAAGACTGTGTTACTATGGAATAACAAATCTGTATTAAATGAATATGGGAAGAAAATATAGTAATGTACTTGGTTACAAGTATTTCATATGATATTAGTGATCAGATTTTACTTGCTGAGTTAGGGGGTTGTAGATTATTTGCAGTTATTTTACTATTATTATTATTATTATTATTATTATTTACATAGACATTCAAATCTTCTGTGTATAGAATATTTCTGAGCTTCACAAACCTTCATGAAAACAAATAATAGAAATGACCCCTACTAATAACTGTACTGAGATGACATTTAAGTGAAAATCAAAGTTTATAATACACACCTTAAAAACCTTCTCTCAATGGTAAATCTATAATAACCTCATTTCTTTTATCTTCTTAGTTAAATCAGGAACCAGAAAAGTTGCCAGAACATAAGCAACAGTTCCTATTTTGAGCAAAACTATGATAAGTTTGTTTGTTTGCTCTGGACAATTTCTCTATTTTCTTTGTTTAATTGATAAACTTCCTTTAGTCAACTTTACTTTTCAACTAAAATCCCCAGATAATATCTTTTGTATCTTACTTTCATTGCTGTGGTCCCAGTCAAAATACATCCCAGGACTCAGGAGGATCTTATCAATGTGTAAAAATACCTGATGGATGGAAACAAATAATGTGGAACCAGACTTTTCTTAGAGACAGGATAAGAAGCAATGGGCACAAATTGAAATGCAAGAAATTACATTAAAGTGTAAGAAAAAAGCTTCTTTACTGTCAGAATGGTCAAGCATTGGATCATGTTACCCAGAGAAGTTGTGGTGCTTCCCTCCTTGGAGATATTCAAAACCCCACTGGATTTGTGCCTGAGCAACCTGCTCTAACTGACTGTAAGCAGGGAGCTTAGACTAGATGATCTTCAGAGGTGTCTTCCAACCTCTGATATTTTGTGACATGCCAAAACTATCCTATGTACTTAGGCTCCTAAGCTCTAGTAAACTCAATGGCATTAGGGACCTAACTACATGTGCATAGTAACTGACTTGTTTTAGAGAGACAGTTCAGGTAGGAGTGGAGGAATGTGATAGCAATCTACAAAATTCTAGCAATGTGGATAGTCTGGAGCAGGGTAAATTATTTACTCTCAGTTCCAGTGCCAGAAGTAAGCAACATGACATGAAACTAGTATCAGTCAGGATGAAAATAAAAAACCTGAGGTGGTTCTTCACACAGAGAGTAGCTGAATATGATAGTAATGGAGGCTCAGAGTTTATAAAGGTTGAAAACATGCTGGACAAATTAATGAAAAGCTAATAATTTTGGGGTTGCTTAATGATGTATGACACCTAGCTCAGGGAGTCCCTGAATAGTGCTTGATTAGGATCCGGAGGATGCTAACCTGATCCATTCCTAGATGTTTTGCTAGGATATCAGTTTATGCTAGTGCTGGAAAAGATTACTACCTCAGTTTGAGCAATGCTTTCTTATTATTATTTGCTTTCTTATTATGATTTTATGATAAATCTAATTCGTCCTCAAATCACCATTCCCTCAGTTCTCCTCCAAATTACACAGATAAAGCTAGTTCTCTTATTACATATCACATGCATATCTGCATGCATATTTTATTATTTTCCTCAGATTTTAACTATTGTAAATGCCGTATTTCCTTCAATTGTGCACACCTTTATGTGGTATTTATGCACTTTTGTCTTTAACAGGGACACTGATTACTGTCAGTGATGATAACAGTTTGGTTTAGTCTATATTTTAAATAAATTATTTATTACTGTGTAAAGATGATAACCTCTACAATACATGTCATTGTCATCTTTTGCATGTCACTTCATTAACTGTCTTAGTTACTTCCCCACGTCCTGAGAACACATGAAGAAAGAAAAGAGGGAAGGTAGTGACTCTGGCTGGACGAGTGGCCAGTGTTAGTCCACTATTCAGTAGTTCAGCCTACTGCTCTCCTGCTATGTGTGGTAATGTTAGAGGTAGTTTAGTGTTCTCACATGTTGAGTATGATGTATTTGCCAGTCAAATGCATGCTTTAGTAGCATATGTCTCTTTCAGGAAGGATAATTCAAGAAGTATAAATTAATCCCCTTCTTTCTCAAAGTTCTCAAGATGTATGGGGAGGAAATGGGATCATATTAGGAGACATCAAAACTGAATATGACTTAATAGAATGTTTTCTATTAGTTGGTCACATGCCTGTAGTAAATAGGCACATTTTTTATTTTCTCCTTGCAATTAATTTTCTCTCTGTAGTCCGTGAAGTCAGGGCAGTACATTTAATATTACTCAGAATGTTCCTGTTGCCTTCAACCCCTTACTTTGAAGTTTGATCTTTATGCCCCTGTGCATTCATTACTCTTCCAGTTATGGGTCTTGATGCATATCTTACTACAGATGAACTTTCATGGCAGAAACATCTGACAAAAAAACCCATGACACAGTACAGGCACAGAATCATAGTTTGGCTTTACATAAGATGTTTCAGAATGAACAAACATCAACTTAATGTTCCACAAACTAACATCAGCAGGAAGCAGACTATGAACTTAATAAATAAAAAAACCCTAATCATGGTATCAAATCTTTTAGTATATTTTCTGCCATTCTTGTACAGTATGTAACTCACCTGCTTTCTGTGAAGGGAAGGAGATACAAAGAAAAGGAGATGATGGACTCTGGAATTATGTCCTCTATTTTCTGGTATTTGTATTCAGCTTTCCTTTGTATATATAAATAACAATCTAACATATCTTAGATTATTTCTTAGTTTTAAAATACAAAAAATATATTCTATGAAACTAAGAGATATCTGGCAATGACAAATGAAATACATACAAATGTTTCAAATGCAGTACATCAATATATTACTCCAGTTCTTAAAAGGAGAAGTTTGACGACAGAAATTCAGTTTATCTTTTTTCAGGTTTGCTGAATTTACCTCACCAGTGAATGATTATTGCTCTTACTAATGCTGTTCCACAATTGGTAAGTGCTTTATTTTACTTCCTAGAACTATTTTTTATAATTGCAATTGTAGTGATGTACTTTACTTGTGACTGAAAGTACCTAATATCATATGTAGTCAAGAGAGCATGGTAAGTAAAATCAAAAAGTGTTTTAATGAAACTATCTGCTGACCAGAGATATTCAACAGTTACTGATCACAGGGATTTGTCTGAATTGTTGCCTATCTGGAAGACAGTGCTCTGCAGCCCAAGCTGACAGAGGTGCTTGAGTTCTTTCTTGATGGTTATGGAGAGAAGAGTGCCCTGCTAGGGCTCAGATTTTATGAAACAGCGTATTGCTTTGACAGATCATCGAGGTAATATCTCTCAAAAACTGTTGGCATGAGCAGAGTGAAACCCCTGTTTCAAACACTGAGTAGCCAAGGAAACCCTTTCTTCCTACTGAAATGCTCTTTAAAGGACTGTAGGGAAGAATGACCTCCCTAGAAATAGCACACCACTTCTGATCTGTAGTTCGCACACTGTTTATGCATTTGCACTAAAACATTGCAGGATTAAATGAAACAGCATAACATGAAACAGATAAAATGTTGTGAGCCATAACTTTCCATTTTGCTAGAAGTCTCTGAGCTGAACCAGGGTCCATCATGCTTACTATTCTGTCCGTATTCAGGAATTCTGAAATCTGCCTTCTTTTCTGCATGTGACAGAGCCTCTGTGGTGGTTTGGCCCTGGCCAGCAGCTAAGCACCAGACAGCCACTCACTCACTGCCCACCTCCGTGGGGACAGGGGACAGAATAGGAAGATTGAAAGATAACTCATGGGTCAAGATAAAAACAGTTTAATAAGTGAGGGAAAGAGGAAGGGTGGAAAAAACAAAACAAAACAAAACAATAAACAACTGAGTGATGGACTCACCACCTCCTACAAGTAGACCAATACTCACTCAATCTCCAAGCAATGAGTACCTTCCAAGCAAAACCGTCCCCCAGGTTTGTTGCTGAGCTTGACATCATACACTCTGGAACATCCTTTTGCTCAGCTGGGGTCAGCTGTCCTGGCTTTGTCTCCTCCCAGTATCTGTGCTCCCCCAGCCTACTCAGTGGAGTGACAGAGTGGGAAAAATAAAGCCTTGACTGTTAAGCAGTAGCCTTGACTGCTAAGGAATTGGTGTGTTATTGGTGCTGTTTTGTTCACAGATGCAAAGGGTTGCTATGAAGAAAGCTAACTCCATCCCAGCCAGATTCAGTACAGCCTCCAAAGGTGTGATGAAGAACAAACAATCTGAAGCCTCATCACAGACACCTATACACCACACATGGCCTCGTTTACACACAATTGAAAATGTGCTCTGAAGAGTACTTTTCTGCCCAAGGCAGTATGCAAGGTTCTTTGAGAATTTGTCCATAAGTTTTCTTTAGTAACAAGGTAACTTGTCTATGGAGAATTATTGGTTAAGGTAGAAGGCCAGCAGCAGAACAAATCAGAATTTAGTATAATCCTGAAAATCCTCTCTCACTTCATGCCTCTTCCTGTTTACATTTGGCTAACTGCCTCAGCCTTGACAGTGCTCTGTAACATCTACATCCTGCTGAAATGCAGAAGGAAAACTTCCCTCTTCTAAATCATCAATGGCAATCCCATGTATAATTGGCCCATTTTATCACATGGGCTGCAAAAGTCACTTGCAGAAATCAATCAAAACAAAAGGAAAAACTAACCTTCCCAAATAACAAGAAAATCCCTCCCTTCTATTCAATATCTCAGCAGTTAAAGTGTGCAGAAAAAAAATTAAGAGCCTCAGATATAACGCCCTCTAAAAGTTACAGCAAATAAGCATCTTGCTTCTCCCAAGAGCATATTAAAGCCACTATTATGTTCCTCGCACCATGTGCTGAAGCTGTGTAAAAATTGTGTGCAAGAGAGTACATGATTTATTAAGCCAAACCCAGAAAACATAATCAACATGCTCCATAGGAAAGGTTAGACTTGCAAACAAGGCACTCTGATGTCTGGGTTCTTTTCCCACTGCTAATCCTGCACCTTTTACAGGCTCTGAGAAGTCCCTGGCAAAATCCTCTTTGACTCAAGAAAGAATGAAACTTCATTCATGCATTCCTTCCAGGAGCTTCTCTTCCTTCGGCAGCAAGTTTGAAATACTTATTCTACTAGAAGATTGGGCTTGATCAGTCAAGAATAAATACAAGCTGGTCTTTAAATGCTTCTTAGGATGGGGACGGGAGATGGTCTAACTAGATCTAGTCAGGTACATGCTGATTCCCTCTCAGTGTTTGGCTAATAAATTGCTCTGACTCACCTTTCTGAAGCACACAGGAAATCTAGATACTAGCTAACCATGAAGTTAATGAGATGTTGGAACATTGTTTTCCCTATATGTGACAGGGCATCTGGATATGCTAGTTAACAACAGACACAATTTTTTCTGAACAATAAAACAATAATTTTTTATTTCAACTCGCATAATTTTGTCATAAAATGTTTTTTTGAGTGCTTGACTTTGGAGATCATACATGTTTTACACTAATGTAATGCCATTAACTATACTAGAGACACTCCTAATTTACACTGACACAAGCACAAGCCTTGTACCTGCAAATAATAATTATTTTGAGTTGCAAAGTCTGTTCTGGGGTACAGATCAAGATTTCACATAAAACATGTATATTATGTTAATCAGTATTTATGAAACTTCACTTAAAAATTACACAGAAGTAGAGCAGTCTGGCATCTCTAGGCACTGGGACAGGAAACATACTTTCAACAGGAAGTGTGTTCAAAACAAATACATGAATTTAGTCAAGCATGGCTTTAAAGCATTTCAGAAAGTTTTAGTATGATTCATAGGACAAACAGAAGTAAATAGAAGCCACTGAAAAAAATGAGGTACAGCATACTAGGAAAAATTTAACAGTAATTAATTTTTTAGTACCAGTCAACATCTTTGAAATTAAATCTCATTAAGAATAGAAAAAGCTAATGAAAAGTTTAAAAAATTGCCTATCTAGACAATAAAATCCTTGTTTCTAACCCCAGGTTTCTTATGTTAATCATAGAATAATAGAATGGTTTAAGTAGGAAGCTAAATTAAAGATCACCTAGTTCCAAGCCCCCTGCCATGGGCAGGGACACCTTGCACTGGACCAGGTTGCTCAAAGCTCCATCCATCCTGGCCTTGAACACTGCCAGGGAGGGGGCAGCTGCAACTTCTCTGGGCAAACTGTGCCAGTGTCTCACCACCCTCACAGTAAAGAATTTCTTCCTAAGATCTAATCTAAATCTACCCTCTTTCAGTTTAAAACCATTACCCCTCATCCTATCACTACACTCCCTGATACAGAGTCCCTCCCCACCTTTCCTGTAGCCCCCTTTAAGCACTGGACGGCTGCTATAAGGTCGCCCCTGAGCCTTCTCCAGGCTGAACAACCCCATCTCTCTCAGCCTGTCCTCATGAGGAAGATGCTCCAACCCTTCTGTTCATCTTCATGGCCTTCCTCTGGACTTGCTGAAACAGGTCCTTTTTAAGTTGGGAGCCCTGGAGTACTCCAGGTGATGTCTCATGAGAGCAGAGGAGAGGGGTAATATTTCATTCTAAATTGTGAAGTTTTAAAACTGAATACTGAGCATTTTTCATAAATATTGAAAATTGGCTGAAGTAATTTTTTAATGATCAATGTATTTCAATACATTGATGTCTAAGCATCTGAAAGAATTTAAGGAAATGATTTAATCATTAACCTGGTCATTTTATTAGGATAAATCAGTCCAGTGTAAAGACTCAGACTCAGATTGCTTAGTTTGCTAAAATGGTGCAAAATCAACGATTCTGTGGTGGGGACATCCTCTGTTCAGAGCTTAACTATGCTGCCCTGTGAAAATGAGGTGAAAAGGAATAAGAAGAAATTTGGAAAGGCTTCAAAGCCTTTTCTGATTTAAAGTGTCTGTGTGCACCCCAAAGAAATCTATCACCACGTATTTCCAAACAAATTAGGCACAACCTCTTTTAGGGCCTCCAATACCTGATGTCTGAGTCAGCATGGCTGACTGAAAAATGTTTTACCACTAAGAAATTATGGTAATGACACGTAAATGGATTGGAAAATAAAAACAAATCCAGGACTAAAATATTTATAGAGTTAGTTTCATCTTCCAGACCTAAACTTCACTATATTTCACTGATCTATTTAAAGCATCCTCTCTAGAATAAATTCCATATTTACAGCAAATAAGACAATGGATAATTTAGATACCAAAGCTTCTTTTGATCTATGGACAGTGATATATCATCATTCCTATAGGAGATGCCCACTAATATCCTGAATTACTATTATGTCGGTCTGTGCTGATAGTCTTGATCACTTACTTAAAGGGGATCATGAAATCATTCTGTCTCAGAAATAGCCTCTACACCCCAAAACATGCAAGTAATTTCTTGTCTGTCCACTAACTCACATTTTTGCAACAGTCTGCTGAAGTGCTCACAATAGACCTGCAATCATTACAAATCTTGATGCACATTCAGTATGCTTCTTACCATAACTGTGGCGTAGTATACTCATGCTACTACTCACAAGCACTGAAATACTCTTTTGCTCTAACTGCATCAGGTACGCTCTAGCCCTTGCCTCCCTCCTCTCCCTTAATATGTTCTATATTGGAGAAAGAATGTTGGCAGCTATTTAATTTGTTCTGAGAAACAGATGAAGATGACCTCATTAGAAGGCCGAAAAGCATGCAGGAAACAAATACACATATAGATTACATATCTCAAAACCACCAGCTGTTGATAAGCACTCTGTCTTTCATCTTTGATACAGGTCACATCCATGCTTATGCCTCAAATGAAGTATGACAGGTGTGCAGAAAAAAAAAAAAAAAAAAAAAAAAAAAGTGTGGAATGCAGTTTGGGAGAGGGTATATAACACATACAATAAACAAAAAAGTTATTTGCTGCAAGGACTTGATTCTCTCACTCAACAGAGCAGCTAAGGAGAAATTATAGTCTCCCAGCATGTTAAAAGCAAAACTAGCATAAGCGAAACCCCATATTAGTATCTGCTTGAAGGATTGAGTTCTGATTATGATTAATGGGGGCTGGGAGTTAATGGGTAGGGCAAGGGTACCATGGAAGAGGGATGTCTACTATCCATCTCTACTTGCTCTATTTGAGCATTAGCATTACAGTCACTCAGTAAATGTTTATACTAGCATTAACAAGAATAATAATTATGTCAAACTTCTCATCTCTACCAGGATAACAATGGAAGACTAAGAAGGTGACCACTACAATCAGTTTCTTTGCTCTATTTGATATATGATCAAGTTTCATTCCTGGAATAGTTAAGGTTCTACTACAAATACTTAATGGCCCGGGTAATGTTTATCTTCGTTAGCAGTAAGATTTTAAAAAATGCCACTATACTGGTTGACAACTACTGAGTAAAGAAGCTTGAAGAATGGGAATTTCATCAGCTTTCTAAAGACAGCTGCATAGCACCAGTGACATACCAAACCGTACAGCTCACAGGTTTTAGAATTTTAATTTGCAACAAAAGACTTATATTTCAAGAGGGACTTGACTCAGTTTTGATATAAATTTTGACTCATTTCACTGTGTTTAATTGTGAATTTTTCTGTTTAGTACAAGCCAGGAAGGCTGCAGGCCATTCATGCTTATTCAGTCAAATTTTATGCATTTTTATTTCAAGTTTGTTCTCTGACAAGTATAACATTAGAAAGTATATATATATAAAACTCAAATGTATACTCTTTCCATTTAAGATGAGGTTGTACTGAAAATACATGAGATAGTTGGGGGTTCTCTTGGCTCAGGTGACATAGTTTTTCCAATTTATGGAATTTATAGAGAACTGAAACAGTAATATGGATCATAGTATTCAGATGCTTTGTAACCAATGTGACAGAAAAAGCATGTGTGAAAATGAGCAGCAAAATGTGCTACTCAGAAGAAGAAATACTACTAAAGAAATGCTCCACAGGAAAACTTTCCATATTCTGCACCTTAGGAACAAAGGAGAAGAGTTTTGGTTTTATGCCATGATTCAGTTCCTTTCATCCATAGTGTGGAGAAAACAGGCTTTACCAATCTGTTTTGGGATTACAAATTAATGTTGGAAATGCCTCTTGAAAGCCATTTAACCTCCCTCATGGCAAGACTGTTATCAAGTATGCACCATCAGAGGCTTGTCCAGCTACTTCTAGAAGTGACGGACTTTCAACCACCACTGATGTGATCTTCCTAAAATTTATCTGGGAAAAGAAAAAGGGAAGTGGAAGGATCAAAAAATGGCTTTGGCATCTTTAGTTTTGTCAATGGCTCACACAACCCTGTCTTAGAGTTTGGGTCTTTGCTGCCCTCACGTGGCTGGTAGATTTAAGAGTCCTCTCAAGGTAGAAAAGGTGTGTTCAAGCACTCGACAGGTATACTTTTGTTACAGTACATTCAAACCTCGCAGTATCCAATGGAGTTTAATTACACTTAGAAACAGTAAGTACTCCTTAAGAAACAAATCCTAGCAGGTAGTGTTAGGGATTTCTTTTTGACTTTTTATTTCTATTTTTTAAGATAAATATTTCCTTGGTATAACATGTATGTCTGCTTATTTTTCAATTTGTTTTCATCATAAAAATAATCAGGGATGTTGTCAATTAATCCTGCAGTAGTACAGTTAATTGCCACTACCAGGAACAAAAATGTCTTATGTATATTAAGAAACGAGATCTAAAGATGCCAATGTATCTACCACCACATTTCTTTCTTTTTTTTTCTTTTAATCTGTTGATAGATCACAGAAACAGAGGCTGAAATCCCCATGAACTTCAGAAGAGTCAAGTTGTTTTTTTTAATTCAGAATGAAATTTTTAAAAAAATTAATACAACCAGTGCTAAATTCCATATAAGTACAGTTTCTTACACTGTTCAGTCTGCAATAACAATCCACTGCCTCACACAGGTTGTTCCTTCTATTCTTCTGAACAAAGCAAAAGTTTGCCAGCACTAGTTCTTCTTTTAGGCTCATTTACTTACTTGCCTTGAGCTTTTCAAATACTGTTACAGAAAAGTACTATTCATCAAATCTGCAAATATTTTATAAGGCATGGTATCAGGGTGTATGAGGTTTAGACTAGCTGTATAATCTAGTGATATACTAGCATCAGAGATAATGGTTCTTTCTCTAATAAAGTCACTTCAGCCTGTCCAAAACTTGACAGAAACAAGAATAAAATGATTTGGCGTCAAATCCTAGCTCAGTAGAAATCATCAGGATCTGGGCTCTTTTCAGTAGTATCACTGACTACAGCAAAGAGAGGCCTGAACCCTACCAAAACAACACTGTAGAGTGCATATTAACACTGTGGAGGGCTCTGAGCACTTCACAAATTAATAGCAAGTACCCGACAATTCTACAGTTTCTGTATTTAGTGTAATGCTTCTTCTGCTAAGTGCTCACAACTTTATTAAGAGCAATGAACCTAAATCAGCTATGACAAAAGTGCTGATCACTCCAAGTCAGTAAGAATTGTGACAGCTTACTTATGAACTGAATTTAACTGTTTGATTATCAGAGAGGCCTCAACTAGGAAGAAATTTCTTATTCATGGTAGAAGAATAATCTTCTATACCACTGCTGGAAGCAGGGTATGCATTCTGCAAGCCTGTTGCACATAAGGCAACAGTTGAATATCATCTTACAGAAGTGTCAAGGTTCAAAACTTGCCTCTAGCACTGAACTCTTCTTAGGGTAAAAATGCCCACTGTAGGACCAGTCTCTTAGAAGACTCCTATGTAACTGTGCACATAAATGAAGCAGGCAAGAAGCACATCAACTTCTAAGAGCAGCTCTTCACACATCCCACTTGACAGCCTCTGGACCAGAACTTACTACACCAGGATCCCAGTATGCTTGGAAATAGGCAGCCCAAAGGATCCAGGAATTTAGAATTTTCTGGTATCCTTGGGTACATATTCATAATGTTTTCAGAATAGTGGCATAAATTTGTTTCATATAATAAAATCAGACATAAACATTACTCACAGAACAGAAATTGTAGGCTTGAATATCACTTCTTTATGCTAAAACTGCTTTTTAAAATGTTGAGACAACCCTCTCTGACATCAGTTTATTCCAGTAATAATGCACAGAATATTCTTAAGTTTGTTTAGGAATTTTTAATTAAACATGATACTCAGGGAACTACAGTCCAGTCAGTTTCACCTCTGTACCTGGCAAGATCATGAAGCAGATGCTCCTGGAAACTCTGCTAGAGCACATGGTAAAAAAGGACGTGATTGATGACAGCCAACATTGCTTCACTAAGGGCAAACCATGCCTAACAAATCTGGTGACCTTCTATGAGGAGGTTACAACGCTGGTGGGTAAGGGAAGAACAAATGATGTGATCTATCTGGTCATGTGTAAAACTTTTCACACTGTCCCACACAACATAGTTGTGTGTAAATTGGAGAGACATGGATTTGAAGGGTGGACCACTCAGTGGTTAAGGAACTGACTGGATGTTTGCACGCAAAGAGTTGCGGTCAATGGCTCGATGTCCAAGTGGTGATCAGCAGCAAGTGGCATTCCTCAGGTGCCTCCATTGGTGTTGGGACCAGTGGTGTTTAACAGCTTTGTTGGTGACATGGACAGTGGGACGGATTGCACCCTCAGCAAGTTTGTCAATGACACCAAGCTGTGTGGTGCAGTCAACACGCAGGAAGGAAGGGATGCCATCCTGAGGGACCTTGACAGGCTTGAGAGGTGGGACTGTGCAAACCTCATTAAATTCAATAAGGACTAAGTGCAAGCTCTTGAACATAGGTCAAGGCAACCCCATGCACAAATACAGACAGGGCAATAGTGGATTTAGAGCACCCCTGCCCAGAAGGACTTGGGTGTATTAGTGGATGAAAAACTGAATATGAGCCAGCAGTGTACATTCATACCCCAGGAAGACACATGTATCCTGGACTGCATGAAGTGTGGCCAGCAGGTCATGGGAGGTCATTCTCCCCCTCTACTCTCATGAGACCCCACCGGGAGTACTGTGTTCAGCTCTAGGGCTCCCAACATAAAAAGGACCTGTTTCAGCAAGTCCGGAGGAAGGGGCCAAGAAGATGAACAAAAGGGTTGGAGCATCTTTCTTAATGAGAACAGGCTGAGAGATGGGGTTGTTCAGCCTGGAGAAGGCTCCAGGGAGACCTTATAGCGGCCTTCCAGGATCTAAAGGAGGCCTACAGGAAAGGTGGGGCGGGACTCTGTATCAGGGAATGTAGCTATAAGATGAGGGGCAGTGTTTTTAAACTGAAAGATGAAAGATTTAGATTAGATCTCAGGAAGAAATTCTTTACTGTGAGGGTGGTGAGACACTGGCACAAGTTGCCCAGAGAAGCTGTGGCTGCCCCCTCCCTGGCAGTGTTCAAGGCCAGGTTGGACGGGGCTTTGAGTAACCTGATCCAGTGGAAGGTGTCCAGGGGGGTTGGAACTAGGTGATCTTTAAGGTCCCTTCCTACCTTAAACATTCGATGATTTTATTATTATTATTTAACAATGATAGAAATACAATTGTTTGCCTCATATTATTGTTTTTACTACTCATGACACATGATCCAATTTAGAGTTCCACTGAAAGCAGGACTCGCATAACAGATTTTCTTTTCAGACATTGAGAAAACAACTTTTGTTATAAGCTATAAAGCAATTGATGGACAGACTTCATAATACTTTATTGTGAATAGAAGGAGCTTTCCAGGCTTATGTTAGGAGTCCTAAGGGAAATTTTTATCAATTTGGAAGAGAGCAAAACGTTTTATTTTAGAGGAAGGGAGAGGAGGGGAAGGGGGGGAGAAAGAGTCTGTTTTACAGAGATATCCTTTATAGAGCAAGTCCAAACAGAGCCTCTCACTCCCCCCATCCCTTCTTTCACTTTTTTTGTTGTTTTGAGGGTTTTTTGGCTGGAATTTTCCTCACGGTATTTAATAAGTTCAATGAATTAATACACAAAGATATTGAAAATGTTCTTAAGTCATTATTTTGTTAGCTGAAATAATAGCATTTGTTGAATTCTGTGGAATGGACATAGATACTGTTAAAACTGTGTGTTCTTCAGTGTGTTAACACGGAAAAATTGAATTGCATCATAACTCCTACTAAAGAAATATGAATATGAGGAAGTTATATAAGCCCTTTTTCATATTGGTGAGTAATTACATGACAAATGCTGGTGAAGCAGTGCAAATGTGATTTTTCCTTTTAATTTAAAGCTGATTTTGTAGACCCATCAGTTCTGAAGACATTTGTGCCAAAATTTCAGCAATCAATATGTAAAATTTTACATTATGGATGCAATTTATATTTTACCTGTGACCTTTCAAAGATCCTCAGCACTGCAGTTTGTCTTCACTATTATTAATATTCAGAGATAAATGGGGTTTTTGTTGAATAACTCAAAAGGCATTTATCTTCAAAATGCCCTTGATGATAATTACCATTTTCATGTGGTTTTCTTAACATGCTTTATTCTCATTCTATGTAATGGACAAGTAAGCAAAAGGATTAAGTAATTCTATTCCCGTCCTTTTAAGATGCTTTTTCCTGTTTTGGGGGTTTGTTGTTGTTGTTGGTTTGTTGTTTTTTTTTTTTTCAGTTCTGTGCTATTCATTATGAATACAAGAAAATAAACAAAAACAGCCAAGTAAAACAAAATTCAAGGAAACACACACTAAGAGACACAATCTATTTCCAGAAAACTTTCTGAGAAACTCCACCTGATGCAAAGATACTAGTTCCACATTTGCTAAGTTCAACCACTCAGTCCCTGAAGGTTGCTTACTATATAATGTGTTTTCTACACTACACATTAAAAAAAAAAATTCTTTGGAACCCTCATTTGGCAAAAGTAACTGCAGAGTACTCAGAATTTGAAAGTAAGGATCATAACTTCTGTGTCTTGGAATTTTTCTTCCTGTGAATAAAAGAAGTATCTAGCCTAAGAAGTTTTGATGCATTTTTATACTGTCTAAAATAAAACTTCACAATTATTATGAAACCATTTTTGTAAATGTAACAAAGCACATCAGCATGGTATGAGCTATCCATATGGGATTTTGTAGATGTTGGGGCTGAAAGACATGAGAATGTAATTTGTTTTGGCTCTTTATGGATATGAACTTAAAAGTGCTGTCTAAGAATTTATCTGGAATTCAATGAGAAGTCAGTGCAGGTATCAGTGCACAGGTTTTATGTAATTTCTAAAAGGAACTTAAGTGACTAAGCAGGTATAGCCTTCTCTAGCTCTGATTTCCAGCTGAGTTGTTTCATGTAGCCGCTAATAATATGTATCAATAACCTGTAGTGACAAAGGCAGAGGTGGTTATTGCTGGTCCCTTCTACTGTAATAGTATTTGTAAATAATGATTTGCAAGAGTAAAGAAGAAGAAAGACTTTTGTGAAACTTTCATTTTGTCTCGATTTTGTAAAGCACATAAACATTGTGGATACATCAATAGTCCCTTCAATTCTCCAAGCCAAAATCATGTTGTTAATGGTAGGAATTTGTCCATACTGAACTAAGGCCATGAGTGGATAGCAAACACTAGATGAAAATGAGCTTTCTCACACTCTCACAAATCCTAACCTTTTTCAATTTACCCTACTGATAAGTTGGGCCGTGAAACGACTCCATTTTTAGAAGTCTCGCTAACTACTGTGGACTATGAACAATGGACTGACAGTCAGTGGCTACATATGGGGAAGACAAGCTTTTGACGCATTTTAGTATCCTAGAAAATCTCTCCTGCTGCCCGTTTTAACATGAAGGACAGGGAACTATAAGGATTAACATCTTGAATTGCATTACAGAGATTTTTTTTTTTTTTTTTTTTTTTTTTTTTTTTTTTTTTTTTTTTTGCGGCTCTAGGCAGAAAGAATCCAGTTATATAAACCAGCTGGAGATATCACCACTGTACATGCAGTTATAAATTAGTCTATATCTCCTGCATCAGAAATGACTGTGTGTGAAGAAACAAGAATATTTTATTTGCTGAAGCACATTAAATACTTAAAAATTGTAATAGAACTTTATGGATATGTTATAAAGCTATATTCATATAAGTATTTCTATCTTTTCCTCTCTCTTTAACAAGAACAGTTTCATTCTCCACCTCAGAAATTAATGAATCCCTGAGAAAGCTGTTTCTCAGTGGAAAACAAGCTCATCAATATGCCAAAATGAGTGTCTAAAAGAATAATGACCTGCAGACTTTAAAAGCATACAAGAAAAACCGTTTTTAAAATAAATTTGAAAAAATAATAAAAAAAAAGAGGATATTTAATTACACATACTGCCTTCCTCTTTGGTTCTAGTTTCTCACGATGATTTAGTTTTCTCTGCTCTGAAACAAGACAGGATCCTCCAGTGAGCAATGCAGCCTCATCTTAGGCCAGCTCTCTTCATTGATTATAGAGGGAATCTGGAATGAGTAGATGTCTAGTTTTGGTGTTGCAGTTCAGTATTTAAAGATAAGAAGAATAATTCTAGATATCTCAGGATAGTTTCAAAGGTTCATTACAGCTAAATAACACCACCCAAAATGCCTAATTGCCTTAGTCCCTCTTAAAATTCTCTATCTGCTGCAATTCCCCCATCAGAATAGCAGAAATAATTCCATTATTTTGCCTCTCAGTTTTCTCTGTTGTGTTTGTTTGTGGTTTTTAAAAATTTTTTACTATGAGTATCCATAGTGCCCCCTACCATATATATCAATCTACCAGCCTTGATTCTACATCAGTAGCCATGAAATTCAGACAAGCCATTCCTTTATTAGTTGTTCAATAAGAAAAATCTCTCTGAGAATGCTCCTTGTATCGAGAAAAAAAAAAACCAAAAACAAACAACAAACCCAAACAAACAAAAAAAAACCCCGTTCCTAGCTCAGAGGAAAGATGAAAAATATATATTCACTTTTAGGAAGCACTTAACTTCTGAAGTGAGTGAGAATATAAAAGAAGATAAATGAAGTGAAACTGTGCTACTCATCAGTGGAAGTATACTTTCTGAATCTATTTTTTAGTTTTTCCTGGTAAGCAACCACTATTTTTTACTCTCAATTATAAATTCATTTCCACAAACACAGAAAAAAGTCTTGTTTGGTTTCAGAGGAATACTACAGTTCAGATTATTTCTTAAGACTGGTTTAATTACGAATGTAATGACTCTTTGCTCTTCCTGCTCACTCCCATGTTTCATATAAACAAGCTTTTCTGTCTTAAGAATTTTCAGATAAAACTTTTAGGCAAACAAGCAAAAAATTCCATCTTAAAGCTACTTAAATACTTACATTTTTGAAAGTTGAGTTCCTACAACATACACAGGCTGTTTGTCTCTGTGCATGAAAGAAAAATATGCATGTGTATATACACATGTAAAAACCATATAATACTGTTTTGATGAATCCAGGCAAGAATATCGTACAAGTCCCATGTGCTTAATCTAGGTTGGCATAAATTGATGCATAGCTATACTAAAATGCATTTGTCTAGAACAACTTCTGCAATCTCACATTTCAGTCTACTGCCAAAAAACTTAATTTTGAAAGCAGTTTACAAAGTGATTTTAAATATTCTTCTGAAGAAAGATATAAGAGCACAATTACAAAATGTTCTTACACTGAAGTTTCTCTAAGAAAGAGTACTTCCACTTTTACTATTTCTTCAGGAATGAGAAAGAGGGTATAGTTCTGCTTGAAGTTCACATTTGATTTCTCTAAACTCTTTAATAAGACAAACTTGTTTTCTCTTCACTATGTTAATTCATTCATGTTTGTCTATACCATGACTCACTTAAATGTGTATGTCTTTAATAGGAAAATGTTAGCAGTGAGAAATAACAAAATCTAGCATCTGCATTATTGCCAACTCCCTTAACATGCTTTTAGTAAGGTTTACAAATTTAAAGTATAAAAGTCAACAGAGTACAAGGTGAAAATGTTTCAAATATCAGAAACTGTTCAGTAGCAGGTCCTCACAGTCACAATATCTTTGAGGATAAATGTTTAAGGTCCTATATATGAGGAAGATAAATAGTTTCTTTAACTGAGTTTAAGCATCATTTGTTAGTTTAAACCATATTTGGAATTTCCCTGTATATTTTAGATATAAAATAATTTATTCCAGGAAGTGATGAAGACTGAGCTACATACATTCTATAACTAAATTTAGTTTAGATACTTCTATTTCTGCACAGCAAATACTGATCATTCTATCTTAGGTGACTTGAAAACACACATACTGATATCAGTTGCAAGTATCCATGCAATTTTAATAATGTAGAACCATGGTATTAATCAAGCATGACAGTAACACTCAGAATAAATTAAGTAATCTGTACGCATTACTCATCTAATCTAAGTCTAATCTAAGACTAGGATTCATACATCATTATCTTCAATGTCCTGAATACATACCCACTACATAGGGAACATACATTTACAAATTGTTTGATAAAGCATAACAAAATGATGCCTTCACATGAAATTCTGAGCACTAAGCAGTCCAGAGTTTCTACATTGCCAGAATTATACTCCACAAAAAAAGCCTACCTGACAAAGACTTTCCTTGTATTCTGTCTATCACTTTATCTTCATATCTATCAGACTACTTAAGTCTCACCCTCCCCTTTCCCTTTTTTTAAGACCCACCCTCCCCTTTTACACGACAAATAGTGCCTACGTATGCAGTTGGGGTAATCAAATCCCATGGTATAGCACAACTGTAGATGTATCTGATCACCACTATGAATATTAAAATGAAATTCCATGATTAAGTTTTTATTTTTTTTTTTTTTTTTTTTTTTTTTCTTGAACTGATTCCCATTTAACTAACTCCAACAGCCTTCAGAAGGTGGAATCAGACCTAAATCGACATATTGGGTTCTTTCCAACATGAAAGGAGCAATCATACCAAAGTATTTATTAAAAATGCCCAGAGGTATGTAATAATCTATTACAGCAATGACTTTTTTTTTCTTTTTTTTTTTTAAGTTAGAGGAAGCCATCACATTTAAAATTGTGGGTCATGTTCTGTTCTCATACATGCATATGAGGCGTTTTCATTTAAAGAATGTTTTAACATGATTTTGTTTTAAATCCATACCTGCATTAACACTCAGAACATTAGAATTGCATCAATTTTTGAAGAGTTATCTCTTTTTCAATGGTTACAGAGGATCACTTCCTTTTCTGCTTTGCTAATTGAAAAAGAATGGATCTATTTCAGGCATGGTTAATTGTATTAGTTCTTAGAAACTGGAGTAATAATGTCAAAAATGTAATTCTTCTTCCAAACCTCACTAATCATGTAGATCTCAGTTAGGTAGGCGTTAAGAACCAACTTTCAAAAAATGTTAATGTTGTCATTTTAGGTCCCTAAAGTCTTATATGGTGATTCTAAATCCCATTCTGTATTGTACTTTCTGATCTTGGTGACAGCAGGTCTTAAATAAAGCCTCATGCATTGTAATTCTTTAACACCGCATTTTCATAAGGCATAATTGTAAAAACTTATTTCATTTAAGAAATTCCATCAATGCATCTACCAGCTTATTAAACAGGTCTATATTTATTAATTCTCTTCTTCACCAGTTAGCATTACTGTTACACGCATATTCTAGATGTAATTAGACAGTGAGATTATGTGGTGCTTTCCTAAACGGCAAATTGAAGAAGGCGGCTAGACAACATGCCCAGGAGGACTTTCTGTATTAAAATCCTGTATTAAAACCTTTGTCAATATTAGATCTCCATGAGGAGATTGATGTGGCCTATGATCTCAAGATAAATAATTGCCTATATGCAGATGTATGCATGAAGTAATTTTCTGGATGGCTTTGCTCTGCTTTAAATAGTACCTCTTCCTCCTGGCATGTTAAGTCCTAAAAGCAAAAGAGATTAATATGTCCATTTACTTGAGGCCACTAATCACAGTGAAATATTTATTTGGAAATCACAATACTTAAGATTTGTGCCGACAATTAATATATTTCTAGCAAATAGCAAGCCAATAGTTACAGTTCAACCAGATGCTAGGTGAAAACATGATCACATCCTTAACTAATGCACAGCTATGAAAGAGCAGAAGGGGTCAAATTAATTTCTCCACCACATCTCATCATACAGCATGTATACAGCACTAGCAATATTAACTGTTTGCGGCACTAGCAATATTAACTGTTTACTGATGTCATGAAATAACCATCAAAATCAAAATAATAGCATAAATCAGCAAGTCTAGGATTTTTGGTTTAGAAAAGTCATCTTGTGGTTTGCGTATGCTGTCCCTCAGCAACTTGGGAGAAATTTATAAAGATCTTAAAGGAGTTCTATTGCTAAACTCTTTTTCTTTTTTATTTATCTTTTTAAAAGGTTATTGAGAAAAGTAATATGGATTTTGAGTGTTCCTACCATGATTAATTCATGCTATACCATTTGCTTATTTGACAATTACAGACAAACAAATTAAGCCAGCACATTTTTGATTGTATTACTTTCCAGCATCATTCTTCATGCCAAATTTTCTTTTGAATCAGCTGCCAGCCTAAACTCAGTACAATCTTTTGAAGATCACCCATTATTAATGACATTATTGGTGAGTTTTACAAAACAATGCCCTACCTTTCCCCAGTGTGTTTGGAGACTATACTTGAATTATAGAATACATAGGCAGCTCTCTCCCACATTTCACCAATATATTTGAAGAGCCTGTGGAGATATCTGGCAGCTTGCAACGCTTGCCTTTAGGGGTGTTCTAACTTATAGTAAAGACTGTGTCACTTGAAGGTATGCCTGAAGAATGACAGGCATTTTTTTTCTCCCTTGTCCCCAGTTTCCTATTAGGGTTTTTCAAACATATCATTAAGGGCAGCATGATATCATAAAAGGGTATAAGGTCCTAAGTGAATATAGTATACTGCTTCTAATAAAGCACTACAGAGGTGATAGTTCCATGTAAACTATCCCATTATTTCAAGGAATTGACCTTTAAGTGAGAACTGTAGTTATTTGACAAATTAGAAGATAAAAAAAATTGGTCTTTGCCTTGTGTAGATGGAAGCTTGTATCCACAAAGAAAGTTTTCATTCAGTTCTAGTTGACATTTAAAACAATCATTATTCATTTTACTACTAACACTTTAGATTAACATAACTAAATGTTTGCATAGCTAATATCCCAGGGCCAGGTACTTAAGCTGAAGAATGTAGTACTTAATTATTCTTGATAGAAAAAGCAGGGCTCATTCACATTTGCTAGAATGAATAGGCTTTCTAACAGAAGGATGCTGAGAAAATGAACATCTTAGAGGTGTGTAGATCTACGGCCCCATAACAAAAGATCTGATCTCATTTAGCAATTATCGATTTGACTGATGGGATACACTGTGTTGTTGCTTCAGGGATTAATTAGCTTTGTCCCAGGAATAACCTGGTCAACTCCACTTGAAAAAGTGCTGAATAATGAAGAAGATCACAGCAAGACACTCAGCAGACCTGGAGAGAGAAAAATGTAAACTCAACATGACTTTCACATTTACAGATTGTTAACCTAAACAAACAATTAATTTAAAAAAAAAAATTTGTTGCAAGGTAGTTATTTTAACATTTACTATTTGGTTTAGTTTTCACTATTTCACATGATTTATTCCAAAGATAGATATTCAATGGAGTGTAAACAGAGAGGAAAGAAAATTTCCCCATTCTGTGACAATTCTGAAAATTATTCTCATCTTACATTGGTGGGAGAAATTAAAAAAAATTTCCAAATGCTTGACATCAACATTAAATAATTCAGGGAAGAAACCTAAAATTTTTCTATGCTTTGTTTAGATTACTGAAATTAATTTCAACAAGATATTACACATAAATTACATTTTCTAAACAATTATTATTTTTTTTTTTTAATATCAAAGAGCAACTTTTGCAACCATATGAGAACACTAGTTTCCAATAAAAAATGAATTGGCAATTTTACTCAACAATTTGATTACAGCAAATCTATTTCCAAGAAAACCAAAATAAATACAGTCATGTTGGTAGTGGAGGGAAGAGGGACTCTCCCCCACAATATCTCAGATGGATCCAGCTGGGAGTCAGTAAACCAACAAATGCACCAAAGTTATCTGAAGCATTGTGGAATAGGAAATGGCTTCTTCAAGACAGTGTGAAGATTGTGGAGGAGAACAAGCATCCCAACAGGATACCCACAGTGAGCAGTGAGGGTTGCACTAACTACTGTGGGACATTATGACCTGCACACATTTACTTTTGTAAACCAGGGAAATGAAGAAGACTGTACAATCACTGGATGAACAGGTGTTTTGCTGTTTAAGGATACCAATTAAATTCAGACACCAGAGTGAAAAGAGTAGGTGTATTTTACTGGGCATAGCTAAATAATGTAACAGAGCAATACAGAAAGCATACAGTAAGAAAATAGGAAACAGTGCACTTAGAGCAAAGAAACAGGAAAATACAGGGTAATGCATCAAATCATTACTACATGAGAGAGAGAGAACAATTAAGAAAGATCCATCACCACTTGCATACGTTCCCACCACCCAGACCCGCAGTGGCTGGGGAGCCCCGGTTACAGCGAGGGTTTGCAGAGCCTGTCCCGGCAAGGGGGAAATCCTACACGGTGCATCCACCCATAGGTGAGGCACCCAAAGTCACTGTGAGCGGGCCCAGCCTTATATACCCCAAAATCAGCAAGCCAGAATAGCTGGCACCTTTGGTTTAAGTGGAAATACCTGGTTTCAATCTGACATTAGATTCCCCCAGAGCCTGGCCAGGGCTCAAGGGAGAAGCTCAGGGAGTTTCCCATTTTATCTAATTGGATTATGAGCAAGGTCACACATCAGGTCACAGGGCCAGACTACCATCTCCATAACCCTGTTATCTTATCCACACACAAGTTGAAGATACGTTCAAGATAGCCGCATCTTCCATACATATTTCACTAATGATTACATACTGAGTTAGCAGCTTCAGTTCAGGGCCCGTTGTTCAGGCGTCAATACTTCCAATGTAACAGAATAGGTGGGTTGTTATAACTTAGTACAATACCTACTAGCACAATGGTTATCAGTTATAAAATATACAGGATTCATCTATAGGTCAGCTCTGGCTTGGGTCTATTGTCCAAGCCTTAGCACTTCAACAGGATATTCTGTTTTCTACTGTCCTTTACAGGAATTCTTCTCCTTAATTACAATATTCATGAGGCACCTTGTGAGAATTAATCACAGTACAAGTTTTAATGGGATTAAAAACCACCAGATGAAACCTGAGTTTTGACAATACTTCTGTGCAGCTTGTCTTACCTTAGGCTTTTGTCATCATTTTGTTGTGAAGACAGATGGTATCTGAAAAGGGGTATTTAGAATTAGAAAAGTGCAAGAAAGAAACCTGGTTCTTCTCAATTCTCTCAAGACACAACAGCAAGTACCGGAGGAAGGAAAAGACTGGGTCACTGCCTCATTCCTTTTGGGGCATTATTCTAATTGTTGAGAGAGCATGTATGAGGAGGCAGCAGTAGGCAGGCCACCTCTGGATACCTGGACAGGTCCAGAGTCAGCCAGTTTTGGAAAACCAGAGCCTGATAATTCAGTACTAGACTGGACTCCTAGAAATGGCCTGACCAAAGTCACATTAACTATCAACAGCATAAACTGCCTTCTAGATTCCCTTTGTGAAAATGATTGGTTATTTATCCGCATCCAAAACCATTAAAGCATTAGGAGTTATCATGACTAAGTGATCTATGCAGAAATTGTCTTAAGGCAACAATCTTCAATTGCATTTCTCAGGCAGGTAAAGCTGTCAGCTTGAAATTTCTAGGGTTTCTGTCCATAAAAATTTATGTAGCTTCATAGAAATTTATAGTTTCAACAACTACAGTGATAAAAGTCTGAAGTCCAGCAAGACTTTCCCTTATGCCTCAGACTCCAAACTGAATTTTTAATTTACGTTGACATGTGTCCCGATCTGATATCGGGGAGGGTTCCTAAATGATCCCAAGAGCGAGATTAACACACAAACGAGGTCAGATGCTGTACAACCTTGTGAACTTTATTTTGCATACAACTGATAATAAAGATAGGACACAGAGGAAAAGGAAGGAAAAGTCAGAATCCCTAAGCAAGAAAACAGTAGAGATACAGTAAGATTAATTACCACCACCACCAATCCAGCAATGTACCATTGGCTCAGTTCTGATGCAGGTGGTGGTGCTCCAAGCTCCAAAAGTGATGACTAGGCTGAGAGGGAGAGAGAGAGAGAGCCCGAGAGAGGAGTATGCAGTCCTTTCATTGTCCCAGATTTCTCCAAAAAGTCCACCCATTTCTATGGGGCTCATTATCTCACGGTCCTCGGTGTGTGCATGCCCAGGCGTTCATGGTGGTCGTGCCAACCTGCACATCTTCTTCGCTTCGGGCGGATGTCGTAGTTTTGTCTGGGACAGTTCCTTTTCTCCTGAGCGTACTCCTCCCTGTGCATGGGACACTGAGGCCAGGACATGGTGGTGGTGGTGGTGCAATAGCAATGCTTGAGACATACAGTCCAACACAGTCCCTTACAACATGACTTGCTATAAAAACTACTGTTCTGACACTACAAACAAAATCACCTTTAATATTGTTTTATAGATAATTTAGCAGGAAAGAGTTTATGGCACACCCTCATTCTAAATTAATATTGCCACCACATCAATGATAAAAATAGCTACCTTGCTATCTTTATGCTGTACTTCATAACCAAGCCAAAGGATGGTTTGTATCCTTAATTATATAAAGGACTTGATTAAGCTAAATTCTAGATGCTGCCTTTTATTTTTAATGTAGCTACCCAGACCAGTTTTGTGTTTCACAGTCTTATTAATGATAATGTAATAAAATGTTGCTTCTGACCAAAGGTTGCAGGACCTTTGCACCTTGCATTCTCTGTGTCTCATCTGAAGGTCATGGTACTCAATACAGTTTCACCAGGTGATACCTTTAATTACAATAATTTTCTGCAAGACTAAGTAATGTAGCTACATTAACTTACATCTACAGTAAATTATGCAATATACTAAGAATAACTAAATTGTGCTATTTAGGGAAGAAAGACATTTTTAGCGTTAGAATTACTAAATTAATTTTGCAGGTATAGCTGTGCAAATAACTGATGGTGTTGATCTGTCTGCTACACCAACAGGAATGAAAAAATGTTAGTATTTAGGGCAGATAGAAAATTAAAGAATTTTTGTTTAATTACAGAAATAGCATTCTCCCTATCTCCTCAAAACATAATTCTCAGTCAAAGTAAACATTATCTACCGGAGCTAAAAAAGTAAAGGTTTCCTCTTTTATTTTCTTCTTGCTGTGTGCTTTTTGGTGGTTTGTATTTTTTTGTTTTGTTTTTAATGTAACCAAATTTAGGGCTGAGACTTCATTTTGAAACAGAAAGTTGAAACGTCAAAATTAAATATTTTGGGTTGTCTCCCTAGGCGCCCCCTCCCTCCCCTAGCTGTCTTCTTTCTTCTCACCTTCCTTCTCTCACTCCTCACCACGGTGAACCTGGACAAAATTCAAGGGGTGAGCTTTATCACAGACCAAATTGTCAGGCTGTAAAGGCAAATAAAACAAGTCCACAACCTTCATCCTTTTTTAGTCTGAGCACTGGTGTGTTACTCCACAATCATTCCCATGAAAACTGCCACATAAGTCTGTACCACAGATATGCAGTCAGAACAGCTCATCCATCCTCAACCACCCTATTCAACGAAACATTCTGAAAAGTTGAAGTTGTTATGTCAGTGCACAAAATCTGTAGCCAGTACGAGAATGAAGAAGGTCTGTATACAGTATGTATATCATAGTGCAAATTCCGAAAGATAAAGGATTCTGAAAGAAAAAGAAATAGAAAAAAAAAAGATAATTTTCTCATAAAATAAGAGTAGGTAAGCAAAATTATAGATTAACTTCACTTTCTAAAATTATGCCGTATGTACTCTGTCTTAAATTCAGCCAGTTTGCGACTTCCTCTATTGTCTTCCACCAGCTCTCAACCCTTCTTCTCTTTCCCCAAGCCACATTTGAGCACGTAAAAATGTAAGTGCTATAAGAGTTTAATATAGCCATTAATGTTTGTTGCACACTAGGAATGCAACATTAACAATTGTTGTATCATTAAAAATTTTCTATAAATTATATACAGCAAAAGGAAAACATGACTTGGAAGTACTTAAAGGAATTCTTATCATTTGACTAAATTGAGTACTGAGAACTGAAGAGGCAATAAGCATTATCTAGGATATTTCCTATTAAGTTATCAGAAATTGTACTTTAAAAAGTCTCTAATGTATTTGTACTCTATTAGCCTGTGTTGAATCCTGAACTCTGTTCACATAATTGGTTATGACACCAAGGTCAAATGTAGATGGCTACTTTTGTCTGTGCTGCAGTGAAACACTCATCTTGCTGTGTGTATTTTTAAAGCATAAGATAAAGGGCAGTGTAGAAATCGCACCCCAGTATGAAACGTTCTGGAGGTCTTAGCACTTTGTCTTGTAAAACATTGTCCTGGTTCAGCTAGGATAGGGTTAGGTTTCCCCAGCAGAGAGGGGGAAGGGATCTCCAGCTGGGTTACTCATACCATGCTGACGTCAGGTCCTGGAAAACTTTTTTCTTTGTGTCTTTGGTTGCAGGGAGCATCACGAGCGAGCTGTCGTCTTGTTCACTGTTATTGCTGTTTATTGTTATCATTGCTACTGTTGTTGTTCAGATTGCTTATTACATTGTTGTATTAAATTTCCTCTTATTTTAACCCGGGGTTTGTGCCTCACTTCCAGCCTGACCGGCTGAGGATGAGGAGGGAAAACAGCAACGTGGTCTCCGGTGCTGGCAGGGCTTAAACCACCACAAACATACACAAATATTTGCAAGGGTTTCATTTGCAGTGCTGACTTGTAAAGTGTAGTATAAGACTTGATATCCAGTAAGTTAGAAAGTGCAGGCTCTTCTTGTGCTTTGCATATCCCATGCACTTGTCCTTTCCATGAATCAACAAAAAATAGCACCTGAAGTTCACTGCACATCTTCCCCTTCTTTCAAGCTGTAGCAGATAGGGGGGCGGAATTTCATACCTCTATCTGAACAAGAACCAAGGCAGAAATTAAGCTCTAAGTCAGGTCAAACAATACAGAGGATAAGGCTTTTCTTCCCCAACATGACGTTTTGTTTTTACCCTATTGTTTTACAGTTGTGACATTAAATCCACTGCTGCTTTGAATCATTAAAGACTGCGAGTTTTGTGGTTCTTTTGGGGTTTTTTTGATAAGTGTTCTCTCTCTCCAGATTTCTGGGCACAAAACTTATTCATTTTCTCTCTTCAGGTTAACAAAATATGTCTTCAGTCATATTTCCTTGTCCTCATTAATGCACATTACAGTGAGAGCTTATTGACTCATGAATCTTTTCCATAAATCACTGAGAAGAGAATTTCCTGCCAGGACACTTATAAATTCCTCGTAAATTTCAGTTCTAAATTTTGAATAGAAACAAAATAACTTGCTTTGCTTTGCTATGAACTTTTCCAATTCCTTTGGCTTTTCACATAGTGTACCTGATAAGGATCAAATTACTTCAGCAGGATAAACAGTAAAATAAATCTACTTATTCAATCGTTAGACACTCATCCAAAGAGAAGTGAAAGAATACTGTCAATAGCATAATGGGAATGTCCATCTGGGTGAACTTCGTCTAATATACTTTAACATTTCTTCTATGTTTCAAATTGTCACCAAGTTATTCAATACTGCATACTGTCATCTAATGTTATTTATATTTACCACCCTGTATCTCTGAGTAAAGGTGTTTTAGCATTGTTGTCTAGCACAGTACTTGGTTTGATACATCTGGTGAAAATTTCAGGCAAATTATTTTCAGAAATGAAGGATTTGCACATTTACATTTTTCTCCACATCACAGCATGAAAGCAGTCAAACATGAACCCAGATCCAAAACATTAAAAACTTCCATGCATTTCTAGATACGCTGTTTTGAAAAACAGTGATACACTCTGATTTTGACAATGGCTGTAATGATCTTCATAAGGAATCTTAGGCAAATGATTTTATTATTAATTCAACGCGTATTTGAAAAACAATTGCACCACAGTGGGACTCCAAAAAACCACAATTCTCCCTTTAACCTAAGGGTTTACTCATTCTCCATGCAAATGCTTTAAAGGCATTTGACTTTTTCTCTTTACTTTAGCTTTCACTTTATACTGATAGTTGAGAAATCTAGTTTCAGCCTCTCCCATTGTATCAGGATTTGAACCTCTGATTCAAATGGGTAGGCATCATCCTCAACTTAACCCTTCCAAATGTGATGTGGGTGAAATGCATGGCTAGCTAGGATCTTAGAGTACACTTGAATACTGACATTATCACCCAGTCAAATTCTCTGCTCAGAATCATTATTCCTGTCTTCAGGTCATCAGAACCCCCTTCTTTAGACTAAATTGTCCTTATCCCCCAAATTGTCCTGAAAAGAATCTCTCCCAGCCCTATTTTCAATAAATTACAACATTGCATAAATAATCCTTTCTCAGTTTGCCCAGTAATTCCAATATGTACCAGCAGGATACTAGGCCCAGGCTCTACCTCCTCTCTGTGAATTGACTAATGACACTGGCGAGACACTAAACAAATCCCTCTAGCGCAGTAGATGTTTGCAGCCATAAAGTCTTTCTTCTCCGCAAGGGATGATGTGGTATTGCACAGCCCTTAGTGTACACTGTCCTGAAGTGACATTGCTGAGCCATTTGTGCACAGCAAGAAGTATGAATCTGTCTAAATGACTGTTATTAAAAGTACAATGTTGTGTCATGACAACAGTAGTTTCACTCCATGTAAAAACAGCTCTCAACAACAGAAATAAAAATAAAAGGAATGGAGACTACTAATGGGGTGAAAAACACTAAAATCCTTTTACTCTTAGCTATGTAAAGCCAAATTACCCTATCACAATAATAATACGATGCTATTTACAGTGAGCATGCAACTTCAAAATTACATTACACCTGTAGACTAGTTTAATATCATAATTAAGACTTCATAGTTTCTCTCTTCTTTTTTCATGTAATTAGTATATATTAAAAAAAAAATAAATCCTTTCGTATTTAAAAATGACAGTTATCAATCTTTACATTTGTTTTCTCCTACAGAATGCAATTTTTTATTATACTACGCCACATAATAAATGCTCTAGTTTAGTCCTGCCAAGAGGACAATTGTTTTGCCTGGCACCATACAAGATTTGTGTAGCTGGGAATTCACTCCTACACATCCTCTTCACTCTGATCATTAATAATGATCTATTAAATGTTTGCAACCTGCATTTGCTTCTGGCCAGGAATTCAATTCCCAGCTTTCTCTTTTCAGTCATCACATAAACATAATCCTGCCAGCAACCAGGCATTCAGTATTTTTCCTTCTAGAATGAAGTTTCCTTAAATTAACTTCACATAACTGCACCTGGAATTTACTCTTTGCCAGAAATGCATTACCTGTATTTGCTCAGAAGTAAATACAAACTATATAAAGGAAGTTTCTCTTAGCAGTGTTCTGCTCGTGCAACTAGAGGCTATCTTTGTAACATTTACTTTGTAACATATTAAAAATATATTTATAATATGAAAAAAACTTTACTATTTCCAAAGTATAATACAATAAAACAAGCATAAAATATATATGTTCTTGCTCTGTGGTGTACACTGTACTTGTGTTTCAGCTTATTTTCTTTGGTAGAGGAATCAGATGGCAGTGGGCAATATCTATAGCTTAATCTTTCCCAGTATCCATTTCCTTTTATTTATCCTAGCAGGAAAAACAGTACTATAAAAGAAAAAGAAAAAATAAATGTGCCATTCCAAGGGTAGGGTTGTTACCATAGTTTACTAAGTAATATGGATAGTATGTTCAAACGTATTACAGAAGCATGACATGAGGAAAACTACAAAATATTTTTTTTCTAGTAAAATGACTTCATTTTTCTAGACAGTAGCAAATACCCAACTATACAGTGATCATCCAACTATGCAACTATCAGGAGAAAAAAAGATCAGTGTTACCAAAACTGAGTAACACCAAACATAAGTCTCTGCAGGAAAAATAAATAAGCAAAACTGATGATGGAGAATATCACAGTCTTATAAATCATGTGTGACTATGGCCAAAGGTCATTTGGCATAGAAAGGTCTTGCGCTGCAGAATAGACTGAAGTAGACTGTGCAAATGACAATGAAAGATCATATGGTTACAAATTTCTAATAGCAAAAATCTAATAGCACACTGTTAGAGATGAAAAAGCCATCTTTTTTGAATACTTTTGAGTAGTTTTGATGCAGACAGTAAAATTATTTAATATGTTTCAATTATTCCTGGCAGGGATTTTTTTTTCTATTTCTTTTTTAAAAGCACTGCTTACAGTTCCCACAGCACAAATCAATGCTCTTTATTATATAACAAATTTATAACATTAATTAAAATGTATTCTGTATTTATTTACACAAAATGACAGAACCGGTTAGGGTGGAAAGGACTTCTTGAGGTAATCTAGTCAAAATTTTTAAGGTTTTGCCAATCTAGTCAAACCCTGCTGCTCAAACAGGGTCAGCTATAGCAGGCTGTCCAGGTCTGTGTCCAATCAGGTATTGAATATCTTCACAGATGTTCACAACCACTCTGGGCAGCATAATCCAGTGATATTTGTCATTTTTACCTATTCCTGACACCCAGCTATGTACATCTTGTTTTCTTGATGCCTTTCCAGACTTAACATACCTAGCAGGCTTCATTTAACTTTGTTCCACTGTCAATATCCACAAAAACATAACGCTTGTGACATCAGTGATTATTACTAACAGAGTTGCAATCTACATTGTTTTATATATGCTGCAAAAAAATCTCACAGGTTGAAAGAATCTAGACAAACCATGAGCAAATTAGACAAACCATGAGCAAATTGTGACTGAACTGTATAGATACACTTTTTACAGTTTTTCCTGCTGCGTTATTTGTAAAAATGCACAGAAAATGGAGGGGCAGGGGGCTGGGGGTGGGG
>NW_020799095.1:70648604-70685868 GCF_003259725.1 Athene cunicularia
GGTGGGGTGGGGGTGTACCATTGCAACTTTGCGTTCATGCCAATTTTATGTTTTCCTTGTAGGTCAGAACAAGCTCTATCCATCACTGAAATTCTTCACATACAAACTTCCTGAAGAGTTTCTCCTGAGGACATGAAGTTTGTGAAAGCTGCCCCTGAGTAGTAAATTCCCTATCTGGTTCTCTATAAATTTTTTTTTTTTCTCTTCCAACCCTTTGTTTCTTCCATTAAGCAGAACATTTTTTTTTTTTTTTACTTACTATGATTTATTATTGTTCATTTTTATTATTGCTAGAGATTCTGTGGAAGAATAGAACAATGAAATCAAAAGAGGCTGACACACAAGTATTTTGTAGTGCAGGCATCTGTATAATTGTTATCTTTAAACAAGTGTAATGATATTAAATGTCTAAGCTAGTCATTCTGAATGCTATGGCTGTTGTTCTGCCAGGTGATTGTTACGGCATGCTATAAAGGTTCTCAGTGCTTTCTCATCAAGATATTATATGTGATTTTCCATTTACTCTGTGCTTCCTTTTGTCTAAATTTGAATTCCTGCCTACTGAAAACATGAGAGTAAATGAAAACAATACTGCACAGCTTTGCCAACCTTCCATAAGTAAGAAAAAAAAGGAGAATACGCAGGAAGAGGACAATAGGGTGACATGCAACCTAGGTCTCATGATTCTCTTATGCCTTCTGAAGAACACAAAAGCAAAATCAAGGGGCAATGCTTCCAGTATGAAGAAAAGCCATTACAAACTTACCCATTCTTTGTAAGGCACAGAAGGAGGAAATGATGCAAGAAAACTTTTGAGTAATTTACTATTAAAGAGATGTCTTCAAGTGCTATTGTGGAAAGTAACCTTTTTCATTAGGTAGTCTTTTTCAAGAAAAAAATGTTCTTATCTTGTGCAGTGTAGGGGTATCAAAGAAAGGTTTAAACTGGTGTAATGGTTATAACTTTTGATGAGCTACTTTGAAATAAAGTGCTGATATTGCAGAGCCTTACATCAACAACTAAGTTCTTCAAGTGTTCCATCTAGCCATATTTCACAGAATTTTTTCATAACTAATACAACAAGAATCCTTGAATGCTTTTAACTACAGCACTAAATTCACACTTGTCCTCTCATTCATATGGCTTCATTTGTTTCTGGGTTTATTTTTTCTCTCTTCCCTCTTTGGGTCTAGAAAGACAACTGCTAAGAAGGATGCTGTGTCTCTGGTTTACTTTTTGGTTATGTTTTTATTGAGGCTTTTGATTCTAGCTGGGATTTTTGCACTAATATAGTCCTGTGTGTTAAAGTGTGAAGGGAAGACAGCTTTTATATATTTTACTAGGTTGTTTATAGTTGCTATGCAAGTTGCTAGCACTTTTAATATGATAAAAAAATTTACAAAGAGTAAAATTTTTGAGGTTAGGATTTGGATCACAACCAAGAGATGTGACTCGCTAAGGGGTTTCTGGGATGTTTCAAGAGAGCTTTCTGCTGGATCTTACTTGGAAATATTCATAAACTGCAAGTGGAAATGATTTGAATTAATGCTCATTTCAACATTTAAACACAAGGATTATGAAAATGTTGACCATTTAAAAAATAATTTACATTTTTATATATTATAAATGTTAATCCACAACAGAATCCAGTTCTCTTCAGTTATACCTCATCTACAACTTCATTTTTGCCAGAAAACTGCTAGGGGGAATTCACCCAAGAAACATAGTACTAAATTACAAAGACTCCATATTTAGAAATGTAATTATAGATTCCTTAAACATTCACAGTACATGCTGAGCCAAAGGCTTTTATTAGAGTGTTTTAGAATATCTTGTCACCAAGGATGCATAATAATGAAGGAAACCAGAGTCAGACCCAGCTGACAGTACTAACAGAGTAAATTTGGAATTTATCTGTTTGAACAGTTGGAGTTGTTCTGCATTTGCATCTTCTTACTCCACAGCAGAATCTGGCGCTATAATATATCATAAGGCTGGGTTCTGTTTGTTTTAAACTTCATTGAACTTTTCTACCTATGAAGAACTACCTCATATTAATAGTCCTGCATTTTAAATTTGAACCAGCCTTGACTTCTCAAACTTAAATAGAGTATTTGCCTAAGTTTGAAGTAGCCACCACTTTCTTAATCTGTGAAATTACTGAGTGGAAATTATTGTTGGTGTTGATTTCCTTAGGAAGTTAACGAATCATAATGGAAGATATAAATTTCAAAACATTTTTTTAAAGTAATTAATCGTTCATGTTTAATAGCATGAAATCATGTGTAAATAGTTGCAATGGAGAATGAATTTAACATACAGATACTCTTTTCTGGACAACGATGTCCTTGTTTTTCTCAGTCGTTATATATGGAAGCACACCATGCACTGCCACTTAGCAATTTGAGACTTCAAAAGGAAGTGAGAACAAGCTGACTATGAAATCGAACTTGTCTCCACCCTTTAACTGATGACATAAGGAGTCTCTTGATGAAAGAAGTATGGTATTGTCAATACAGCAGGTTTTTTGTATTATTCAGAGGAGTATAATTTCAATATATTTAGAAATTCAAAGTTGAATTGACATTCATTTGTGTGCTGGGTTTGTGTGCATGGCAGGGTTTTTTGATTATGGGCAAGGGGGCTATAGTGGTGGCCCCTGTGAGAAGTTTCTCAAACCTCCCCTGGCCTCTGCACCAAGGCCAGGCCAATTAGCAATGGTGGGTGTGTCTCTGTGATAACATATTTAAGAAGGATAACCTGAGAGAAAGCATTGGAGTTGTGAGGAAGAGTTGTGACATCTATGTGGCCATCGAGGTCAGTGGAAGAAAGGAGGAGAAAGCACAGGGAGGTGGATGGATGCATCCCCCACTGCAGCCCATGGAGGTCCATGGTGGAGCAGATGTCAATGTGCAGCCTGTGGAGAATCCCATGTTGTGCCATGTGACTGCACTTGAAGAAGGCTGGGACTCTGTAGGAAGAAACCCCCGTTCTTGCAGTTTGGCACTGGAAGGACTGAAACATGCAGGGGTGACCCACACTGGAGCAGCACAGGAATAGTTGTGGCCCATGGGAAGGTCAAACACTGGGCAAAATTAGTAGAGGATTGTCTTCCATGAAGGGGGAACTTCTAGAGCAGGGAAAGAATGAAAGGACTCCTCCCTCTGAGGAGGAAGAAGTAGCAGAACTGACTGCACACCCCCATTCCCTGCTCCCTGCACCACTGGTGAGGAGAGGTAAAGAAATCGGGACCAAAGCCAAACCCAGGAAGAAGGAAGCGGTGGGGGGAAGGCATTTTCAAGATGTGGTAATGCTTCTCACAGTCCTACTCTGTTTGTTAAGTGTTGTTGTTAGTGTCTGAATTCAATTTATGTTCTTCCCCTAATGAACTGGTTTTGCCCATGACCATAATCATCCCTCCCAATCTTTCTCTCAATTCCCAAGCCTTTTGTTTTATTTTCACCTTCCCAGTCCAGAGGGGGAAGGGCTGAGTGAGCAGCTGAGTGGTACTCAGTCACCCTTCAAGCTCAAACCACGACATGTTGCAAAAACACATTGTAAAGTGTGGACAAATTTCACAAAAGCTTCTACTAGAAATTTTCTATTTGAACTTTCCAAAAACTACTGTGCCCCCCCCCCGTTTTTTTTTTTAACATCAGTATTTATAACACCTAGGTTAGCAAATTAAGAAAGACATAATGTCGTCTTTCTTGGCATAAGATTTTACTGTACAGTTACAAAAATAATTTATTTCCTCTTGTCTCAGAATTTAAGCACTGAGAGGGAAAGGAAGAAATATCTTGGATGTGGCAGATAAGAGTGAGTCTATGGTACCACAGAGCTTCCTCCCATGAGAGACACAGGGCACAGTACAGCATTGCCTCTGAAAATGCAGGTAGTAGAATTTTCTGAGCCAGAAATTCATCATGAAAAGGAAAACATTCCTCCTATAAAGACACATGCACATACAGGTAAACATACACTCCCCTCTACCAAAAATTGGACAGAAAATTTGGTTCACCACTGTTACTTCATGTGGCTGTAAAGATAATATATTTTTCTGTAAATATTTCAGATTGGTTTTATGCTTGTCATATAGCTAAAAATTGCAATTAGATAATTTTTCATTCTCTCCTCTGCACTATAGACTACTAAAGCATACTGCTTTCATAGGTCATTACCCTGGTTCTATTCATACCACATACATGATTTTTTTTTTTCTTCCACAGTTTCACAACATCTGATAAAGGTTTCTGTTGACAATTTTTCAGCATCTTCCACAACTACTTCTTTTTCCTGTCTTAGAAAAGGGTAAAATGAGAAGCTGACAAATATCCAGACCTTCAGTTCCAACTTTTCTTATTAGAATTTTCTTCTGTCATTTCCCATAAAGAAAAGTACTGGGGACAATGAGACTCTGGTGGGTTTTGAGGGTTGAATGGGAAAAGAACTTGATTCCCTGAAGGCTTAAATCATCCCTGCCAACTAGAATAGGTGGCATTGTGGCTGACTGGTGAAGCAGAAACATATGGTTTATACGTGCAGTTAAGAAAAGGGACACACGGCCCTTGTGGACTCATTATGGGAATTATTTTTTTGGAAAAAAATGTTTAAGAATAGGTTTTGTAGGAGAAAAAAATTGTGCCTTTCACTAGATAAATGACAGTAAACCAGGAAATGAAGGTAGGATTATTTTGTTAAGGGTCAAAAGGCCCTGATGCACAAAGGGTTTTTTTCTTAGAAAATACACAGGTGAGCTCCAAAGCTATAGCTTATAAATATAACCAAAGGTAGGGAAGGCCGTACACAAGCTTCAGAAATTGCAAGTCATCTCTTTCTGCTTGTACCTTCTTGGAGCTAGCTAGGGAAGGACAGATTAAAGACTAATGTATTCTCTGGCAGTTCAGGCTTCTTACTTACAGAGATTGACAACTCTGTGGCATCTCAGTGCTCTGATATGCCACTTACATTTACAAAATTAGGAGATTAGCCACCATCAGAAAGTTCCTCTTTCCAGTGGCAGACTGGAAAGATAACAGAAGTGGTATTGGAAAAAACCTCTGAAAGAAAGTATCAGAAGTGATATTTGATTCTCTGACAAAGAAAAAACAGGAAAGGAAGCAAAGATGAATTTCAACTTCATGCTGGAAGAGCAAGTGCACTCCAAACAGGGTGTGTGTATGCCCATCAACTGGCAGACACCAGGAGGAAAAGGGACCTTATCCACTAAGAACAAATCAGCTCCACTGGGCTGTGTTAGGGAGCAGCAGGAGCTAGGCTGCTCTACAAGGGAGGATGAGCATGGCCATCACCATCTGGGTGCAGTCCTACAGCCCCCAAGCAGGGCTGGGCTAGGAATAGTGACAAGATCTGTGACAGTCCCAGGTGGAGTAAGAGAATAAGTCAGAGCCAGGGTCTGTCTCTCCAGCAGGAAAGAGGCCTGCAGAGAGAGCTAGCGACAGCGTGTGTCCAAGGCCCATTCAGGAGACATGAGTCTGGGCTAGAAATGGAGCGGAGAGAGGTGCTGACGCTGATGATACTGAACTTTCTGATGCTGAACTGTACCTAGAAGAAGCTGCTGTGATTCATCTAACACCATCCTTCGTACAGGCTCCACAGCTACCAAGCCAAATACATAACTTTGACACTGACTGTGTTCAGAGCACAAATAGAAAAATTTAAAAATGCACCAGAAGATTGATTTTACAGGACCTAACTTCTTTCCAATCTTGACAAGAAAAAAAGTAAATCTCGAAATTACTACTCTTTTTTTTTTTTTTTTTTTTTTTTTTTTTCCCATTTGATTTACAAGATGATGCAGTTTTCTCATTGTTAAATATATGACTACAAAATAGGACCCTGTTATTTTTGTTGTATTTTGTAATTCAGACTATGGTCTTTTCAGGGCAGAGACCAGTTCTTTTCACATTATTTATGCAGTTACCAGCAAACTCAAAATTTTCATTAGTCCAGCCAAGCATAACAGTTCTCTAAACAATAATACATCATAATAATGGATGCCAGTATAGTTCATTCTGTGTATAAGTGACACTCTCCATCATGGGAAGGGATGTGCATAAACATGAATTTTCAAGGATTGCATGACATAAAATACAATGTATTTGAAATGGCTTCACTATATCATCACAAAATGCATTCTGTCATTTCAGAACTGAGTACTTTTAAGAACTGTGAGGACAAAATCTGCAGGAAAATGAACAAAGAATGGAGATAAAGAGTTATTTGATACAGCTATATTTCTGAAAATTAGATTTTCCTCTTGTAAAAAGAAATTCTGGCTAAATCTCAAAAGAAATGAATGCCAAAGCCCATCTTTATTCCCATGGATGTCTGATAAGAACCAGTTTTCAAGTACCCTATAATACTTCCATATAAATTTACAGAGATATGTAGTATACAGCGTTAAATGAAAAGAAAATTGCTTGAAGGCATACAGCAGTGTTCATCACAGCACAGAATATAGGGTCAAAAATTTTTCCTGCCTGCTCCATGTATAATCTTGAGCAATTCACAGAAATAAATTGAATGACTCCTAATTTAGAAAATACAACTACAAAACTGAATTTTCACACAAAACATTTCAAATTGCTTCAGCTTTTTGGAAAGTGAAACGGCTTTATACTACTGCAATAACTATGGAACCTAACTTGAGTCATCATCCCTGGAGGTGTTTAAAAGACTGATAGATGTGGTGCATAGGGACATGGTTTAGTGGTGGGCTTGGCAGTGTTAGGTTTACAATTGGACTCGATGATCTTAAAGGTCTTTTCCAAACTAAATTATCCTATGATTCTATAATTCTGTAATTTGGTGTCTTCCTGAGTACTTATTTCTGTATTCTATTTAAACTTTTAGGGATTCAGTTCCTCTGAATAAAGCTATAGTAAATCATTCTGGCTAGATATGTGGTTCATGATTAATTTTCAGAAGAAACATTTTCTGTAGTGAACGACCACAAGTTTTTTTGTTCCCTCTTAGTAGCAACAATACTAAAAATATGCCTAACCCCCAACTTCTTATGAAAAGCAGGAAATCCTAATCCCTTCTAATCAGTAAAGGTGCATTAACCGCATTGTATCAATTTACAGGAACACTAAGGAAACTGAAGTATCCTTCACTAAAGAGCTTGCTTGATCAGTGCAGATCAAAGCAGTGTCCACCTCATCATAGCGTACCCCATTTTTAGAAAGAAGATCAATCTAATTTTCAGGTAAGCTTGCTCTAGGAATCAAAGAGGTAGTCCCGTGCAATTTTTAATTTTGTGACGCATCCAGTGAAGTAGGAAGGTATTGTTAGACCTTTGATCTGCTGGGATTCTGGAACCCAAAATAGTAGGTCTGTGCAGAACTGCACTGCACTCTTTTGTGCAGACATAACAGCTTCTCTGAGGCTAGGTAGAATGTTAGAGCACCATGCAAGTATGCCCTAGGATTCTGATCATACAGGTTTATCAGTTCTCCAGCATTCACTTACTGAGATATTAAAAGTATTTTCATCTACCTGTGGAAAACTGAGTAGCTTTCCCACAACAGCATATATTTAAGATGGGTTTAATTAATATCTATTTTTTAATCTTCATGACTTGGACACTATCATGTAAAAAACAATGCGAGCTCCTAATGGAATAGATTTAGACACATGTATTTGCTGAGCACTTCTGGCTCTGCAGTAAGTTACTAATTTGGAGTAACTCCAAATTTATCTAACAATGTATTGGTTTCTAACTGCTAATAATTCAAGACTGCAATTGACTTTTCTATGCTACACAAATCTGTAAGGCTACTTCAAAGTGCTTCAGCTAGATGATAAAGCTCAAAAAATGAGAAGGCTGTGCCCATCTAATAACTTCTCAAAGGCTCATAAGGTTTATCTAAAGGTTCCTAGAAAATACAAGTTCAATTTCTGTGGAAATTATTTTTCACTTGCATTCCCCAAGGTCAGTAAAACTCTGCTTTCAGAATGCAATTACAGAGTATAAATGCAATACTTTGAGCAAGTTTCCATTATGCTTATTCGTATTTCAGAATTTGCATTCCACCTTCCTAGGAAAAAAAAAAAAAAAAAAAATTAATCATGAAGTTGACTACAAAATGGCAATTATGGTTATGAAAAGGAAGGTGTGAATCTGATTTGTAAGGGTCAAGTCAAGATTTGTGTGGGCATCTCAAGTGGCAGCTAAGGCATTACACTGCTCTCATGGGAACACACCCTGTCACCCCATTTTCAGAGCTTCTGATAAGTGTGGAGCCTAATGTGGATGTGTTTTATACAGTTAAAACTGGTGGCTCAAATTTAAGTTTAAAGAATATTAGTATTTGCAACTTTGTTTAAAAAAATCTTCCAAGGAAATGTCAGTATTAATGAACGTTCTTCAAATACTGAGAGGAGCAATTAAAAAATTATAAGGATCACAAAGTTTGGTGAGAAAGTACCTTAATTTTCCAAGTTATTGCCTTATTAGCAGAGTTTATCATTATACAAATTTGGCTTTTATTCTTCAATTCATACAAAGTGTAATTGAATTGATGCATGGTACAGTACCAAATGTGTCAAACTCCAAACTAGTGTTAGCAAATTCCTCCCACTGAAAGCAAGAAAATTTCTCAGTTTCCAAGAGAATCTGCAAGTGAACAACATGTAGTCAAACTGGTTCCCAATTCATTAATACAATATGAATAGGTCATTATTTTGATATATGTACGTTTCAACAAGTGATGAATCGTCACCAAAGTTATTATGAAGTAACTAAACCTAATTCCCCTGACTACAATGTCTTTGGTTATTCTATCAGAGACTTCTGTTACTTGTCAGCAGTGAACTGTTGCTGTGTATGCAATAATATAGAAATGAATTGATACAAGGAAAAGATCATCTGCTTTGCAATTTAGTTACTTATAGCAACTTATAATGATTTCTGAATATTGCTTAATAATCCTGCTTGCCCTGACTGTTCTGTGGAAACTTACAAAGAACTACAATGTTCAGCTAAAATAAGAAACATGTCCTTGGAAAGCAGATGTGTTCTAACAAGTTTATTTCTTGTAGTGAATAAACAGCTATATGTAAATGGTAGAAACGGATATATTGGTGCTTTTAGATAAGATAGAATGGGTAAACCATCTGGAATCACTCTTGTTGTTCAAGAAATTGTCTAAGAGAATCTGCAAGTGCTCTGAGGAAAAGTACAAGGTGAAGAAGACTGTGAGCCTTCCTCCCAAAGACCCCCAAAAATGACCACCAGGAGGCAATGCACATGTGCAAAAAGAACATAAACTGCTGACACCAGCCTTTGAACTAACCCAGCCTTACTTATGCATATGTATTTTTGTATTATTTAATCCAATGAGTATGTGTATCCACATTCTATAAGATTTTGGTAAAATGTGCTGTTGGTGTGCAAGCTTTGTGGAGAAATCCTCTTGCACCCTGGTGCCAGAGTAAACATACCTGCTTTATAACTCTCTCCGAGTTGTAGAGTCTGTTTCCGTGAATCAGAATGATGCAATTTATAGAGAAAATCTCTAAGTCATGGAAGATACCGATGTCATGCTAATCTATACCCACCAATTGAAGGCACAAAACACAAAATGCAAAACAAAACCTACTAGTTAATCAAGTTTTTCAGAGACCTGGACAATGAAGCATGGAATTTTACTTTTGTACGTTAGCTACTTTCAGTTATTCTCTCCTATACTCCATGAACTTTTTCTAACCACATTGACATGATGAGTTTAAGGAATTTCTTTTTTTCCTGTCAGACTGTAGCCTTCCGATGACTGCATTATCAAGCTGTTAACAATAATTTAAATAGTATGCTAGTGTAATCACTAGGGCAATAGCACTTAATAACCTGTCTTTGTAATTACAATCAAAAGAAAAACGCGCTTGGAGCAAAATTGCAGTACAGGACCACACTGATTATACCTTCAAAAACTCCTGTACTCTGAGCAAGATTAATCTAAATCTTAAAAAAATCCTAACTAAAATCTTCAAAAAGTAAATGACTAAAAATTGTCATTCTAGTGTCATCACACTGGTTTTCCTAAGGAGTTGCAATGAATTGCTAAATAGTTACTTTCAAGTCTAGGAATCATGGAAATCTTAACACTTCAAGTTATAATGATTTGCCCACTGAACAGAAAGAGAAATCAACAATATGATCTTGCAACAATAAGATTTAAAGGGACTTTGAAAGCTTAATAGTTGCAAATCAAATTAAAGGATTAAAGGTGTTAGAGGAATTTAAATGTCTTTATTGCTGCATCCAAAATTATCACTCTGGGGGTCTTCATAAGAATCACTTTAGTATAAACGTCTATGTTTTAGTGAGAGTTGTAAAATATGACCTTTTAAAACCAATGAAACAGCTTCTTATTTTTAACTACCCACATCAAAGGAGGCATTAGACCTTTCCCACTTTTATTTCCCTTCCAGAACCTCTTAGCAAGGTTTTACAAAGAACATAATGGAGTCTTAGCAGGATATTAGACTCAATGTTTCTTTATAAGAGCCAAGCAATTGTCCATATATCCGTATCTTCTGATTTCTTTTCAGCAAAGTAAAAATCTTCTAATTTAAAAAAAAAAAAAGTTCTCCTTTGACATTTTTTTTTTTTTTTTAAGAAATCGATTGGCTTAAGCAGGAAAGGCATACTTTAAAAGTTAATGAATGGGCAGTAGCAGGTTTTGGTTTATATTTTTTTCTTTAGGGAAAAATACATTGGTATTATGGACTGTAAAATACATCGGTATTATGGACTTTGCTTTGCATAGCTAATTTGCATATGGAAGAATAGGCAAATGTCAACGTGCTATTACCTCTTTGAATAAAGTTCTTTTTTCATTAACATCTATAAACCTTTTAGACTCTAAGACACAAGAATAGACTACCAAGTCTCATACAAAGGTCTTACAAGGGCCTTCTGAGAAAAGCTGAATGCTAAAATATCTCATATATATTTGATTCTGTCTCTTCAAAATACACCCTGACTGTACAAAGATTAGTGAAAAAGACTGGGACAACAGATTGCTGATTTAGGCCAGCAGTAAATAACTGTTTTGAAGAAAAATAATTATGCCCATACGAACTCTACATAATATATCAGAGCTCTTAAATGAAATTTCTGACATAACTACATCATCTTAATTTCACATTGAAGCTTCCTTTGTAAAAGATAGGAAAATGTGGAGATAATGGAAAGTGTAAGAGAGGAATGCTTGCTATTGCTTTGAAAAACAGCACAGAATTTGACAACTTTAGCTAGTAGAAAAGGCAGAAAGGAGAAATACCAAAAATGTTCTGTCTCCCACAGGTATTACTGATAGTATTAATGTATTGACTCTTGGTAATCTTCACCATTTATGTTTCAGGATGAACTGTTTCTCCTGCAAATGTGGGATGGAGACAGAAGATCAGCTTTCAGTGTCTGGTACTGGAACAAATTTCCTACATGACATTAAGCGCATTGGCAGACTGATCATGAGGTCATCTGACTTCTATAGAAATTGAATTATGGTCAGGAATTGGTTCTTACTATAATGCAGGACAAAATACTGCAAAGGACGACCAATAATTGTTCCAACTCTCTACTGTAACACAGGTAAGAAAAGATATTACATTCTGATATTTCTGCCCCTTATTCCTTGCTAAAACTCTGAAAGGATTTTAATCCTATCACTTCTGTCCATAGCACAAGAGAGCTAAGTAAAAGCAGACATAAAAAAAAAAAAAAAAAAAAAAAAGATAAGGCATCACTACTTTTTCCCTCAGACTTTGCTTCTTCTATAATTATGTCTTTAAATCAGAAATAATGTTTATGACAAGAAACTGATTAGACCAAAAAAGTTGGTGGAAAAAATAAGAGAAAGAAACATGTTATGGATTTCAGGTGTCAACATTTTTTCTTTTCCAGTTCTGAATTCCTTAAAATCAACTTTTGGATTTTTGCTTTTTCTTGTACTCTTCATACTAGCCTCACAATATTTTCAAGAGGAAGTAGCAAAACTATTATTATTCTGTGTTGGTCATTTTTTCTACTTTGTTTCAGAACGTCTCCAATACTAATAGAAAGAAAAGATGGAAGTCTAATAATGATAAAAGGCTAAACAGAACCCCCCACATACATAAAAAGTAAAAATTCTAATTTTTAAAGCTCTCATTTCTTCTCTGCTTGAGGACACACACACACACACACACACACACACACGGACTGTTTCCAATGATTTCCTGATCATTAGATTTTATTAAATAATTGAAAAACAATATATGGTAAATAATTTAACAATTATTCAAGTCAAGGAGATCTATTCAAATAATTCAAAAATTCTATTTGGATTGCTATGGAGTTATTAGAATACCTTATTAAAGTGATTAGAAGGCATCTAATGAACATATATCTAATATGAAGGATAAACATTCCATTTAACTTCTATGTATCAGCTTTAGTTAAATTTTACTCTCTGGAATTTCAGAGTAATTCCAAGATAATTTCCTTTCTTTGTGCTGTACATTTGGTTTATGACAGTAAATGAAGGAGGAACATAGTCAACTGTAATGGTCTATAAGGCTTTCTCTGTATTCTGAGAGAATAGGAAAAGGTTAGAGCATTCCCACATCTATTGAGTTGTTGTTTGGTTTTTTCCCTCCCTGGGAGGGAGTGTGTGAATGTGTGTGCAAGGAAATTTAAAAAATGAAATTGTACCTCTTAATGAAAGAATTTACCGAGATCTAAAATGGATGTAAATTATTTCCTAAAATACTCCACAATCAATTAGAATAGTTGTAAATAGCCATCTGCATTTTCCTCCAAATACTACTTTGCAGAATAAACATTGAAGTCAATGGATTTACATCACAGATCTGTCTAATACATTGTTTTGGAATAAAAAAATAGCTGAATACTGAAATAGAAAGATAAACAAAACTACCAACCCCCCCCCAAAAAATATTGACTTGAACAACAACTTTCAATCATCAGGTAATGAAAATCAAAATATGCAAAGTAATAAACTTTTTAATATGTTTTTTTCTATTTCTAATTTGTTCTTTGTCTTTTCTGATTTGTCTTGGGCACTTGAGGGAAACACCTTGGTTACAGAAAAAAATTATATGTTCACACAAGGTAAACCAAAAATGGCAATGCATCTATCCACTCTGAATGACAAAGAATGCCTAAATTTCCATCTGAGGATAAACACATGTTTGCACAACTAGGTAAGTATGATTAGAAATATGATACTTTAGAAAACTGCTGTTTAGGCTAGAAGCTAAAAAAAAAAAAAAAAAAAAAAAAAAAAAAAAATGTGTGGGCCAGTTATTTCACTGACAGTTAGATAGCTGTTTCTGAGAAAACATGGACAACCTGGTATCAATGAAATGAAACCTGAATAGTGAGAAATACTGAGAGAAAGGACACTAAGCAACAAAAAATTGCCACTGGAATGAACCCGTAAAAAAAAGGCAACTTGATCCCTAAGATGCATGAATCAATACTTTTACAGTACAGAAAGATCGGTGATAGCACTATTTTAAAAAGGCAGCAGTGACACCTCATCTAAATTGCTCAGGCACTCATGATCAGAACAATATTATCCCAACTAGAGCAGTGGATTGAAGAGCCATTTAGACAATCTAAGTGCAAAGCCTTTACTGAGACATGAGCACAGAAGAACAAATTGAAGGCCCAGCTGGGGTATGGAATTCACGATAGAAATGGAAAGAATACTGAAGGGCCCAAGACCATTACCAGCTATTATGTTCACTATATTGCTGTACTGGGTCCGGCTGGGATGAAGTTAACTTTCTTCATAACAGCCTGGTTATGAAAACGATAATCCAGTTTTGGATTTGTGACTAAAATGGTGTTGATAACACACCAGCGTTCTGGCTAATGCTGAGCAGTGCTTGTGCAGAGTCAAGATTTTATCTTTTTCCAACTCTGCTCCCCCATTGAGTCGGCTGGGGGTGGGAAGAAAGTTGGGACTGCATACAACTTGGACAGCTGACCCCAACTGACCAAAGGGATATTCTGTACCACATAATGTGATGTTCAACAATAAAAGAAGAGAGAAGGGTTTTTTTTGGAAGGTGGCCATTGCTCAGAGACTGGCTGGATGTCAGTCTGCTTATGGGAGGTGGTGAATTGTTGCCTTTGCATTGCTTGTTTTGTGGGTTCTTTCTTCTTCCTCTTTGATTATTAAACTATCTTTATCTTGATCCATGACTTATCTTGCTTTTGCTTTTCCTATTCTCTCCCCTGTCCTAGTGAGGGTTAGGGGAGAGAGTGAGTGAGTGGCTGTGTGGTACTTAGCTGCCAACAAGCCTTAACAAAAACAACCACCACCTCTCAACTGCACCCTGACTCGATCTGCAAATCACACACTGGCACATACATCTCTGACCGTTTTTCTCTAGTTTTCAGAGGAAAAGAAAAAAAGCACATGGTCAGAAGAATGCCACAATATATTTCAGCCATGTCCTAGACATAGATAAATAAGGATACAGAACTAGTTACGTGTTACCACTTATATGGCTACACTGGTTACTGGATACAGCCTGGTACGTGTTTATAGAGTGATTTTTTTCCTGTGAAAAGCTGAAAAATTAATACATAGACAGAATTTTCCTATCTTTTATTCCAGTAACTCAACTGGTCTAGTAAAATCCATTCCTTCTCTCAGGAAATTTTGTCCATCTCTTGTGAATACATAAATGATGGGACACAAGGAGGTAAGGGTGGCACAAGAGCAATGCAAAAACCCTCTCAATATATAAATTTAGCTCGGAATCCTGAAGTGAGAGATTCCAAAAGATTCTTCCTGTGGAATTATGAGGTGAGGACTGGGAAGGAATTTGTAAGATGCAGACTGATAAATTTGTGAATTTTTATATAACTGCTTTCCACAAGAGCAACAGATTGAATTTGATGGAGCTGGACGGAATCTCCTATACAACACACTGAAAAAACAGCATCTTTTCCAGGATTAAACTCATGGGCAAACTTGTATATCTTAGATAAAATGCTCAACTCACACACTTCTCTGTCTTCAGGAAAAGGCTTTGAACCTACATTTCCATGAGTCTTTCAACATAAAAGATGGCAGAAAACCAACCTGTCACCATTTTCAGATAACAACCAGCATACAGACAGAAATCTCTGCAAAGCAATTTGAACCAATTATAGAGAAAATAGTTTTATTTCCCTCAAACAAAGAAAATATGAACATTTTATGTGGTAATCACTCCTTCCATGAATTCACAGGATTGTTCTCTTTTTACTGTGTTTTAGGCAAAAAGGCTCACACCTCAGTCACATCTGCTTCAAAAAGGAGAATGCAAACTGTGTTTTGTTCTAATTTATTGCCTGCAGTGAGCCACATATTACACACTGGAAGACTCTAGTCTGGTCTGGCCTCAGTTCATCTTCCTTCTACTAGCCTAGAAGAGATAGAATGAACCCAAGAAGCCTTCTTCCCTTCCAAATGTAGTGTAAATTGCAGTAAGAAATTATTTTTGCCCTTGCATAGCAGTACAGAACTAGCAAAAATTTTAGCCACAAAGACTACGTAAGTAAATGTAGCAATCTTGTTCACTTTGAACAAAAAGACTTCTAAGAGTCATACCTTATAGTATCCACCAGGTCAAAACTCCTGTTACACCAGCAGTTTGTATATACTTCCTCTAAAGTTTGATAGTTCTTGTGTTATTATAAATGTAATTTATTTTGGAGATAGCATTGTTTTTACATGACTGTGATTACACAGTACATCTACTGTCCAGATTGCACTGTTATTAATGCATGTCAGTAAACTGTTGCTACTGTAATACTGATCTCTTAACACTGACGGTAAGAATCTGTAGTTCTATTATAAAAGCAATAACAATATATTCTAACAAAGCAGATAACCCACATAAACTTGGCTGCATTGCACCACATGACAGACGGCCAAAGGCTAAGCCTTATAAATAAAGGAAGTTATGCAAAAAGCAAACTTGAACGTTACTACTTTTGAAGGTCTCTAATTGCTTTAGATGTTTTCTGTTACCCATGAAACACTGAATCAGTCAGATTCAACCTTGTGTTAAGAATAACTGTATTTGCTGGGAGACTATTTTACATGTACAAGATACTGATTATCATCCTTCTTAACTAAGATGTAAGGCCAGATTCTAGCTCTGTGATAGTGTTACTATAGCATAAGAACTGTGGAAAAACCCTCGAGAGTCCTCTTAGCTAACATGGGAGAATATAAGGTAGGAAAAAACACTGAAAGCATACTAGTGAAGAACGGTCATGTGCCTCTGCACTGATGCATTTCTTCATTTCATATTGAGAGTCATAATTTCTGCTCTAGGTCACTACAGAAAGATTCCTGCACACTACTTACTCCACAACTCTTAACGACATTTCTGGTATAAATAAAATATGGTTGCACCGTATGAAAGAAGAAGTACTGAGTATAGAACAGGATCCTCACTATATATTACAGTAGGAAAGGGTAAAATATTTTATTACTACAGGCCTGGGATTTTAGAGGTGACTTTCCTGACTCTTTATAGGATTTATAGAATTATAGAAATCAACAGCAGAACCATGCACACAGAGCATGCAGAGATGTAAGCTTCATTTCCAGCTCTGCCACAGGCTTACTCATACTATTCTTGGTAAATTATATGTCTTCACTGGCTCCTTGATAAAGTGCATTATGTGGGAAATAATGCACTGTTGTTCACATATAGCTTATACTTTCATGAAAAGGATGTAATATTATTGATGTTAAATATGGTATCGGTTTCTAGAATTTTGAAGCAGACAATAGGTCTAAGCATGTTCTTTCAATATATATAACTATTATATTTTTAATGGCAGCTTTAGAAAGATCAAAAGGAAAAGACTTGATTATTTTTTTCTATGAAAAAGAGCAATATTTCAATACCCATGTAAAAGTTAGTTATACTTTTTCACGAAAAAAGGTCGTTAATATATATAACAATATGATTTACAGTATGCCATGCTTTTGAGTTTGTTATAATTGACTAAAATAATGCATATTCCTGTGTGTGACTTCTACTTCCTTTCATCTAGTAAAGAATGGGCATAAATTTAACGTACAGTTTAATTTTGTTCTGGCCAAAAATGGTGAAACAGATCATTGATTTCTTCTCCACCCTTCAGATTATGTGATGGTTCATCAGTCCTTATACTACCCCTTACAGTGGCTGTAATTATATAAAAATTGACTGGAAGAACAGAAAATAGATATTTCAAGTTAGGTAATACGATGAGTAAATGAAAATTATTACGACCCTGAAAAATAATAGGAATATTTTTACTTCATATCTGTCATCCAAAGAAGCTCAGTACTCTTCATAAGTCATAATGATTATTTCACAATGTTGTCGTACAGTTTATGTAATTTTTTCATAAAACTAACAAACAAACAACAAAAATTGAAATCTGAAAACATTTTCAAACTACAATGGTAGCAATCTAAAAGAGAATTCCTATGATCTCCAAGAGATTCTTTAGCATAAAGTAATAATGCAGTATAAACCAGCCACTGACTTTGTTGCACTGCAGGTATAATCAGAGTAACTTGGAGTCAATTTAAGTGTTTCTTTAATAACTGTATGGCTAAGAGCTAAATTTCAAAAGTACAGAAAGAGAAACTTCCCAGCTATGGCTACAACTCACTTCTAATAAGATAAACAGCACTTTATAAATTATCATTTCAGTCAGAAAATTGATCCAATTTACTGGATAACAAACACACATGTGTATATATGTATGTGTAAGCACATGTACATGTACAACCAGAAAGTTTCTTTTGCCCACTTCTTAAGTGTGTGACTTTAAAAGTTGCTTAATTTGCTCATACTTCCTCAGCATTCACAGTAGAAAGCATTAGAAAGCAGGCAAACAGGTATACATGTCTGACAAATTGTTAACCTGAAATCAAACCTGTTGTATGAGCAGAGAGTAATTTCAGTTTAAGAGCTCAAGAGATTCTCCATAATGCCGTAAGTTAATAAATTTAATTACTGCTTATGAGCTTGTGGCATAATATATCACAAACAACAACCTCAGAGAGCTAAAGAATTCAGTTTAGTTCATCCAAGCAAAGGTTAAGAAAAGAGCTTATAGTAGTATCTAACCAATGATGAGTCTTCAGACTGATAAACTGTATTTTAATGACAGAGAGACTGAATATGAGACTCACAAAAAATTTTGAAATTACCTTGTTTCCAGACTAGAAACGGAGGCAAAACCACCTCATTGCTGAAATATTTTGATAGAGTTTGCATCACTCTAAATTATTGCCAAAATGAAACAATGCTTTTTGGAAGTTACAGATGAAATGCAGAATAACTTTTTTATTGGGGACCATCTCCTATGGATTATCAAAGTAGACATACCTATAGTTTCTTCTGATCTTAAAAGCTGTAAAACAGAATGTCATAGCAAACTCAAACCAGACAAATAACCTGACATAAACCAGAGATGATCCTGGTTTTCTTTATCATTTGATCCACAGTATTTTTATTTTTTTTTTCTTAAATTTGCAGAAGAAAACCTATACTGAAAAAGTATAGCATGTTTGGACTCAAAATAATGAAAATATCAAATAATTGCTATTTATCTTTTATAATATTGTTTAAACTCATGGTTATGATCAGCTGGCATTCATTTAGTTGAAACCTTGCAAGTCCTGCTAAGATTTTAGAATGACACATAATAAGCTGAACTGAATGAATAATTAAACAGCTATCATCTTCCTTTATGCAGAATATTAATTGTGGTCAAAAATAATTTAGAACACAGTTACTAGACTATGTATGTATTAAACTGAAATAATTTAAAAAATGTCCTTTGATAGACTAATAGATATGTGATAGCTGCAAAAAGATAATTGTGGGAAACTTTAAATGATTCCTGTGAAAGCTTTTTGAAATGGATCATGTTATTCATGAGTCACACAGAGCCAGGATGTTCAACCAGGATGTCAATCATCCTAATATCTTCTGGAAGGACATTAGGGTTTGGCACATAGATCCAGGAGATATATGGAGTGTCCTGAAATGGTTTCTTGACATATGTGATCTATAAACGAAGGACAGGAGATGCTCTTCTAGACTGGCTAATACCAAAAGAACTGGTCAAAGATGTGAAAGCCAGTAGCAAATGTCAACAGTAGTGATGAAGAACTTGAAGCCCTGAAAGAAGGGAGCAAGATAAATAGTAGAATTGTATCCCTCAGAATGATTCAACTGCAAAACTGAAGCTTTTCCGAAAATTATACTCTCAAGAGTGGTTTGGATCTTTTGGTGTTTCAGGGTTTTTCTTCTCACGCAGCATTTTCTTATTTATGTTTTCAGGCTAAATAAGAAATAGCTTGTACCTCCTCTAAATAACTGAGATGTCAACATATATTTTGACAAAGGTTTTTCAATTTTGTGGAGAGGAAAAAAACCCAAACAAACAACCAAGCAAGCTTTTATATATTTTCTCACACTTCAGAACCTGATGGTCCAGTAGTTAGAATACTCATCTAAGATATAAAAGGCCCATTAACTTCCATATCTATTCTGTCACACAGAAAACCGGGCTTTGAAATGTAAACTGTCATGTCGACTTGAGTTCCCAACTGGAATTTCTAGATCACTTGTTTAGTCTCTCCCAGAAATGTTTCTGCTTTATATTAAAATTATTCACTTAATCCAACAGATATGAATAAAATTATTCACTTAATCCAACAGAGATGGCTGAAGAATTTAATGGTAAAATAATGATAAAATACTAGAACAAGGATTTAAGTAAGTGAACTATAAAGTTCAGTACTTATCTATCCCTTGACTATTCTACCAAAGGGGTTTTTGTCTTTTGTGGTTCTGATTAAATATTCTCCGTTGAATCTCAAGAATCTCTCTCAGGTAAAATTCTATTCAAAGCAATACAACCATGTGAAAAGCCCATTTAACAGAATTTGCTATCTAATTCTACCTGAGACTGGAGTTCACAGCATAATTGAAAAGAAGATTCTAGGCTTTGGGATGGGGTTTCTTCTGGCTGTCTCTTTTTAAGTAAAATGCTGAGAGAAGCACCATTTTAATCCCACAAGGTGATCTCTCTAATCTTGACTCAGAAGAACATTTAAAATACTGGCTTCACTTCAGGCCAAAGTACATTTCATGATAGTATCTATATACTTAAAGTTAAGATGCTTTTTTGGTTGATCAAAATCAACGTAGTGAAATTTCACACTTTCAAAAAGGTGTAGAGTGGCAGCTGTAAGTACTAACTGCCATGCTGTAAATGTGACATAGGAGCTCTTCGCAAAATTAAGTTTTCTCAGAACATAAAGTGCCAAATGATATGGGAAAGACAAAAGATCAAGGAAAGATTAATGAAACAGAAATTACTACTATTTTCATGGAAATTCTAGTGTAAAAATATAAAACGTACAGCCTCAATGTAATAGCCAACTGGTTTCAGAACTTTTTAATGAATGTCAAAGCAGTTTTTAGCTCATAATTTCTATTCACAGCTTAGTTAAGACAAACATATGCTTTTGTTTGGAAATAGCTATCAAGGGCAAATCTACCACCAAAATAATCTCATTTCAACACAATAAGAACTTCATAATATATATGTCAGTTTACTTAGCCATTTTAATAGTTCAGGGTTTTATAGCACAAAGACTTTAAGGAAGTGTGGCATTTCAAGTTTAACACATTGTTGTGCCCAGCTATAAACTTTATTTCCAGTTGTCCCAATGTAAAATATTTCTAAAGAATACTTTTATTTGTAAAGATATATTAGACTTTAAAATTTTCTATCAGAGACACATTTGGGGTATTCTTTAATGATATATAGAAGCTTTAAAAGTCTGTAATGTCTTATGACTGTTTAACCAAAAATATAAATCAGTATTTATGTTACACATATTTAAGGCCCAATAGTGTTTTAGCAAGACTCCTGTTCCTCAGTGTTTTGAATTTCAGTTTCTCTGGGGGATTAAAAGAAAAGAAGAAAGAAGGAAAAAAAAATGAAAGAGAAATAGGCAGCCAACATCCTTTGAAACAAATTCTCCTGTGGAAAATGAGAGAAGAAATAATTTTGTAAAACACTCTTCCCTTTTTAGTGGTCCCCCCTGGAATTATGCTGCTTATCTAAAAGCATTTGACTTCTCAGAAACACTCATAGGGGTTCCCCATTATAAAAATAATTTAAGATAATACACTTTAGCTGCTATTAAAAGGAAATGGTCTTCACAATGAGAAATTCATATGCAGTTTCATGTTTTGATATGAAAAATGGATCGTTCAAATTATTTTCAATAGATGTCAGTGTTATAGGGTTTGATGTATCACTATCTACACTTTTACTGACTAAATAAATTTTAATTCTTTGTCTACAGCTTTATTTTATCTTTTGAGTATAAACTGATGAGGCTTTCAAGTTGTTGTATCAAATGGATGGTTCAAATGACGTATAGTATTTTGCTTTTCTGGAGGACAAGATTATTAAGGTTAAGAACATTATTTCACAGGGCTTGTTTTATAGTATGTTTGGAAATCATTCGGGTCCATAAGGATGCTTGCAGAGGAAGGCAGAAGAGGAGTACGCATACAATTCTAGACTACTTTTTAAGAAAAAAATAGTAATAAGTATTGACATGGATACTACTCTAAGTAAGTGTTCATAGCTAGAACTAGTATGGAAGTATTTTTAGCTTGATTTCCAAACAAAAATAACTTTTTTAATAAAAAAAGCATCAGATCATATTACTAGTGTATACTGAATGCTTGTGGACTTATGCTTTGTTATAAGTTAAAATATTAGCTATACTTAGTAAAGGTGCTGTTTTAATACTTAAATGCTTTTAAAGCAACAATGAAAAAATATTAACCAGCTATTAAAAAATAACCCAGATATTATGTCAATGTTTGTTTGATAGATTGCTTATTATGAAATTAATTCTGCTAATAGAAAATAAATAGGGTCTCTGCATTCCAGAATAAGTAAATCTGTTCAACAATAAAGTCTAAAATATAGAATAATACAAATAGAAATAATAGCCTATATTTAAATATACAGAAATATTCAATCTATGCATCTCAATTTATTTTAAAAAGAGGAAGGAAATGCTGTATTTTCTTTATGGTCTCAACCATGATATAAATGTAACTAAGCACATATTGTATTTCCTTTCAGATAGACCCCTGACAGTTCATCAAAATGACGATACCAGTTTCTCCACACATTTAATTTGATCCATTTTGTGTGGTCCTTGAACCTTAATATAAAGTGATTATAGGAATATTCTGTCTTCCACAGCACTTATTTATGCACAATGCAGAGTCAGCTGGCTCATTAAATGAGTGATGTTAGGAGCTCACAGTATATCTACAAACAAATACTCATACTTACTTTTCTGAATCTCTAGAAGACTGCACTCTAGAAGACAGAAAAAGATAGTTTGATTTAGTGAAAGCCAGCAAAATTAAGCCTTCTCATTGTATGAATCACCGGTCTGCGAGAAAACAGATCTCTTTATAAATGTTCAGAGACATTTTATGTGAGCTTTAGTTAGGGAGAATACTATGAAGAAACTTATTTCTCCTTTCAAATTCATGACATGTTTGAAAAAAAATGAATGGGAAGCCATTAAAATCCTAATAATAACAAAATATTTCAAAACCACTTTATTGATATGTATGTCACTGAGAGAAATTAAGATATTTGCCTACATTGTACACACTCTTTGAGGTTGCTTTTCATTAAATATACAACTTTTACACCTTTTAATCAATTTTGGGTTCCTTATGTCTGTTCTTCAAATAATATTATGTAACCAAGACAGTAAATACAGGAGCATTTCAGGTGTAATGACCAATATTATGTCTCACTGACACCATGGTATTTTTCTTCTCTATTTCTAATATTCCAAATGCTGTGGCAAATCCCATTACTACCACTTCTTTGAATGACAAATGGTTCATAGCCCTCAAAAGTTATGTGAAAAAAAAAAATATTATATGTCTTTTCCCCCTAGTTACGCCATGCCTCCCTTGTAGGAAATAAAATCAAGTGGATTTTTCTCTTTAAAATCATAAGCAAAGCAACGATGTGGTTGCTGGTGTCACTGAACTGTAATGTACAGATATAGCTGCTGAGTATAACATCATCATGTATCACCCCCAAGAATATTGTTGCATTATTTTGATCTACTTCTGGTTACAAGAGACTTATAAAAGATGTCAGAATATATGTTTTAGTAGCTTACTATGGTTGAGGAAGTAAAATGAAGTAGATAATAAATATTATTTTTCTTTTTGCCCAAGCATAATGAAATATTACTTCAAATGGGAAGGTACTTGTCTAGAAATTGTAGGACCACATCTGTGATAAAGAAAATATGAACACTGATAAGATTGTGCATTTAGATGAGTAGGACCATAATTTGGGCTTACACCTCTATGAAAGTTAAGGAAGCATAAAGGGAAAAAATAGTGAAATAGAGACTTGTTAATCAGCAAAGCATAAGATCAAAGAAAATATCCCAAATTCCAGAACAGATTTTTCTGTTTGCTGAGCATCTACTTTTCCTTCTACATATGAAAAAAGTTAGAAAAGTATCCAATAAGTATATTAAAATTATCTTTCAAAGTAACTTTTCTATAAATACTAGTCTATTTATAAACACCTTTTAAATCAATGCATTTTTAAGAACCTCTTTCTCTTTTGCCAGTTGTTCATGAAGATCAAAGTAGCTGGTTTTCATTTTTGCTCTGTTTAATTGAGTTGTGCAAAACAAATCCAGCTTTGCTCACCTCCCAGCTATTTCCTTCCAGATACTTCCTTTCAGTATGATTAGACAAGTACACCTGAGTCTATGAATACAATATAGCTAGGTCAAACGCAACATTTCAATCTCTTTAAGCTTCCTACAAACTGTGACCACATTCAGTCTGAGTTTTCTGTTCAACTTTCTTTCTATAAAACATCATGGATGTTAAGAACCATGTTCTGAAGCAACCAGCACAGCTCTAGAGTTGAGTTTAACTCCTCCCAAGCAAAGGAAATTTTTGGTCATTGGTCAAACTACTGAGTGATTAAGGTAGATGGGAAAGGCCCACCTGTTTTGTTTCACATCATTTCAAGGAAACAGCAAGTGACAAATGGTTAAAATATACCTTTGGTTTGAACATTTGCTTTAGATAGTTTAACTGTTCCCTATTTTTGCAAACTCTAGCACTAGATGCCTAAATAGATAGGCAGTGCCAAATCTGAAGCATGCATCATCTCAATAAGAAGATTTCAGTGCCATGGCCCTGTCCTGCAAATGTCAATCTGGATAACTGCAATACCTGGACTATACAATGAGCTGCAGAACACGTGTCAGTCTAATACAGATGAGCACAAAACACAAAGCATGAGCTTGGCATGAGCCTCTGAAAAAGCAGACAACAAATCAAAGATGATAAGGTAACCATTTTCTTCTAAAAGGGTACATGAATTAAAAGCTTACAAAATGCAAAACAAGCCACATAGAAAATACATGTAAATAAAATGTACTGTAGGGAATTGCAAATTGATGCTAAATGTATATGTATAAGAAAACTTTTAGGTTGTTTTATTTTTAATTAAGAAAAAAAAAATAATAGCAGTCTATATACCTTAATCACAGTGACTCAACCGCTATTGACAAGCAGCAGTTTCAATGCCATTATAGGTATGATATTCACTCTACAGCACAAAACAAAGTTAACTCTTTCCCTTGTATTTTATAGAACATTAATATCTCTGTTGAATAATTCTTAAATTATGCTAATTCTATCAACACCAAATTCTTTTAATTCATCACTGAATCTGCAGATTTGCATTGCAACACTGTGCAATGTGATATAGCAACTAATAGCATATTTAAACACGTTTAGAAATTACATCAGATGTAAACAGGTAAGCTACAGGCAAAAGAACTAGATTTTTTTAAAAAACATAAAAATGAGGTAAGCTATTCATATTTCAGTTTTGTGTATGCTTATTCAGAGCTGCTGGCACATTCAGAAAATTAAAATCCAGCATTTTGGAACTGTGAAGACTTTTTATTATAGTGCCCAAGCTTACAGAATTTCTAGCTAGACATTCCCATTGAACAGACTGCTGCAGAAATAAGCTCATGCAGAATCAAATTCAGATCATGTAAACAACAGCAACAGTTCTTGACTTCATTAAGCAATATTCAATTATTCCTAGAATAAATACACAAATGCATAGTTTAGCCTCATAAACAATTCCTCTGTTACATTTGAAAGAATCATAAAATCTACAAAGCATAATGGTAAAATTTTGTAAGAAAGAGAAGTGTCATTACACTACACAGTATAACATCCCTGCTAGCACACAAGGAATGAGAACACATTATTAGAGACAGCATAATGGAAATGATGCACCAGAGGAGTAAGTTATGTGATCATGGAAAGAAAAAAAATCATGTTACTTTTTGCTTGTTTTGTGAAGCCAGAAGGAAGACAAGAACAAGAAATCAATAACATGTTCGTTAAGTGTAAAGAAGCTACATACCCCAGCTTTACAATGGAGTGGTGCAAAGATGGAGTATTTAGGAAAAAAAAAAAAAAAAATCCAGCATAGTATTTGTCTTTAAGACACAAACAGTTGATAGAGTTTCAGGTGACTAATGCAAGGACTCATAAAAGCTATCCTGAAAGCTCTATGTATGAAATAGATTAGGTACTGTATTATGGAAGTGTATTATCAGTTCCACAGCTGCAGTTGCAGTGAGATTTTTTCCCAGCTACCACAGGTATTTTATCAAATAAAGTAACTTCCCATGAGTGCTTGCTAAAAGCCAAAGAAGTCTTTTGGAATGTGACTGAAATATAGAAATGCGTAACTGTTAGGACAACCTAAAAATCAAGAACAAGGATCACTTACTAGGAAGGTGAATATAAGATGGAATAAGAGGTTTCATGTTCAAGTATTTCAGTGATTAACATAGCTATTCTTGACCACTACTAAAACATAACCTTCTGTATTTCATTCTAGGGCCTGACTAACCCTTTTTTTTTTTTTTTCTTGCTCACATCCCACCAAACCATTAAACATTATTGAACCTAAGTAACTGTGAGTCCTCCATTGCGTGCACTTATGCTTCAAACTGATTTCCACCTTCACACAAATTTCTACAGTCATATCTACAGTCTATGTAGAGTTCTGAATTACTATTTCACTACTTCATTGCTCTTTTGAAAAAGCAGCAAGTCAATAGTCAGACATAGATAAGCTTTAGGTGAACTAGGTTTAGGTACTGACATCTTATGAATCCCACTGACAGCTCTCCAAATGATCTTGTATAAATACCCAAAAGCAATAATTATTAAACTAATCGGAGCTATAGAGGCTATAGTCCCACTCATTCTATATCAGAACATGTCATTAACTGAACACAACGTTATATCTGAAGAAATTATCAGATCTAATGAAAATATTCAGCTAAATAGCCATCACACTCTGTTGCCATTCCTAACGTATGGCACAGACTCAAACTGACACTGGAAAAGATCAAGAACCACACCATGCAGATGAAAGTCTAGAGCTGCCCAGTTATGCATTTCTCCACAGAATTTTAACAGATGGGAATCTCAGTGGAGAATGCCTCAGTTTTCAGAAAACCTTTCCCAAATGCCGATGGTGCAAACAGCAGTTTGATCACTGCCAGAACTGTGCACTGCAGAAAAAAGTTTGAAGTATGGAAAAATAAAAGTAGAAAGAAAGAACGAACATGTTCCTAACATGGATAAAAATTTCTAGAAAAGTCAATTTTAGTAAAAAAATAATTTTGGCTTAAATGGTCCAAAGAAAACTGACCAACTTTAATTTCATATAGAATCTGTGTTTCATACAGATTTTTCATATGATCAGATATGATGCCTAGGTGCTTAGTCTGGCTGGGATTAAACCATGACAACAGTAACACAGCTTTCAGGAATGCTGCGATGGATGATCCTAGAAGAGACCAAATAAAACCAAGAATGCAGGGGAGAAATGATAATGACGTTTCTCAAATCAAGTACCTATTCCCACAGTCTTTATATCCCACTGTTATATTCAGTCTTTATGTAACCAAAGATGATTTATTAAGACAGGAATAAGACACTGCACTAAGTATTTATCTCCAAGTTTATCTTCAGATCATTCTAATTGTTATGAGAATCTTGAAGACAGGAATGTGTAATTAATGTATACTATAAAAGTTGTAATGAAAGAACCTTGGGGAGGAAAGGGAATGTGAAACACTCAATCACATAAAAAAAATTCAGCCCTCCAAAGCCTAAATAAAGCTGATTAGGAATTGCAGTTTGGGACTGCAAAGAAGGATGAAAAAAACCCCAAACACTTTATCTTTAAATCTTCATTAGCAATACAGTCAATTTCCGCTAAGCTCACTCAGCTCGACTGTGAGTGAATTCTAAACAAATAAAAGAAATTCATTTTCCCCAAGTCAAGTCTGTTTTGCCTGTGATGATAATTGCTAAGTGCCCTTACCGTGATCCATGAATATTTTGCTGTATTTTTCTCCCCCTGTCCAGTTGAGGAGGAGGAATGATAGAACAGCTTGATGGACACCTGGTGTCTAGCCAAATTCAATGCACCCCATACTGAACTCTGAAATCTTCAATAAGCACAGATATTCCCCATCATATTATTTCAACATATCTAAAGGGTAATTAACAGAGTATCCTGCTTTAGATGATATATATGAGATGGATTAAGAGTTGATATCGCAGGGGTCAAAAAAAGAGAAAGATACCCTTTGATTGCCACTGATTACTAGAAAATAAAAATTTTGTATGCACTGAGTTGGTGGAGACCTCACCTAGGTCCTTGGGAAGTACTAGAGTTCTCTGTCAGTGGATGATAGCAAAAATTCCTCTAGCAGTACTATATCAATGGTCATCACTCTAGTAATAAACAAAAATGTAGAATATACAGTCGTTAATTGTATCTCTTCCTCTGAGAAAATATTGGTTTTATTAACACAGACACTGTCTTAATAATCACTTCTGTCATAGCCCCCATCCCTTCTGCCCTTATCTAGACATTGCCAACAAAAGTGAAGGGTGCTTATCTTGGTTTTCTCCATCCTACAATATATCCAACAAAGGTAAGTGAAAATATCCTATGATATGAGGGTCACTGGAACTATTAAAAAGTTTGCTATTATTATGAGTCCAGCAGCACTAAATAAATTAGATAATTTATTTCCAAGGACATACTGCATTATGTGGGGTTTTTAGAATCACTTAAGGATACTTTTAGGAATTAGTACAAAGACTTGTACAGGTACACTTTAAGCATGTGAAAGTGGAACAATAAAAGTAATGACTGAGCAAGCAACTAATTTTTAATCCATGGAAACAAAATTATAGTAATACTTCATTATTTATAATGAAGACTAGCACCCCAGAAACTAGAACATTAAATTATATTCTGTAAAAGCACCAGCAGTCAGCAATAAAACCTAGGCGTCATGAATCTTAACCTAATATGTCATCAGTAGGAACATACTGATTCTCATTATGTATTGAAATGGTTCATAGCAATTTAATACTCTGAAAAAGAAAGGAAACAAGTATTTTACTAATGTAATGTCAATTATGACAGTGACATAGTGACATTGTCCACACTCTTAACAAAAAAATCATCCAAAGTACTTCAGTGGCAGACAGATTCTCAAACACGTTCTTATTTTATCACACTTCAGACAAAGCTTTGTCTGTAACAATGTAGTTGCATGGTGCATGTTCCATTTTTACACACAGCTACAAATAGCCAGCCCTTTCCTAAAAGCCTAATGCCTGATTCAAATGAAAGTATAGAATATGAAAAAAAAAAAAAAAAAAAAATCTAAAAATCTGCTATGTCCAAAATTATACAGGGCAGACATTATTCCATTATTAAACCATGAATATGGTCTCATATTTATAGGTACTTCAAATATCTTCATATAGTCACTTAGACCTAATGCTGATTTACATCAGTTGAAATCTTAGACATTTGCATGATTTTCTTGACACTTCCTCATAGCTTCTGTGAACTCCATAGACTTTAAATTATTTTTCTTAGCAGCCTGCTAGTCAATATTTGTCCTGTTTACCTTTAAGATGGTAAACTAAGCACTAATTAATTCTGCAAAACAGTGGTAATATATTGGGGTTTTTGTTATCTCACTCTTTAATCAACAAGTCAAAGACAGGAGTACTGTGCAAACAGCTTTAAATGGTATATTTAAATAACATTTATGTAAAATATTTGTTATGCCACTGTTGCGATTAGACGTAACTTTATTTTTCTCTACATTGTCTTACTATTTGAACCCTTCCTTCTATGACTTTCCCTTTGATAATTCAAAGCTAATTCATTCTATGATATATAATCAATTTCTACATAATACTGATCTGAAACTGTTTATTTGCATTTCTAGAAGATCTAGAAGCTTTTCATCTATGGTCATATAATGTGGGTTATTCAACTCTACACCACTCGTGAAAGATTATTGTGCAAGGGAAAAAATGCCTAGTGAAACTTGAATTCATGTGCTAAAGGATATGTCTCCCCCTATGAAATGTATGGTAATACTCTTCCCTTCTACTCCTTGTAAGTCAGGAATGAGAAATTAAAAAGGAACGTTATGGAGAACAAAAGGGCTGCATTTGCTTCTGGTTTAAGGTGGAAGGTAGGATGCTTCATTCTTCTTTCCTTGCATATCCATCAAAAGTCTAGCCCTCACTTGCCCTTTATTAATCTGTTCACATATAACTTCAAAACCTGCAAGAATAAAAAAGGCTAGCTGATGGCAGAAAAAAACCCAAACTGAGTAAAGGGTTAAGTTGCCAAGGTGAATTTAACCTAAAATTGTATTAAAAATAAATAAGTCCAGAAAAAATTTCTAGTTCTCCTCTGTCTTCTATGCTATACAGAACGGAATTTTATGTTCAGCTAAACTCTTGCAGAAGTCCTTCTACTGAAAATAAGTTGTTAAGAATTTCTGTATGAGAATTTATAGGGCTTATATTCTGATAGCAACAATTTTTAAACAAAAATAACTAACAATTTGGTATCAGCGTGATTTGATTTTTAGCTATATGGATATGTTCTTATTTTTCCTTATCCTGAGCTGGCAGACAGATAGTCTTGTCTCAATCACTTTTCCTGTTAAATCACTTGAACCATATACTGATGGCTCTCTCCTAATCCAGTTAGTACTCTACAGTGTCAGCTACTGAGAACACTTCCTAAATGGCTCCAGGTAAAAGCCATCAGTTTCAGTTTATATATATTTTTTTTAATTGATTTTTGCTTGAAGCAAAGAGAAGATGCTCATAGGCAGAAGGGAGCATGGACAGCCCACTAGTCAGTGTTCATACAGAAACGGAGACAAATCTAAAAGTTGTCTTCTCACAAGCTTCTGAAAAAATAATAAGACTTTTATCTCCATTCATTATATGTATGACTATATTTTCAATTATTCCCTTCAAAACTTCTTCCTGAAACCTGATTCCATTCCTCCCTATAATAATTTCATGATAACAACTTCCCTCTCTGTAAGTTTTCTTAAAATAAAATTGTGATAAGCATGAAGTGGTCAGATACAGTGAGGGTGAGGGTAATGTTAATACATAAATAAAGGGGATGGATTATAGAGCCTGTATTTGGGATAATGTATACTTGCTAACACAAGCCATTCACAATTTCATAAATCCTTATGTAAAATAGGCCTTTTACCCACCACTATTACACATACAAGCAGTAATAAAACCCCTCGGTATAGACCTGCTGTACTACACAAACCACAGACTGCAGTTATGGAACTTAAGCAGAGATCTCAAACAACAAAGGAAAAACAGTAATTTGAAATTCTATATCAGTTTTCATTTCAACTGACCCCTTCAGACTAGCGAAAAAAAGCATTCTACCGAAAGATCCTCAAAAACAGATTGTGCCTCAGAGAGACAAAGAGTTGAGCTGTTATTGTTATTCATCACGGAATCCTGTTCTGAATATTAGACAAGCATAAAAATGGAACAGATTTATTAGCTAAGTCAATTGAGCTAAATTAAATTTTGTTGCATGCAAGATTTCCAAGTGCTGATTTCTAGGATGACTCATTTAGAAATATTTTACCTTCTCAAAACAATAGAGAATATTTTTAGTACAAGCAGTAAAATTTTAAAAAGACATTTTACTCTAGATATTTTAAAATGATGTATTAATGTGACAGCTGTCACCAAATAAAATGTTGAAATCAAATACACTGTTCAAATGTGTTATAAGGGTTTGGGGTTTTTTTGCATTAGTAAGCTCTAAGGAGCTGAAAGAATTGATGCCTCAAATATTCATTGACACAGAAAACCTCAAGGGTAAATTGTGGCCTTTGTGATTAGTCTGAGGAATTAATTAATCTGCCTAGGGAAGTGCAGAGTGTATCAAAGAGTGCATAGCTCTGCTCCCTTGCAGTTGTATGGCCAAAGTCCTTAGATAAGCCTCAAAGAGAGGAGGCATAGACTGAGTAAAACTATATGTTCGGGTTAATGCTTACACCTTAATCTACTGTAGGGAGAGGTGCTCGGAAGATCTTGCGATGTATGGGAAGAATAGAGGCGCATGAAAGATCTTGCAATGCACGGAAAGAACAGGGAACTAAAGATCTCACGATGTACAGAAAGGCGTATATAAAACAATTGTGCAGTTAATAAATCGAGCAAATAGCAACCACCATATTGGCGTTTGTGCTTTTGTTCCCACGAAGTTTTTAACCTCCTGCAGGGGTTAGCTATGATCTGAGCACTGCATTTCTGTGGCTTAGCAGATAGAAAAAGACATCTAATTCCTTACCACAACAATCTACAACTATAGCCTCAAAGAAGAGATAAAAGATTGATAAGAGAGAGAAACAATCAACACCAGATGGAGCTAATGACAGGATATTTGCCCAAGAAACAAAAACTGAGGAAAAGGTAAAGGTGGTAGGGGAAGGTTGTGACCACTGGCTTAATTGGACAAAAGGGTTAATATACCCCATTCTCCCTCAACACACACAGAGAACCCATGCTCCACCTTTTCCCCATCTCTCATGGGCATGACTTCATGGAATACCTGCCTCTCGTTGTCTAGTATGATAATCAGCTGATAAGATGAACTTAAAAGCCAATAGAAATCTTTGCACTGTGTGCACCCACCACCCAAGATTACTGGACCTGAGACAACACTGGATCCAGGAGTGGTGGCAGGATTTCTTTGGCTCTCTTTCTCTCATTTCTTTTTCTCTTCTTTCCTTTGTTTTCTTTCTTATAGATTTATAAGAGACCACATGGCTTATTATCCTTTTCCAAGTTCAAGATGTTTCTACTGCAAGTAAAACATTTTAACAAATCAGTTGGTGTCATTTCACCTTAATTTAGCCCAAAGGGATCACAGAACCTTTATGACTTTCTGGGCTCTCAGTCTGGGTCATAACATAAGGTGTTACCAATCGTCATGGTTTAGCTTTAGACAGCAACTAAGCATCATGCAGCTGCTTGCTCACTCCACTCCAAGTGGGATAGGAAAGGGAATGTAAAAAAGTAAAACTCATGAGTTAAGAACAGTGTAATAACTAGATTAAAATATAATAATAGCAATAATAAAATAAATTATAATAATTATAATGAAAAGGAATATAACAAAAAGAGAGATTAACAAAAAGATAAATAAATAAAATAATAAATAAAACCCCGAAAAAGACAAGTGAGCAGAGTGCAATTGCTCACCATCTGCTGACCAATGCCCAATTTTCTTCTCTGGCCCACACCTCCCAGTTTATATACTGAGCGTGACATTCTGTGGTATGGAATATCCTTTTGGCTAGTTTGGGTGAGCTGCCTGGCCATGCTCCTTCCCAGCTTCTTGTGTACCTGCTTGCTGGCAGAACATGGGAAACTGTAAAATCCTTAACTTAGTATAAGCACTACCTAGCAACAACTAAAACATCAGTGTTGTATCAACATTACTCTCACACTGAATCCAAAACACAACAATGTACCAGATATTAGGAAGAAAAGTATTTCTATCACAGCCAAAACCAGGACTCCAATTCATTTTTCAGTGTTATGGAAAGTACTGGGCAGCACCTATGACATGGTGAACATTCAGAATCCAAACAAGGGCAGGTAAACACTTGACAACCCCTTTACCTTGTAACAGGAGACAATTACAAAAGAGGGACTTGAAAATCAAAGATCTATTTAGAATAATTCTGATGGAATGAAAAAGATTTCTGTCACTACGTAGCTGGAGCCTGGGAATAGAATGTCAGTTCAGGACTTTTTTTTTTTTTTTTTTTTTTTTTCTAAATACAGAAAAGGCCTGTAACTAGATACTGGTATCAGAAACTCTAAACCTTTCATACCTTCCCTGTGAAATCTGATAAAGTGTCAAAATAAGTAAGGTTTCATAATCCAGAGTCAAAAAGGGAAGATAAACAACCAAACACTTAGAGCTTAAGAGGTCAGATGGAGAGAAGATGGTTTAGGTATTTTGTCTTTGTTTCTCACCATATTACTCTATTTTCAATGGGCAATAAACTAAACTAATTTTGCCCAAGTTGAGTCTGTTTTGCCTGTGACAGTAACTGGTCAGTCATCTGCCCATCTTTGTCTTGACTCATAAGCTTTTCCATCTAATTTTCTCTCCTTGCTATGCTGAGGAGGGGGCGTGAGGGAGCATCTGGGTGAAGATCTGGCAATCAGCCATGGCCGACCCTGCACAAAGACACAGAGATAGCTGTAGATTTTGAAATTTAAGAACAAAATGTCCCTGAATATCCTTTTATGGCTGCTATATATTAAGTGATGTGTGACCAGCACTCCGAGGAGAATAAAACACAGGAAAAGTGAGAATTATGATGCTGCTTACCCTGTCAAAGATAGCAGGAGCTCAATACAGAAAATAATATAAAATAATTAATAATTAAAAAAAAAAAATCCAGTTGATTTCTTCTATCTGGATGCTTTCCTTTCTTTCCCATCAACGTAATTTCACTGTTGCATGCCCTATTGCACTAGTGTAACTTGCAATCACATCTGAGCACAGTATACTCTGTATAATATATTTGTTAATATACTCCTAAATCAGTTTCCAAAGGTATATATTTAGTTGCATGTATCACTCCAATTAACTGATTGTTGCTTTTTACGGATAATAGGAGCACATTGTTCATATGCAGAATGGTATACAGGCATCTATTATGTATGCTTTTCTTAACATATGTTTTTCTTCAGTACAATAGTGAAGACAGGAAGACAGTTACCTTATCTCAGGCTATGCCCAAACATCATTTCAATTTAAGCAATTTCACAGCACCTTACTTACAGAATACAGCACTTTTACAATAAGCTACCCAAAATTCTAAAAAGTGTAACCTTCAGAAGGTGTTAATTGATCTTAGCCTCAATAAATACCTTAAATATGCCTCCCTGTGTAAAACAGTGGTACAGTATAAAAAAAGGATTTTATGGCTAACCTTTTTCCTCATTTGGTTTAACTGAAATAGCTTCTTTTTTTTACCATGGATTTTCTTTTATGTCATGATTCTTACAGTAATTTAACCCTAATATAAACATATTATTTCTTTCATCAGCTGAAAATGTCATCACTCAAATATTTTCTGAACATTAACTCATTTAGAGCATTTGATTTTGTCTTTTAAATATGAAATACAAAGGGATAACTCGTCTCTTAATGGCTCTTCGACAGCAGGGGGAGCTTTCGGCATGTTTAGAATTTTTTTTTTTAATTTATCATCCAGGAAAGTGTAACAGAGCTCTATTACACTACAGAATAGATTTTAGAAAGATTAAACGATTTCTGACTGTACTCCCAGGGCCAACACTATACCTGAACTATAACTAAACAAGAAAATTAAAAACACACAAAAAAAGACGCCAACCCTGCTTACTAGTATCAATGGCAGTTTGGTCTTATAGGGAAGAAGCAACAGTTTATGTCCCTTGACAGGCACTTTATTATGGCACTTGTCTCACAGTTGGATGCATTCCGCATGTCACAAAGACATTTCAACGGTCATAAAGCATTCCAATATTAGACTGAAAGATGTAAAACTTATTATATTTAGGTACATATCAGCCTGACATAGGAGGGGTCATGACTATATTAATGACTCTGAAACTGGTACAGATTTCTTTTTTTTAGCCAAGCTATTTCTGATTCTGAGGATAGTAATGATGATTTTTCAGGCAGCTTCCATGGAAATCCACAAATGGACACACAGATTTATTTTCTTTGTAAACAAATTATTATATATTTATTATTTATTCTCAACTGGCCTCTTCCAGCATTGGTGCATAACAATGTACTTTTTATTACCATGCATGTTTTTTCTTGTCTCATTAACACGAGGACACGATATTACATACACAAAGCAATAGAGAAGAAAAATCTGAAAGTGTAACATTCATCGATTATTTGTAATTTGCACTTACAGCTGCAGTACACCATCCATCACACAAGCTAGCTACCTCAGACTCAGAGTTGCGCTTAACTATGTTTATTCATTTGTAAGTTGAATTCCAAGTAAAGTTGGGCACAAACAGTCACACCACTAGTTACTGACCTTAGAAATTTTTGGTAAGATATAATTTAAATTTTTTTCCCCCCCTTGTATTTAAATGTTTTAATTACTTCTTCCAGATATTGTCTACTTATTTCATACAGACTTCTAAAAAAAAAAATAAAAATCCTGGTTTTATCAGCTGTCTATCTACTTGTATTTCATTTTGCCTTTGAACAGCAATATATTCATCCAGCTGCAGCCAGCATCTTCATAGTATCCTATGATGTTGAGTTCTTGACTATTAATTTTTAATATGTTGAACAGTAACATCTTAGTCCATTCTGAAGACTTTAAGGAATTACACTTAAAATAAGCAAATTCAGAAAGTCCAATCTGTTTCTTTACTTCCTCATTTGATGCAACTACTCACAATTTTGTGACTACAAAACAGCTAAATCTCTAAGGAGTGAACCTCAAAAGATTCTCCCTTCAATCAGAAAAACAAAGACAGTAACTGTGTTTCTAAATTTCTCAAATTTTAATTCATATTGCATTTTTGTACCTTGCTTATATAACCACATAGTAAGAATACCATGAAGTATTTCAGGTCCTATGCATAGCTAACTCAAGTTCTTCCATTTATGTATGGATTTACACTTGGCCCTGTGACTGCAAGCTTCTTACCTCTTAGAGCCATTTTCTTCCAGATACACGTCTCAGATATGCTAAACCTTTTGACTGTATCACCTTGTTACTTCCTAGCATCTATTAAAGTACTTCTGCCTTGCATGTGCTTTTATCTCCACTTTATCTGACATTAAATTCCATTCCTCCTTCAACTCTGGCTTTCAATGTCAACATTTCATCTTCTTTGTCCAGCCTTTTTTTCCACTTTATTTCCAATTGTAAGTGTTAATTAACTGTATATCAGTATTAACCATGGAAGAAAGACTGATTTCCATGGCATAGACATCTATCTTTATTATTATTGTACTGGAATATATCAGTGTTTATTAATAGCTCATATATTACTGCAAAGATGGGCAAAGTGATCCTGACAAAGAGGTGTGATCTAAATATTAAGTACTTTTTTCTCTCTTCATGGCATTAGCTTCCATGGTCACATGAAGAATTTTAGACTCCCAGACCCTCACTATGTAGCTGATCTTCTGTTAAAATAGCTGGCATAAAATGAACAGGCAGATGGAAATGCACTTGTTAATAGAACTGAAAGCTGTTTTGCTCTGACATGCTTCTAAGTCATTTCAGGATGTATATCCCCAACCCCCCTTTCTCTGCTTATTCTTTTACATCATCTATTCTGTTGCAACCTTTGCTGACAAGATTAATACCGATGTTAAATGTCCACGTCCATATGTATTACAAAAGCCAAGCCCTTTGATTTCCACTGGAAGTACTCACACTGATTAGAGAATGGCTGTAAGTCAAGAAAGAAGTCTCAAAATAAGTCTTCATTATATTTTGTAGTTTTATGAGCAAATTATTTACATTCTTTGGTCTCCCAGTGACTCATCTCTATTACATGTAATTTTTTTCTGCTTAAGGATTTGCAGTTATCTAACTTATAAAATCTGTAGGAGGAGAAAAGT
>NW_020799095.1:70685918-70713898 GCF_003259725.1 Athene cunicularia
GATGAGGTCTCCCCTCAGCCTTCTCCTCCTCAAACTAAACAGTCCCAGCTCCTCCAGGCCCTTCACCAGCTTTGCTGCCCTCCTCTGCACTCGCTCCAGCACCTCGAGATCTCTCTGGTACTGATGTGCCCAGAACAGGACACAACACTCCAGGTGTGGCCTCACCAGTGCAGAGCACAGGGGGACTGTCACCTCCCTGCTTCTGCTGGTCACACTATTCCTAATACAAGCCAGGATGCCGTTGGCTTTCTTGGCCACCTGGGCACACTGCTGGCTCATGTTCAGCTGCTTGTCAATTAGAACCCCCAGATCCTTCTCTTCCAGACAGCTCCAGCCACACCTCCCCAAGCCTGTAGCCATGCAGGGGGTTGCTGTGGCCCAAGGGCAGGACCTGGCACTTGGCCTTGTTGAAGCTCATCCCGTTAACATTGTCCCACCAATCCAAACTATCCAAGTCTCTCTGTAGAGCTTTCCTAACTTCATGTGGATCGACACTCCCGCTTAACTTGGTGTCATCTGCGAACTTATTGATAATACACTCTATGTCCTTATCAAGATCATCAATGAAGATGTTGAACAGAAATGGTCCCAACACCAAACCCTGAGGAACACCACTTGTGACTGGCCACCAGCTGGATTAAGCTCCACTGACCACCACTCTCTGGGACCGTCCATCCAGCCAGTGCTTGACCCAGCAGACCATTCACTCATCCAGGCCATGGGCAGCCAGTTTTTTCTATAAGAATTCTATGGGGAACTGTGTCAAATGCTTTTTGAAAATCCAGGTAGACAATATCCACAGCTTTCCCTCATCCAATAGTCGAATCATTTTGTCATAGAAAGAGATCAGGTTTGTCAGACAGGACCTGATTTTCTGTAATTCTCCTTATGTGTTAATGAATTTATAGAAACATTTTTTATTATTCTTAACATCTGTATCTAAGTTGAGCTCTATCTGTGCTTTGACTCTCCTATTGTTCTCCTTGCATAGCTTCACTACATCTTTATAGTCTTCATGAGAGACCTGCCCCCTATTCCTAAGGCAATAGGTTGTCCTTTTGTTCTTGAGATCCAGCCAAAGGTCCCTGTTTAGCCAGGCTGGTCTCCTTCCCCGCCTGCTTTCTGCTTTTTTTTTTTTTTTTTTTTTTTTTTTCCGGCATGCGGGAACAGCCTCTCCTGTGCCTTTAAAATTTCTCTCTTGAAGTCTTTCCAGCCTTCCTAGACTCCCATATCATATAGCAGGGAAGACTTTCACCATGCTGACAAGATTAATGTTGACTATTTAGGAGACCAAATATCTAAATTAGATACAACCAGACTGAGACAGATTGAATACCTTTCTCTTGATATGGAGAAGTATATCAAAATTCACTCAACAGCTGGTAAGTGTAACAAACATAAAATGGGACTGTAATTTAGCCAGACATGTACAAATGCACCAGTATAAGCTTCAAAAATACCTATCAAGGCCTCCAAGCACAATAAAGTATATAAGAATGAATACACAGAAGGCTTGTCTAACCACCAGGCATGTAAGAAGAATAAACAAAACTTTGATGCAGGTCAAGCAAACCAAGAACATGATGTTGAGCTTTCATAATTTATTTAAATGCTCTAGTAAGTAAACTATTACTGTACCTCTGAAGAACTTCACACTGAAGATTAAGAAAATCTTTATATTTTATCTAGGATTTAGGAAATTAATTTAAGAGCTGCAGAAGAAAAAAAAAAAACAAACACAACCATTTTTCTTCCCTACTCTGGCAATACTTTAATGAAGCCACTGTTCTGAAATAGCATTCATAAAGCCAGCAGTCATTGCTCATCTCCTTTCATGCCTATAAAATGCATACATTGAAGAGAACTTATCCCTTTACAAAAAGAACGCTTGCACTTACAGAAAAGATCTTGTTCTAAGACTTGTAATAGAATTTAAGCAGATCACATTACTGCTTTTAACAGAGAAGTACTTAATGACAACAACAAAATAATGGGGAGAAATATGTTTGATACGATTTAAGATTCCCAAATTAATTAATCTCACATTCTTTAAATGAGTAAATAGAAAATGTAGGGTATGACACAGTTATCTTCAACAAGAAGATACTAAGAGCACAGATGTGCATTAAACCTAGTGAATGAGACAAGTTCAGTGTCCAACTGCACTTTGGTCTGCCTTTCCTTGTAATGCTGAAGACATAGGCATGTAGGCTAAGTTGCCATTCATTTTTTCAGGAAGAATAACCTTTTTTTTCTTTTTTTTTTTCTTCTTCTTCTATTTATGCATCATTTGGAGACCATGTCGTAGTAAGGACCAGATAAGCAAAAGCTTCATCGTCTTTTTGTGACCAGAACTTCAGTGGTTACGGCTACAAATTGTCATCTTACAGTCAAAACGAACAAATACTGCTTAGAATTAAATAATTTGCAATACAAAAGCAGCTAATGCAGAAGTAAGAGCAGGAAAATGGGCTGTTTTCATTAAAAAAAAAAACCAAAAAAACAAACAACCCACCAACCTAATTATTTCTATGCAAGTCTTACATAGCTTGTACACTTCCAGCAGCCTGGATCATTAAATGTAAGTTCAAGCAGCCCAACAGCATCAGGCACCTCTCCAAGTTCCTAGTGGTTTCCAAATACCCTTAGCTGGAGGTACTCCACATTTCTGAAGCAGTCTGGTTTAGCACTAATCTAGAATAAAAAGAAAATCCCTTACAACTACATAATCCACTTGATCCCTGAGGTTTCTCTCAACATAAAATGTAGTTTAGTGAATGAATTCCATAGCCCCATGGAATGCTATACTCCATCCTGACATACAGTTGACAAAAAACAGACCTTATCTTTATTGGAGCGATTGCTAGGATTTTACTCCAGGTCATATATATTTTGACAAAATCTTGCTTCAGTGTACCAGACATTTCTGCACTAAGAACATTAATTTTGCTCAGAGATTAAGACAAGACAACATTTTGTAACGGGTAGTGGTTACAGACTAATCTGGGAGAGGGACATACTCCTAACTTTTGGAAAAAATCCTTATTTATTGTCACTTGAAATTCCTGCAGCATCAATTTTCATCAGATTTCAAGGGAGCTGGAATTAAAAGGAATAAAATGTTACAATGCACAAAACCTGGAATTATTGTCTCTAGGTGCATGCACTAAGCAACATTATCACACAGAAAAAAAAAAAAAAAAAAAAAAAAAAAATTTGATTACAGTCACTGAACCCAGTATTTGAACATTTTCCCTAAGGCAATAAACCTAATCACAGTGCAATGTTAACATGCACAAAGAGTTCCAAATGTATAAAACCAGCTTTGTTTACTAAAAGTAGATGAGAAAAAAATGTAATGACAAGAATTTCTACAGTTTCTACTTATTCTAACATATAATTTAAAAATTATATTTCTCAGGTTTTGAGCAGTCACTGATTAAATAAAATAAATTAATTCTCAACTTTCAGATATTATTTTCATATCAAGAGTCAAATAAACATTTCATTTTGAAAGTATATTTTGTATTAATAATATATGGGTTGATAACAATATGCAATCAAAACAGACATGTTTTCAAAGTGTTTTCACTTCAGTAAGAACATGACTTTTTGTCAGAATACCACTATGACAGTACAGTTTTCACCAGATCTACAACATGCAAAGTAACTAAATGGTGTCAAAGAGAGACTGCTAAATTATTATTATTTTTCTCTAATTATGCATGAAATATCTATATTCTGGTTACATGTGTGCGCATTACATCACATTTAGCCATCCACAGGAATAAACACCAATTCTAAATATTAACGGTGTGGAGTTCAGGTAGAGTATACTAAATTTTCTTTAGTCTTCTCTGTGAATTTCTCTTCAAGGTCTGCCAAAAAAAAACAGCTGAAAAACACGCACAATGAGCACTTGGCAGTAACTGCTATCAAAGTTAAAAGCTAGCACTTTTTTTGTGGTCAAAAGTTTTCAGAAATTAGGCAAAAGAGGACCTGGTTCATACTAACCACTTTGCCCCTTGTCAGGGTTTAACCCTAGCCAGCAACTAAGTACCATGCAGCCGCTCACTCACTCCCCCCAACAGAGAAAACTGGAAGAGTAAAAGTGAGAAAACTCATGGGTTGAAATAAAGACAGTTTAATAAGGAAAGCAAAAGCCATGAGCCCAAGCAAAGCAAAACAAATAATTCATTCACCACTTCCCATCAGCAGGCAGGTGCTCAGCCACTTCCAAGAAAGCAGGATTCCATCACACATAACAATAACTTGGGAAGACAAATTACATTACTGCTAGTGTCCCCACCTTCCTTCCTTCTTCCCCCAACTTTATATGCTGAGCACGATGTCATATGGTATGGAATACTCCTTTGGTCTGTTGGGGTCAGCTGTCCCAGCTGTGTCCCCTCCCAACTTCTTGCGCACCCCCAGCCTACTTGCTCATGGGGTGGGGTGAGAAGCAGAAAAAGCCTTAACTCAGCAGTAATGAAAACATTACCTAGGCTGTTTTCAGCACCAATCTAAACACAGCACTACCAGCTATTAGGAAGAAAATTAACTCTATCCCAGATGAAACCAGGACACTCCCACAGGAATTAAATCAATTTATCACAGTAAATTGCTAAAACTAACTCTTTAATACTTTAAAGACTCATGACTTAGAAAAGGTGAATAGAGAAGTCATTGAGAAAATATGTAAATAAGTAACCAAATCTATTCTCTGTATTATTGGTATGTTATATAAACTTCAGGAGACATATACACTTAATTAAATATTTCCATAATGCATTATATTTGTGTGTTAGAACAGCCTTTAACACATTGTGACCAACAGGAAAGACACTTGCACTAAAAGACGTCTTATTAAAGCACAAGAGTTACTCCAAGTGTGGTATCCCATAATTCAGCCAGCTCCTGTTACTACAAACATGGCAGAAGAGACACTGCTTGAGACATCTTAGAATAAACAATTTTGGCACAGGGGATCTAGGTGAAATTTGTACATCTGAACATGGAAGCACACACCAGTTCATTTTACTTGCCACACATAAAGTGACTGCATAAATCTGGACTAACATTGCAATCATACAACAGACAACAAGAAACACACATTTGTAAGTCATGAGAAACTAGCGGTGTACCCCAGGGGTCAATACTTGGTCCAATTCTGTTCAACATGTTCATTCATGATCTAGATGACACGACAGAGCACACACTCAGCAAGTTTGCAGATGACACAAAACGAGGAGGAGTGTCTGATACACCAGAGGGTTGTTCTGCCAGGTAAGGGGACCTTGAAGCTGGAGAATTGGGCTGACAGGAACCTCCTGAAGTTCAGCAAGGGGAAGAGCTAAGTCCTGTGTCTGGGAAAGAATAACCACATGCACCAATATACACTACAAGCTGACTGGCCGGAAAGCAGATGTGCAGAAAAAGACCTACCTGGTGGCCCTGGTGGACACCAAGTTGAACATGAGGCAGCAGTGCACCCTCACAGCAAAAAAGGCCAACAGTGTCCTTTTCTGCATTAGGAAGAGTATTGACACCAGGTAAGAGAGCTGATCCTTCCCCTCTGCTCAGCACTGCTGAGGCCAAATCTAGAGAACTGGACCCAGGTGGGAATCATCATTCCTATGAGGAGAGGCTTAAACAGCTGGGACTGTTCTGCTTACAGAAGGGAATTAGGGTGTATCTTATGAATGTCTATAAATATCTGACAGGAGGAAGTAAAGAAAATAGAGCTAGGCTCCTTTCAGTGGTGCACAGTGACAGGACCAGAGGCAATGTGCCCAAACTACAACACAGGGGTTTCTGCCTGAATATCAGGAACAACTTTTTCACAGTGAGGGTGACCAAGCACTGGCACAGTTTGCCCAGAGAGGTTGAAGACTCTCCATCATGGAGATGTTCCAAAGCCATCTGAACATGGTCCTAGGCAAATGTCTGTAGGTGACCCTGTTCAAGCAGGAGCTTTGGACCACATATGGTTTAGCTTTTTATATCATTCTTCATAACCTTTCTATTAGGTAGGAAAAAACCAAAACAAACCCAAACTTATTTGTCTCCTTATTCATACCGAGGACTGATAACTAATATGACTTGCATTTTTCACTGTGTCCTAAAACTAGAGTGTATAAAAAAAGAAGACAATGATTCCTCATAAATTAAGTAACAAAAATATGGGAAGGCTTTTGTTGTGTATCCTGTGTTCTAAGGGACTGCACAGGCAAATGTATATGGAAATCAGAAGATTTAAAAGGCAGATAATGTAATGAGATTTACTATGATGTGTATGGCAGGAACAAGAGTTTGTAAACAAGATTTTGGAAAGTGTTAAAGATATGGCTGTAATGGCAACACAGTGTCCACATCTAAATTGAGTAAGATTTTATATCCTATATCACAGAATATGGAAGAAAAAAATCTCATTTTTACGTCAATTTATTAATGTAACTAATTGGTGTTGAACTGGGACATTGAAGATGTTATGTTTAAAAGAACAAATAATGTCTCTATCATATGAAACAACATGAAAAATTTTACGGTACTCCATGTATTTTCCATGTACTTTGTGCAACTTCCTTCTCAATTCCTAAATTCAAATACTTCAACTTGAGGAACTTAAGTGGATTTTTAATATTAAATCTCCTGTCTCATCTCATTCTTCTGGAGACACCATCTCCTCATGGCTTGGATGGGAGTACTCTTCACTGGGTAAAAGTGGGTTGGATGGCCAGGCCTCAGAAGTTGTGGTGAATGGAGTTCAATCCATTTGATGGCCAGTCACAAGTGATGTTCTCAGTACTGGGGCCAGTTCTGTTTAATATCTTTATCAGTGGTCTGGATAAGGAAGGGGATTGGATGCACCCTCAGTAAGTTTGCAGCTGACACCAAGTTAAGTAGGACTGTTTATCTGCTTGAGGGTAGAAAGGCTCTACAGAGCAAACAGGACAGGCTGGATTAAATGGGCCAAGATCAGCTGTATGAGGTTCAACAAGATAAGTGCTGGGTCCTGCACTTCAGTCACAACAGCCCCATGCAACATGTTTAGGGGTGAGTGGCTCAAAAGATGCCCAGCAGAAAAAGACTTGGAAGTGTTGGTCAACAGCCAGCTGAACAGGAGCCAGCAGTGTGCCCAGGGGGCCAAGAAGGCCAATGACTTCCTGGTTTGTGTCAGAAATAGTGTAGCCAGCAGGGACAGGGAAGGGATCTGACCCCTGTACTCGGCACTGGTGAGGCCACACCTTGAATACAGTGTTCAGTTTTGGGCCCCTTGCTACAAAAAAGACATTGAAGCGCTGGAGCATATCCAGAGAAGAGCAATGAATCTGGTGAAAGGTCTGGAGTAGAAGTCTTGTGAGGAGTGGCTGAGGGAACTAGAGGTTTTTTAGTTTGGAGAAAAGGAGGCTCAGAGGAGTCTTTCTATCACTCTCTACAACTACCTGAAAGGAGGTTGTAGAGAGGTGGGTGTTATTCTCTTCTCCCAAGTAACAGGTAATATGACAAGAAGAAATGGCCTCATGTTGTACCAGGGGAGGTTCTGGATGGTAAGAAAAATTTTCCATTGGAAAAGGCTGCCCAAGGAGTCAGCATCTCTGGAGATATTTAAAAGATGTGGTGCTTAGGACATGGTTTAGTGTTGGGCTTGGCAGTGCTAGGTTAATGGGTAGACACAGTGATCTTAAGGTTCTTTTCCAACTTAAAAGATTCTATGATTTTATCTGGGCTAAAGTTCCATCAGCACCACAGGACACATGACATTAGTTTGCATGAAGCTTTGCTTCAGTCAAAGAGCACATAGTTAGACTTAGGGATATATGTTTGACAAGGATAAACTATTCAGAGATATATGAAAAGTATATAAAATGTATATAAAAATTATATATGGATGACAATAAAGGAATACAAGAAAATACGTAAGTGATGCCATGTGGGACCTCCCTGACATGAGACATAATCAGAACAAACGACACTTTTTTTCATTTCTCACCCAATCCAGATGTTGCAAGAATTTGGTCAACCTCAAAGTTAAAGAGAAAATTAGCATAAATGCATCCATTTAAGAATAATCATCATAGAAGTCAATTCTGCATCACTTAACAAATTGAAGTTCCTTGAGCATTTATGATTTAATCTAAATTAATCTTACGGACTGAACACTAGCACATATTGTTCATTAAGATCCTAACAAGGCCAGTTTAATTGAGAACACCAGCATATTGTTCCTCTTGACATGGTAACATATTTCACAGAAAAGTAATAGTTTCTCCCATCAGTGTGAGCTATTAAAGAAAAATATATCCTCTTTATTTTAGAATCTGGCCACTTTTTTTGGCATCCCTACTCATTATGCTTGTGGAGGAAACCTCAGTCAGCAAGACTATGAAGGTGAAGTTGTCTCCAACTTTTCCTTAAAGTAGACAAACTGGGATGATTTCCAGCTACTAAAGCAGCCCAACATTAAAATGTATTAGAACAAGATTAGTTTTTCAGAGGGATTAAAACCAAAAGATCTAGAAATAACACTCTCCCCTGCTTATTGTGTCCTTTCAAAGCAGGACAGAAAGAAGCATTCTTGGCCTGAATGGGCCTTCCAAGGTGGCTTTTTTCTCTTTTTTTCTCTTTTCTCTTTTCCTCCAAAGGGTTCTACATGACCTTGGACACCATACGAAATAGGAAAACTCCCTTTTACCCCATGACAAGTTTAAACAAACCAAATAGTTAGAGTCAGGGGAAGTTGTTGATGTGGGGAGAGAGATCATAATCAAAAGCTAAAAAAGACCCTATCTGCCATAATGCTCATTTGACACATTTATTTCACTTCGTACAGTCCATCCACCCATTCACAAGCATTCAGTTGTATCTGTGGACATTTCACACTCATCAATAGCTCTAACCTCTTTATCAGTGGCAATATTAGTCTGTTTTCAGTCACAGAATAACAGAATAGTTGAGATTGGAAGGGACCTCTTGAGATCACCTACTCCAATGGAACTGCTCAAGCATGGTCAGCTAGAGGAGTTTGCCCATGACCATGTCCTGTCAGTTTTTGAATACTTCCAATGATGGAAACTCCACAACTCTCTGGACATCCTATGCCAGTGTTCAACCATCCCCACAGTCAGAATATAAGTATGAAAGATTTAACAAAAGAATATTGATAACACCATTATACTGGGATGCCTGACTAAAACACCCTAACCTAAAAAGTATCTAAAATCAATGAAAAAATTAAGATGGTGGAGTTTGCAGATCTGGCATTCAAATACACTTCTTTCATTCCCTTTCTGCTTTATTTTCTGTCCAGAATTAATTTACTGCTTGTGTTTAACCTCATGTCATAAAGATTAATACAACTAGAAATCTTAAAATGTTTTCTCCTCAAAAAAGTCTTTATTTAAAACATTTGCATGATTCTTTATGTTCTTGCATATAGATTACCTGTGAAGATAATAACTTCATTTTGTTAGGAACTCTTATTCATCAGACTTCCTTTCTTTGTCTCCTCTCTACTGCAACTTATTGCACCAAATCATCCCAAATCAAGGGATAGAAAATGGAAATCCTAAGAGGCAAAGAGAGATATAGACCAATAATATGTATGCTAGAACAAGTTTCTCTTATAACAAGAACACTTAAAAAAATATCCACCAGTGCCATACACCCCCAGAGGTCAATGCAATGATGCATATGAGATATATTAGCTGTTTTTATTTTCTTCAGTTGGAGAAAATAAACTCACTTCCAGTTAACGATTGCTGGCACTTCTGTGCCTTGTAATCCTTAGCTTCAAGAAGTCATCTCATTATCTGCCTGAGAACACAAATGCTTGAAAAACAGCAACTTTCATTCTTTCAGCAGTTCATGCCCAGAATAATTCAAACAGTCATCTTAGATACTTTAACCACTCCAGCCTCATTTTAAGGAAGAGCTATTATTAGTAATCCTAGGCAAGAGATACAGAGTTTATCCCATTATTAACTCAGATTTATTGGACAGAAGATAGGTGATATTATAGCTTAAGAATTTAAATTTAAGTAATGACTATATTAAAAACTTTGGAACATAAAATAAGCCCAAGGGCATAACATAAGGAGAATAATAATGCATATATTCACAGCAACATATACTATTTCCTCCTGTATTGCATTAGTGGTTCACTGTAGCTAAAACACTGCAACAAATTAATTTTAGGATTGTTCGCTGATGTATTTTATTTGTCTTCTGTGTGATATCCAAATGCCACCATTACCTTCTGTCCCGATCCAACATTGGGGAGGGTTTTTCAATGATCCCAGGAGTGAAATTAAGACACAAACGAGATCAGATGCCATACAACCTTATGAACTTTATTTTCTATAACAACTGGTAAGAGTGATAGGACAGAGCAAAAAAGAAAGGAAAAAAGTCAGAATCCCTAAGCAAGAAAACGGTAGAGATGCTAATTACTATCACCTGGGATCCAGCGACGTTCTGTTGGCTTGGTCTTGGTGCATATGATGATGTTCCATGCTCCAAGCTCCACCAAAGTCTCAGGCATCTGTTAATGAACAACCAAGCATCCCAAGAGAGGAGTATGCAGTCCTTTTATACTCTCCCTCCCCACAATTCATCTGCCCATTTCCACGGGGCTCGTTGTAATATGTGCCGCCCCGGTGTTGTGCATGCCCAGGTGTTCACAGTGGTGGTGCTGGCGAGGGGTCGACCTGTGGTGCCTTCAGCCTCTGCACATCTTCCTCGCCACTGTTTCCTCTCCACCTGGCTCGCACGCAGGTGCAGCTTGATGGGCGCTGCTGTTGTTCCAGCCTCGGGTGGATGTTGTGGTTTCCTTGGGGACTATTCGTCTCCTTCAAGGTGTACTCCTTCACAACAACAGGATGAGGCCAGGAAGTGGTTGTTGTGAAGCAGCAATGTTGAGACAGACAAGAATTCAGCACAGTCCCTTACACCTTCTATCTGCTTTTGTGAAATCTAGGCTTTCTATTGACCTGAAATATTTCCGAAGTGAAAAAAGTTTTCTGCCTCTAGTTGATATTGAGGATGTCATTCCCTGATGACAAGCATTTCACAGATATCACAGCTGTCAATAGTAAAAACTAGAATACTTTGAGGACACTTCAGCTGAAAAGCTATTTCTTCACAAAGATCTGACATACCCTTTAAGGGTTTGGGAAAGTGACTACTAGGCCCAGCCTAACACTTGGTGAACATATTTTCAGCAACCTCAGCAGTATCTGGGAATAAGGTACATGATTAGTCTGACATGCTTTCTTTGGAGAGCTATTAACAGTGTTCAACACACATAAAAAATTAAAGGATGAAGGGGAAGAGTCGTTTATCATGCTTTACACCATAAGGGTGAGTGGGGCCCCAGAACCCAATGCTATGCAGTGAACACATGAAATGCAGGGATTTCAACCTCAAACCCCAAATTAAGGTTGACATCTGGGTGATTCCCACAGCCCTTCCCAAAGTGGGGGTGAGTTTGCCTTTAGGCTTCCCTCCAGGGTGGGGCCGGCCTGGCAGGGAGAGCCATTGGGTAAATGAGCCCCAGGTGTCAGCATTAAGTAACCAAAGGTCAGGTGTCCCACTTGGGGATAAAAGCTGGGACCCCTTGCAGGCAGGGGCAGTGTCTGTCTGTGGTGGATGTCCTGTGCAGAGTTCCCTGTTGGGGAAGGACCTCCTGCCTCCCTGGGACTGGGCTCCAGTCAGGTCTGGCCTTTGTGAATGTGGGCTGTGTGGAGATTCAGTGTGTGGCTTCCTTGGTCTGATGTGTTTGGTTTGTTGACTCGGTTGTCTCCTGTCCCATCTATGGGAGACTGCATGTCACCATTTATTCCACCCACTGTTGGTTGTGTGGTGTTGTTGTTGGGGTCAGTGGGATTGATGTCAATTATGTATAATCTGACTGACTTGTTTGTACCCCCAGTGCTTACCCATGTACTGACTCTTTTGTATCAAATACCATTTGGTTATTGGATCATTTTTACGCTGGTTGTGTCCTTTATGCTAGGCCTGATAATTGGCAAAACAACACCTAATTCTCTGACAATAAAACCTTTGTTTTATTTAGTCATGACTGAGTGGCTTTTTTTTCAGGAAATCCTATGAGGGGGGCTAAAATAAAAAGCTTTGTTTGGTAGGGTTATACAAACTTCAGAGTTTCAGAAGAAAATATAGTCAGGAAAAGCAGAATATTTCCTATAGCAACAGTAATTTTGCTACACATATTTACTGAATGTCTGCTTTCTCGATTTTCCTTTTAAATGCCACACACTTACAAAGTTTTTAGCCTAAAGTCAATGACACAGTTGAGTGCTAGATTTGCCACTAGGTGAATACCTCCACAGTGTGGCAGACCACAGTGCTCTAAGAGTATTTTTGAGTTTTCTACAGTAGTCTGGAGAAAAAAAAACACAGAAGGGGACAGAAAAAAGAGCTGTATTGGCCTATAGAATCATAGACTACTTCCGGTTGGAAGGGACCTTTAAAGGTCATTTAGTCTAACTCACTCTGCCATGGGCAGGGACACCTTCCGCTAGACCAGGTTGCTCAAAGCCCCGTCCAACCTGGCCTTGAACGCTGTCAAGGAGGGGGCAGCCACAACTTCTCTGCGCAACCTGTTCCAGTGTCCCACCACCCTCATAGGAAAGAATTTCTTCCTTATATCTAGCATAAATCTACCCTCTTTCAGTTCAAATCTGTTACCCCTTACCCTATCACTACACTCCCTGATAAGAAGTTCCTCTTCATCTTCCCTGTAGGTCCCCTTTTAGTACTGGAAGGCCACTATAAAGTCTCCCCTGAGCTTTCTCTTCTCCAGGTTGGACAACCCCAACTCTCTCAGCCTGTCCTCAGAGGGGAGATGTTTTAGCCCCCTCATCATCTTTGTGCCCCTCCTCTGGGCCCACTCCAAAAGGTCCGTGTCTTTCCTGTACTGAGGGCTCCAGAGATGGACACAGTACTCTAGGTGGGGTCTCACAAAAGCAGAGTAGAGGGCCAGAATCACCTCCCTCAACCTGCTGGTCACACTTCTCTTGATGCAGCTCAAGATATGGTTGGTTTTCTGGGCTGTGAGCACACATAGACAGCTTATTTCCAAATTTTCATGCACCAGCACCCCCAAGTGCTTCTTTGCAGGGCTGCTCTCAATCCCTTCATCCCCCAGCCTGTACTGATACTAAGGGTGGTCCTGACCCAGGTGTGGGACCTTGTACTTGACAATGTTGAACCTTATGAGTTTCACATGGGGCTGCTTTTTGACCCTATCCAGGTCCCTCTGGATGGTATCCTGTGTCTCAGGTGTGTCAGCCTCACCACTCAGCTTGGTGTCTGCAAACATGCTGAGGGTGCACTCGATCCCACTGTCTGTGCCATTGATGAAGATATTAGAGAGTACTGGTCCCATTATGGATCTCTGAGGGTCACCACTTATCACTGATCTCCATTCAGTCATTGAGCCATTGACCACTACCCTCTGGATGTGACCGTTCAATCAATTCCTCATCCACTGAACAGTCCCTCCACCAAATCCATGTCTCTCCAATTTAGAGAGAAGGATGTTCTGGGAGACCATGTCAAAGGCCTTACAGAAGTCCAGATAGATGACATACATACCTTGAGAGTGGCTTGGCAACTACATCAGCCAATTCTCTCAGGACTCTGGGATGCATTTTGACAGGTCCTATAGACTTGATATGTTTGGGTTCCTCAGGTGGTCATGAACCATATCCCCTCTTACAGTGGGAGAGATTTTGCTCCCCCAGTCTCCGTCTTGCAGTCTATCCACTTGAGAGGTGTGGGAAGAGAGAAGTTAACAGTGAAGACTGAGGCAAAAAAGTTGAGCGCTGAATAGAGATCTGGTCTAATCGTTAAAACATGAATCCAAAATACTGAAGATAACATGCTATAAATGAGCTAGTATTAATTATATGGCAAGCTGTTTCTGTCACAGTTGAACATAATTATAAATTCCATTCAAAGGAGAGTCGTATTATATACTACACGCAGTTAGCCAGATCTTAAAACTTGTCATGCCAATGAAAATTTATTGAATGGAATAAAATAAAAGCAAATTAAACCCACCTATTCTAACACTTCTATTCATTAAATTTAAAAATGAAGTTAGCAATTCATCCATGCAGACCATACTGCTTTTCTGAATGTGAACTTTTTGCCAGACATGGCAAAAATTTACACAGGACAGAACTTTCATAACTTTCTCTACAGCAAAACAAAACATTCCCATAAACTACAAGACAGGATAAAGAGCCACAGCGACCAAGCTAGTTAGAGCACTGTTCTTATTCAACTTTTCACCAAATTAACACCTTGACTGTTGTATTTAGGTTTTGCTGCCTTACAAAGGGAAATTACACACTTCCCCCCACTCTCAGGTCAGTACAAGATTAAGACCATCAGCAAATCAGCACAAACTAACTCAGTATCTCCAACAACAACCTAAAAGGATAGTAGCTCCTGGTAATGAGACCTTAAAGAGCTACTGATATGTGGTTTTGTTTGTTTTTCCAAAAAGACCCAAGAAGAATGCAAGACAAGATAGAAGACAGAATTTACAGGAGTAGGTTTAGAGTCTTATGTGTATATTTCCTAAGTGTCTATTCTTTATCTTTAGACAGATCTGATTTATGTCCTACCTCTGATGTGGGGAGAAACAGACTGAACTATTTGAAATATATTCTTTATAATTGTAACTGCCTAGTCTGTCAGCACTTTTTTTTCCAATTACAGTATTTCATTACTGAGTCATACCTTTTCACTTCTGTTATACTTTTGACACATTGAATATTTTCTGATACCCACTGAGAAGAGGCAACTCTTCCAACCAATTCCCGACCTATTTGTATTTTAAATTCTTCTTAAGCTTTTTAGTCTCCTTTAATTTAGTTCTATGCATTGTTGCTTACTTTAATGCAGAATTGAAGGTAGAAACAATCACATTCTTAGAATTATAATTCTTAGAATTATTCACAGATATTTTCCAACCTTGTCCCAAACAGATTTATATACTTTTCAAATATGAATTATTTTCTCGCTACAAGTCAGCATAAGTAACATTTCATAAAGTAAGAAGGAAGTTATAAAACTTAAAGTAGGTAATACTGTGGTAGGTGGAAGAGCTACCAATAAAATCCTAAGGTCCTGTTGATGTAATAGCAAGCATTGAATTAAATTTAAAGTGACTATTAGTTGTTTCAGTAGGACAGGAATGACAGGTTATAGGAAGACAAGTAAAACCCCCAAAGTAGCATATATCTTTTTGATAGGAAAAAGTTTGCTCTCTGATCCAAGAAAAATACAAAATTCTTATAAGGAGTTTTCAACTTTAATATGTTGAATGAGAAATAATACCAGAAGCTCAAGAAAATTATTTTCCTGGAACATACATGGGGGAGAATAATCTGCATCACAAATAGTAAGTGGAGAAAACCACATCTGAACAGACTAGTGCAAAGGATTTGGTGTTTTATGTGTATTCATTTAGATAACAGAGAAAAATCAAAACAAAATAGTTTTTTCCTATCCTGCCCCACTCCCCATCATGGACTCAGAAGCAAAAAATTACGGTTTGCTAGGAAAATGTAGACATGGTTCCTTGTCAGACTTCTATGACAACTACTGTATAACAACAATGAAAATATGTCAGCAGCTTTTTATGTAATATCAAAGCACAAAACCAGGACTCCTGTAGGTTGTCCCTGACAAACATTACAGATGGCAGAAGCAGAAGCAACAGTAAACTCTACAGTACTCCTGACTAAAGTGGCAAATAACAGTAATTAACCTTGTAGCTGAAAGACCTAGAGTGGGATTTCAACAATCGGTGTGAGACGTAGAACACTGTTCTCACCGAAACCAGCTGACCAGTCTAATGAAGAACTTTAATATATACATTCCCCTCTTAAAAAACTGTGCTTCCTTCCATCCATGGCATTTGCATGTCGTATAGAAAAAAAATCCATGGTACCAGAATAAGTAGCTACCGCACAAAAGAAGGGGGAAAACAATTTACAAGCAACTATTCACAAACCCATAGAAACAAAGCAAGATAAAATTTACACCAGGGAGAAGACTGAACAATGCAATCAGAATTAATTTCAGGGAAACAGACCTATGAAGTGTTCAGCTCTTTGAAAAAAGATGTTTGCCTGGGTTTGTTTTGGGGTTTCTTTGTGTTTTTCTTTTTTTTGTTGTTGTTGTTGTTTGTTTGTTGTTTTTTGTGTTTTTGTTTTTGTTTGTTTGTTTGGTTTTGTTTTAAGAAAGAGGAGCCAGGAAAGCCTGAAAATCTAAAGGTATAAGGAAAGAGGTTATATAAATGTCCGCACTGAAAACACTTTATGAGATCTTTCCAGGGAACAACGTCTGCTGACTATATCAATTCTAACTATGATACTACTCTGAATGTTACAGAAACCCTTATTTCTTTTGAATTGGAGGTTAGTGTGACATCTGAACTTGCAATAAAGAGTATGAAAATAAAAATCTAACCATAATGAACACAGCTATGACCATTTCATACACAGTGTTTAATAATAGCAGGAATGAGAAAGATGTAAATGGAAAACAAGCTATTTCCATAAATACTGTGAAGAAAATAGGTCTATTATGTAATGTTCTATAACAAAAATAACTAGTTACACATCTACTTTGTCACAGATTTTATTGAAAAATATTTTACTGTCAAGTAGGAGTCTATGAAGACAGAAAATAACAGGCAAGAAATAAAAGAATAAAATAAAAAAGCAATAGCTTCTGTTTTCCTTTGCAAGTAGGCAAATCTCAGAAATAAAATAAGAAATAATGTTGGCACTATTCGAAAATAAAGCAGTAGCAGAACAATGACCATAGTCTTGTGTTATGACTCTGAACATTCTTAAAGAAATTCTAAATCAATAGCCTAAAAATAGTACAAAACTATGTGGGAAAAAGTTACATGCTGGTTCTTAATTATTGTTCTGTTTTTACTCTTAGTGAACATAAATGTGGAGGACAGAGAAAATATGACATATGAATCATAGTAATTACAGATAATTAAACCACTCAGAACTGCTCTAAATTGAAATGTTTTGTAGAAAATTGAACTTACATATATAGCCGAGTAGATCTGTGGAAAGAGATACTAAAAGTGTCAAAGGAATATTCTGAAAGGCAGAAAGAAAGTACAAACCTGGATCCTTTTGGAGACCTACTCAATTGTAGGACAGATTCTTAAAATATCTCAAACACTAACCGAAAATGTAAAACAAATTTTAACACAAGACTGTGTAATCACCACTATTAATGAGTCTAGTATTCCTACTTTTAGAAACATTGTGGGGAAAATTCTAAATAAGAAACCATAGGACAGGACTGGATTTGACATGAGTTGAAACTCAGCTACAAGGCAACATACAATGTATACAGTGACATAATACAGGAACAAGGCAATTCTTTTCTGTGAAGATAGTACTTGTTACTTCTTGTTATTAAATGTTAGACCCACAGAAAAGACCCATCTTCTTCAAAGGAGAAAAGTGCTTGCATCCCAGTGTCTTTGAAAACTACAAAATAGACTTTGAAAACTACAGACCAAAACAGTTCTGTCAGCACTATTTTTTTTTTTTTTCTGTAATAGATTTTGTAAGGTTAATAAGACTATGTAGCTAAGCATTAAAAATAGAAAAGTCTGATCAGAAAAATGTTGCTTCTCTGTTCCTCAGAAACAACTAACATGAAGGCTGCTTTGAATAGTTATGATTGTCTTAACATTAGAAGAAGATCCACCGCACTTTGAAAGGTCTGGAAAGCCTAGCATATACATACAGGCATGAGGAAGTCTCAGAAATTTATGCAGTGGAGCCTTTATTAAGAAGTTTTTCCTTTTCTGTTTTGTAGACGTTGATACCTCAGTGTCCTTAAACTCCTGGCTCTTAGTCCTCCAATAACAAAGATTTCCCTATAAACAATTTTATGTTTGTTCCTATAAACCATTTTTATGCTTTAGTATGGGCAAGGCACTCAGATGTACCAGGGCTAAGTAAACAGCCTGTGAGCACATGCTTAAGGATCCTCAGACAGAGGAAACTTCCCAACCTGATGGTTTTTTACCCCTCTCCAATACACTGATGATAAGATGGGTTCTGATGCAATAAACTGTGTGGGAAAAGATACTGTCATTTTGGTTTCCTAATGATGAACTTATTCAACTAGTCCTCCAGTTGTCCAACTACTGTTGAGATATGAATCTGAATCAATAAGCTCTACAACTCAATAGGTAATACCTGTTAAGACTTGGCCTATTTCTTTATCAGGATGCTTGTATTTCTAGTTCCTAAATATTACAAATTAGGGACAATTAAAAACTCCTCCAAAATTCTGAGATCACTAGGTCAGGGATTTAATGATTCCATGAACCAAAAAATACTTCTTTCAGTAAAAGCGATCATTTTTTTTTATCAGGTACTGCAGAGAGAAGTACAGGGTAGGTATCCAACAGTAAAGTTTATAAAGCAAGTTGAGACTTGTCATAACTTGACTACCAGAGCTAGAACTTGTAAACTGAAGCTGAAATAGATGATTTTGGAATGTTATGTTCGGTATCTCAACTTTCTTTCAGTAATGCCAAGTAATTTTTCCTTCACTGATCATTTTCACATATTATCCTTGCCACAACTACAAAGATTTTAGTACTATGTGCATGAGCTCACAAAACTATTGACAGTTTTTGCAATTAGTTATCCAAAAGCAAAGTACTCTTGAATAACTATTAGTATTAATATTCTTTTTTCCAGGCACATTCTATTTGTTTTCTCCAAATAGTCCACATTTATACCCATACACAAAAACCTCACAAAAATGTTTGTTAGCTCTTTAAAAGTTATATTTTATCCTTTTCTGCCAAAGCTTTTAAATCGCTTGCCTTTGTCTTCTAGGTGCCACCTGTAAGTGTTAATTTTATAATTATTCACAGAAATTTACTGAATAAAATTTACAGAAAAGAAAGGCAGAGATATCTCTTATTCAACCAGGGGAAAAAAAAAACAACCCACAACTATTTAACCTGAATAGTACATAGTGTATCATTACTACCCACTTTTTCTTTAAAAAAATTACCAAGTTTACCTATGTAGATACAACAGGTGTCAGCTGTTTTTTCTTATAAAAGCCTTATCACATGCATATGAACACTGCCACCAACATTTCAGTTTAGAGACTAGCAGTCTAACATCCCAATTCCTTGTGCATCATAGGAATAGACTGAAATAAGACTTGTTTAGTAGGTGCTCATATCTAATAGTGGTAGAGACTAGCTGCTGAATCCCAGTCCAAGTAGCCTGTTACTCCACTGATCTTGAGATAGGATGTAAGAGATGATGAATCCAGAATAATGGCACAATTCTGCTGAAGTCAACTGCAACTGGACAATTAGTTTTGTGAAGTTGAGATCAAAATCAAAGTCCCAAAGACATAAAGAGTATATAATCTGGGTGCAGATTTCTTTTTAGATGTTTCCAGTGGAATTGTTCACTGATCTTCAGGCTTTTTGGAATTCTCTTAAATTTCAAGTAGCTCACTCTCTCAGATCCCATCCTGCACATGAGAAATATTCCCCAGACACTGAGATAGTGAATATTTAATTTTAAAAGCATTCATCCAGCTCCATCTAATTGTATTGTCGTGCAGAAGCTTTTAAAAATTAATAATTATCCCTAATCAGCAGCCTAAGAATTTACCAGTTTAATTATTAAAAATTTTAAGGGATATGTGAAAAATGAAATCCAAATTCTTTGCATTTATGATCAATAATTATCATAGGAATACATTTGAATATATGTCAATATTTTGAAAATGTTATGAACATCTTACAGGAACAAATATATTATGTATAGCTCCCAATAAACATAAGAATATTTCACAGTTAACACTACTAATGCTATCACAAAACTTAAAAACACATAAATAAACTAAAAAATAATTAAAAAGAAAATTTTTTTCCCAGCCACTCTAACATCCCCAAACTTACAAGGAAATAAATGGGGAGAGGGAAGAGGTAATAAAAAAATTGGTTTAGACTTTATTCCATCCTAGATAAAAATAGTGATTTACTCCTGGGAAAATACTAAGGCCTAGGTCCCTGTCCAAATATTTAGTTTTCAAATTATTATTCTTTCAAGTTTGTAAAATGCAACACATTTATGAGATATTTACAATGTGATATAGTATTGTGCAATACTGGTTTGGAACATTTCAGTTTGGAAGTCTGGAATGTGATCATGAATAGTGCTGGAGAAAAGATAGAATTTGGCTTGGATTTTTAACCATAGTTGTTCATAGTGCACACTGTTGTAATTTTAAATATATATATCTAACACTGTATTTGCAAAACAATCATTAAAGCAACAGCTGAACTCATGAAGACACAAAGAATATTTAAATCATTAAACAGAATTTACTTCAAGAAAATATCATTGTCATCCATATACCGTATTGATATGACTATGGATACTTTTGCGATCTTCTGGGAGTTCAGTGAATTCCTGGTATTTATTCAAGAACTGAATGGACCTGGATATTAGTTACAGCTACAGTAGTAACATAGATTCACATTAGCAGGTAGATTCAATTTTGTTTCATTCATGCATTAAAATTGGGTGAAAATCCACGTGTGTTAACTGTGAATGGAAACTAAATTTGGGAATTAAGTATGCAGCCTCATTACAAGGATTATGAAGTCAGTATATCCTGTGAATGAATTCCCTGCAAGTTCACCCACCATGCATTGGCAATATACATTGTCAGTATTAACCCTAAAGAAAAATTCTTTATTTGTCTAATAGAAGTAAATGATAAACAAGACCACAGCATGGCAAGAAGGAAAAGTAATAAAATATTTAGTTTCTATTTCAATGGGGATTAGAATTGAATTTAAGGGCCTGGGAAAAAACAGAGGTGGTGGCTGACAATCTCACCTGCACACAATCACATCAAACATCATGCAGTTCATTATATATTCCCCTGACCATTTTCCACATTCAGTTTTATAGAAACACAATGAGCAAAAGAAGTAAAACTTGGAAAAGCAACCATATTTTTCCTTCCCTCATGTGATTTTACTATCCAGGCCTTCATACCCAGTATCTGTTTTTCATAGAATACTCTGTGTTGCTAAGACCATTAATGTTTTAGAATACGAACTGGGAGTTTTAAACTCAACTTCTGCAGTACAAACCAACATCCTACTTTATGGATAAAGTTCAATTATTGTTACTAATTTGTTGCATCCCAAATACTTACTGGTTTGCTTGAATTTCCATTGGTTTGTTACACTCAAAAGTGTTTTCAGGGACAAGTCCTTCTGCAGCAGAAGTACGATGTTCATGGTTTCTTCTTTGGCACTTCAGCATATTTTGAGTCATTTAAAATATGCTTGCTAATGTGCTCCACCTTGCTGTTTTTTTTCCCCACTGGTTTGCTACTTCACATGGCACCCAGATTTACTAAGGTGTGTGCTGCTTAGGTTGGATACCTGTCCTTTGTTCCCTTTATTATCCCTGAAACTGTTTTTGACCAGCTTCCAAGGTAACATTTCCTTTCTGAACAGCTGGGCATTGGCAAGTCACTTATAGACCTTACAGTCACTTATCACCCTTGCCTGTACGTTATAGGTTTCTGCTGTCATCCCATAGCTGTATCCCTCTGCTCTGCATTCTATTCTAAGGCTGTATGTGGCTTATTTTACACAGAATGACAACTTGTTATTATTGTCTATTAGTTACAAACATATAATAGCAATTACTGTTATTCCACACAAGAGTACAAAGCTAAACAAAAACTAAACTCAGGTAATTAAGAGTAACCTAGTCATTACACTGTTGCTCTTACAGCTAAACAAGCTAAAACAAGCCTGTAGGCAGGCCAAGCCTGGACAAAGCCTGACAGGCCCTGAGGCCCTTTCAGTTAGCCTAGCTGGTACAAAACCTGTGGCCTCTTACAAAGCAATGAAACAATGTGATTCATAGGTTGGAAGGGGCTCCACAGCTACACTGTGAATAAACAAAACCTTCTGGGAACGGGGAGAATACAAGCCCATGGAACTTATTTTCCCACTAACAAAGAACTACGTGGCTGTTATTACAAATGCAAGATATTTTGATTCATTATCTCTGTTAGAAAAAGGGCACTATACTCATACCTATATGTTAATATGCCAATGTAACGATTCCTGAAGAAGGGCTGCAGGGGGGGGGGATCATCAAGAGAGAGAGATGTTGTGTGTCTCTGTACATTTCTCAGATGATAGGTAGTGGTTTATGGCAGCAAGCTCGCTACCTTGGACTTCAGGAGAATTGCTTGGTATGGTAATATGGGATAGGGCCATGGAGGGAAGAGGGGCCCAAGAAAGCTGGTTAATATTCAATGATTACCTCCGCCAAGCTCAAGAGTGATGCATCCTGTCAAAGACGAAGGCAGGTAAGAATGCCAGACCTGCATGGATGAACAAAGGGATCATAGACAAGTTCAGGCAGAAAAAGGAAACCTACAGAGGGTGGGAGCAAAGACAGGTAGCCTGGGAAGAACATTTAACATTTTTGTCAGTGACATGGACAGTGGGATTCAGAGCACCCTCAACAAGTTTGCTGATGACACCAAGCTCTGTGGTGTGGTCGAGACACTGGAGGGAAGGGATGCCATCCAGAGGGACCTTGACAGGCTTGAGCCTGTGAAAACCTCATGAAGTTCAACAAGGCCAAGTACAAGGTCCTGCACGTGGATTGAGGCAATCCCATGCAGAAATACAGGCTCAACAATGAGTGGATCGAGAGCAGCCCTGTAGAGAAGGACTTGGGAATAGTAACGAATAGAAAAGAGAATAGGAGGAGCAATGTGCATTCACAGCCCAGAAAGCCAACCGTATCCTGAGCTGCATCAAGAGAAGTGTGGCCAGCAGGTCAAGGGAGGTGATTCTCCCCCTCCACTCTTGTGAGACCCCACCTGGAGTACTGTGTTCAGCTCTGGGGCTCCAAACACAAGGCAGACATAGACCTGCTCGAGCAAGTCCAGAGGAAAGCCACGAAGATGATCAGGGGGTGGAACATCTCCCCTATGAGGACAAGCTGAGAGAATTGGGATAGTTCAGCCTGGAGAAGAGAAGGCTCCAGGGTGACCTTCCAGTACTTAAAGGGTGCCTACAGGAAAGATGGGAAGGGACTCTTGATCAGGGAGTACAGTGAAAGGATGGGGTGTAACAGTTTTTAATGGAAAGAGGGTAGATTTAGTTTAAATACAGTACAGCAAAGAAATTCTTTTGTGTGAGGGTGGTGAGACACTGGAACAGGTTGCCCAGAGAAGCTGTGGCTGCCCCCTCCCTGGCAGTGTTCAAGTCCAAGTTGGACGGGGCTTTGAGCAACCTGTTCTAGTGGAAGGTGTCCCTGCCCATGGCAGGGGGGTTGGAACTAGATTATTGGCATCCCTTCCAACCCAAACTATTCTGTGATTCTATGATGAGGCACAGGATGTTCAATGACAATCACCTGAAATCTACCAGAGTCCCTGTATGTCATCAGTGGAGTACAAGCAGTCATTCTTGAAGGCTGCCAGAGTGATTAGAGAGACAAAGTAAAATACTCATTAGGAATTTTATCTTTTGTCCTCTGAATAACTTTTCAAGAACATTTGGTCATCTGCACTGACAGTGAATTTAAGGCTAAGAAATATTCTTCCAGTAGACATAACTTGCTAAAGTACACAACTCAAGCTTTTTTTTTTTTTTTTTAAGATTTACATATTACATATGACTTCAGTAAAGTGCTCTAGTCATAGTATGGATCTAATGATTTCTTTCTGCACCCACACACACTGAAGAATAACACCTAAGAGGTTAACATGCACTTGTATTGAGACAAAAACAAAGTATGAAAAAAATATTTCTAATTTATTATTTACATAATAAGTTTTTTTACAAAGTTGTCAAATCCTAATTTTTAGTGAAATTACGTATCAGCATCCAAAACTCACAATTGCTCTGTGGTTGCTTAGTATCTTTGAACCTAGTATAGTACCTTTTTCAATTAATTTCCTCAGTGCATTTATCTGCCTGACTAATCTCCCCTAGTAGCCTCTGTGAAAAACTGCATCACTTTTTCTACCAGTCAGTCATCTGTAAGTGAACTAGTATCAAGAGAGACATTATATATATCATAAACAGCAGTTAAACAATTTTGTTTCTGATTTTTTTTTTTTTTTAATACTTTGGTCAAAGTGTTTTAAAATGCTTTTCGTCCTGTGATTCATCCAGATTACACCTATAAGTGGTGGTACCATATCAAACACACCATGCAATCTAAGTGAGATAAACACACCTTACATGCAAAGACACAAATGTAGTGATACCCTAATTAAACTATCAACAATCTGTTTGAAGAGCTATTCATTATTCTTTTTACAAGAAATTCTCCAAACTCCCCAAGTATTGTTAGTTCTTAACAATAAGACCAGAAAGTACCTTTACAGCAAGTTTCACTGTACCCCTTTCTTTCTCTGTTATGATGACCAACCTTTTGCTCCTTGAGAACAGATGTGTATATTAAGATGATGAGTTTTCAGCATCCTGAATTCTTCACTGGTGTGGGCATGTTCACACGTCCCCCCTTCGGCAAATGCACTAAATAACAACACAGGCAGGATTAGAATGTGTGTACACAATATGTGCATACAGATTGAATGCACAAAGCTGTTAGGAGGGTTCTTGCCCAAAACTGATCATATTAAATGCCATGGCTGAGAGCCATCAGCCTCAGATGGTGTTAAATTAAACATTATCTGGGAAATTTCAAACATTCTATGGAAATAAATGAGGAGTTCACCTGAGAAATAGAAACGAAACAAGAATTTATAAGAAAAAGGAAGATGCCTTAGAGTAGAAACAGCAATACTTGTGCTGCTGACACTATAACCTCTGTTTGTGCTAAACAGCACAACGTCCCCATGGGGGGCCACGAGCAGCTAGCACCCAGTCTGTACTCCCCATGTCCTGTGGGAAGAGTGTGTGGTTAGAATTTTTGGGGTTCAGTTGTAGAAAGATTTGTGTTTATGAACAATTTTAAAATGCTTAGTATGTTGGCTTATCTGTTGTACAGCAGATATTAATCCCAAATGGATAAATCAATGATAGCTGGTTAAGACAATTTGGTTATAAATTTATTAATTGCTTTGTTCCCAGTTTAGAATTAAGTGAACTGAGGAGTGCACAGCTGAGAGATTTACGATGTTGATAGTGAGTGTTACTTCTCCCTCATGATCCATCATGACCTACTTTTACATACTCTTAAACATGCACTGTATCTTGCTTTTTCTTCACTTGTCAACAGTTCCATGTTATATCTGGATCTAACATTAATGACATGTTTTACATATGCTAAATACTTACTCTTTGTTCCATTTGAACTGGGAAAATTGGTTTTAGAGCTAAAAATGTTTCATTGATTTAGAGACCAGTAATTGACCTCTGCTCATAGCCTGGAACTCTGGTTTCATCACGTGCCCACATCTCCAAAGCTTCTGCTATCAGCTCACACCAGTACCGCTCTAAAATGCATTTTTATTCTATCATCATATATAAACCATTCTACACAGAACTACTTATCATTACCATCTATTACTTGTCATTACAGGTAAACAAAGTAAACCAGAGCTCTAGGCCAAGGGAAGCTCAGACAAAGCAAACCTGTCAAGTGTTAATGCTGAGGCTCTGCAGAGTTAATATGGTGCTATATTGGGTTTGCATGACAAGGTTTTGGGGGCTACAAGGGTGGCTTCTGTAAGAAGATGCTAGAAGCTTTCTTTATGTCAAACAGGGTCAATACCAGATGGCTCCAAGTCAGACCCACCTGGCCAAGACTGAGCCCATCCATGACAGTGGTAGCACCTCTGTGATAACATATTTAAGAAAGAAAAAAGTACTCTGAAACAGCAGCCATAGAGAGGAGTGAGATTGTGAGAGAAACAACTCTGCAGACACCAAGGTCAGTGAAGAAGGAGGGGGAGGAGGTGCTCCAGGCACTGGAGCAGAGATTCCCCTGAAGCCTGTGATGAAGACCATGGTGAGGCAGGCTGTGTCCCTGCAGCCCATGGAGGTTAACAGTGGAGCAGAGATCCACCTGCAGCCCATAGAGGACCCCATGCCAGAGCACACGGATGCACCCAAAGGAGGCTGTGACCCATGGGAAGTCCACTACTGGAACAGGCTCCTGGAAGGACCTGTGGACCCATGAAGAGATGAGCCTACGCTGGGACAGATTTGCTGACAGAACTTGTAACCCACTGTGGGACCCATGCTGGAGCAGTCTGTTCCTAAAGAACTACACGCCATGAAAGGGACCTCACACTGGAACAGGTGAAGAGTGTTAGGAGTCCTCCCCTCAAAGAGGAAGGAGCAGCAGAAACAACAGGTGGTGAACTGACCGCAATCTCTATCACCTGCCCCTCTGCACTGCTGGGCAGCCAGGAGGTAGAGAAATTGGGAATAAAGTTAAGCCCAGGAAGAAGGGAGGGGTGGGGGAAAGGTGTTTTAAGATTTAGATTTTATTTTTGATTGGCAATAAAAACTAAGCAAATTTTCCCCAAGTTAAGTCTGTTTAGCCCATGATGGTAGTTGGTGAGTGATCTCTCCCTGTCCTTATCTCAACCCACAAGCCTTTCATTATATTTTCTATTCCCTACCCAACAGAGGAAGGGGAGTGACAGGGCAGCTTTGGTGGGTATCTGACATCCAGCCAAGGTCAACCCACCACAGGTGCCTCTGGTCTCTTACTAGCAAGGATAATACTGTATTTATTGGACTACAAGGTTACACCTACTGATTTCTTATAGTTTTTATCACTTTTTTTCTTGGTAGGTTCCCCTACCAAGTCTCATAAGACAAATCTCATGAATCAATAATTAAAAAAACCCCAAACATGTGAGATGTGGCTGTGTCTCTCAGACTTCTTAAGTGTACATGAATGTAAAAAGTGCATTTAGTTTTATGCTAAGACTTTACTTTCATATGCTTTTATATCCTGATCATCTATTGACCCTACAGGTCAACTGACAAGCCTACTACTAATAAGGTATTTAAGACAGTGGGGTTTTTTGTTGCCTTTCTGGTTTTACCCTTGTAAGGGAAAGAATGTTGTTTTTGCATATTCAGCCTGATGGGAAGGGCAGGAGTGATTCACCAAAGCAATTAACGAGAACAATTCATTGAAAGAGCAAACCAAAATTCCTGGTCTGGGGTGAGAAGACATGTAGCCCTTTTGTCAAGTGTGATGACCAGTACTTAGAAATGGCTTTAGATGGATACAAATACCGAGAGACTTGGGGAACCTGAATTTTGAACTTTTTCTGTCTTAGTATGCTTGCGCTTGCATGATGAGCTCATGCATATGAACTTCTCCGCCCTGGAGAAAGCCAAGTTCATTGCCATGAACATGTGATGTATGAACACATACATGAAGGGGTGTGTTGGTAGGCGGTTTGGGTAGTCTGTACAGCCTGTAGTACTCAGCCAGTGAGGAATCAGGAGAGGGAACTCGCGGGATATAAACCATTGCACAATGCCTGTTAGGGGCGCCCACAGGTCTTGCAAGACACCCCCCCCCACACTGGTGGGGCACCCGGTCTTGCAAGAACGTAATAAAGAATGCTTCACACCGCACCCTGTCTGAGCCGTTGATAATTGGTAACTGAGCGTTTCTCACACCCCCAAACTTGCTTTTGGGCTTTTTTAAATAAAGCTTTTAAAAGCATGTGGTTGTTGTCCTCATTTGGACAAAAAATCAACTTAATGAACAAAGCACTTAGTAACTTAACTCACCCAGTGTCAGAGAGTTTTAAGAGTAGGGCCGCTTGCTGAGGAAGAATGAGCAGGAAACAAGGATGACTCCAGCAAATGGTGGAGGGTACTGCTTTTACTGACCAGGGCACTGTCCCATAATATT
>NW_020799095.1:70713948-70717021 GCF_003259725.1 Athene cunicularia
CAGCCCTCCCGCAGGGGCCGGCCCTGTGGGTGCCATCACAGTTCCTCAGGGCACTTAGAGCCTCGTGGTGCAGTCCCAGGGACCTGACACCAGCTATTTAGCAATGCCAGATGCTTCTTCTCAATTTTTGTTTTTCTCCATCACATATAGTATCCCTCAGTCTCAAACTCACAGAGATTCAACTCTCTTAGTTGCCCTCATTTTCTTCTTTTTAACAAGTTTTCCCCCTTTTCAATACTGCATATTGTAGCCTATTTAATTTTCTTTTGGCTTTTGCTAGTTGTAAAGATGTTTAATCTTAAGCACATTATGCTGCTCTCACAACATGACTCTCTTCAAGAGGAAAACCCTATGTGAGGCTGTTTCTCCCCTTGTCGTTTCCCCAGCTAGCTCTTCCATGAAGTACTGGCTGCTGATGTCCAAGCAGCCAGATCCAAGAGCATGGTATGGTCCTACCCCCAACCAAGCATTATACTCACAGAGCAATGGAGCTTGCTTTAGAGGGTGTTGAACTTCAATCTTTTCCATTACTTTTGGTGTGGTTTGCTTACTACTTCTTGATCTCTTCACATAACACCTTCTTCAGGAGAAGCCACAAATGTGGGGACTTTGTTACTCTTCTACTATATATTTAAAGAGAGAGAAATATGCACAAGTCATTCAAACACAAATGCTCAAATTACTAGTATTTTTTGATGTTATTTTACAGAATTTTCTTTTAATTGAAATATTTATCTCCTGATTTATTTTTTTTTTTTTATTATTTCTACTTATGTTTTTTATAATGATTTTGAGTCCAGCAATATTATGCCTTTAAGCTGAGTTTGCTTTAGTTTCTCCTGGTATTGAAACATATCAAAATTTCCTTTTTCCTACTGCTTTTCAAGCTATTTGAGCCATTAATAGTTTAACCTTTTCAAAATATGACCTATTGTTCTAATGTAGACAATCCTATAACATTAGCTATCTATGAAGAAAAATAAGTTGATTCAGTTATGCAAACAGCAAATGAAAAAGAGGATTGAGTTTCTCTGCAGTATGACATACATTTCTAACATGTAAAAAGAGAAAGCATAGTGGGAATATAAGGGGAAATAATCAGAGAAGCCTTTATAAAGGGAAGGTTTGCCTAGGCTATCTACCAATATTCTCTGGAGAAGCCAACATGCACATAGATAAACAGCATGGCAATTCATCCAAAAGGCACATCTTTTTACAAAATCTCTACAGCAGATGTTTCTGTATCATTGAAGTCTAGCATCTCCACAGCATTTTGAACAAACCACAAGTCATGCTCGCTCTCTATATATTTGTCCCTTAAAATTAAGATAATCTTAGCCTGGCTTCCTAGCTCCCTCCCTCCCTCCCTCCCTCCCCTCCCTCCCTATTTTTTGGGGGTCTTTCCCACCAATGGACAAGGCTATCTGTATTTTAAGTTTTGTTAATTGTCATTATTCAATAGATAGAGATGTAAATCAGTGCAAGTAACAACAAGAGATTATCAGGCAGCTAGTCATCAAAACTCAAGACAATGATACAAAAGGCTAAGGAGAGGTGTAGGATGAGAAGGAGAGAGATTGCTCTAAAATTCTTTACTCTCTCACACCCAAGACAAAAACCAACTGATTCAAGAGACAGGATTTCAATATTACAATATATTAAGAATGAAGATCATCAAATACAGTTCAGTTGTAGTGAAAAAAAAAAAAAAAAAGCAATTAAGAGTTTTAGGAGTAACTAGAAAATTAGTAAAATCAAAACTGGAATGTGCATAAACACATATTCATGACATGCTAATTTTTGCTATGATTCTCAGTCTAAAAAAAAAAAAAAGTGCTTTTTTTTGCTTATAGAACACTTACATATAAAGAAAAGAGATGACTGAAGGGGTATCTAGCCACCGATCCCAAAATCATCATTAGGCTGGTGATACCACCTGGTGTTGGTAAGTTGTGTGTTTCATGACCTACTCTAAGTCAAGCAAAACCACTACACTCACTGAAATAACTCATTCTACATGCTGTCTTGAATACGGCCAACTGCCAGGGGATATGCAACAATGATTCCTACAGAAATTTCTAGGTCTTCTAGCAATAAATACAGGGATGAAACTCAAGAGATCCTTTTACCACTGACTGATGGAAGTTTGTGAAGTTACAAAAAAGAATAGAATGCTAACCTCTTGCAGTTTCTGTACTCTTCACTATAAACTCCTTATTTGCCAGTGTTAGAAAACAGAATTGATTAAACCAGTACAATCTTTCTTACATCATCATAATTTATGGAATGGATAATATCAGGAAGTTTAAATAGGGCTCATACAAGATTCTTAAATACTTAAGTAAGAACGAGTTTATTCTATAGATCATTTAAAGATAATAGGACCATACCATAAGTGAATGTAATCATCTGTTAGATAACTGCAAAGAGCCACATTGACATAAGCTCTTCTATAAAGTTCAAAAACAGTTGGCAAAATCTTTGTTGACCTGCATGATGTTGATGTTCTGAATAGGGTTTACCAATACCAGATGGCCACAATTTAGCTTGGAATCTGGGACAGAGCAAGGGAATAAACATCTGAACACCACTGTGAGCAGATCAGCAACAGAAAAGGGAGGGCATAGAATTGTAAGCATAGTTTTAAGCTGGCATATAATTGTTTTCTGGGCTTCTAGTCCCATATCTTTGAAGTTTTAAAGCACTACAGTAAAATAATAAAAAATACCCAAAAAGTATGCAAAAAGAATGGAAATTACCTCTGTATAAGAAACTAGTGAAAACTTAAGTCCTTGTCTGGAAGTATTACAAGTCTTGGGTATTTTTGTTGCTAGAACTTCTCATAGGAATTGAGAAGGATGATGCTGATACTTGGAAAGAGGACAAGTAACTAGAAGTCATCTTAGAATTTGTATATTTAACATGTAGATGACTGCAGTCAGATGAAAGATTTCAAAGCTAACTATGCTAAATTTATTGTAAAACCCTTGTCTCAGCATACTTAGCCATCCATGCCTTATGTGTGATTCTAGAATGGTGCAAAATATCTCTCTCTTCCCCCCCCCCCCATCCC
>NW_020799095.1:70717071-70720950 GCF_003259725.1 Athene cunicularia
TGTATAAGAGACAGCCCCCATCCCGCTTATATTGATCTTGCCCTCTCTCACTCCTAGTAGTTCCCTCTGAGGAAGAAGTGTTGCAGAAGTACCACGCCCTTTGCCAAAGGCATTGCTGTATCTGTTTCTGTTCATTTTGAAGGCAAATAGGTAGGGAGGAATCAGCTAAGATCTCTACAATGATAAAACACTGTCATTTTGATTAAATTCTTATCACAAAAGCAGTCCCCTCCTTTCCAAGAGTTTTGATGTCATCGGGGCTCCCACTTTTCAAAGGATTTCTTAACAACAATTGGGATAAACTTGGAAAGATATTTACAGTACATAACAAAGTCTTGCCTTGCCTTACATTACTCATTTGGAAACTGTAATTTAGAATCAAACCTATGAGTCACCAGCATAAGATTTCATTTTTATCCTTTTCCAAATTATAGAAAAATTTCAACTTTCTATGTTTCCTTTGACAAGCATCTCTGCTTAAAACTGCCAGCAGCACCAGTGTTATACAGACACTAGATTGTACAGCTTCCCTTCTTATTGAAAGGCAGCAATAAAAAGTAACAATAGACAATATTTTAGAGAATTATACATTTTGATTTAGATTGTATAAAAGACATCAGAATTTTGAAAAACCGGGATGCTTACAGGGATTTTTGCTTATTCATTTTAGTAACACAGGGAAAGGGACAAAAGAAGAAACATTGTAAACATACAACAAAATCATCTAAAATAATTCTACTGTTTAAGATAGTCTTAGAAGAAAATATTTTAGTATTTCATCTAGAAAAAAGTATGCAAAAAATTAATTTCCATTTAGGATTTTTGTGCATAATAACATTCATGTTCCTTCTTCTAGATCCTTCTAGATGTTTTTGCATACCAAAAGTAACTATGTGAACCTGTCATTTTAATGAAGAAGAAAAACCACCACATCAAAAATACAAAATTCAGAATTTTGAAAGGTTACATGGAGAGGTATACTCATTGACATTTATAAGTCTGGTTTCCTATACCCATATATCATTAATTTACTCACAAATGCACATAGCCATAATGCCTCAAGATCTTGGCAATAAAACCAGATTTCTGTATTATTTTATTTTCCTCACCCACTGTCTGGAAAGATAACACAGTGAATCTAAATTTTGCATAGAGTTTTCACTTTCCCTATAGCGTCACAAACTCCTACTTTTGCTGTTGTCTTAATTTTGCTTGGGAAGAAAAGAGAAAAGCTCCAGGAACTAAATTATTCATTCTTTTCTAGTGAAACACCATCTTTGAACTTTCTGATGTTGCCTGTCTTATATCTTATGACAGTCTGACAATATGCAATAAATGCCTGGAGAGGGGTCACAAGTCAGCAGCAGAGCACCTCAAGAGCAGCACAAAGGAATTCCAGCCAGAAAGTCAGCTTCATCAGGGGCCCAACTTATCTGCCTCTATGCAAATACACATAGCATGAGGAATAAACAAGAGGAGCTAGAGACATGTACATGCCTGCAGGGCCACGATCGTATTGGCATCATGGAGACATGGTGGGATGGCTCCTGTGACTGGAGTGTTGGAATTGAAGGATACAGGCTCTTTAGGAAGGACAGGCAGGGGTGATGAGAAGGGGTGTGTGTGTGTGTGGGGTGTCTCCCTCTATGTCAATGACCAGCTGGAGTGCATGGACCTCTGCCTGGGGATGGACGAGGACCTGACAAAGAGCTTATGTGTCAGAACTAAAGGAAGGGAGGGGACAGGAGACGTTATACTAGGAGTCTGCTACAGACCCACCGAACAGGAAGACAGAGTGTATGAGGCCCTCTACAGGCAGACAAGACCAGCCTCATATTCACAAACCCTGGTCTTCATGTGGGACTTCAACAACCCTGATATCTGTTGGAGGGACAACACAGAAGGGTATAAGAAATCCAGGAGGTTCCTGAAACATGTTGACAGCAACTTCCTTTTCCAAGTTTCAGAGGAGCCAGTGAGGAGAGGTGCTATGCTGGGCCTTGTTCTCACCAACAAGGAGAGGCTGGTGGGGAGTGTGAAGCTCAATGGCAACCTTGGCTACGGGGACCATGAGACAGGGGAGCTCAGGATCCTTAAGGCAGTGAGAAAGGCACACAGCAAGCTCGCTACTGCAGACTTCAAGAGAGCAGACTTTGATCTTCTCGGGGATCTGTCTGGCAGAGTAATGGCATAAAGCCATGGAGAGAAGAGGGGCCCAAGAAAGCTGGTTAATATTCAATGATTACCTCCGCCAAGCTCAAGAGTGATGCATCCTGTCAAAGACGAAGGCAGGTAAGAATGCCAGACCTGCATGGATGAACAAAGAGATCATAGACAAGTTCAGGCAGAAAAAAGGAAACCTACAGAGGGTGGGAGCAAAGACAGGTAAAAGAAATTTTTACAGTGCTGAACTGCATTTTTGCCTCATAATCTTAGAGATTGTCAAAATACTTTAATAATAGTATTCAGGTCTAATATATTGAAAAATCAAGAGAGAAAAATAAGAATGACACTTACACATGTATATAAATCCATCCCTATTCAGGAAATTATTTAAATCTATTCTTAAATCCTTTTCTAAATTGGGCCTTACCAGACAGCTACGTATCAGTGGTGTATCATGACTATTTTAATGTACCTCATAATTTAAAAAAAAATAATTTTGTTTTTAGATTTTAATTTACTTAAATTTGATTATTTGAGAAGATTAAGACAGAAAACATTCAACTGAATGTTTCAGAAAAGCAATCAAGGTATGTATATAAATACTATGAAGGAGATTAAGCGTAGTTTTAGAGCTCTGATATTTTTACCACCTGTAGTTTCATACTTTGGTTCATGTATGTTCCTAGACCTAGACACAGAACTAACATTACTCCACCTTGCTACCAAAGAAAACCTACATTCTATTAGGAAACTGTTCAACATTTTATGAAATTAAGCTCTGTATTTATAATAAATGTATCCAGTTATACACTTGTAACATAACCATACTCCAAAATTCTCTCCAAGCATGTTCCCAATAATGCATTTTCTCCTGGAAACACAGATGAATTAAATCTGAGGCTGCAAACAGAAATTACATTAATCCATCTTGTAGCTTACAGTAATGTAAATTTCCTAACCTCCTCATTTATATTGCTACAAATGTCTCATTAATTTGTTATGCCCTGAACTTTTGTTCTTTATACTGCATAAGAGCAGAGGAGTAGATAAACTACATGCAGTGTATCAAGAGGAAGGAGCAAATTATACATTTGACAGTTTCTAAGTGATTTCCACATTTTCCATTTATGTATTTCTGCTGCAAGTTATCACTTAGGCACTAACACTTCCATTAAATTTTCAAATGGGCTTTCTCTCTGTATAGAGCTTGTGGAAATGAAACAAATCATCTGTTACATTGTTCAGATTGGTTGCGTCTAAGGTCTGTTCCCTGTTTTATACTGGTATATTAAATTCTGGAAGAAGGAACTTCACCATGCTTGTATTCTTCCTATTATTGTGTGACTGCAACAAACAGTAAAATAGTACGTATTTATGAAGATTTATCTGGAAATGAATAAGAATTAAGGTATCTTGTCTACAAAACCACTTTATCATTTCATCTTCAATTAGTAAATGTTAAAATAACATGTTGTGTGGCTGGAAGGCTATTATTCCACACCTGCCCGTTTTGAAGACTTCAGTGCTTGTTTTGAAGTTATGCTGGTCAGTATCAGACACAAGACATGGACTAGCTTAAAGTGGGGTTGGCAGTGACTATATGAAGCTACTATTAAAGGCATGAAATTTTGGAGCAGTCTACTAAAGGAATGCTTAGTATTCCTTCTCTAAAAATTCACGAAAGATGGGTTGGAACTTTATATATATATATAT
>NW_020799095.1:70721000-70818557 GCF_003259725.1 Athene cunicularia
ATATATATATATATATATATATATATAAATCTTTTGGGGCTAACATGTCTGATTCTGTTGCACCACAAAAGTTTAGAACAGATAATCCCAAAAGAAACCATTACACTACCTATTACTGTGATATTATTTAGTCATCAGTAAAATCTCATTTAATTTAGAGAAATAATTTTAGTAGTGGTTTATTTGTGGTGATTCCATTAAAAGCGCTAAATATGCTACAGACTCCCACTGTTGTACATCAGTACCACAAGCCTCAAAGGATTCACAGATTTATATTCGCTGCAGCACAGAAACCAGCATAATTTTGCGTTTTCATGTTTCTACCACATACCTTTTATTTTCTGAGAAAAATATTATTAGTATTAAATACCTTCCTGGTATACCTGAAAAGGGAAATCAAAACAGTATGAAAGCCTCTTCCTAACACTAGAAAAATGCACATAAAAGCATAGCATGAACTCAAACTCTTTGGAGAAAGTTACACATAAAAGAACACATAACATCACCGTCATGACTGAAAAGCTATATGCAGAGTATAATCTGTACTTACAGGGAAAGGTTGTATCATTTTCTCTTATATTCCATCAGTGATGGAAAATTTATAATTGTAAAATGTTGATTATTTCCCTAAGTCTGATCAAAACATTCCAGTTGAAGACTAACAGTCCACACCAAGCATCTAGAAGAATGACTGCAAATGCCATGTCTTCATCTCAAAAAACAAAGTGATGCAAGTATGATATAACAAAAGGAGAATGGAAACTTCTGAAGAAACTTTCTTGTTCCTTATTTTCTGGAGGCATGAAGAGTGATATGTAAAATAGTGTTTTCTGTGAAATGTTTAAGAAAGTAGTAAGATACCATTCAAACTAACAATTTACAGACTTCTTACGAGTAATTCGGTCAGCTTTTTCTTCAGTCTTCTAGGGATGATCTGCTTCCTTGCTCAACTGGGCACTGCAACAGACTGTATTTGGCCACTGATACTCTTTGCTGCTATGGGAGCAACTATGTAGATGTCTTACAGTCACAACTGATGTCACTTTATTTCATAATGTCGTGTCCAGTAAACCAGCAGCAATTAGGCACCATACAAGATATTGAAAAAAATTGTCATATTCAACTTGAAAAATAGAGTGCTGACAAGCACTACTCTCATGGTCAGATATGATGTGTCACTGATCCCTAATATGATGCTGAACGTTCAGAATTCATTGACATCCACAAGTATTAGAGTCTAATACCAACTTCTGGAACTTCTGATCTTTTCAAGTAACAGAAATCATTATACTTCAAACACAAAAAAATATTACACTTCTACAGTTGACACATGAATAGGTCCTAAACTACTGGCACAACAGAAACTATTCCTTTCTATAGACTGTGTTCAAGCAGTAGAAAGAATCCTCACTCAAAATGTAACAAGTTTTATCTTCTTAAAATGCTATTATCTCCAAATGCAACTATACGGCAGGGTAGAGGAGACATATAAACTGAAATTGCAATGAAGGGTTTGGAAGGAGCTGAAGGACAGTGTGAAAGGAAATGATCTTTAACTATTCACAGAATCTGAACCTTTCTGTTCAGTATATTAATAGTTGCTCATTCACAAGTGTGATTAATGTGTTCTAAATAACTACTGGCAAGAAAGATTAAGAAGATGGATAATCAGCTCTTACACAGGTAGGAGAAATCTTCAGGAACACATCTAGATATGAAGCCCATTCATCTGGATGAATACCTGTATCAAACTGCTTCTAATAAAGTGTAAGATTTCAGACAAATTTCTCTTTAGAACTATAACTGCCAATTTATAGTAAAATAGTAATGAATGCAGCTGTAATACTTTGAATATCAATGTATTTACTCAGTTATGTAAAATACTCTATCATTCCCCTGTAAGAGAATCACCAAAGAGGGAAAAGACTTATGATCATTTGCTAGTGCCACACTGCTATTCCACTGTTTGCATTTGGCTTACTATAGTTTAAAATCTCCTTATAGCTCGCATTCCATTACATTTTTACAGAAATATTTCCACATTCATATAATTTTCTCTACAAATAAACTGCATTTTTTCCTAAGCTCACAGTTACTCCAAATTCTTGTCATTTTAGTTTCCTCTCCTATGTACTTACCTGAATTTCTTACCTAACATACCCACCCCATAGTACTACAGCTATTATTCTTTTGGTCCTTCCTCTCTGCACTCTTTGAGTAACATCAGACTCTAATCTTAGCAACTCTTACATGCAGGTGGATGACCTTGGATCAGGTTTACCACTAAATCTCTTCTATTTTGAAAAAGAATACATAAGAAAGTACATAAACTAGTCATGCATGATAAGAAAAGCAAAACAAAGACAGAGGTTAGAGAGCTCAAGGATTCAAGAGGAAATCTACAGCTATGAAAAGGCAGACAATGGTAAGCAAAAAAATATCGGGAAATTGAAACATACTAAAAACAGCCATGCTGAGCATCAATTGACATTGAACATTGGCCCATTTCAGGGAGCAATATAGGCCAATGTCCCCTAATCTAAGACTGACTGGCTAGCAAAGACTCATTATGAGCATATTAATGGACATGTTAACTAGGCTAAGCCCTAGTAACTCATTAGTTCCTACTATCTGCTCTGTGTGTATGAACCAATAAATGTTTGTACTATTCAGCTGTATGTATCTTGTTTACATAATTTCTTTCACCTGGTAAATGTTGCCAAATCTAAAATAACTAAAAGAGGGAAAATTACACTGCAGTAGACTCATGCTTTGGAACAAGCTCAGAAAATGGGAAAAGATTACTTTTTCTATCAGAGACGTCTTCCTGTCTTTTTCTGCTTCCAAAAGTAACTGGACATTTTTGAAATTTCTGACTGTACAAAATAACAAACTTTGATAGCATGGGTTAAAGACTCACAGAAGTCATCAAGATCATCCTATAGTCCTAATGATGATCATAGTGCATTTGCACCATTCTCACATAGTAAAAACCAAAACAAACCACATTGCTCCATCCTTTGAGAAGCTATATACAGCCAGATTAAGATCTCTGCAGTGTCTGACTGTGTTCTCTACAGCGTCTGGCTTTCAGGTACAGAATGAGGCTTCGATCATATATTTAAAAATTGCCATCCATCTATTTAAATGAGAAAGTTGGGTGGAATGTGACAGTTCCTGACATGAGCATTTAATTTTCTGATGTTTATGCTATTCTCACATTCTTTTTTACAAAAACTTCCAACCATGTTTAGATTTTTCTCTATGAATGTGAGAATTTGCTCCTTCTGTAAACATGTCTTATAAAGGTTTGAATAAAGCAAGAAACAAGGAGAAAAAACGTGGAAAAATCTTTGCCATTCTGGCAATCCTGTGCTACTCTGAATCATAGAAGAGCTCACTGCAGCGTTAACAGTTTTAAAAGGAGCTCGATAATCTTGTGCACTTCTCTGCTGTATTATTACTATATGCACTCTGTTTAAAGTTTAATTTTAAAAATAATTATCCCTTATTAAAATCTCCCAAATTACATTAGTGCTGGTCATGCAGAAAATTACTTTGCTGCAGGAAACAAAACCATCTAATATAATCACTTCTGTTCTATAGATGAAAGAAAATTGGTTTAATCACACTGCAAAATCTTAGAAAGGAAGTACTTTGTTTACTAAACTGAACTGTGAAGAAAAAGAAGAGGACTTAATGCTTGTGACTCACACAGTTTTCACTAGTTTCTTGAAACTAGGAAGTGATCTCCCAGGTCTCTTTGGCGTGGTTTCTTTAGGAACATCTAAATTAAAATTAAAATAAACATTTGTGTCAGAACTATGAAAACTTTTGAAAGAACATGAATACAATGATCTTATTTACAATATGTATTTTTAACATTTCCATTCATGCATTTTTTCCAGGATTTTTTTTTTTTTTTTTTTTTTTCTTTTTTCTCTTACCTCACTGCAAGATTGATGAAAGGAAGAAAGACCATGGAACATGCCTCAGGGCAGACAATAATAATTATGAACTGAATTCCTACATTTTTTATACTCTATTGATCTGAGAAATTTTTGTATTGCCAGAAGTAGGTGCCACAATAAGCAGTAAAATCACTTAAAGAAACTGAAAATTATGGTACTATAAGACTTGTTTATTTTAACCAAGATAAAGTAATTTTTGTGATGTCAAGGCTGAATTTTCAACCTTTTCTTATCTTATTCTGCCATAATATTAAGGCTGGAATTCTCCATGTCTCTTTTCTTCCTCTACACTGACCTACTTCACAGGCTGGAGAAAAGTTTAGTTGGACATAAGGAAGCCTTAGTCAACAAAAATCATATATATTCCACAACAAATTCCTGATCCGGACACATATATTAGGGCTGTGAAATGGTTAAGCCATCTGCTAAAAAGCAGCCAAAGGGAGGCTGCTTCACAAGGGAGGATGAGGTAGGAGATTCAGATGCTCACAGCACAAGCAGTGCCCTCCCTCATAAGGTGCAGCCTGGCAAGACCCAAGCAGGGCTGAACTGGGGACAGCAATCCATCCACAGTCCCAGACAAGGTGAGGGAATGACTCAGGGCTGGGGTCCATTCAGGGATTTTGCTCAAAAGCACCAGAAGTCAAGACTGGGCTCAGGGACACCCGCAGCTCAGCTCAGGCCTGGTTGGAGTGCCCCAGCCTGGCAGACCTGAGCTCAGACTGAGCTCCCGGACCAACAGGCAGAGAGTGCCCGGGTGGAGTCCCCAGGTGAGGCTGGCAGGGCAATTAGAGCCTACTGGTACATCCCACATCACAACACCACCACAGTGAGCTCCTATGATTGATGTGATGGAATTAAGACCTCACATGGACCATTCTGAGTATATTTTCTCCATCTAATTTTAGTTCATGAACCATGACAGCAACTCTGCAGGACATCTCCCATTTAACATCTTTATTAGTGCCCTGGAAGAAGTGGCAGAGCTCACTCTCAGAGTTCACAGGTGACACCAAATCCAGGAGAGCGAGCCAATAATAATAGGAATGAGCCATTCCTATGTACCTAATCAAGCTGGAGGAACAGGCCAACAGAAAATTTATGAAATCCAGCAAGGACAAATGTCAAATGTTGCCACTGGGCAGGAGGCACTGGTGTGAGGATGCAGGCTGATACCTGCCTGTGTGGGAGCAGCTCACAAAAGAACCTTTTTAGTGTCTCATGGATTTGTTTGTTTTTCTAGTTTTTGTTCTTTGGGGTTTGGTTGGTTGGTTGGTTTGTGATTTTTTGTTTTATCTCAATAGCTTGGTCTAAGGTTACTTAATTGAAAATATGAACTACATCAGCTGCCTACTGATGGGTGAAAAGATCTGATGTATACTATGTGGATTAATAAATATCAGTACAGTCTTCGCTGGTACAAGTCTGTCAGCTTCAATAAAAATTCAACACAGGAATTTTTCACCCACTGACAATATAGTAGATTTCTCAACTCTTGGAATAAACTTCACCAAAGAAAGTACAAATGCTCCTTCAGGAAGGATTTGGAGGGAATTTCAGATTTTTATAGTTTCTGCACCTCTAACATCCCTTATCTCAGCACTTTTAGCCTTTCTGTTTCCAATGCTGCTAACTAATGGAAAACCACTGGTGGACAATGGGTTGGCTGCAAAGAGGTCATATATGAGAAAGAAAGGTATCTACATACTTTGACCACTGGCAAAGTTAACTTGTATCAAACTGCCTTTTAGATGTACTATTGCTACTTCAGAAGTCACATACTGAAAGGGTGAGACTGTTAAATAGATTATTTTGCAAAGGTAAGTTGTACTAACCCCCCTAAGACATTTAAGTATCAGATTGGTAATAAAAACTGATGATAAAGGTTTTCAAGAATATTCTTTCAATAAAATTTTAGGAGTTCAGTGAAATGTGACTGCTACCCCTCAATAAAGTACTGCTAGAATTTCTGTATTAGTACATAACAATTGAGAAGTTTTCAGTAATTTCAAGGGAAATTGATATGAATACTTATAATGTTAAACATGGCATATTATTAGATATGGAGACCAAATTCTCTTATTACTAAACGATTGCTTAGTTGATTCCAGTAGACTTTTACTCACTGATTTACATTGTCTCTAAAAGTCATTGTTAATTTAGCCTATGCTAGAGGACTAAGCTGTCTGTAAACCAATCCTTTTTTTTTAAATGTCATCTCTTCATGCTATATGTTTTTCATCACTTAATGTTTATATTTGCTATTTAGGGAGAATGATTACTTAATGAAGGCTGAGTTCTTTCCTGGACATTAAATATTTTTCCTTCTTACAATGATCAGCAAGTGATAATTTATCATCACACAATGGGCACTGCACTTCTAGTATGGATCTTAAGGTACATTATTACCCATGTTAAAAATCATGTTCAGGATTGCACAAATTTGTAGAAAAAATCTAATAAGAAAATTATATTTCTCAAAAATGAGACTTGCAAACAGGAAGCATTTTAGTTCACAAAACCCCAGTATTTTATTATATTGAGAATTTTCAATTAAAAAAAAATATGAATTGGGTTAAGTAGTGCTTTGTGAGGTAACTACGTCTCATTAACTATGATTGTCAAAGTTGCAATTTGCTTTGTTTTATTATGTGGTGGAAATTATAAATCAGTATTATTTTCAATAGACTAATACTGGGTATTAGTACATTTTTGTAATTGCAGTCACTGCTCATACTGTATAGGTAATTGATCTGTAGACTACAACTAGCAAAACTGTGAAAAGCCACCCTAGCAAGAAAACAGAGAGAGCTAGGTTTTGTGGAATATTGTCAAGCCCAGAATGTATTATGTTGAAACAAGAGCTAACTCTTAGCAGCAGCAACAGGAAACCCAATTTCTATTTTTCAATAGCTCAAATTTTTTGAAAACATTTCATGCTAGAGGCCAAATATCACAACTTTCATGTTTTCTGTAAATGGAAATCCTTTCCCAGACCTTCATAGAGGAACAGAAACATAAATTTTCCAAAGGAAAAGATGTTCTTTCTAAGATCAGACAAGTGCTGTCTAAAATTGAACTTGCTTGTTGTCAGTTCATGACTGGTCAGCAGCAAGGAATCTAGTAAAAATTATGTTAGTTTTAGGCAGGGAGGTACGTAGCTCTGGAGAAATACATCTCTGGAAGCCATGAGACTCCTGGACTAGAAGATTTTTCCTTAGTAGTTCTGAAAGTAAATTTTCCAGTGTGAGAGTGGTGGCAGCATGACTTCAGGAACCTGAAGCTAAATTTTCAAAAATTGCCTGCCAGACTGTGGTAGACAGTTCTATTAAATTTTCATCAAACTTAGCATTTTATTATGACATGCTCCATATTTGAAATACTGTTGCCTAGCTGGAGAATAGTATTCCTTCCACTGGTTAGAATTATCCACACTTTAAAAAAAGGATATTTAGTACTGACTTTTTAATAATGGAACTGGAACTATGCAGAACCCATGGACATCTTTAAAACATTTCTTATGTAGAAAAGTGTAGGGAGAGGTGCTCAGAAGATCTCGTGATGTACAGGAAGAACAGGGAACTAAAGTTCTCACGATGTACAGAAAGGTGTATATAAAGCAATTGCACAGTTAATAAATTGAGCAAATAGTAACCACCATATTGGCGTTTGTGCTTTTGTTCCCATGAAGGTTTTAACCTCCTGCAAGGGATAGCTGTGATCTGAGCGCCACATGTCTGTGGATTGGCAGGTAGAAAAAAGACAGCTAATACCTTACCACAACAAATGGTGACTCCAGTGTACGGACGGTGACAGTTGGCGGTACATGGCAGGAGGTGAAGGAGCTCCATGGCGCGCCATGGAGCTCACAATCAAGGTATTTAAAATACGGGGAAGACAACATAAGACTTCTATGAAGTCGAGTGCTTTAAAAGCTATGCTACAAAGATTATTAAAGCTCAGCATTTTGGCCAAGCGGATGGATTGTATGAAGTCAGAGCTGTGGCCTCTAATAAAAGCTGATTTAACAGAGCAGGCAAAATTGGGAAATCCAGAGCACTTGATGACTTGGGATAAGGCAAATGCATTGATGAAAGCCACCCAAGCCAAACAACATGCATCTAAGGATGCACATAAGGGATTGCAAGGTTTCTTAGAAAAAACTACTTAGACAAAAAACCTTGCAGATATTTCCTCTAAGGAGGAATCTATCAAGCTAGGGGCGGCATGGCCCATAGAAGAAAAACCCCCTGACAAGAACAAAGCAAGGAGCGGAAATAGCACTAGCCCTTCTGGTCTGCCCCCCACCCTGTATATCCTCGGGGAACATTACAAAAAGCAGAAGCCGCAACACAACTGGCTGACCTTGAGGAGAAATGGAGAAAGCAAAATGCAACAATGGAAAGAAGAAATGCAGGCAATTCAAAAACAACAGGAGAGCGAAAAGGGGTGGCCCCAGCTGGATTCCCTGATCGACTGGCTTCTGGGTGCACCCCCTCCTTTGGAGGAGGTGGCGCCCTGGATCGTGGCAGGGCCTTCTGACCCTTGTACAAAAGAAACGAGCAGTCACTTCACTCATTGGCGAGATCAAAAAACACAGGCGGAGCCAGATGACGAATCAGACAGCAGTGGTCCGAAATCTAATTAAATGGAAAAGGGAGAAGCAATGCCAAAAAGGGAGGAGAAGAAACCGGAGGAGGATATGACGAAATTGCTAGCGGAACTGACAGCAGCGGTGCAAATAGTGGCAGCCTCCGCCCAAGAGAACAGATGCTTGATTGTGGGTGGAGCTACTTCTTCTTATTTACAAAAACACCCTGCTGATTGGCAGCTCATAATGAAAGAGTGTGTGATGTCAGGCGTGAAGCTTGAACCTACAACCATACATGCTTACCCGGTTAGGTTGATCCCAGGAATGGGGGCTGGCCTCCTTCAATACCCCACAGGCAACCCCCACAAATCAGAGGCAACTTTTCCTATACTCCCCAAGTCACAATCAAATATGCCCACAATTGTCCACAGGAGGTCACTCTGAGCCAAGAAACATGGCTCTCATTCTAGATTGTAGTGAAAAGCCCATGGTCACCATTTGCATAAGACAGCCTCGCCCAGGAAGAACAGAAGAAATAGTGCTACAGGCCATGATTGATTCAGGAGCTGATATAGCAGTAGTGGGCAAAAAATGGTGGCCAGGGCAGTGGGAAACTACATTTGGGGGATTTGTGGCAGGTGTCGGAGGAGAAAAAACAGTGTACAAAGCAATCACCGACACAACATTTAAAATCCAAACCAGAAAAAGGGGGCCTTGATTGTGATACTGAAGCCTATAGTATTAGCAAATTTCCAGGGAGTTTTGTTGGGCCACGACTGCATGCAACAAATGAAAATTGGCATTACAAATTTAGATTAGAGGCCACTGCCGAGCACATACCACCCTTAAAACTTACATGGTTAACTTCTTTACTGGTGTGGGTCGAGCATTGGCTGCTTAACTCAGTAAAACTAAGTGCACTTCAACAATTAGTGGAAATAGAAGTACAGGAGGGTCGTTTGGAACCCTCTACAAGCCCTTGGAATGCTCCTGTGTTCGTTATCCAAAAGAAAGATAAGACTAAGTGGTGCTTACTCCATGACCTCAGGGCTGTAAATCAACAGATGCAGGCAATGGATGCCCTGCAACCTGGATTGTCCTGGGGTTCCACCATACCGAAATATTGGTCCATTCTGATTATTGATAACAAAGATTGTTTTTTCAGCATCCCTTTACATCCTGCCAACAAACAAATATTTGCTTTTACTCTGCCTTCTGTGAACCTCGCTCAACCAGCTCAGCGTTGGCAATGGACTGTACTGCCTCAAGGTATGTAAAACTCACCTGTCATTTGTCAGCTGTATGTGGCCAAAGCCATCGCACTGTTGAGAGAAGGTAAGACTGACCATCATGTGGTACACTATATGGATGACATATTATTAGCAGCACCTACAGAACAGCAAGTGGAACACCTGTTCCAGTGTGCCAAAGCCTTGTTGCAACAACATAATTTGAGCATTGCCAAATCCAGCGAGTTACACAATTACAATATCTGGGCATGACTTTAGCTGGGAACGACATAAGTCCACAACCAATAGTTCTTGCTCCAAACATTGCCACTCTTCAAGACGTTCAGAAATTAGTAGGAGCCTTGCATTGGCTCTGCAGCTTTATCTGTATTCCCTTGGGACTTATGCAACCCTTTTATGAATTGCTGAAAAAACACTTGTGGGAACCAAGGAAACTCACAAATCAGTGTCAGGACATTTTAACTCTTATACAAGCTATTTTACAACAACAGAGACTTTTGCAATGATGGGATCCAAAACAGCCAATCACAGCAGGGTGCTTTATTTCTGAACATGGCACAGTAGGCATCCTGTTTCAAGGCATGGACAGCAAGCCTGTGCCTTTAGCCTGGGCTTACCAAAATACCATCAAGGCCGCCTTTGTTACCATATTCGCTGTTATAGCAGACCTTACGGGGCACCTACGTAATATGACCCATCAACACTTTGGAAAGGAACTTGACACAATACTTATCCCCTGGAAGCAGCAAGTGTGGGACAACATAGTTACGCGTTCAGAAGACTTACAATGTATCATCTTTGACTTTCCAGGCTCCATAATAACTGGAAAGGGTCTACAATGGGTTACACACCTGAAAACACTTCAGGTACAACTTACTCTACTTCTAGTCATGCACCCTCTTAATGGCACAACATACTTTACAGATGCCTCATCACAATCGCAAACAGCTGCAGTTGTATGGAAAGCTGAAGGACGCTGGCAAAAGAAATTGTGGACTCTAATAAATTGGTACAATGGTTAGAAGCCAAAGCGGTCCAGATGGCACTCCAGCAGGAAACAGAGAATCCAATTAATATTGTTACAGACTCTTTATATGTTTATAAACTTGTACACAAAATGACAACAGTAGGATTTGTACAGACAGAAGCGTTAACTTTACTTGATGATGCTCTACAACAAAGCATAGGACAGGCCTTTCTTACACATGTGAACAGTCACCAATCCCTACCTGGTCCAATTGTAGAAGGCAATCGTAAGGCTGACCAGGCGGCTTGTGGTGTATGGTCACTAGATGCTGCAAAGCATTTACATGCCTTTCTACACCTTGGAGCAAAAGCCTTAGGAAAAACATGTCATATTTCTCTGTCACAAGCAAAAAACATAGTGGAACTTTTACCCTACTGTCAAAAGGGCCCATTGTGGGAGGCAGGTGTCAATCCAAGGGGTCTCCCAATCAGATATGGCAAACTGACATAACAGAATGTGACCTACTAAAACCAAATAAATACCTCATAGTAACCATCAACACCTTTAGCTCTACAATATTAACCACAATGGCTCGCAAACAAACAGCTAGACACGTTATTATTCATTGGGAGGGCATCATTGCCTTATTAGGGAAGCCACAAGAAATCAAGACAGATAATGGCCCTTATTTCATCGCTAAATGTACCAAAGAATGGTGTGCATTATGGGACATCAAGTTAGTACATGGCCTTCCTTACAACAGTCAAGGACAAGCAATAGTAGAACATGTGCATCGCACCCTAAAAGCAAAACTACAACAGCTTGGAGAGGGGGAAGGTCATAAGGGGACAATACCCATAGACTGGCAGCAGAATCTTTTGTCCCGGGCCCTTTATGCTTTAAATCAGTTAGAGGTGACGAGTCCACACCTTCCCTGTGGAAACACTTTATGCCAAATCAGGCAACAAAAAACTATATTTTGGTTCAGATCAAGGAACCGGGAGTGATAGCATGGGAATTGGGCTGGTCGCTGAGAGTTTGGGCGTGGGTACGCAGCAGTGGAAAAGGATGGTTTAATTAAATGGATACCTGCACGATACATAAAGCCTGAAATAACCATTTCTTAAAAGTTTTTGTAGATTTTCTGTGGTCTTTGGCTACTTGGATCTTTCGCTAGATGAACCATCTTGCCTAGACCCAACATAGAGGTAACTATAGCAAATGAGACAGGAAAAAGACCCTTTTGTCTATCTATGGCAACGCCATCTGATCTGTTCAAACATGTCTATTAAGAGTTCCATACTTTAACCCATAAGAGTTTATTGAGCTGGTATCAAACGATAGTTGCGCAAAGATGACCTTTTCACAGGTCAACACCAGTGCCCAAAATATTAATTCTGGTGGCAACACCACAACCATTTGGCAAGGTCAAATTAGTGGATGGTGAAGGGATGTGGTACAAATAGGACCATTTTCTTTAATAACTCGGGGAAGAAGTTATGCTTGTGTGTTCACAGGTCACAGTCCCTGGTGATTACTGGCAAGGTGTGTGCAACCATACCTGAGGCATGAGAGGCAGCCAGGACTCAGGAGCCAGCTGTGGTTGCTGTGGATGCCCCTGTACCAACAGTTTGCAATTCTTCAACTGATAATTTAAGCAGAATGTCTGGGTAATGTTTGCAACTGCAACAGGACAAACTACACTACAGTTGCCAATTCTTTTAAGAGAAAATGCTAACAGTAATTGCAACCCCTTAATGAGATATATAGGCTTACTAGTCACTAGTGAAAGATGTAGTTTAGATAGAATGTAGTTATTAATAAGGATGAAATGCTGTAAGAATGTGCATATTCAACTTTGTTTAACAATATTAAGAATTAAGAACTCAAAGTGTTTAACCTTATTAGAAACTCCCTTGGTTTTCCCCCTTGAGTAGTGGCCAGGCTCTGGGTGGAACCCAACAGGAGGATGAAATCAGATGTTTCTGCACAAAGAAAAGTGCCAGTTATTTTGGCCTGTTGATTTAGAGGCTGGAGCTGCTTGCAGCGATGTTGGATGCCTCACCTATGGATGGACGCATCGCGTAGGATTTCCAGTTTGTGAGGAAGAGCACTAAATTCTCACTGCATCCAGGGTTCCCTAGCAATTCCGGATCCGAATGTTAGTACTCCTATTAATTGTGTTGCTCCGTATTTTCCTTACTGTTTATTTTTATAGTATTTAGTCATATCCCTTAATTATAAGTAGTGAAATTACGCTACCCTTTTATCTAGTAATTGTAACTGCTGTATTCTTTCAGCCTTCTGTGTAACTATTCTAAGCATGCGGTGTTTTCGAAGTTTGTCTAACCCTTGATTGATACAGCTCTCAAGTCTTGCAGGTGCTGCTGCAAAACAAAGACAGATGAGACCTAGGAGGCATCGGCCTTATACAACCTCTGACACATGGTTGGTAAAGCATGGGGAGGGGGAAGTGTAGGGAGAGGCGCTCGGAAGATCTTGCAATGTATGAGAAGAATAGAGGTGCATGAAAGATCTCACGATGCACAGAAAGAACAGGGAACTAAAGATCTCATGATGTACAGAAAGGCGTATATAAAACAATTGCACAGTTAATAAATTGAGCAAATAGCAACCACCATATTGGTGTTTGTGCTTTTGTTCCCACAAAGGTTTTAACCTCCTTCAAGGGATAGCTGCGATCTAAGCGCCACATGTCTGTGGATTGGCAGGTAGAAAAAGACAGCTAATACCTTACCACAACAGAAAAGAGGGCGGTGGGGATGGGGTGGAATACAAAAAAGGAATTCTGTGTCACTGTTTGATCTAAGATGGGGTAAATCTGATACGTGTTTTTACTGAGTCACTGCCTTAGAGAAAGCTAGGAGCAAAGCTATAGAATACAGATAGTCCATTACTGGGTTTAACTCTCTTAACATTTTCTTCTGACTATTGACTTTTGGGATTTGCAAAATACATAAACAATTGATCAATCTGAGAGTCTTCTTAAATATTTTATTCTGAGTGATCAATGTCTTCAATCTTTCATATAGAACAGAAAGTCCCTGCATAGAAGAGCTTCTCTTGAAAAACTCAACTTTCAAGTCATGCTGAAAGAGTGAAACTATGTCACACTGGAGCAGTTAATTTTGCACTTAAGTGTACCCAGAAAATTGATTCTGTATGTGATGCTATCTGTTTTCCCATTTAAAATTAAGTGCCTCAAGCTGTAGATATCTGAACTCATTTTCCAGAAAACTAACAAAATACAGGTTGACAGATTGATTCTTCTTAATGATGGAAAAATATTCCACATACAGACCTGAATTGATTTTTATTTGTTTTTCTGATAATAAAAACTAGATCACTTTTTATCTCCTGACATTGATATCAGGAGATTAATGCAGTTGGACAGTGTCAGAGTTTAACCAGCAGAATGTAACATTTCTGATTTAGTGTGAAATTTGTTGCAGTAAATATGTAAATAGGAAGAAACAAAATAAATAAAAGAAATTAGAAAGAAATGAAAACTGCTTGTAGAAGAAAAAATAGAACATGCTTATCAATATTATACTTCAGTTTTCTTCACTGTATAGCTCAGACCACATCCCCTCACACCCTCCCTGGGAAGAACAAAGGGTTGTGTACTGGTTTAAAAACAAATCTGAATTTTGCGGGGGGGACATGTGGGGGAGTGTTTTTTCAAAATATGTTTTTACTAAATATTTACATAATTTTCATAGGTTGAAGATCAGGAAGGCAATTACCCTACTCCTTATTTAAGAATAAGGTTCATTAAGGGGGTGAACAAGAATTCCACTAATGTCAACTGTAAGTCTGAAATGAAATTTTTTCAGGAAGATCAAATAATGAGCCAATGTTTCTCAGTGTGACAGAGACACTGATGAGACTGAATCTTTATATAAGTCATACAGCACATAGGACAAAAATATATAAACCTTGAAAGTCTGTGGTCTTTAGGTAAGTTATAGATAATAAAACCAATTCTTTATCACTACCTCTCCCTGGGGAGAAAAAACCCTCCAGATTCATACAAGTCCTTTAATCATGAATCTCAATGACAAAGAAACTCAAAAGTCACTGCAGAAATTAAAATGTTTTTATTTCTCTATAGAATCATAGAATCATTTAGGTTGGAAAAGACCCTTAAAATCATTGAGTTTGACCATTTACCCAGCACTGGCAAGTCCATATCCCCAATCACCACATCTACACATCTTTCAAATACCTTCAAAGATGGTGACTCAACCACTTCCCTGGGCAGCCTGTTCCAGTGTTAGTCAACCCTTTCAGTGAAGAAACTTTTCCTAATATCCAATCTAAACCTCCCCTAACACAACTTGAGGCTGTTTCCTCTTATCCTTATCCACTTCCTACTTCTGAAAAGAGACCAACACCTGCCTTATTACAACCTCCCTTCAGGTAGTTGTAGAGAACCATAAGGTCTCCCCTCAGTCTCCTTTTCTCCAAACTAAAAACCCCCAGGTCCCTCAGCCACTCTTCATAAGACTTGTGGCTCCAGACCCTTCACCAGCTTCATTGCTCTTCTTTGGACACACTCCAGCACCTCAGTGTCTTTCTTGTAGTGAGGGGCCCAAAACTGAACACAATATTCAAGGTGCAGCCTCACCACTGCCAAGTACAGGGGAATGATCACTTCCCTAGTCCCACTGGCCACACTGACACAAGCCAGGATGATGTTGACCTTCTTGGCCACCTGGGCACACTGTTGACTCCTATTCAGCTGACTGTTGACAAACACCCCCCGGTCCTTTTTTGTCAATCATCTTTCCAGCAACTCTTTCCCAAGCCTATAGCATTGCATGAGGTTGTTGGAACCCAAGTGCAGGACCTGGCATTTAGCATTGTTGAATCCCCTACAATTGGCCTTGGCCCGTTGATCTAGCCTGTCCAGATCCCTCTGTAGATCCTTTCTACCCTATATTACACCAAATCATTATTGCCTTATCTCTCATCTGCCTCAGCTCTCCAGTTTTCAGTTTTATTTTCATTTCTGCTAGTCACCAGAAAACCAAATTGAAATAACATATTGACCAGTAGGTCAATGAAAATCAGTATTATCAGTGTCACTGCACTTCATGCCATCTTTTCCTCAAATAAATACTGCAAAGCAGGGACTGAAAGGAACATGCGCTTGCCTTAAGGGTGCACTGGAAATGAATGAAGCATTAATTACGTCTTCTGGTATACTCTAGAGAAAAATCACTGAATCAAATCTTAATTCTGTAAAATATCATCACAAAATATCAGGTGTTTTTTATTAGGATATAATAGTAATCATATCAATGGGCTACTAACATACATGTTAAAGCCTGAGTAGATAGCGTACATGAACAGTCTTGAGTCCAGACTAGAAGCTTATTTCTAGTTACTGAAGCATAATACTTGATGGAAGCAATTAAAACAAAAAATTATTTAAAAAACCACTAATATTCTGTTTGTTACCACTGTGAAAACACTTTATGGATCCCATAAAATCATTAGCCACCCACTGACTTCCTGTAAAGCAATTTAATCAAAGCTTAAGGGAAGAATAATAATATTCAGAAACTCAGTGTAAAACCAGGATGATCTCAAACTACAACAATACAAAATTTCTGCACTTTAACAGGGCAAGTGGGAAAAGGAAGATGAAGGAAATCAAACTAATTAGTCTATGTAAAGGTTAGGTACACTGCTTAGAGCAATGAAAAGATTGTTGGTCCTAGGTAAGCAAACATGGGTGTCAGCTGTTTAATACTTTGACACTTTCTTACCCTGAAAAAAGGGAATAATAAATATTGAGCTACCATATTGGCATACTGAAGACAATAAACCTCTCTTAGCAATATCCAGTTATTATTACAAAAATAGAAGGCTGTTCTAACCTTACCAAAGGTTGTAATGCAACCACAAGCTCTGTTCTCAATGTACTAGTTACATTTGAAATCCTGAAGGAGAAACATTTTTCAAAGGAGCTCACTGACCTGCAGTGGGACAACACAGGATTTCTACTGTGGAGGTACCGCTGACCTAGATTTAGACTAAGGATATGTTTCATATGTTGATCACAACTCTACTTCATTAATTCCACCCGTGGGCACAATAATAGGAGAATTTCTTACATGACCACCTCTCAGAGGAGGACCCGTGATTTGAACTTGATTATGTCTGGGAGAATGTATCAGCTGTTTAGGAATACAAACTGAAAACAAACAAACGAACATGTGGCACAGTTAAATGTATCTATTAAATTGAGGATTAGCTCTGAAAAGTCAGTGAAAAAACTATTTCACACCTTCCTCGCTTACATGGCTTCTGAACATACACGAATAGCTTCAGACCCAATGAAGAGCCAGAAGTCACAGTTATACTATGACTCAGAAACCAGGAAAGCCTGAGGATACCTTAACCATTCAAAGTTACTTGCATTAGCAAGAATTGTGTTAAAACTCTCTGGTGTCTGAAAAACAGAGCATGCTTATTGCTTCTCAGGCAAAACAATCCCGCTAAACAACAAAGGTCCCTGATAATCTCATTTGAGGAAAACCCCACTTTTAAAACTTGTACTATTTGCTATTCTGAACAGGACATGCAAACAAGCCATATGAGAAATTTAAGTTGTAAAGTGTTACACTCTGGCAATCTCAGGTACTTCAGAGAAACTTTTTGTGTCTTCAGAGAACTCATTTTGCAACAAGAACAAAAAGGCTAGATACAGAAAAAAACAGAAGGAAATCAGACTGGAGGAGAGCGCTATAGCAAGCCTGACAGAAAATAGAGGCTCTCAAGCAATTCTTCAAGTAGCAGAATACAAGCTATGGTTGACAGAGGAAAGTCTGCAACATGAGATTAAATGGAACATTACCTCCACAATTTGAGCAGGTTGCACCATTGGTTGCTAGGAATACGTTCTTGTAAATAAAGTGAATGGGATGTCAGCAACAATATCAACACTTCTCCCTTACTAGCAGTATCAGCAGCAAATTTGCTTTGAGAAAGCATTAATTATGTCTATGTAAACTAAATGAAGTCACAGTACCAAGTGAATAAAAAATAAACTCTATCCAAACTAGTTCAAGCACTAGTTTTAAAATATTTTCTGAAGAGATTGTCTTAGTTGCATCATTGTAAAAATCAGTACTGTTCTGAGAAAAATCGGTCTGAGTTCACATAAATTAATGAAAACACAACTTGACCTTTGGTTTTACACAGGAAAAAGTTAGAAAAAATCGGATTTTATATTTTTCAGAAAGGATAAATTAGATATGCAGTTATGTACTAGCTAATTTTAGGAATCTAACAGGTGCAAGAATTAGGATTCTACTTAGTAAGACATCTCCAAAATATCTATCAGAATTGTTATTAAAAAGAATTAGAACTTGTATAGTTTTGGAGATGTACCTACAGACACACACACACTACATTATCTATCTATCTATCTATCTATCTATCTATCTATCTATCTATCTATCTAGATATGTAAGCCTTCCCAAATTGATATATGTATATAATATACATAGTTTTAAAAGGAAAAATAAAGTAATAACACTACATGGTATTTAAAACGGTGCTTAGGTGAGGTTGATGATGCTTTTTGTGTTTAAACATTAGAGAAGAGTAAGATGCAGAGTCTGACTCTCAGTAACAGAAGCATTTTCAGCTTGCTGCACCAGATGGGAAACAGGATAAAGACATCCTCAAAGCAATTTTGACTCTTTCTTATTCCCTAAATAATATACACTACCAATGTGTTGCTGAACTAAATACTTCTTAATTTCATTGATGACCTAAACAAACCATATGTGCTCATATCATTACAAGCTCAGAGTAGCAAAACCTGTTTTCACTAGTATGCAAAACTCAGTGCAAATATGGAAGCAGAGGAAGGATAGTACAATATTTCCCTGCGATACTGGAAAATTTGCTGAACAGTGCTCTTTAACAGCAGAATGTTGTATTTTAACAAACCACCAGAATAATTCAAGGCTTCTTTCTACTTGTATGGAAAAGTATTTTCAAAACATCTGAACTCATTTTCCTTCAGAAACTAGTTATGTTATAATGGCTCAATGAGAAAGGAACACAAGACTCCTGAAAATGGTCCCTGTTGTCAAAGGAATGTTTAAAGTAAACAGATTAAGAGTTGAAAAAAAAAAAAAAAAAAAAAAAAAAGTACCATTTCTGTTTCAAAAATGGTAAAAGGAAAAAAAAAAACCCAAACAAAACAAACCACATTCCTCATGCACAGAAAGGAGCACTGGGATCACACTACATTGTATTTCTACCACATAATTAAATGACCTAGTCTTGGAACAGTGTTATTCAAAGCTGTTCCTACTAATGAGCAAGATACACTTAAAAACTGAACCTTGTATGAAAATATCCTTACACCAAAGATTTCTACAAACCAGAAAAATGTATTTATAATTGACAAGAAATTTCTTCTCCTTAAATTTAAAAGGGCAAGTCTGTCTGTCTTCTGAGATCCAAGAGCACCTGTATTTCAGCAGAAAAACAAAAACAAAAACCAAAACTGTGCTCAGGAAGTTGTTTGTTTTAAATCTGTGCACATTTCATTGTAAACTGCACTGAGAATCTTTACTCTGCCATTAGCAACACTATTTCTTTCACTGCGAAAATGATCAGAGCTAAGGAAGACTTTACTGCAGCTTCAGTATTATAGTCAAGCTATGAGAAAACAACAAAAACTTCTCTCAAAGAAGCTGTTTGAAGTTGCTTTTTCTTTACTACAAAATTAGATACACAACAAAGTGAAGCAGAAAGCTCTTTTTATAGGTGAGAATTAATTTCAAAATGACTGTATAAAACTAAGTGTGTGCACTGTGTAAAGAGCACACAACTGAGGGACAAGCTAGACAAAACCAAACCCTTTTTAATCTTGCTTTAATCAAATTAACTGTAATATTGCTATTTCTTTTCATTTTGATGTGAAAATAGATAACTCCATGCAGCATTTAGGTTCTTTCAGCAGCAGTAAGATATAAAAATATAAGTAGGCAACTTGAGTTCAAAAGACAGCTGATTTTAGGAAGTAAACTCATAGGTTTATATTAACAGTCATCTTCTATCTCAATTTCATTTAAATAATTTTCAAGAATTGGCACCTCATATTTCCTGATTTTGTATTTTATTTTGTCTTTACCTCATACCTGTCATGTTAATGCTGCAATATTATTGACATGTTAATTGTGAATATTATGTTAATTGTGAAGTTCTGAAGCAAAATAACTCTGTGAACAGAAAATCTCTTTCTTTAACTCTACTTGATCTCTTGCCTTACACAGATAGTGACATCTGCTGCCATGTACCAGAAATGATCATGAGGAAAATTAAGAAAAAAAATTTTCATACCAGGCCCTACTCAGAACTGAAGGAACACTGTCAGTGGTAATGAAAATTGGGAAACATGGTGGAGTCAGGCCACATTAGGAACAGAAGCAGTTCAGAACTGTATTTCCTATTTTGAGAGCTTTTATCCTTCGGTGTCCCAGGAGAGGGGAAAGGGGGAGGCAAATAATTTCCTTGAAGCTCCACCTATAATGTTCTTGTACACTTTTCCACCTTCAGCATTCTGAAAGGGGTTCTAACACATGGATGCAGGTAATAACAAAAAGCAGCATCTTCACTGGCACAGAATTGCCTTCCAGTTCTATGGATTTAACCATAGTTGTGGTTCAGTTCCTTCCCCTTGTCACAGAAATTGGTTTCACTGACAGGCATAGGGTTAATTCCTTACAAGAATTTCATCAAGTTTGGTAGTATGACTGGACAATTTCATCACTGTTCCTGTTATTAACTGAAAATAATGGCATGGATGGTCCCTGGGTTGAGACTGTCAGCAAAGCATCTATGTATACAAAGAAGGACTCTTTCTTTCTGGGAGAATTTTTTTTTCCTCCCAAAACATAACTGAGGGGGTACTTCAAAATAGCTGGAACGCACAACTTGTCTTTGTTTAAAGCGTCAAGCTCCTGCTGGAAGCTGTTCTAACCCAACATATTGTTTCACTTGGTGTACAGCAATATCTTTGCACCTAATATATGAAGGGAATTATTATTAATGAGATTACTATGCTTAGGATTTTTCACACATTGATAATTTAATTCACTCTGAAAGGAGAAACAGTAAGCTGTAGAACTGTCAAAATACGTGCTATGCCCACTGAATTGATGAAGTACCAAATAAAGAAGGAATCTGCCTCTGACTCTTTATCAGGTTGTATTCCCTAATGCACTGTGACACTCCACGTGAGATGTACTCTTTGTGCTGTTTCTCTGAGTCAGTTCCAGCACTACAAAATAACTGCAAACAGCAACTGCTGTTCAGGAGTGGCAATAGGCTAGACCCAGAGCAGCGACAAGAGGCCAATGCCCAGGTATGTCATTACTTTGTGTTCCCTTCTCAGGATCCACAGTTAGATGCATGATGTGGCCAAGGAGAACAACGAGGGGTTTTATAATCCCGATTCACTCTACCTGGATATTTTATTCTCTTCACAGACAAGAAAATATCAAAGAAGCACATTAAATGGAATATGTCAACATGGAAGTCTACCCTGATTTTGCAGGGCAGGGTAGCTAGCTGACTAGGGGTTAGGAAGTCTCACAGTACAGCAAAGAAGTTAAAATCTTTCCAGAAGTCTAAAGACAAAGCCATGATAAAGAATCCCCCCAGAGGGAGGACTGCTAGAAGGAGCCAGGTAGGCATGGTAGGTGAGTAAGGTTACCTCCAAAGGCAACGGCTGCTAAGCCAGGCAGTTCAAACTTCCTAGTCTCCGACATTCAGCTGGAAATGTAATCTCAGCATTTTGTTTCAGTTTACAGTGACATAAAGATTTATAAAACTAATGTGGCAATGGAAAATGTGATACTTAATTATCCTGAGTGCCTCAGCAAACTGTGGACTAGATTTAATTGACTGAAAGGGAAAGCAAAGAGTATCACTAGAGCTGTGAACACCAATAGGAATGAATAAAGAAAGGTAGCAATAGGAAGTTAAAGGGACTATGAAAAACAACAAACCTACCAACTGCAACCCAATCTGATTTCTATACAACACCATGGTATTATTTACATAATCTTTCATTGAGTTTCAGCAAAACTGGATGAAAGCATAATGAAATGCCCAGTCTTGTAAACACTGACATCAGAGACATACTATGGACCAGTGACTGATCTGCAAACCACTATGTTTACATATGGTAGCCCACATGATAGATAAGGGGCACTCCATTTAACTTTTGTTTTGTAGACATAACATTTTGAAATATTTAATCTCTGAAGGGAAAAGAAAAAAAACAGGTGATGAAAGATGTTCCACTCTTTCATGCCAAGTTCAGAGCAGTTCTTTTGGTTCTATGTAGCTTAGACGTACAGGCCATTTGTAAACTCCATAAAACAAAGTTTTGAAATTTCTATTTTTTTATTTCATCTTTGGTTTACTTCAACTTTAACAACACCCAACTGGCAATCTGTATATCTCTAACATTATGCTTTATCTTCTCTCTTTAAGCAATTATTCTTCTTTTTAGTACCTACAGTATATGTTTGTTTATGGTGCATTTGGCCATAAAACTTCCTGAATTTAGTATTTTATGATCTTACACACTTTACTATCTTTAACATATCCTACAGAGCTGTGGAGTATTAGTGTATTTTTCATTTTTGCAAAAGATAAAATCTTTTCATAGATCTTAAAATATTGTATATATCTATGGCTACAATTTAAAACATTTTTCCAAGCATTCCATTTCAGTGAGACCTTCAAAATCATGGTCAAATATTTCCTAGGCAGCTTTTGTCAAGAACATACATTATTTTTTTGTTGCTAAGCTGCATGCACAGACAGAAGTACTCTATATGGAAAACTAAGTGATTTGAGAGAGGTTAATACCTGTACTGGAGCAGAATAACCATGTCTATTAAGGGAGGACAAAAAATCTCTACTGCACCAGGACAGTTAGTTTACAGACAAGCATTGCTTTTAAATTACATTGCAAATTTGCCTTTATCATGTGGTCCATTTATTTTTTTTTCTTTTCTTTTTTAAAAAAAGATAAAATCTTTAATAAGGATGCAGAGTAAAAAAAATTATTTTCAGATTACAAATCTCTGAGCTGGTCAAAGGATAAAGGAATTAGATTATCGAGACCTTTTAAATCCCCGTGAGCCCCTAATAACACGAGAACCTTTCGAACATCATAGCCAAAAGATCCTCTGGTATATGTCAACCAGTCACATTCAAACCAATATATTAGTTTGACATTTCACCATATGTTTATTTATTGAGACATTTTATCTGAACACTTCACTTATCAGTAGTATCTTAAATATGATATTCTGTCTGTACCTGATGTTGGCCTGTGTTGTTTTATTATAAATGTCAGTTTAAGTGTGCTTAATTCTAAAATACTTATTTTAGATCTTTACCTGAAAATGGGTATTAAAACTATATTTAACATTTTGGTGTATGTCTGTCTGCTTAACCTATCCATAATCTGATTTTAAAAGTGTTCTTTAAATCCATAATGCAGAAAACTGTGTCTGTAAGTGCTCACGTAATTTCTCTATTCACACAGAAGCCTACACAACAATGCAATATAAGGTAGAAATTCCAGACTGCTGCCTTTAACTGCTTACCATATACAACAACAGTTCCAAGTGATCAACATGGGTACTTTCAGATATAACAAACTCAAATTCTTGTAGCAAGTGAATACTATTTGTTCAAAGTAGGATTTCAGGATAATTTATTGGTACTTCTAAATTATAATTAAGGTCCTGTAGTGTGTAAATTTGTCCCTGGTACAAGGAACCCATGGAAGATTTACATTCCTGTCAGGAGCTGGCAGCTCACTGCAGTCTCCTGAAATCTCCCAGAAGCCAAGTAAGCATCAGTGCACCGAGAATTCAGGACCTATGTCCTATGCAACTGCCTGACATGTAGATCAATGTATCTGGGCCACAATATATTTCAAACTGCATTTTTCAACACAATGTCTCTCCAAAAGACGAAAATTCTGACAAAAATTTAATAAATCTACAAAAATCCACCTTATAATTCTGAAGTAAATGTGGCTGAACAAACCATATCACTACTGCCTTCCTTAAGAAGATTTACTTTTCAAAGCTTTTGTCTGGCTGTTAACCTGACAGGACCATTTTATTGCTGACTTACTCTGATCTTATAAGCAATTAAAGGACTAATTGAGAATCAGGCTGCTATGTCAATATTCTCATCTTACATTTAAAGAGGTCATTTACCAAAACCGTACTCTAAGAAACAGTTACATTGACAAAATCATAACACATGAATACAGTACCATAATCTGAATAACTGTTGCACAACAGAATTCCAAAAAACCTTATATATACATTATGCACACATATGGAAGAGAGTCAGGAGCACATGTATCCGTGCATCCACTATAGCCAGCTGACTCCCCCAAATAATTGCACTTACGTGAAGGATGTTGGAAATCACTGTTCCAATAAGATCCAGATATCAGGAAATCTTGTAAGACACAGAAGTGTATTAGAAATTGATTCAACTATAAAGAATATTTACTTTATGGTAGATTTGTTGCTTAGTCAAAAGGACACCTCTTCATTTCAGTCAGCTTGATTTAGAATAAATAGAATAATTATTACTAAAGCACTACCTGATGTATAATTAAGAGAGGAGAAAGGAAGTAGACTATGACACTTCAGGTATTAGGAGTTTCATATAAAGAGTTACTTGAGTTTAGAGTAAAACTGTTACCCAGCAAAAAAACAGACTATGACTAGCTTCTCTGGTTATCAGATACTACTTGCAGACAGATGATAGGAAACCTAGGTACTTTAAAATTTGGAAGAAAATACTGAAATACTGGAATTTTCCAAGACAGGACACACATCTTGCTCCTTGCTTTCATTACCCACAGGGATTTTCCATTTCTAGTCAGAGAGTCAGTCTTTGTGGCAAAAGCTAACTTTTGATGATCTTATATTAATTAGACATTTAGATATGAATGAGACTCCTGACAGATGGACGATGGTATCTACATATTCTTTACAAACCCTTCTGTATAACAATCATATTACTGTATGTCAACTGATTTCTTCTCTAATGGAAATATGTCCTTCAAGAACTTAGTCTCTAGTGAACCTTGGTAGAAAGTTGACAGTCAACATACTCACTATTTTATCTATGCATAGGCCCCAAATGACACTACCTGTTATTATTAGTGAATACCATTATGCAATGCAAAAATGTAAATAAAATTTTCCGCATCACAGTTTAGAGTGCTAGACTGAAGAGAAAAAAGACAGCAGTAAAATCAAACAGGCAGTAAGAAACAAAGGTATAGTTTTTGAAATGGTTTGCACTGATCTGTATCTGCTATCAGTACGGTATCTGACTTTACAATATAATTATTTGCCAGTACATTCACTTTGACAGTTTCTAAAATCTACTTTTAAGAAATACCAAGTTATCATGAAGATGAATTGATATTTGAGGCTACATGATCTTTAATCTCTTCCTTAGGATCTTTATTTCCTAAAGGTAAATCAACACCATATTTTGCAGTAATGAAAAGACCACTATGGAGCTAAACATATGTAGCAACAGGAAAACAATCAGTTGCTATTAAGTGCAACAATCTGATAAAACATATTTTTAAAAAATCCTTTTTCAGGAGGAAAAAAAAAAAAAAAGAAAACGCTGATAAGCCTTTTCAAGTTTTCTTAATAATTGCTGAAGCGAGGCAAAGAAAAGGTATGCTTTGGCAGTACCAACAGCCTGTACTTAGAATATTCTTTCTGGAGCAAGTTCTTCCAGCTACAGTGTCTCAGATGTTTTTTTGATGTAATATCTTTAATATGTCTGATGGCCTAAATCAACAGTAGTAGTATGTGTTGCATTTACACAAAATTCCTGGAAATTCTTTTTTTTAAAAGGCAGCTTAAACGCATACCACATTGATTACTTCTGTGGATATTAAAAAAAAATCTTTGGTCTCCATAATATGAAAAGTCCTGTCATACACAGTGTTATATAAACTTGAAGGACCTACATAAGCTCTAAATATCTAAATATCTTTTACCAAAAGTATTATCTAAAAGAATAAATGAAGAATTACAGCTCCCAAAACCAGAAGCATGGGAAATAATTTCAATTTTCTGCTTTTCTATTCTGCAAATAATGTTCTCAGTGTCTGGCAGGCCCATTAACTACTTTGTCACAGCTGTAGTGGGAGTTATTTGGGGTTTTTTTATCAGTTCCATGAAAATAAAGTTTCTCATACTATTTTTTCTCTGACCTAAATGTTTCTTTCAATTTCAACTTGTCATACATCACAAAATTGAATTTAAATTGAAATGTCTTGAATTTAAAAGCAAAAAAATCATTGTGAAACTATGAAAAACAACCCTTAACTTGGTAAAATTTTGTTTCAATCGATTTTCTACTAGCTAGCCATGAAAATAAAAACTATTAAAGCTTGACGGAAAGTTTGAATTTATTGTTTTCGCCACAAGACTAAATTTGTTACATTAATTCTATTAACTATTATTGCATCTATCTACTGTATTTATGAGCACAGGTGTTTGTAGGACTTCCATTAATGAACCATTCTCATTTCTATTTTTAATATTAGCCCAGATGCTCAAATTCTTCTTTCCTCCTGTAATGATCATTATTGATGAGCTTGTACCACTGATTTTTTCCTTATCAGAATTTCAGTAGATTCTTCATGGTTCTTTTTATGCTACATATTCTATTCCTATGTTCATAATCCTCAGTTAGCCAATCTAGAATTTGTATCTTCCAAAGTTTAAATTATATGTAGTGCATTGTACCATTAGAAATAGACAGAAATATTTGAGTTTTAAATTATGTGATTCAACAGTGATAACTAAATACCGTTATGATTATACACAGAAATATAATTTAACAAAGTAACCCTCCAAAAAGTTACAGGAGTAATACAGTAACAATACAAAGTAATATATACACATATTTATATATATAGATACATGGGGTACATGTATAGATCTTCCTTTAGATAAATAAACAAAGGAGATGAGCGATATTGTTCAGGTGATTAGAATTGCAGCTCCATCTTCAAGATAAGAAGCATCCTTAAAGATCTAATACCCAGTAAGAGTCATTTTATAACCCCTGCCCAGAAAGGAAGATCTTCATGGATGGTCACTCTGTTCAGGGACTAATAGTGCTACATTCTTACAACAGTAACTTAATAATGTTACTTCCTTATGACAGGTACTAGCTCTGTGCTCTGTAACCCCCTTCATTTTGTTGGTGAGGAAAGCTATCAGAGAAGTGTCATAAAACTAGTGAGTGATAGCGATCTCACTGCAGTACACCACAACTGTTTTTTCCAATGGAGACAAGTTATTGGGTGTGCAAGATGGGATCAGACTACTGTATGTACATACATATCTTTAAAAAAAAAAAATCTAATAGTTGTTTAAAAACTGCATTGAACTCCATCCTTGGCTAAATCACATAATCAAACCAAGAGAGTAAAAAGCCTCTTCCCCATTTCTCAATAAAAATATAAACAGTTCTTCCTCTCTAATGCTATATGATTTCAGCTTTTCATTATTCTTATAAAAGTACACACTGACACAATTATTACTTTATCCTGAAGTGATGTCAGGGGAATATTTTGATAATATTTACACAAGCCTTTTGAACACTTTTGAGCAACAAAATTTTACTTGTAAACATGATCATGCTATGTGAAATTCAAACTTGTACAACTTATACAAGGCATCCATGGCATTGCAACAAAGTTGCAGCTAGGCACCTACAACGACTTGATGCTGGGTTTACACACACTTGGCTTTCAGTGAAAAGGGGTATTTCAAGTTGTTGAGTGCTTTAGTTCCTAACCTTTATGTAAATTACCCACTTTTAGGAAGAGGAGATATAATCTTAAGATTCATTTTCAAAGTCCATCCATGATGGGCATGTTTCCCAAGTTTCAAAGTATTTTTTGCCACATCTTAAAAGTGCGATTCCCAACCACCAATAAGGTCACAGTTATACCCTGTGCATTTACAGTCTCTCAGCTTCATGTTGTTACTGATACTGTCTGGGAACTGCACCTTGGGCCATCCCACAATCAGGCTTTCTCCACCAGGGAGAAAAGGAGCTCCTCCACCAGGGTGTCCCCAGCAAACTCTCCTCCAACACTTAATACTGCAGAGACCTCTGAGCTAAATGGCTCCAGGCTCCCTGAACCCTCCTTGGCACCACTGTGAGTGTGCTGTGCCACAGCTGTGCCCTGTTACAGCAGCATAGGGCAGGCTGCAGGATCTCCTAAGTGCAGAATAAAGTGATAAAACAGGTGCCATCTGCCACAGGACCAAAGCTAAAGGGCTGTCTGTAGCTCACTCCATGAGCTTCAGTGAGATGAGAGCTGGGAAACAGATCAAGTAGTTTCTGCTTCATCTGCTTATCCTTTTGCATTAATGCTGTTGTGCCACTAACATGATTTATAAGTAATAATTCTTGTCAAATGGAAATTACTGTTGTTTCTGGCCATGCATAACTTGTCAAAATTAAACACATACTCTGCACTAGGGATGCTGTCACCTCTGCTGCACCTCATTAGGCAAATTGAATTCATAAAATCTTAAATACTGTTGAGCCTGGGCTTTCCTCAACAATAAAATTCAAGTCACAGACTTACTCTAATTATCCTCTTGCAGTTGGGTTATTTTTTGCTGCGAGTATCTTTCAGAACTCTTCCCATGTCACTGCATGAAATACCCTCATGAATGTCTGGCCATGGAGTTGTGCATTATAGCACTGCCTTTGCTCTCATGCCAGGCAATGCTGGCCTGGCTTTGAACATGCTGTGGACCTGCTATGCACATGCACAGCCTTGCCTCCAGAGATGCCTGCTTTGTTGAATTTGAGCTAGAGCTGTACAACACATCAAGTGCCAGATCAGCTATGAATTGGTCTGATGAAGTGAGGGTGACAATGACACCTATGGTAAATTCTTCATGATTACAGAAACAATGGTCTTTGTGAAGTAAATATATATAGATATATATATATAGATATATATATATATATATATATTTTATCCTCGGTCTATCTTAAAAAAAAAGGGTAAAATTTCAATTTAAAAACCTTTTAAAAAGTGATCTTTCACATGTGTTGATAGTCCAACATGAAACTGTCAGCACACACCACACTACACTAAGGATATGGTTGTAAAATCAGAGTAATTTAGGATGAGAAAACATGGAAGAACATATGTGTATAAAATAGAGCTTGTGGGAATTCTCACAGTAAATATATTCAAGATGTAAGTAAGGATGCTGGTCTGTGTGGGCTTTAATCAAACAAAATATTTTAAAATTGTCACCCTTTTCTTTCAGAAATAAGTTATAATAGAAAATAAAGGTAGGGAAAATTCATTTTTCTGACAGAAATAGTGTCTCCATAAAAGCCTCAGTCTTACCATACCATACTAACTTCTGCACACATTAAAAATACTGTATCACAGTATTCTGTGTCACTCTTTTTTGAGAAATTCTCTGTACACTACTTATTGATAGTCCTGGAAATAAACATTTAGAGAGAACAGTTACCTCAAACTTCAAGAAAAATACCACTAAAATTCTTAAACATATTTGAGCACACTGGCACAGAAGGAGGTATGTAAACACAGGAAATTCTGCTTCTGTTAATACTGACCAAGCAGTAGTTATTCTGTGTGTTTCTAAAATGGGAGAAAATTTCTGCCAGAACCTACATTACTCCCATGTAAATTTCTTTGCATTACTCTTGTACCAGGAGAAGCAAGGAGGCTGAGCCATAGGGACCCACAAGTTACATGGTCTACATGGCTCGCTTGGCTACCAGTTTAACCTGTGTAGGATACAACATGTTAGAAGGCAGCAAAAGTGCTTCTGAGTCAACAGATATGGCTTAGTGGAGGCTGTAGCAGGTGCCAGAGCAGAGCAACATGGAACTCTGTGGGAGGAAAGGCTGCCAGTTTTCTCATGAAAAGATATGTTTAAAGTTATCTAATTTACAGTAGAACTTTTCTTTAAAACTGTATGTTAATTTAATTACAAATTTAAAATAAACATCACACTCCTTTCATAAACCTTATGTAGTAAATATTTGTGTTCTCAAACTTTCACGGACTGGGTAGTTACCATGGCCTTGTCCTGTTCTGATATATTAGGTTAAAGTCCATGTCCAAACATGTCTCTAAAATAAAAGGGTAGCAATCCACAGGACACTTGAGAGCTGACACATTTCTAAGATATGAGAGGTATTTTATTATAAACAAAGGTCTTTTAGGAAAGTTTATTTAAAAACCTATGCCATGAGTGGTCTCTAAAATAATTATCCAGAAGTGATTTTTTTTTGGCAGTGACTGGAATTCTGAGAAGTGTTACAGCAATGTTTCTGTAAGTGAAGGATATTTTCCTGAAACATGGAGCTCAGTGCTAAGAATGATTTCAGCATGGACAAGTTGTAATATACACCCCATGTCAAACAATAGAAATTGAATAAAAAAAGTCAGAACAGACAATGATACTACTAAAATAGCCTTCTTGATGAGTATCAGTTTAATTAGTGGTTTTATTACAAGACAATGGGCACAAACAGATATATATAAATTACTTCTAAAAGAAGGAAAAGCTTTCTTACTGTGAGAGGGATCAAACACTGGAACCGATTGCCCAGACAGGTTCTGAAGTTTCCATCCCTGGAGATAATCAACACTTTACTAGACACAGTCTGAGGCAACCCACTCTAAATGTCCTTTTTTGAGGAGGGTGATTGGACCAGATGACTTCCAGAGGTCCCTTCCAACCCCAGTGATTCTGTGGTTATGACTAATTGAAAGGATAAACTGGAAGATTTCTGGAGCCCCAAAATAAATTCTCAAGATGTAATGATTTAGGGGTTTGTTTTTAAAAAAGATGGAGTTTTTTCACCTAAGTTTTGTTTCATTTCCCTCTATTATATTCTTTCTCAGTTGAAAACTTGCTAGTACCTGAGGGGATCTTCTCATGGAAATTAGATTTAAGAGAACAAAGTTCCTAAGCTACCAGTGTCACACTTCAAATAATTTTCACCCCCACCCCACTCCCCCTCAAATGATAAAAACATCTGTGAGAACTGGGTCAAATCACTTCAACATTATTTAAGAACATTGGATTTCATTTCCCAAGTACAATGCTAAAGGCACTGAGTAGACAAATTACTAGACTAGAATAAATTTACATTTGAAAAATTTTAATAACCAGAAATTTTAATAATTAATAATTACCAATAAAAGTTATGCAGCTTGTCTTTACTCATTTCCCATGGTCATTTCTACATTCAACATTTGATTAATGCAAATTCATTGACCCTAAAGTAATTACCCAATCATTGTCAAACAACAAAATGAACTTCAATAATAGCTACCAATCAATATAATCACTAATGCAGTGTGCTTCAGATTAATGATTCAACATTCAAACCTTAGTTTGTTTAATGTTCAATAGTCCTCTCTGTGTGCTTCAGATTCATAAGAGGATACTTAGATTAAATACCCATTCCTTTAAATTTCAGTCCTTTGTACATGACATTATGATTTTTCCCCTTCACATTTACATCTTAAAACATGTATTGGTAAATGTCCAATAACGAAAATTAAGAAAGTACAAGCAAACAGATTTAAAATTCAGTATACATCTACATTTACCCTCACGTTCCCTTTTGAAATGATTCTGTGACTACAGAGAATAATTAATAATATTTCAGACTTCATCAAATCAATAGTACTGACTTACGAATAAAGACAACTAACCACTTCATACAAGATTTCTTGAGCATTCTGTTTATATAAGTTGCAATAAAGCCCCTCACTGAAAAAAAAAACAAAAAAACACCTTATCACTAAAATGCTCTTGATATGTCTAGAGATTCTTAAATGATCTTTATCTTTCCTCCACAATGAAACGTTGAAACTGAGATACAGCTAGTACTGTGTCTTCTACTCGATTTCTCTGCAAACTGCAGATATATCCTCTCTTGGCTTTAGAGAAATTTAAGTCATTTTGGATACATAGGCTTGTGGGGTTTTATATTTATAAGGTTGAAATACTGTGACTAATGGAACTTAGTTTAATAAATTTGAGTATAACTATCAATAAAGTAAAAAATCTTTTGTGATCTATTTCTAATATTGTCTTTACATAACCTTTGTATATGCATAGATCATATAAAGATTTATGTATTTACTTACTTATGTATAGATTTCCTATTTGATGTTCTTTATATTCAATATTTTCCAGTTTAAAATTTAAAAAAAAAAAATCTATATGAAATGGTCTTATAATAATGTTCACTCTATGTCCCCCCAAAATTATCTTTTTTCAACTTCCCCATTTTTACATTATTTTAACTCTTTATTTCTTAAAATAATTATAGTCAATTAAAAATTAATTCATTACTTATATAAAATACTCATATATAGTAATGAGTCACTACATGAAACTGAATGTTACTGTGTTACATTTAATTTTGATTTAAAATCATGACTATGAAAACAAGCTTATCTGAAAATAATAAAGGAATTCTCAGTTTATGTAAAAAAAAAAAAAAGCTGTTAGACTTAATTAGGGATGGATTTAATATTATACTTTAAAATACCAAGCAACATTCCTATATTTTCCCAAAATGTATGGTCTTAATATTACTATCCCATGATGTTACAAGGTTTCAGACAACCATGCCCATATTAATGCTTTCAAAATGAGGGAATTTTTTTTGAGTGATAGATCTTTGACATTTAAGTATTTTAATTTTTGAAACACTTGAGAAATAATTAAGTGTTTTAATTATGCTTGCCAGAAAAAAAAAAAAAATCCATTTACTTCATTTAGCCAGCTGTAGAGTACAAACACAAAGAAAATTAGCAGCCTTTAAAAAAACCCACTGGGTTTAAGAAAAAAAGATTAATTTTAAAGTGGAATATATGAGTTTTCTACTTTTTCGAAGCTGTATCAAATTCTTGCTCTTTGAATTATCTGTGTTAATTAAAATTATATACTAACTTTCATGCTTTGTCTCAAAATGTTCTCTTAAATTACATTATGAATCATAGTTCAACCAGCCTTAGAAAGTGTATTTCAGTATAAGTTTATGCAACATTTTTAAGGCATTTTATATATTCTTTTATAACTTTGCAGGCCTCACTTATACTACATATTTATTACATCTTATCTGTCAGGCTTGCCTCAAGTGCTAATTGTCTTCCAGATGTATAAAAACCAGCCATCTAAGGAAAATTATTTCTAAAAATTATAACTACCCTTTAAACAGAAGAATCACAATTTAATATCTCAGATAATTAATCACTTCACAAGGTCTTTCTAACCTGGTAAATTTACATGCCTACTCATGTTGCACATTAGTGATGAACAGTTTTTAATGGTGTCACCAATCAGGCTGAGAATTTATCATCGCAGATTGCTAAAGAACATGAAATGTCCTAGATTCTACCAGTAAAAAAAAAAAAAACAAAAACCAAACCTTTATATAATTCTGCTTGAATGGATATTTAGCCTTCATGTGAGAATTACAAACTTATATTTTTTAGTAAGAGGCCCCCACATACTAGGGAGAGTTTGCAACAAATGTGCAAGCCTGGTAGAATTAGAATAACCAGATTCTGTACTAGAAATAAAGAGTCTTTTATTCAACTGCATGTTCCTGAAGATCAGCTGCTGTTACAGAGCTCTGTGTTCCCTTATTGGGTAGCTCAGAGCTGGAAGTCATCACGCCAAGGGGAGATATAGATGGCAGCATATCACAGGTGCCAGAGACACCTGGCAGCTCAGCAGCACATACCAGTAGCAACACACAGGTATCTCTGCTGGACCTTGGAGGATGTTTGAGGAGGTTCCTTCATGCAGGGACAACACTGTGCTACTCTCAGACCCAGAAACTCATACCTCCCAAGAGGTGGCTCCTGCATATCTCAGCTGAGTGATGAAGAGCTCACCATCCTGAGAAGGAAAGGGCCTGGCTGCAGGTGCTGGATCACCAATGTCAGCTCATTGAGGACTGATCTGATAGCAGAGCCAGGGCTGTATTGGAAAACAACCTCTCCTCAACAGGAGGCATGAGCTAGCAGTTTCCACATCCTAGAAGAGCTGAGACCTCAGTACTAGGCAAAGAAGTGGTTCAGAAATAGTTTGCAGTCAGAGGAGATAGGGGGACAGGGGACATGGCATTTGGCTGTGTTCTATGGGCCTTCTGAAAGAAGTACTTTGTCTTCAGGATTGTCAGAATAAGATAGGCATACAACTGATAAATATTGAAGATGAGAGATTTTTACCACGAGATGCTGCGTTTTTGAGTAAGACTCATTATTTTAGCTTTGTTTTGTATTTGCAACTGGATGGTCTATTGATAACTGAGGTGTTCAAATTGTTTGATAAAATATGAAATAGAAAATATACGTCCTTGAACACAAAGCTTTTCTCAGTGCTGATATTGTGTTTCCATTTATAACCAGTATCTTTTCAAACACAAAAGAGTGAAGAGTTTCTTCTGTCAGTAAGCATCTGTGAAGCCAAAACAGAATGTTTAGGATGAGCTTATTTTCAATTGGGAAGGATATTACAGAGCTTCCCACCATTTCTAAACACAGTTTTGTTTTTAATCCTTTCTATTCAGAGGGAAGAATTATAATTTTATACCACCAAAATCTATTAATCACTATTAAAATGAAAGGGAAAGCATCTTGCAATGTGCAATAGAGTAATTTAAAATCTGAAACAGAAGTAGTACTTGCAGAATTTCCAGTTATATTCCAGTAATATTCCAATTATATTTTTTGATATAGTAAACCTCACTGTAAACATCAATGTGGTATGTTAAGTAGCATTTTCCCCAAAAATAATCAGTTGCAAACTTCAGCAAAGTAACAGGTGTTTTGGTAACATTAAAAAGTGCCTTTCTGCCTTTGGAAAGATGTGCTGTTCAGGTACGGTCCTTATATTGCTAGAATAAGTTATATGATCATTCTGGAGGTAGAAATTAACTTCTCCCAGTGAAGTGCTTAGCTAACTTGTAGTAATGCCCCTTATTTCCCCCACTAATAGCATGGGGTAAATACATTATGCCTTATCTGGATCATTCTCACTAAGAGCAACATTGTATCCCTGTCATTAGGGATGATCAATTGCCTCCCACCTCTCATTTCCAGGTTACAAAATCCACAAATAAAAACCCAACACCCCCACCCCCTCCACCACTCCCGGTTTTATTTAACATGAAAATTAAATAGCATCATTAAGATATCACTGTACGTCCAGATCAAATAAAATACAACTTAACATGAATTGTCTCCCTAATTACTAGAATATCAAAGTATGTCCTAGTAAAAGAACATCTTGTTACAACTCCTTGATTCTTCCATTGTGTCTCAGTAGGCTTATAAGAGCCTGTATCCATTATGTTTACTTTAGATCTACCATAACCGATCAGTGCAATCACTTTCTCTCAGTCAGAAACAAAATGAACTGACTCTGATACAAATGCTAAAGGACAGCACAGACAAAAAGAAAAATAGACCTGTCTGCTGGAATCTGTAATCCTGCCATCATCATAGAGCCAAGAAACCAGAATACATGTAGAAAGGCCAAGATTTTGTTATTCAAATATCCATAAAAGAAATTAATTTAAGATCATGGTATCTGATTCATAATAAGGAGGCAGTAATTCAGTTCCTAAGGCTGCAACAGGTTTCCTGTAACACTGTGATAAAGCCATTTATTTCATAGGTTTAGGAATGTGTTCCTAGATTTAGGAATCAAATATTTCTCAACAGTAGCACTAAGAATGAAACAAATTGATTAAAGATAGGCCTAAAGCACTAAAATACTTTGCTGAATCAAGGGTTTTGTGTTGCAGTTTCCCAAATGAAAACACCACCACTCTTTTTCCCCTCAGGTCTCAACAGACCTGGTACCTACCATATGCCCACTGTCCCGTCTGAGAACAATCTCCATTAGTACAGATAAATCATTTAGCACAATTAATCCCAGGCTTATTTAGGTTGCCCCAGTGTTTCGGTACAAATAATAATGGTGCATCTTTTCCATTCTTTATGATACAATGAAATTGAGCTCATAAAAAAATGGCAGATACCATTAAATTTTTTTAGAATACTCTCTTCTGAAGTTTTATGAATCCTGAGAGATTGGAGGGAACAAGTGAGGAGTAGGTTAGAGGATAAAGAAGTAAAAATATAATTGTTCTTGACAGAGAATAGCCTGAATTCATTGTGGAAACAGACACAAGGCAAAAATCTATTTTATAACATCCCTTGCAGTAATAAAAATTGCTGTTGGAGGCCACCTTCTGAGATATTGCTAAAATAATTTCCTGTGATCTTTGAAGCTTGTTTCTGTACAGATATATATATATACACAAAATAGTCTGTTATTGGAAGACAAAGTGATAAAAGAAAAAAAAAAAAGACTCTGAAGTTTAAATCCTATGTCTAGAATTCAAAAACATTGTTCACTTTTCCAGCAAAGACTTGTCCTAAAAAAACCCAACTCCCCTCCTCCTCCTCCAGAAATATAAAAGCAATAATGAATTGCACAGATATTTTATACTCAGTAATAGTTCAGATTAATCAGAAATAACATAAACCTTAAAAATGGTTTAAGACATTAAGATTTAATCATTATGCTGAAATGTCTCATCCATGAAACAGTAGGCATAAAATTTATTTTGAAATTATTATATTAGGGAAATATTTTGGTTTGGGTTTTTTCTGCAGTGACTTGTGGTTAAATTACCTCATATGTTGTTTTCAGGGAGCATGAAGGCAAAACTACAAAAGGAGCGCAAGGAGTTTTTTGTTTGTTAATTATGTTAAAATAGTCAAAAGTCTGTTCTGCCTGAAGGTCAGAAAGAACAGTCTGTCTCCCCACAAGAGAAATTTTTCTTTCTGTTCTGCTAGCAGTCTCCAGACCAGCCAGGGCATCCCATGTGTAGAAGATACTTCAATACTTCTGTCTGTTATTGTTTTGCCAGGCAAATCTGGGCAGACTGCCTGAAGATAAGTTGTGCAGATAGGTGGTAGTCAGAGACAGAGTGTTGGTTGCCAGTGTCATGGTTACTCCTAAACTACAGTTTAAGAATTAGCACTAGTAGTAAAAATACAGAAAAATAACATCTCCAAGCAACTAAGATAGGTGCTCTAGTAGAGTGGATGGTGCTGTGACAGAAACATGGTGACAAATAGACTCAGCACTGCATAACTGCTCCTACTGTGAGCCTATTCAGTGGAGACACGGATTCCCAACAGGACAGAAAGGTTTTGGCACTTAAAAACATACCAACTATGATCTCTAGATACTCCTTTCAAGTGCGAAATCAACTCAACATCTCCTTGACAACTTTGCCAGCACACAGAACAGAACAGAACCATCACCATGTTTGTGAGGCCGAGCAGCTCAGCACTTCATTTTTCAGCCTGGTGAGACCCTTCTTCTACCTACTGTCTTCGGACAAGTTTGGTTTATGTACCATGCCCCAGGCACTGCTGATTAAAACAGGGCAGCTGTGTCCTGCTTTCCTACAGTTTCAGGAAGCAAAAAGAGTAGGACTATCCCACAATAGAGAAGGAGCCAGGAGGTAAAGGTGAACAAGAACAAGATAAGATAGAGCCAGAGACAGGACCGGAGCCATAGCAGAGGTCTAAGTGATCCAACCAGAAAACAGGACTGGACTCAGGCTACTTACTACATAGATCCAAGGTCTTTTCAAGAAGCACAGCTATAGGCAAAACTGGAGACAAGCATACCTACCACTGAGTTTTGGGAAAGGAATAAAGGCCTAGGCCTGCACTGAAATAGGGCTCCTGGGCCCACAGGGAGAGGATGTGGGTGGAGATCCCAGGTGGGGCTGGCCCAGGTTATTAAGGCCCTATTAGTGTCCTCAGGACTCTGGCAACAATACTACAGTGATTAGAAAAACAATCCCAGATGATGAAGGATTTTTTCAACAGCTGGGGTACTATGTTAAGCATCATTACATATTTCTTCAGGGTGGTGGATCAACTTGGGTTTTGCTATTCCCGATTAAAGCTGTACTCTTTTTGCAAAAAATAGAAAACAAGCTACACTAACAAAAAGATTTGCTAGGGTTGGGAGGAGACTAATTCTGCTTCCTAAACCCAGTTACTGTTTCAGTCAATTAGCATAAAACCTCAGGTGTTACAATGTGAACCAAAACATGGCCTGGACCTCACTTAGGCTGAACACAATCCATTCAGTCGCAATCTTGCACAGTCTGAATTCATGCTCTGGTCAAAAACATTTTGTGAGAAGTAACATTTCCATCTATTCAAGTTCACATTCATTTGCATTAACTACTCCACATAGACCAAGTTTCAGAGCTGAATAACCTCCATGCCCCACTCCCAGTTTTGAGACCAGTGCCCTGGAATTGGAGCTCTGTGTAACAATCCATGGGGAGTAACCCAGGATCTTGTCTCATCCCACTGTGTAATTTACACTGAGAGAGGAATGTGAAGAAAGGGAGGAATTTCCTTCATAATGTGATTTACTCCACCATGAGAACTCGATATTTTTTTTAATTAAGGAAAATTCATTGAAAGAAATTTAAGAAAACATGTCATTATATAACAGACTTTGCAACTCTCCCAAGGATTTATTTTATGATCACATTTTTTTAAAAAAAATACATTCCTATGTTATTAAATGGTGTTAATTTCAATTTACTTAATGTTTTCTATACATCTTAATGTGTTACAAAATATTTTAGAAACTGTTAATCTACAGGTTTAAGGTTTTTGCATATGGACATCAGCCCATGGTAAATTTGTCTACAACAAGTAACATGAGAGTAGCTACAGTGTGAGTTAGTACCTTGACTTTATGATCCAAATTGCATAAGCCGTGGTGAAATGTTTACAGTTTTCTTGATTATATCTTTCCATTTCACACTTAATGTACTATTGGTATAAAAGGAACACATTGCACCTTCTGGAGCTGTTTCAGGTTATTTGGAGAATAGAGCAGTGCATCTGTTGGCATTTGGATGTTTTGGTCACAGAAGTGTGTATCTCTTGCTGTCTGCATCTACATTAACTAAGACAAAAAAGCCTACTAATGCAGATGAAGTCTGTAGGTATCCATATATCCAAATGTAATAAATATAAACATTTTTTATTTCAATAAAAGACTAGATTCTGGCAAACAATTCCATGGAAGCAGGAGTTTTTGATGACAAAACTGCAATCATAAAACATAGCAACATTAAAAATGCAATATAAGATTTTTGTCTCTGAAATTCAAACTTTTGTGTCTGCGCATAACATGCAGGATTAAAAATTTGCTTTGATTTCATATGTTAGTCTGCCTTGGCTTTCTAGAGTCTGTATGATTGCTCTCCCAGATCATCAAGAATAGCTTCTAGACCTTGACTGGATGACTCAAGCTTTTGAAGTAGGAAGTAATAAAGTATGTTTTCTGAATACCAGTAAAGGCATTTATGAAGTAAATGTTCAGATGAATTATTATTTTTGACAGCATTCAGGCAAATGTGGAGATTCAGAGTAATTTTGACAGTAAATACGATGTTGCTTGAAAACTCATAAGCAACAAAAACAATGTGGTTCAAAAGAACAAGAGCGTAGCTACTTCATGATTAATAAATAGATATATAGACAGACAGACAGACCTTAGGGGCCAGCACAGGCCATGGACCATGGGCCAGCAGGTCCATGCCTTCCCCTCTTTGCCCCAGTGGGTGCAGTCCCACTACACCCCACTGAGTGGGGTCAGGGTTTGGGGGAGGGGGAGACTGTGCCAGGCAATGTCCCAGCGAAGCAGATGCCAGGCTGTTAGGTCAGGTCAGATGCCATGGCTGGGGAAGGTCTGAGATCAAGGGCTGGGACTCTAAGATGTCCTGAGCATGGAGAAAGGCCCCCACTAAGGCCTTCTGATGCCCTCTCACCTGGCACCTGTCTGATCAGTGAGTGGGATGATATTTCTGGGTTCTGATCTCCTGTCTGCCTTGTTCCTTTCAGCCAGCTGCCCTCAGAGAAGAAGCTTTAGAAAGTCTTGTTTAGAGCTTCTGAATCACTGTCATTCACCCAAGCTACATCTTCATTCTCTTGTGAGGTACCTGGTCCTCCTCAGATTCTGTCCTCATGATTTTGTCATTCTTCGTGTTTCTAGAATATGTTCTTCCATGTGTTTATAAAACAGAAAAATCTCATGTTTCACCAGCATGTCCAACCATTACCAATACCCACCAGAGCAGAAATAGTGTTATTGTTCAACATGCATCTCTGACATCTGGGATTTTGAAAGAGTAACTTTTTTTTTTTTTTTTTTGGGGGGGGAGTGTGTGTGTGTAAGAATGTTGCAAAATTAGAAATACAGAAATATATCTGTAAAAAAAATAATACTCAAGGTCTCCAGATTCCTTACTATACTCATCCTTTTACATGTTTTTGTGGATGTGTGTATGCATGGATAATAGATATGAATAAACAATGAAACTTACACTGATGTGTTTGTACCTCTTACTGGAAATAATTTCGTACAAAGCTGACATGAAACTTTGAAGTCATGTGAGAAAAATCATGTCTGTATACCAAATTAGAGTAATATCCCTATTTTCTTTGTAGTGCAGCTTCTTTTTGACCATTCAACCCCCTCCATACCATGTTGTAGCAAGTATAAACTTTAAAATTTGGCATCAGTTATATTCCTCAATTGGTTCAGCAAAAGACATTATGCTTTCCAGAAACACAGCTAGGAAGAACTTTTAAAAGACAAATAATTTTTGTTTTGCAAATGCAACAGAATGACATCTCTTACAGTGGACACATGCAAAGTTACAGATATATCATGAAATTATGCTGCCTTACACTGGTATATATTCAGCATACAGCAAACCGGGAAAAAAATGTAAAAGCTCTATGAACTTTTAAAAATGGATGTGAAAAGAAAGAAAAATATAAAGCTGCCAGATATTATTAATACAGTTTTCTTAAATTTTGAGCTTAGATCAAAACATATTCTCAGCCATTAGGTTTTATGTAAGATTTTAAAATAAGTAACTTAATTTTTCAAAAATGTCAGCTGTCATCTAGATATCTATATCCAATTTCTGGATTTCCCAAAGTGTTCAGCTCCTACTGAGACCAGTGAAAAATAGAACTGTGATATCTTTGAACTGGTTTAGATCATACATCTGCCAAGTGACAGACTGTGAGGGCTCAAACTCCCTCTCACTAATGTGTCTATTGGGGGTTATTGTACTGAATTCATCAGAACTGATGGGGATAGTCAGTACGAGATGACAATCACCTCCTTAAAACACATAACTTAAACTTTGTTGCAAGCACCCAGTATTGCATATATTTTTCTAAGAACATATTTGCATTAAGCCTGAACGCAAACCTGGGCAAAATTTTTCTTTGGTACAAATTTGATGCACATACTAAACATATTTCACACTTACCATTTCCAGTGACATTGATAAGAGACTTGCACACAGTGCTAGTACAGGATTAGCAACACAAATCTATGCTGATGTGAGGAGGGATGAACAACAATAGCCAAAGCAAAGACTGCTGTAGCAGACGTAAAGAGTAAGGTTCTAAGTCTGCCAGGAACTTTTGATCTTTTTTCTGCAGAACTTAAGTTTACTGAATTTTCTCTAACTTGTGTAGACTTGTTGTTTGTTCATCCTTTCTCTCTTTTAATTTTCTTTTTATCCTCTACATAGTTTTATCCTTTATATGTAAACTTCTTGATGTAACTTTTCCCTTTATTCTCATTTAATCACTTACCTGCCAATTAAAGTTAGACTGAGAATATCTATCAACCCATTATCTGTTGCAACTTTAGTCACTCTGTGTCTTCACCTCTCATATTTGGATTAAAAGCCCATTGATTCAGAGCACTATCCTCTGTGTTTAAACACTGCCAGTTATTATTGCAGTCCTTATTCCTTAGTTCTTTGTTTTATATTGTCGTGTCATTTGATATAATACCTATATATTTAATTGTAGATTAGATAGAATATTATTATATATTTCCTGACTGAAACTGGAAGATTTCCACTAATTTTTAGGTTTGCTCTTCTGAAATAATACACACACAGAGCATGTGCATAGGCATAAATACTCCACATGCTTCACAAATGTCACTACAAAATTTAGTTTGGCTAAAGTAAGGATGAGTTCTTTTTCTATATGAAAAAGAATGTATACAACTTATTTTATACTGAGGAAGCTCATTTGAAGACACAGTGTCACACATTTATATTGTAAGCATATATGTTCAGTAAATCACAGAATCATCTAGGTTGGAACACTGACATTTCCCAACTCCACCATATCCCCCACTGCTATGTCAACGTGACTCTTAAACACCTCCAGGGAGGGGGACTCCACCACTGCAGCCCATTCTAACACCTAACGACCTATTCTGTAAAGAAACGCTTCCTAACATCTATTCTAAACCTCTCCTAGTTGTGGTGATGCAATTTTTACCCCTACCCGCCCCTTCTTGTTGGGCTGCTTGGTGCCAGGTGTGATTCCACCCACATCTCCCCCGAGCTATACAATAATCTGTGGAGATAAGGACTGATAATGATAAGGCACCCCCTTAACAAGCCTGTCTCCTGCCCCTTCCAATTGCTCCTCCCCAGCTCTCTGCAACCTCCTTTCAGGTAGCTGTAGAGGGCGATGAGGTCTCCTCCAGACTAAATAACCCCAGTTCTCTCCTCATAAGACATGTTCTCCAGACCCTTCACCAGCTTCGTTGCATTCACAATCCATTAAATGCAAAAAGCCTGTGGAAACTTGTGCCTTCAATCCATTTTACATTATGTTTTTCAAACTTTCATGTTTCCTCTGCCATCAATCTGCTCAAGCTATTAAAAGCCTATTAAAACCATAATCAAATAAATACCATGAATCTGCTTACAGGTGACTCAGAATAAGAGTGGCAAAAAAACGTACAGCAATACAATTCTTCTAGCATAATACCTGTTTACAGTTCAAATCAATGTCTTCCACTGGCCAATCAATACCACCTTACTCTGTTTATCACTACTTGTAAGCCTTTTCAATAACTCTAATTTTAAAGAGTCATTACTGAAATTGTATAGCCATTGATTGTTTAAAGGTTACAGATAGCATGAACAAATTGAATTTTAAATTCAATTAAAGCTGCTGAAAAATTGCAAATCACATATTCTTAAGAAAGTTTCATATCAGTCTTTCAGATTAAATCAACTAGCATAGATCCACTAAAACCACAGTATGTTTGCTAATTTAGACCAGTGGGGGATTTCATTTGTAGGGTAAAGAACCTGCAAGCTACAGAGGGGTTGAAATGGTTGTCCCTGTTCATCTTCCCTTGACCTAAGCAGGGACCACAATAGGCAAACCTGGATACCATTATGTGTTCTCTGTCTCTCATATTGGATATCTTATCCAGTAGAACCCACACTTGCTGTACCCCTTTTCCAGTCTGATCAGATACAAGACAGTTTGCATCTGTAAGCTCCAGAGACATATTAAAAGCAAACAAACAAACAAACAAACAAGGGAATTTATAAGTCTAGGTTTTCAAGAGAACATCTTCTGCACTTAGTGTCAGGTGTGATCATGCCGCAGCTATGCTCAGTAAAATACTCATGGTCAGATATTTTTCAAAGACAACTGGCCACTTACATGGGTGTCTCAGAAACACAGATCTTTTAAAATGTTGAGCTTTTTATTGAAAATCTAATCTGTACATAAGCTGTAACAGATAGCACAGTTCAGGCTCACAATGTCACAGTAACTGACAATTAGATGGGAAAATATCACTATGTCTTCTCTCAGGCCATCTAAAAGTAGTGACTTAGCTGATCACTGTCTATTTTTCTGGACCAGATAGATGAATATCATGTGTACTGAAGAGGAAACTAAATTCTTGAAATGTCAGCTGTTCAGCATCTGCGCTGTTACTATAATTCTCTCTATAGTAACATTAGCTCTGTGAATGCATTTGTTTCTAGGGCTTTGATGCAGAAGTTTTTTTTGCCAAATTATAGAAATACTGACAGAATTAATTTAGTTCATTTGTATCTTCTAGGATAAGTTAATCATCATTGTTTCAGACATGCCCTCCTTTTTCTTCTTTTTCCCTTCTCTTTTGGGAACTACAGATAACCTTTGCTATTGATTTGTATTTATTCTCACTCTTTGGTATTGCAGATAAATTTAAGTGCAAGTGTCACCTGGTTTGCTCACTGATGGTGCATGCTACTAAAGATACATTGCAATCAATAGAAAAACTTCTGTTAGCTTTCCCAAACTGAAGGGAACGGCCCTGGTTTTATGTACATACTTATAGGTAAATCCCTGGTAAATCCATCCTCTTGAGTTTTGTTGATTTTAGATACTTTTACATGTCATTCACATTTTCTACAAGGCTATCAACAAGGTTATCAACTTATAAGCAATAGTCCTGCTTGGCAACTTGAATACCTTTGGAGTCATGCCCAAAATACAGACATTTCTTAAACCTCATGAGCTTTATTGATAAGCACTTTAGCTGTTTGCAACTAAAATTAATAAAAATGGAATGACAGATAGTGCCTATCTGCTGTAGAGAAAGTTTTTGATCACTACTACCAAGTGGTTTCAAACAGTCAAATTAGAAATGGACCTGTCTTATGTGCAAGTGAAAGTTATGTTCTTCTACCTTTTTTGGGACAATCTAGTTTACACCATCTGTAAACTAATAATGTTTTTTAAAATTTCTTGAATCATTCCACAGGCAGTGATGGAGTTAGGAAAATCCATCTGAACATTATTCTCAGTATTCTCTTCATGGTAAAAGCTGCAGCTGAGGAGTGAAAGAAAAGCACAAGCTCCCTCTGAGAGTAGTTTAATGGCTGATACATATATATAGATAAGAAAGACTCTACCATTCCACTTGTTTGCATCAAGGCAGCTAAATGGCTCTTACTGTAGTAACTCATTCTATTTGTAAAAATTACATTGGAGACACTGAATAATCTTCTCTGCTCTATCAACAAGTTATGTTATCTTGGCCACAGTTATTTCACATGTCTTCACTTTACAGGGTCTTTACCTGTAAAATGAGAATAATCTTGCATGCATGCAAGAAGGAAAGGAGATGTACAGAAGCTGTGCTGTCAAAGACATTAGAAGATTTGCTTTTTAGTGAAATATATGTTTCAATTGAAACCTGGAGACATTGATAACTCTTTCTTTACAAAGCACTTCAATATTCATAGATGTAAAGTCTCATACAAGGTTTTTAATAACCAAAAAAAAAAAAAAAAAAAATGGTGGAAATGGAACCAATATCAACCAAAATCTCATGATCTGAGCATCCCCAAATTTGTGCTTTCCAATATCTGAATTTTCTACCCGAGGTCCTGTGTAAAATGTATCACAGTTATGCACAGGTATATCTAAGAATCACAAAATCACAGAATAATTCCGGTTGAAAAAGACCCTTGGGATCATTGAGCCCAACCATCAGCCCTACTCTACAGAGCTCTCCCCTACACCATATCCCCCAACATCTCATCCAGACGACCCTTAAACACATCCAGGGATGGTGACTCCAACACCTCCCTGGGCAGCCTGTTCCACTGTCTGACCACTCTTTCTGTGAAAATTTTTTTCCTAATGTCCAGTCTAAACCTCCCCTGTTGCAGTTTAAAGCCATTCCCTCTTGTTCTATTGCTAATTACCTGTGAGAAGAGAACAGAACTGGAATATCTCAAACTACCGCAGATCTGAAATTAAAATAAAACTAAGGTAATATGTCATCCATATATTCATTGCAGAGAGACCTGGACAGGCTGGAGCCATGGGCTGAGGCCAACTGGAGGAGTTTTCATAAGGCCAAATGCCGGGGGCTGCCCTTGGGCCACAACAACCCCTAGCAGCGCTACAGGCTTGGGGAAGAGTGGCTGGAGAGCTGCCAGTCAGAGAGGGACATGGGGTGCTGATTGACAGCCGTCTGAACAGGAGCCAGCAGTGTGCCCAGGGGGCCAAGAAGGCCAATGGCATCCTGGCTTGTGTCAGCAATAGCGTGGCCAGCAGGGACAGGGAAGGGATCTGACCCCTGTACTCGGCACTGGTGAGGCCGCCCCTCGATTCCTGTGTTCAGTTTTGGGCCCCTCACTACAAAAAGGACATTGAATGACTCGAGCGTGTCCAGAGAAGGGCAACGGAGCTGGTGCAGGGTCTGGAGCACAGGTCGTACGGGGAGCGGCTGAGGGAACTGGGGGTGTTTAGTCTGGAGAAGAGGAGAATATTCTGGAGAATATGAGGATTTATACAGGGGAACTCACTTGCAGTTAACTTGGACGTAGTAGGAATAGCAGCTTTAGTGAAGAAAAATATAAAAATTAAATGTCCATGTATCGATTCCTTTTTTGTTTAATAGAAAATATGCAATTTTGCATATTGAGAGTATTTCACTGCATAATATTTCTTAGAACAAATACAAGTGCCACGTTTCATTACATGCAACTAATTCAGAATGTATGTTAGCCCTATGCCTTGACAATACTTTCTAGTGTGTCAATTCAACAAACCTGATTTAAGATGAGTAATAGTTGGTTGCATGTCATTATCTGTCTGATTTGGGGCTTCTGATACAAGCGTGTCTCCATCTGCTTGCAGCTGTAGAACTAGGTATCATAACTTTATAGACATATTTAATCACTGAAAAAGAAAAAATAGAAAAAGAGAAGCATATATTAATAATAAAACTGGAAAATTAGTTCAGCTCTCTGAATACTTTCATAACCACTGATGGCAAAAGTCTGTGTTTATCTGTATTTCTGAAGGAGCACATCTTTCTTTACCTGTTCTGTACAATATTTATCAAAGATGCTGAAACATCACCGATTTTATATTTTACTCACTTCCCATACATGCATTCAAGTATTTTATTGGCATATTCTTGCATAGCAAAATAATTTTTTGCTATATAAAACCTCATTTCATTTTGTAAGTCTGCCATGGAAAAAAGATCTAAGTTCAACTCGGCACTTTGCTGGTCAGACATATTGACAAGTAACAGTATCTAGTTCACAGTATTTTCATACAACAGAATCTCTGTATATAGGGCTTAGAACCTTTTTTTTTTTTTTTTTCTCTACAATTGAAGCTAAATATGAATAGGAAATTACTTAGATAGTACACAGCAACTAGAGATCAATGAGTGGAATATGAGGTTATAAAGCTCTGCTGTCAAGTTTCACAGTGCAAATTTTGATGCCATCCCCAGTGAGAAATGTTTACATAAATATACATTTCATTAAGTAAAATGTCTCAGATTGAATTTGAATATAGGGAGACTTTTACTCTCTTCCCTTTTAGTGTGTGTAGCGAAGAAAATGAAATGGAAGGAATTAGAATGATTTAGAAAGCATTGCTTTTCAGAAGGGACTGAAATTTCCTATTAACTGCAAGCAGTGCACATGGTGAATGCACATGAAAAAGATTTAAAGACTCAGCACAACTAAGGGGTTTGGTTTGGTGGTTTGTTTGTTTGTTTGTTTGTTTGTTGTTTTTCCTTTGTTTTTTTTTTTTTTGGTGGTTGTTTGGGTGGTTTTTGTGTGTGTGCATGTTTGGGCTTTTTTTTCCTCCTATAATTCATCTAACCAGTACATCCTTGGCCAGGGTGAGGGGAGGAACATTTGAGTCTTAGTCAAGGACGGGTGAGACCACAGGCATGGGGAATTTGCTTTTTTTAATCATTTTTTCCCAAATAAACTGTTTACTTACGAAGTATGTAAGTACATATTTAATTCCATGTATATAAAGTACTTCATTGAATTTTCAATAAAACCACTCCCCAGGGTAACAATTTACACAAGACTCTTATATTTATTATGATAGTACCTTGATATATATCTACTGAAATGGAGTCTAATACTCTGAAAAAAATAGTTGCCTGACGTTAAATACTAGTTGACCACCAGGAGCCACTGTTGCTCCATAGACATGAAAGATGAGGTTGTGGCAATAAATTGTTGGAGGTAATACATGTAACAGTCATTGTTACCTTCTAGGTCATTCCCCACTGTTCATAAAACTTATATTGACCCAGATGAAGTTTGGATTTTTTTTCTGGGCATGCAAAAAATACATGATCTAACAGTTTACATTGTCAAAACTTTCAAAAAAATGAGAAAATTGGGGCCTTTGGAATTCTTGGTAAAAGACTAAAAGGGAAATGTTATTGTTTTGTAATGCTTACAGAGATGAAATAAAAATTCTAGAACAAAAATTTGAAATTTCAAAACATATTAACTTTTAAATTTTTTGTTTCAACTTTAATTCATGTGCAATTTGGAAAATGGTTTTGAAGTTTTATTTTAATTAGTTCAGTACTAGAATTTTCCCAGAAAGCATTGTAACAGCTATGTTTTATCAGTGATAGTTTGTTTTTTTAACTGGTAAAGCCATAGTTTTGTTCCTATTTAAGTATTAGATGAAACATGAATATATACTAAAACATTAAATATTTATTAAAACCTTTATCACATTGAAATATAACATATGCATAAAATGTAAAATAAAAATATAGCATAATGTAAGAGAGTATAAATGTATACTATAATATACAACTAGAATATAGAATATTTTTATATTATATGCTATCTATATATATAATATTAAATATATATTGCTTTTTAATGAAATACGATAACATTACATAATATACATACATACATATATACACATAAGTATAAGCGTATATATTTTACCATGGACTAACCAATAATATCAATCCTACCGATAATACCCAATGATGTAGTCAATCATTATGTAGAACTTCCTTTAAAAAAAAATTTAAGACCTTAGTACTGAAATGAAATACATTAGCTGTTAAAAAAATAACCCATTTTAGTATAAAGAAAATTGGATTTTTCAGCCATATCAAAAGCTGTCATTTAAATAGCTTTATTTTAAAGATTCTGATCTAATTAAAGTTACATAAACTATAACATTAATGTAAGTTTGATATCAAATTTTCATAAATATATATGCAATATTCGCAGAAGTATACATACACTTTGGTCTAAAAGTTATACTTTAATTGTCATTTTCAGATTTTTTTTCACTTCCTGTAAAAAAGTCTAATTTTGATCTGGCCACTGTACTAGGATTATAAAATATCCATAATATGTACATAATTTCTGCTTACATATATATGAAGATTCAGTTGTAATGCTCCAGAGCTGTGAAAGGTCCTAGACTTGTATGCACAGAAGTATTTTTGAGTTTCAATTGTCTACGTATGAGCCTCAAAACTCCCACCAAGCTCTCACCTAGTACCTACCATCTCAGCTGAGAAAATTCCTCAGGCAACAATGGTTTCTGCTTCTCTACATGTCCAGAACTGCTTCAGTTTGATCATCCTTGGTCAACTTGATACCATTTTAATGTTTTACCCTAGTTCAAGGCACAGATCTTCAGGATGAAACTGCAGAGATTACAGTTTGAAGATGATGAGGTTTGTTTCTTTTGTGCAGTAATCTTTCCGAGAACAAGAAAAAGCCTGTTGCAGGACATAACAAAGAGAATGATCTTCTGAATTTATCAGCTAACCAAAGACAATAATTGGTCCTTCATAATTTTGGAGCACAGCTATATTTTATAAAAAAATATATGTAAATGTACAAAAATATTTTTTCCCTTTTTTTTTTTTTTAAATGCCTTATTCAAGCCTTTTCCTGATTTAATTTATCATGAGTGTTCAGGTTTACTTTTGGTTATATTTTATTCATTGCTCTTTTAAGACGAATTATATAGCTGTATCATCAGATGATATGCATTTAATTATCCATGATACAGGGAGTGATTTTAATTTCAAAACTGAGAACAGTAAAAGTATTTAATAGCTTTGAGATCTATGAAACAGATCAGCAATTATTTTAAATTAGAATTCCATTTAAAATGGTAAGATTTCTACTTTTCATTAAATGCAGGAGAATCCAGAAGTGGTAAAAAAGTGAGTTGGAACATATCTACTTTATCACTGAGAAGAAAAGCTCTAGGACATACCATGGACTGATGTATATCACTGTAGTTTGACAGAATTCCACAGAATTATGCTTCTTTGTAATAGATAAATATCTGTTCCTTTTGATCTTGGTAAGTAGACCCTGTTTACTGAAAAGTTATTGTCTTTAGTACTGCTTAAGGTAGATTTAAAATAAATGAACCATAACTGGTATTTTCAAACGTACAAATGAAAAGCAGAAGATCCTTACTGTCACTTTGAAATCTTATTATGGCAGCCACCAAGAAAAAATAGTGGGGTTTTTTTGTTTGTTTTGGTTTGTTTTTTGGGGTTTGTTTTTTTTTTTTTTTTTTAATAGAACTGAGTACACTGAAGTGTCACAATTATTTTTCTGAGACATTTATAGCCAAATTTTGAAAAAAATTTCCAGCCATCTTTGGGGATTGATTTACACGTAGTGACTGTAATGCTAGTCCCAGTAAGGCTGTTTTCTAGACTACTGTAGCAGAAGAGATAGAACAGACCACCTAGAAAACTGGACTCATACAAAAAAAGACCTAAAGCTATTTATTTTATCCAACAAATGTTTAAGGAGAGCTTTCCCATCATATATGAGAACCTACAAGTTTAAGATAAAAGATTTGAAACTTTAGCAGGGTAAAGCACAGCAAAATACTGGGAGTTACTCTAGACAAGTTTAAATGAGAAATAAGTGTGAATGACTAGATTTACCATCATTGTGAGGGACATTCCATCATCTGAAGTGGTTGAACCAAGATTAAGTGTCTGCCTACATGGCACCTCCTCTTGCTCAGAAAGGAATTACAGGTCTGATGCAGGAATTCATTCATGTTGGATGAGATGATCACAAGAGCCCTCTTCGGTTTCAAAATTCTGTGAAAAGAATAGGAATAATACAAGTACAGAACAAAACAGAGACAAAAAAAATTAGTCAACTCTGCTGTTTTATTATTTTCAACCATGCACGTGAATTGATTGTGTCTGGAATGGAGCTGTTTCCTAACAATCTAGAACTGCCATTTCTAATTATTTTTTATGTAAGTCATGTAGGTAATAAAGCCAAATTCTTTGTGATTCAGTCCACCTGACCTTTTTCAGAAGCTTGCTTTCTGAGAAAATGCCTTTCTGAAGTGACAGTGTCTCATTCAGTCTTAGTCTTAAATAAAATCAATCCAGATAATAAATAAGATAAATAGTGGTAATAAAGGTGCGCGACATCTTAAGGTTTGGAAGCTGAAGTGCTGATGCCTATTGATCTTTTCTAGTGATTGTGGACTACTTTTTTAGGGACATTGTCATAGGCAAATTAAGCAATTTAGAGGACAGAATAACCTTCTCCAGTCGTTGGCTAGGGCACAGAAACTGAACAAACAATTATCATTCAAACATTGTACTCACTTTCATGGTGCCTGAAAGTAACCCTTGTTGTGTAGTAACAAAAACTTTGAAGCCAGAAAAAGCAAGCTTTGGTAGGTGCTATAGTCATTTTTCAAATTGCTGTTAAAACAATGCCAGACCACCATTTATCTGGTTTGGCTGCTCTTTTTTTCTGGCAGCTTCACTGACTGTTCTTGGATATGCAGGAAGACCTGTCTGGTTCTTCTCTATCTGTAAAAGTTTGGATCCAAAAGGTCAGAGCTCCTGAGTGATGCAGAGGGTCCCTGCAATTTCCTACACTTAACCCAGTCCTTTCAAGCTTATTTCCTGCATTCCTTACTTCCCCAACTATCTGATGTTCAAAACACAGTGTAAAATTCTTACCTGTCTTGCCTTTTGACAAAATTAAAGATTTTTAGTACATAAATTTGCTTTATATGTTACTGACATGTCTCAATCAAAAGCATATCTTGGTTTTTACTCCTCATCCATATGCTGAAGAAATTGGTTGTCTTCAGAAACTTTCTCCCTTCCTTTTTCTCTTTTTTTTTTAATTGTATATATTGGCACATATTGAATATGTATCATTTTTATATATTGTATATATTGATGTGTTGTATCTATTGATACATAATACAGTTTTCCTAAATGAACCTGTATAACTTTGTTTACCAATTCTTAAAGGGTAGTTATAGGCAATGGGGAAGTAAAATAATAGGATATATAAGCAATGCAATGAGCCATATGAAAAAATGAAGATCTTGGAGAATGTCTTACCCAAAGACAGCCAAATGTCTAAGACTGATCATGTTAGAAAAACGAAGAGAGGCTATTAAGTAAAATAGTCTAGAGAAACTAGACTGGGAATATCTGTTAACTGGGAATAACTTTTGTATCTCTAATTTAATTGTGAAGTTAACTATAAAACTTGACAAGACTTCTAATGCCATTTAGTATTAATAGTGACATCAAGAATGTTCAGTGTTAAAAAGAATTTCTGGATTCTGTGCTTTTGGAATAAAATGAAGTTCCATTTTTTTGAGAATAGGTTTAGAAGTACATGGAAACAGCTTAACAAACAGCTATTCTTTTTAGGCCTATTACATCTTCTTTTGTCTTCATTGCTTGGTAGTGGCCTACTGGCCTCTGTTAGAAACACGATGTTGGCATAAACTACTCTGAGTCTTGGTACTTTGGGATGGCAGCATCTATGACTGTGTTTACATACTGTAAGTTTCCTATTCAAAAAGTATCTGGGAAAATAAGAATGTTTTGTAAAAGATATCTGTTTACTTTAAAAGTTCACTGGTACTGAGAAATCAGTTTTGACCAAATACTTTCAACCAAGTGTTACACACAGGCTTTCTTGCATAGATGCATACATGCTATACGTGGCACAAAATACTGAGTTCATACATCAACTGTCTCAGGTTTTTATGTCCATTAGTCACTTAAGTGTACAATGACATGGAGCAATAAGATAGTTGTATTGTGTCCTTTGTTTCACTGCAAGGCTGTTGTCCCAGCAGAGGTTTTCTTGAGATCTATATTTTTCATTACTTGTTCTTCATTATCATGCTGCATATTGGTAACTAAGTTTATAAAACATCAGTATTTACCATGCTAATAAGATTTACTAGCAAGGAGTAAGCACTACTCACACAAAAAAGTACTAGATTAGACTGAAACATTGTTTCACTTGTGTTAATGTTTCTTGCTTGCTTCACTGGAACAGTTCTGAGAGCATATTTTAAAAGTATATTTCATTAAAAGTTTTCTATTAAAAATATAATACTAAATTTATTTCACCTCACAATAATTAATAATCTTTCTAAATATAAACACTACATTGTCTTATTGCATCTCAACCATGTATTGTAAGAGACTTTGATGGTATCTGCAAGGTTAACTAAGGATACTTATTTTCTGTGTTTATCCCAAAACATGTATTTAGTTTCTATAATTTGAATAAAAAGGTGATAAAATATTTTCTATACAAAATTACCTTTTTTTTTTTTTTTTTTTTTTTTTTTTAGGGAAGGATGATTAGTAAAGTACACAAATGCAAATATTCCATTTCCTTCTCTATAGTATTTCAGGGTCATTGACTACACAAAACAAAATAAATATATTCCCACTATCTTAGAAGAAGATGCCAGATTCTAGAAATTATACTTTTTTTTTTTTATTTCCTAATTATCAAGGGTTTTTCTCAGATCCCCTCAGAATTTATAATTTCCTTCCAACACCACACTGTTACCTCCACTTCACAGACATGCTCTTCATGCAAAAGAGGGGATAGTTTCAAAGTCACAGACAAATATGTTCTGCAGCAGGAATCTCCTTCAGTTCAATCCACAGCTTGTATTTTCAGTCTTGGTCTTCATATAAAATGTTAAACTTGAATGAAGATCTGGAATTCTGGAAATCCCATCAATTCCTACTGATAAGACAAGGGGTAATGGTTTTAAACTGAAAGAGAGTATATTTAGGTTAGATAAAAGGAAGAGATTATTTCCTGTGAGGGTGGTGGGACACTGGCACAGGTTGCCCAGAGAAGCTGTGGCTGCCCCCTCCCTGGCAGTGTTCCAGGCCAGGTTGGACGGGGCTTTGAGCAACCTGATCCAGTGGAAGGTGTCCCTGCCCATGGCAGGGGGGCTGGAACTAGATGTTCTTTAAGGTCGCTTCCAACCCAAACCATTCTGTGATTCTATATTTACTGAAGTAGCTTCAGCAAACTTGGTTCATTTCAGACCAAGTCAGAGGAATCCTCAGAAGACATGCAAGAAAATGTTTGCATAGGTATCTTTATTCCACCCCTTTGGCAAATGATAAAGCCAGTACTTTCTACCCTCAATGTTGCTATCACATTATGATCTCAATACAGGAAACCAAAATCTTTTCTAAAGAGTTACAATTTTAAAAATTTATTATTACAGCAGATATTAATATATTCTATTATTATTACCACTTTTTGCATTTACCTGTGTGACTGTCCTACAAAATATGAAGACAAAAATCCTTCCTGCCATATCTCTATGCAGTTCCACACACCTTGAGATATTTGCATGCAAACATGCAAAAAAAACACCTTATGTAAAGAGTAATTGCTTAATACTGCAGTCTGTTGGCTGTCTTCCTGTGCAGTAGGGTAAATTTTATCGTCTATCAATATATGTTACATATGATTTTTGGTGATGATCAGATTTGCCTATTGTCACCAGTGTAGCCAATTTTGTAAAAAATTTTTCATCATTCCTCAGAAAGCTAGATTATTCCCACTGTAAATACAACTAATTTCAAATAGCTACCTTCCCCCTGTTCTTCCCCTTCCCAACCTGTCTGCTGTATGCCTCACACACAAAAAAAGTGCTCATCAAAAACATTGCAGTGATCTAACTAATACAACATGTATATGCTTTTGTGCAACTCTTTTGCTACTAGGACAGACCTTCAATATTTGCTGGATAATTTTCATTGCTAAACACCTGATGGCAGAAGCAGTAGATGTGTTATTCTGAATAGAGTACATCAACAAGCTTCTGTGTATTAATTCTCTCTTTGCCTTTGTTTGGTTTTCCCAGTACTGTTGGAAACCATTTTCAGAGATTCTGTGCACTTTTCCCTGGTCCCCTAATATCTTCAGCAAAAACATGTCACAATGCTTTGTTAAATTTGCCATCTGTAATTCCAGAACCTCAGGTATATCTGAGCCAGCTATCTGTAATTCATATTAAATGTTTAATATGTCATAATTATCAGTATTCAAGTGTTTGTTTTCACTTCGAAATGCAGAGGGCGAGATTCATAATGATGCTGAGATTTCCTGCTAAATTTCCCATCTGGTGATCCTCTCTCACTGGCACTACAAAATTGTGGATTTCCATCCATTTGCAGCTGTGGCTCCTGCCCCTGTGAGATCATAGTTGCACCTGGCTAAGCAGCCTTTTTAGAAAATGCTACAAATAGTGCAATATGTCATTTTAAATGATGATGACTCCTTTTGGATTAGGAGGTAACAGCAGGCAGCCAGTAACTTGCTGGCATACCCTAGACAAGGCATTTCCCAAATTAGAGTATTTCCATCCTATTTAAGTAGATTTATTGATTTGCTGAAGGCCACAGAACAGATCCATTTTGAAGGGGAGAAAGCATCTTTAGTGGCATCCACAGACCAATAAAGCAACTTAAAGCAGCTGTTCTTAAGCTGCATTAAAGCCAGGACAAGCCCTCCTAATTAGGTAGCTCCTTCTCTGCCTAATGCCTGTGCTGTGCAGATATGCACTGCAGGAATGGAAAGAGTTGTTGTTCTTCATGCTCAGTGTTTTGAGGGATGACTTTGAATCAACGGCTCAACAATTGCTGGAAGCATTTAAATACATCTTGCTTACTGGTGTACAACGAAGGCATTTTCCTGGCCCTGATTTTTCTGTTACTTATAAAAAGCAGCCATGGAGGCTGCTGGACAGAACAGCAGGCACAGCACCAGGAGACCAAGATTCTATTTCTTGTCCTGCCAGCGGCTTTCTGGGAAATCCTGGAGAAGTCAATCCCTTCCCCTAGCAGAATTCCCCCTTCTCTAAACCCGTTTCTTCTAAAAACACACTGTTGAAAACATTTCCTTCATTCAAACCACATTTTATTTAAATCCATTAATCTCAGAATGAAAACACTGAACAGAGCTGAAAATGACAAAACAGAATTAAATCACAGTTGCAGATAAAACTGACAAAAGGAAATTGTAATTCTATTTACTGTTACTGAGTGCTGTTGCATATCACTTTGGGACCATTTCCACATTTTGTGCCAGACAGAGGGATATTTATTTTGTTGTGAATATTTGGTTTAACATTTTACTTCTGAAGTCTCAGAAGAAAAATTTGCTGGAGACAGTTTCATATCTGGAAAAAAAAACTCATGAGGACTCTTTAACTGTTTCAAGACAATATGCTTGGCAATTAATAACCAAATGAAGCACATTCAGATTTCCTAGGTCATAGTTACAGGTCAAAACAGCTGAAACCTGCTGCCATGCTGCAACACACCAATGATTAAATCAGGCAAGGAATGGGCCTGCTAAAGAATCTGTACCATTTCAAGTGGTAGCTCCTGAATGTAACTTAGATGATGACAGGTTTTTGATTAAACTTATACTACTCTCTGCCAAAAAAATCTGCTAAAGGCAGACTTGTAGATATCTGACTGGTTTTCTTTTTGCTGTTGTTCTGTTGTTTTGTTTTGTTGTTTCTTTGGGTTTGTTTGTTTGTGTTTTTTTTTTTTTTTTCTTGAACACCTGCTACAAAGAGAAAGAGCTGTCATTCTGTTTGATTTTCATCTTGCCTCAAAATCTTTTGTGCTTCAGCAGTGTAAAATTGACCTAATACACGAGACTTTCTGTATCTTCTTACAAGAGACACTAAAATTTGACTTAGTTTAGTCTATACTGCATTTCTTACAGTCATCAAGACAATTAATTTCTTCAGTTTTATGAGAATTTCCACTCCCACACCTTTAGTGTTTATGTATAAAATGCATAGGAGTGGTCACATTTCATGTACACGCAATCAAGGAGATGTTAAAACTCGATAGCCAACTCTGAAGACAAATGGATATCAACTCTAGTCTTTAACTAAATCAATTTTCCCGAAAGAAAAAGGGATTGCAGCTGTCAGGGTCCTGGTGCATGACAAGGCCCTGGCACTCCCTACTGCCCAGGGCCTGTGTCCTCCACTTCCTCAGCTCATCCCAGCCTGGCCACACTGTGTAGTGGGAACTAGGCTGTGACTGATGGGCAGGAGCTCACCCATAGTACTTCCCAGCACCCCTGAGGTTGATATGTTTCCTACAGTGAAGACAAAAGAAATGCCACTGTAAAAACGTAGTTTAGGGCCCAAGACACTTGGAGTGTGTGTGTTTTCCATGTCTTCTGGTTGACCCTATGCAGGCTCCCTGAGTTAGATGCATCAGTTACCAATGTACCCTTGGCTCTGGCCAGCCAGAAAATATGCATGATGCTTTGTGTCCTTGAAGGAGCAAAGAAGGCAAGAGGATTAACAAAGCTGGATCTCACTGTAATGAATTTAAGTTTACATATGAAAAATATTTACTAAAACTATCTATAACAGAGACAAGGGAAAGCAAACAGATCCCATCTGGAGTTCAGAACATCCATTGAAAACCACAGTCCAAACCAAAAGATGCTCAGAAATTAATATTTTGTCACATACTGGTACTATTTAATGTAACATTAAATTGGAAGAAGAACTGGGACCACGATACCCTATGTTTTAAGGTCAGTCCAGGATTAAACATTTATGGAGTATATCTGAGCTGCAGATCAAACTTTTCTGTAGTCGACACACCCCATTTAAGTCCATCATTTCTGTTTCAGGTGCATTGACGTTTACGTGATAATACATTTGTATTCCTGACATTTAAATATGAAGTTATGTGATAGAAACTTAGATTCTCTAGAACAGGGTGCATACAGTCAATCTCAGCGTTTCCACAGACATTTGACATTTCAGAGGGGCAGATTGGTGTTTTTTGCAAACAGGTTCCACCACAGCATCTAAGGGCATAACTGATGTTAACTCATGAAAATGCTGTCTATTTAGATGGATTTATGTGGTTATAAACATTCACAGAGTAGTTATTATATGCACTTGTCCTTTTCTTACTCTTCCTTGGATATTCATGTGTATTGTATGTATGTATGTTTGTTCCTTGGATGCTCATATATATTCATGCGATTTCTAGGATAGATCAACCCTCTGACAGAAGACATAGTACAAGTTGTGGTTTATTACAAGTTTTAACACACAGAGAAGCTTTCTAAGGTATTTAATGAAGTCTTTGTAGCAGCTTCTCTTAGAAGAGATGGCTCACTGTCAAAAATATTTGAACAGCTGAAAAAACGAATGTACACGAAATAGGCAAAAGTTACATATTTCTTCCTATCAGTCTATTCTCTGACAAGAACTGAAAATTTTGTTTCAGGTATGAAGGTTTTTTACAGATTTTGACCAAACTGTTAGTAGTATGAATGACTCAAAGACTTGGTTTGTAAAATAACTCTTTTTTTTTTTTTTTTTCCCTTCTGGAGAAAAAAACCACATGCTTTACAATCAGACTACTTGGGAAGATTGTGAAAGACTTGTTAACACATGCTGAGATTTGTGTACCTGAGCTCCGAAAGGAGAGAAAAATCAATTAGCAAGAGAATGTGTATCTTTTTTGTCACTTTCACATATAAAAATTTAAAGAGAACATAAACTCTGACATTGAAGTATACTGAGAAGGCAGAAATTGTAGATTCTTGAAGATATGTCTGGAAGGTCAGAAAACTCTACTGAGTGATTTACTGGCTGTCTGCCATACTCTGAATAGCTGCCTGTCAATGCCACATGTGGCATCTTTCAGATATATTCTTTCAAGTAAGTCCATAAAGGTGGCAGATATCAAGAGAGAGTGTAAAAGGGTGCTCCGTGTTAATGCTTGAGAGCATTTATATTAACACTTTAAAAAAAGTAAATACTCTTAGGCATTGCTTCTGTAGATAGCAATGCAAAATGATCACATCCACTCCCTTATAACCAGATGTGATTTTTATTTCGAATCCAGGAAATCCACATATTTATGTCCCTCAGTGTTTGACAGATTTTTAGTTTCCTCCCACGGAAACTGAATTAGGGAGTTAAAAGATTCCCTTCCCATGAAAAAGTTTCTATTTGTAATTCTCTTTCTGTCTGTGGTCATGGTTAGGTTTTCAACCCTTTACACCATAGACCTACAAGCTATAAAATTAATGTATGGTCTTGGAAGGAAGGGGAGCAGCAATAGTTCAAAAGAATAAGAAGCTGTCTGAAGCATAACAATATGCCTACAATTCCCCTCTCCATCTTATTTCTTCCTCAAGGATTGTCAGCATTGCACTATCATTAAATAGCAATTTAAGATGAATATGGTCAAACTAAAGAATGAGAATGTAAATTTTCTCTTTATAAGCTAATCATCTTTTTATTTAACATAATAGGAGACTGTATCTCCATTACAGTCCCTTTAAATTATCAAATTTTAGGTGAGAAACCTGACTTTTGTGGAGGAAATAATTGTACTGTCAGTCATCATTGTATTTTTACTGTATATATCATACTAGAAAATAGTGACAATTTATGAGATATCTATAAATTGAAAAAAGCAGAAGCAAGAATTTGGAAAAAAAAGCAAAGCAAATAAAATAATAAAAAACTTTTACAGGAGTAAAGCCAGAGTCCTCCCTAAAACATAAAAGTAAAAATAAACAGAGGAAGAGGCAGCTCTCTTAAACCTTTTAAGTTCTGTGTGATCCTATGAAATTAGTCTGAAATCACAGAAACAGAGAATCACAGAATCAACTAGGTTGCAAAAGACCTTGAAGTTCATCGAGTCTAACTGTTCACCTAACACTGACAGTTCCCAACTACACCATATCCCTCAGTGCTATGTCGACCCGACTCTTAAACACCTCCAGGGATGGGGACTCCACCACCTCCCCGGGCAGCCCATTCCAACGCCTAACAACCCCTTCTGTAAAGAAATGCTTCCTAATATCCAGTCTAAACCTTCCCTGGCACAACTTGAGGCCATTCCCTCTTGTTCTTTTGCTTATTGCTTGGTTAAAAAGACTCACCCCCAGCTCTCTGCAACCTCCTTTCAGGTAGCTACAGAGGGCGATGAGGTCTCCCCTCAGCCTCCTCTTCTCCAGACTAAACACCCCCAGGTCCCTCAGCCGCTCCCCGTACGACCTGTGCTCCAGAGCCTGCATCAGCTCCGTTGCCCTTCTCTGGACACGCTCGAGTCATTCAATGTCCTTTTTGTAGTGAGGGGCCCAAAACTGAACACAGGAATCGAGGGGCGGCCTCACCAGTGCCGAGTACAGGGGTCAGATCCCTTCCCTGTCCCTGCTGGCCACGCTAGTGCTGACACAAGCCAGGATGCCATTGGCCTTCTTGGCCCCCTGGGCACACTGCTGGCTCCTGTTCAGCTGGCTGTCAATCAACCCCCCCAGGTCCCTCTCTGACTGGCAGCTCTCCAGCCACTCCTCCCCAAGCCTGTAGCGCTGCTGGGGGTTGTTGTGGCCCAAGGGCAGCCCCCGGCATTTGGCCTTATGGAAACTCCTCCAGTTGGCCTCAGCCCATGGCTCCAGCCTGTCCAGGTCTCTCTGCAGAGCCTCCCGACCCTCGAGCACATCAACACTCCCACACAACTTGGGGTCATCTGCAAACTGACTGAGGGTGCACTCGATCCCCTCATCTAGATCATCAATAAAGATGTTAAACAGGAGTGGCCCCAAAAACCGAGCCCTGGGGGACACCACTCGTGACAGGCCGCCAACTGGATTTAACTCCATTCACCACAACTCTTTGGGCCCGGCCATCCAGACAGTTTGTTTTTTTTTTTTTTCCAGTGAAGGACGTGCCCATCCAAGCCTCAAGCAGCCAGTTTTTCCAGGAAAATGCTGTGGGAAATGGTGCCAAAGTCCTTACTAAGTCAAGGTAGACAACATCCACAGCCTTTTCCTCATCCAATAAACAAGTCACTCTGTCATAGAAGGAGATCAGGTTTGTCAGGCAGGACCTGCCTTTCATAAACCCATGCTGACTGGGCCTGATCCCCTGGTTGTCCATTATATGAATTTAATGGCACTCAAGATGACCTGCTCCATGACCTTCTCTAGCACCGAGGTCAGACTGACAGGTCTATAGTTTCCTGGATCCTCCTTTCTGCCTCTCTTGTAGATGGGTGTCACATTTGCCACCCTCCAGGCAATGGGACCTCCCCAGTTAGCCCTGATTTCAGGTAAATCATGGACAGCAGCTTGGCGAGCTCATCTGCCAACTCTTTCAGCACCCTTGGGTGTAACCCATCTGGTCCCACAGACTTGTGTGCATCCAAGTGGTGCAGCAGGTCTCTGACCACCTCCTCTTCAACTGTGCTGACCTCAGTCTGCTTCCCCTTCCCGTCTCCCAGATCATGAGGTTGGGTGTCCAGGGAACAGAAGCAGTGGGAAATCAACAACGTATGTGGAACTAGCTGGTGTTGTTGCTCCAGTCATGCTTTCCTGTCTTTTTTATATCCATCACAATGCTATGCATCATTCCTACACCCAGGCAACTACAGAGACTTTGCTGGAGTGAGAGGTTAGATTCTTAAATCTTCCAGGGCCAAAACCCTCCTGTGCATGGTGTCTAATGTAACTGATTCCTGACTGAGGCCACTGGATCCATGATCAAATATGTACCTAGCTTGAATGAAAATGCTTTAGACGTTAGAGCAGCTAAGAAGCCACGCTGTTGTTAAAAGTGCAAACATAGAGCCCTTTTAAGCTAACACTGTTAAATCAGCTAGCAGCTATATATTTTAAATGGCTATAGCTTCTTAATTATCTTCTGGGAACATTAATAACAGGGGAGCAAAACCAACTGCAGAGGTATTGTAGGCAGTCCCTGTCTAGGAAATAAATTTACAAATGTCCAGAGCAGCCATGGCTGAAAATCCACCATAATCATCAGTGGTTCCTGGAGTGCTTGGGGACTTTGAAACATACCCAAACTGCTAACCTCTTATAATATGATCTCCTCTAAATTATCCATTATTTTCATTCCAAAGACTGTCTGTGCTTCTCTTTCATATCTTTAATTAAATACCAAACTTTGTGTTTATGTCCACAAAAGAAGTTCACACTGTTTTTCTTCTCATCTGTTACTGACTAGGTAGTCTGGGTATTTATTTTCTTCTTCTAAATGTAAATAATAATTTATATTTTTCCTTCCTTAATACTTTCTTATTTGTTTTTATGCTACCAATGCACCCAGGGATCAAGAGGATTTGATAAATAGTGTCCGCCACCTTCAGGTTTGTTGGTTATTTTGTCAGAGAATACTGTATCAGCTCCTTGGCACCATGTGTTCCATCTATTTACTTCCATTGCCAGTGCTTAAACTTTGCAGGATAGTTTAGGTGATCTATGTGAGAACAAACTCTAAAAACATGAAAGAAGAATAACAAAAAGAAGGTGGAGATTAAGAAGGTTCAGTGCCCCACAGTACAGAATTACATGTTAATTTGAAAATCTTATTAATTTACTACTGGGCCAAGACACCCAAGAGAAAGGCCATGCTACGTACTCCAGTTCTGTCCTGTTTTGAGAGTCTGACTGTATATAAATAGATAGTATTCCTGGGTTTTCTGTAATAACAGTGCAATGTCTCTCCTGAATCTGTGGTTTCTGTGTTTTTTACACATTGTACAGAAGATCTACGTGAAAGGAAGGCAAAAGAAAATAAAAAATAAATTCACATTGACAGATGAGCATTATTTAAACAGTTACTGTAAAATAGATTGGGAAAGTAAGTTTAGTATCATCAGTTGGAAAAACTGTTGCTGATTTATAGATGTAGCAAGCAATTGCAATAGTGAAAATAAAAATAAGATGAAGTAATAACCACAAACCAGTTTCTTCTTTACTTAAAATACTTTGTTGTACTCACAGTTTGAAGTATCTGGTTATATTTATAATGCTCCATTTTACTATGATGTTTTTCCAAATACCAGTTAACTGTATGTTTTTACACTGCCAAAAAGAGCAACTTTATTTGGTTCTTTATATATTTTTCCTGAAAAGTAATGTGTCTTGGGTGTTCTTCATTTAAGAAACTATAAGTATAACTAACAGCTATGGCTTCACAGATTAGATTCAGTGATTGCTCTTTAAAAAGCAGAAGTCTTATCCTATGAAACTGTCTTAAAGTTAGGTACAAAGGCCTGTATTTCAACACATTAAAAAAAATAAAAAGGTTTTCAGAACTGTTGCATATTGGTAGCTTTTGTTTATTTCTGAATCAGCTGCAGGTGCCCTTAATTGAAAGTAATCATATATACGGTTAAAAATGATTAGAAATATAAACAGAAAAATGACAAAGTCTGAAAACTAGTGTGGTGAGTTGACCCCAGCTGGCTGCTAGCTGCCCACCAAGAAGCTCTATCACTCCCCCTCATTAGCTAGTCAGGGTAGAGAAAATACAACAAAAGGGTCATGGTTTAAAATAATGACAGAGAGAGACCACTCACCAATTACTGTCATCTGCAAAACAGACTCGGCTTGGGGAAATTAGTTTAGTTTGTTATCAATCAGATCATAGCAAGATAATGAGAAATCAAACTAAATCTTAAAACCACTTTCATCTGACCCCTCCCTTCTTTCTGGCCTCAACTTCACTCCTGATTTTTCTACCTCCTCCCCCCAAGCAGTGCAGGTGGATGAGGAACGGGGGTTGCAGTCTGTTCATCACACATTGTCTCTGCTTCTCCTTCCTCCTCACACTCTTCCCCTGCTCCAGCATAGGGTTCCTTCCACAGGAGTCAGTACTCCACAAACTGCTCCAGTGTGGGTTCCTTCCATGGGGTGCAGTTCTTCAGGAACAGACTGCTCCCGTGTGGGCCCCACAGTGGGTCACAAGTCCTGCCAGGAAACATGCTCCAGCGTGAGCTCCTCTCCCCACGGGGCCACAGAACCTGCCAGGAACCTGCTCCAACGTGGGCTTCCCACAGGGTCACATCCTCCCCAGGACACAGTTGTACCTTTTGGCTGCCAGGGCACACTGTTGACTCATACTGAACTTGCCTGAAGAATGACATTAGGTTTATATGTATGTATATATATATATATATATATATATATATATATATATATAAAAATAGAATTTTATGTGGAGAAATTTAAAATATAGAGAATTGTGCATAAGAAGCTTGAAGAACTATAAATCTAAAATGAATTTTGATTTAGACAGAAAAAGGCTTTCATCTTTGCTTTTCTGATTGCTGAGACTCTATCAACTAATGCTTTTATACAGAAATATTGTGATAGACAATTGTGATCTTAAATGACTGCCTTAGCTTGCAATTTGAAGCAGTTATTTTCAAGAACAATTGTCCTCCATATGTCATTTTCATACAATCTGCAGAGTACATCAGAGCAAAAAAAGATATTTTTTTAGGTTTAGGTGTATTAAGGTAAACATTACAAAACTGGAGCTGTTAGCTAAATGAAGGTAGTATATACACACACTTACATGTATATATTAAGTTAATAATAAAAAGAATGACTACGCTTTTTGAGTGGTCACCTACATCTTGTGTTTTTCGGTGGAGGAAGAAAAAATTTAAAATTCACGGGGTTTTTTTTGTTTGTTTTGTTTTTTGTTTTTTTTCCACAATGCTGACACTGGGTTACTCAAGATCCATTTGTGAGATCTCTAGTTTTCTCCTCAGCTAGTAATTCAGAGTTTAACTTTCAATTTTAAATTTATCTTGGGTCTTCGCACTTATATACATGACAGCAAATTGCAACTCAATTTCAAAGCCATCACTTAAAAGAAAATCCAGTAAAAAACTGACGTAGGGATATAACACAAATGTTACAAAACTAATTCAGAACTCTTACTTTTCTATTGAGCTAGACACTTGAACTTTAATTTCCTATCCCTTTTTTTTTTCTGAATTGATATATGAAAGATATTTTTTTTTAACTTATATATCAAAGATTAACAGTCATTAGCAGTTCCTGCAGCATGACAAGAGCACCTCAAATTATGTCACATCCAACATGGACAATTCAATGGAATGTATTCTTTTTGCACTGTGCATTAAGAACAGTGACCGTCTGAATATGGATAGACACAGATGATGATGATGGAAAATCAGTGTTGCATCTGACTGTTAGACTAGTATCAGAGACAGGTTATTGAACAGCATTCATCATGCACTGATACAGGGAAAAGAACTGATTAATACATGACAAGGTACAGTAATGGCAAAATTACTTGTCCAATAGAAGATTACACGCACAGTAAAAATAAGATATTTATAAGTAATTCTTTTACAAGGTGGGAATAAAATTCAATATCTTAAAAACAGCTTTGTTGCAAATATTTCCTCTCTCTTGAAAAGACAGAATTTATTAATTTTTATATTTGGTCTGACTATTCTTTACAACAATAGGCTCAATCACATAAGAGTAAGAGTTTTGAATTGGAAGAATGTATTTTGTTCCTTTTAAAAACTTAATTCAATAATGAAAAATTTCAATACTTTTGAGAAAACATTAGTTTGACAGATTTGTCAAAACTTAGCCATTCATACCAACAATTAGTTTCATTGAACTAGCATCACTGAACAGAAAGCAAGTTGTCTGAAAATTTCCCTCCCAACACTTTTTGAGAGCATAACTATCAGGCTACATTTGCTGTTGTGTGCAGATAGGCTAAGTACAATAACAACTACTCTAATATTCTAATTTAATGTCATTAAAAAATACCACAAAATTCTTTGAATTACTTGAGCTTTTCATGAAGGCTCTGGAACACATGTTTTATGAGGAGCGGCAGAGGGAACTGGGGTTGTTTAGTCTGGAGAAGAGGAGGCTGAGGGGACACCTCATCGCCCTCTACAGCTACCTGAAAGGAGGGTGCAGAGAGCTGGGGATGAGTCTCTTTAATGAAGTAAGAAGCGATAGGACAAGAGGGAATGGCCTCAAGTTGTGCCAGGGAAGGTTTAGACTGGATATTAGGAAGCATTTATTTACAGCAGGGGTTGTTAGGTGTTGGAATGGGCTGCCCAGGGAGGTGGTGGAGTCCCCATCCCTGGAGGTGTTTAAGAGTTGGGTTGACATAGCGCTGAGGGATCTGGTGTAGTTGGGAACTGTTAATGTTGGGTTGATGTTTGGACTGGATGATCTTCAAGGTCTTTTCCAACCTAGATAATTCTGTGATTCTAAAAGGCCTGTACTGCCACTAAACACTAGTCATTCCTTGATTAAAAAACAAAAAAGGACAGAGGACATCACTAACTCTACAGGTTCATTTCTAAGATTATTGCTGCAATCAATTCTTTTGTCCTTGCTGCTTGTAGCAATCTACCCAGTATCAAAAAAACCCACTAAAGTGAACTGAGTAACAACCTGTTTCTTTGCACCATATGGAGCAAAGACTGATTATTTTTTCTCCCTTCTCCCAGATTAAATATGGGAGGGAGGAAAGGGAAGAAGATAAAAAAGGAAATAAGCTATAAAGTTGTCCTCAAATAATTTAATGAAGATGTTCTTTAAGGATTTAATGTCTTGGCTTATTTTACAACTTCCAATTGTGGCAAGATGGGAAAAGAAAGTTCGTTTTCCCAAACTGGTGAAATTGCTGGCACAGGGTACAGAGGAGAGCTAACACTAGGAACATGGAAGTCTTTCTATTAAACCTAGTTGCCATAGATACTATATCTCATTTTCTTCTTTTCTAGCATCATGGAAATAGAATCATTGAATAATCAAATCATAGAATAACTGAGGTTGGAAAAGACCCCTAAAATAATCCAATCCAACTGTTAATCTAGCACAGCCAAATCCATCACCAAACTATGTCTCCAAGCACCATGTCTATAAATCTTTTTACTATCTCCAGTGATGGTGATTCAACCACTTCCCTGAACAGCCTGTTCCAGCCTTAGCCAACCCTTTCAGTGAAGAAATTTTTCCTAATATCCAATCTAAATGTCCCATAGCACAATTTGAGGCCTTCTCGACCTATCACTTCCTACTTGGGAAAAGAGACTGACACGCACCTCACTGCAATCTCCTTTCAGGCTGTTGTAGAGAACCATAAGATCTCCCCTCAGTCTCATTTTCTCTTGGCTAAACAACCCCAGGTCCCTCAGCTACTCCTCCTGCATCTTGTGCTCCAGACCCTTCACCAGCTTTGTTGTTCTTCTTTGGACACACTCCAGCACCTCAATGTCTTTCTTGTAGTGAGAGGCTAAAAACTGAACACAGCATTCGAGGTGTGGCCTCACCAGTGCTGACTACAGGGAGACAATTACTCTAGTCCTGCTGGATACACTATTTCTGACACAAGAAGGATGCCACTGGCCTTCTTGGCCACCTGAGCACACTGCTGGCTCCTGTTCATCTGACTGTTGACCAACACCCCCAGGTCCTTTTTTGCCAGGCATCTTTCCAGCAACTGCAAACTTACTGAGAGTGTACTTGATCCTCCCATCCATATCATTGATAAAGATAGCAAAGAGAACTTGCCTCAATACTGAGCCCTGGTGTGAGATATGACTTGTAACTCTCCCAAAACAGAGCCTGAAAGAAACAGGCCTGTGAGAAAAAGCAGCCTGACAGGGTGAGCGGGATTGGAGTCCCTCCAAGTTGAGGAATGTCTCAAACACCCACAAGTAGCGAAACTATAGTCACAGGGTGGACAGTGTGGAGGTCGAAGCCGATAAGGCTGCCTGGATAGCACAGGATGCAGCTGGAGATGGGAGTCCTGTGAAGGCAGGATGGTTCTGCTTTGGTGCATCTTGTAAAGTTTTAAGGGACTTCTGTCCGGTGAATGACCTTTGCTTCATTATCCACAAAATGAATATTAAAGTTAACACCCCTGAATATGCTAATGAAGACTAACAAGATCATGCTAATTACATCATTTCATTAAACACCTTACTCTCCCCCATACATGGGTTATGTAGGTACATAGGTCAACATAAGGGACAGACCAAGGAAAGTGTGTATAAATTGATGGGGGGAGGGGATGGGGGCAAAGACTAAAAGGGAGAAAGAAAAAATACATGAAGAAGTGAAGAAGATGGATGCATCCTTGACGAACTCAAGCAGCACCAACATAGGAACCCAGACCGGTGATCTCTATGTCTCTATTCTCTCTATCTCCCTCCTTTTCTTTTTCCCATTTTCCCTCACTACCATTAAGCAATTCAATGCATACTATATTTCTTGCCATAGTTCGTTATGTAAATAGCCAATTCTTATGTATCCAATTAGTACATTGTGGGAAGTTAATAAAAGTCTGGACTTTGAGAGTTGTCTCAGCGTTGGCCACTCTGTTGGGGATTTATGAATCTAAGTCACTCCTCTGCCTTGTCTGAGCAGGATGTGACACCTGGGGAACACCACTTGTGACCAGTTAGATTGAACTCCACCAACTGGATCTAACTCTATTCACCACAACTGTTTGGGACAGCCATCCAGCATGTTTTTTACTCAGTGAAGAGTACACCTGTCCAAGCCATGAGCAGCCAGAAGAATGCTGTGGGAAATGGTGTCAAAGGCTTTACTAAAATCCAGGTAAACAAAATCCACAGCCTTTCCCACATCCACTAGGTGGATCACCTTGTCGTTGAAGGGGACCAGGTTTGTGAAGCAGAACCTGCCTTTCATAAACCTATGCTGACTGGGCCTGATCATCTGGTTGTCTTGTATGTGCTGTGTGATGGCGCCCAGGATGAGCTGCTTCATAAACTTCCACGGCACTGAGGTCAGACTGACAGGCCTACCTCCAGTCAACTGGGACATACCCGGTTAGCCAGGACCACTGATAAATGACTGAAAGTAGCTCGGTGAGCACTTCCCTCAGCTCCCTCAGTAACCTTGGGTGGATCCCATCCAGCCCCATAGACTTGTATATGTAATCGTTCATACCAACTCAGTCCATGCTACTTTCTCTACAGATTTCTCATGCAATAGTATAAATGGCAACAGCACGTGCCCCCTCAAATTGTATCTGTTTCCATATGTTCCTACTATAAGTCTCAAAAAAACCCTCATACTAAGATCTAGTAAAATGAGAAGAAAATTCTTATATTCTGAGGTGGGTAAGGTTGTTTCATTTCTGTCTGATGTCCCTAACTTTCAAAACATTGATATAGAGTTCAGAATTAATCATCTTGCCTTCCTCACAGGGGGCTCCACTCTGTTAGGTGCCAGCTGAGCAAAGCACTTGGACTTATTTCATCAACAGTGTTTGAGTGCCTGCACTGGCACTCAGTTCATGCCTTTACCTTGAGACCCTTCAGTTCTTACATAAATGCTAAATTTCCATCCATTTCAGTTGAAGTTAGCTGCATACCTCAGTGCTCTGAGGAATCAAAAGCTCATAAGAAGCTCTTTTTTTTTTCCTTAATATTTTTTAATGAATAGCTTCAGTATTTTTATGTCCATAAATTTGAAGGTGTGCAAAACCAGTGATTTTTCAAAAGCTTTCTAAAAAATATTTTGAAGTGCCATTTATAATTGGAATTCAATATAAGAAGAAATTAATCTAAGTGCTTTGAACTGTTAGTATAACGTGAATTATACAGAAGTTTTAGCTGCTCAGCTACTGTCTGTGATATAATTCCCTGCATGAAATATTGCTTCTTGATCTGCACAACATAATCTCAGTGGTTTGTCTTAAATACAGTGATCATAAAGGTTACAGTTGTCTGAAATATTAAATCCCTTATTTGTAAATGCAGGAAAAACAACATCATAATTTTTAATATTTCATGGCACTCATTTTTTAGCTTTACCACAGTGAATTAAGCAAATCACAAGTGGCCACAATCCCATACCCACAAAAACAGTGAATCAGGACTGTGAACTGACCATCAAATAAACTGCCAGCTGTAGGTAAAGTGATCAGAGACAATGCAGGTGCTTATAACCACAGTGATGCAGCAATTATACTCTTAGAGCTGAACAAGCATTTGATATGGCCTTGTTGCATCTTTTCTGAATTGCCTTGAGCAACTCAGGACTCATCTCGATAAGAATCTGTTAAGAAAGATGGACATCGGTGTATCTGTGTACATATGTAAATTGCTTTTTCAATTGTATTTTTTAAATGCTAAAGAAACTTAAAAGGTTTAGTGAAATTAGAAAACATATTGGAATAACTTGTGAAGTTCTTGGAGTGTTCTTTTAAATTCAGACAGTTCACAGTTCATTCAAAAGAAAACTTCATGGTGGTGTCTAGTCTAAAGGACCCCTGTGGTGGTGGTTACAGGAACAAGCAGAGTAGACAGCAACTCAAGGTGCACAAGTCTGCTTTGATGCTAAAAAAACCCCAAACTGTAGGAACCGTGCTGTAAACGATGCCACAAGCAGCTGAGCTCCCTGTTTACATATTCACTTCATTCAGCCCTGGACCAGAATGATAACATCCTGCTTTCACACATAACGAGTATAATTTCTATGTGCCAGAAAACTGTCCCATGTATGGCACAGTGGGGCTTATCACAGTTACAGATGCTGACTCAGAAGAGAACGCTGCAGTCACTCTATATTAAATGGTAGAGATAATTTCATAATAGATCCACTTGCTGGTGTGATAAGACCTGATATTACCTTTGACAGAGAACAGCAGGGGTTATATACTTTCCAGGTGAAAGCTGTGGATGGAGAAAGACTACAGCATTCCTCAACTGCCGAAGTGACCATCAATGTTGTTGATGTTAATGACAACAGGCCCGTTTTTGTTATTCCTTTGTCTAATGATTCCTATGAATTGGTTCCAACATCAGCCAGTCCAGGGTCTGTAGTTACTAAAGTCTTTGTTATTTTCCACCTCATAGATATCCATTGCTTTGAAATATATAGAGTAAAATGTTATTGTTAATGCAATAAAAGTAAAATATTCTGCTTTCAAACTATATCTAAAAGGGACAATATCTAAATATTTTAGCTGAGTGTCTGATGTTTTTTCAGCAATAAGATGCACATGCACATTCTTTGTCATAAACATGCAAAGAATTGTAAATAGGTTCTTCCCAAACTGTGAGAATATAAACTATTCAAGAACACTCCATTTGATAACAAAAGGTAATACCTCAAAAATTTTAGCCAACTGAAAACTCTCCTACTTTACTTCCCAAAATGCCAAAATGCAGCTCAGGTCATTGTTTTCATATTGCACTTCTAGTTCAGGTTTTCTTTTTTTTTCTTTTTTTTTTTTTTTTCTTTCCCTGACATTATCTTTAACATCTGAAACTAAGAAGTTGTTAAAAAGTTATTTAAACAGAAGTAGGATACTTTGAAAATTTTATAATATTGTTTAGAAAACAGTGAGGTGGGAAATATTTTTTTTAAAAAACCCAACAACCTAAAGCTAGAAAATTCCAGGTCAGCTTTTTACCACCTCAGGAATCAACAGAATCAAAACCAAAACATACTTTTACATTAAGAAGAATAATCTGATTTATCTCATTAAGAAAAATCAATTATTAACTGTATGTTCTTCTAAGTAAGCATTTTAGTGGAAATGAGGCACTAGTTTCTGCTCATATTAGCAACTCTAAGCAAGCTCCAAATTGGAATGCATGTATTGGCATTTATTAGTTTTAGAGAACGAAGACTACATGTGACTTTCTATATAGTAGATTTATAATCTCTATTTTTTACCTTGATGCAATGGCACACACCTCTTTGCAGTGAAGAGACAACTTACAGTTACAATTTAACATACTTTTCATGTCAGGAAAGATCGTGTTGCCACAAAAATAAGTAATCCGGTCTCCCTTCTACTTTCATACAGCTTCAGACATTTATTTGAAGGTTTTAACTGTAGTTCTATGGTCAAGCAGTGAATCTATGTTGGTATAGATAAATCCAGAAATACATACGTATATATGTATAATCACTCTGTGTGTGTGTAGATTTATAAATGTACATATATTTAAAAGTCTATTTTAATCCAAATCATAGCACAGCTTTGTTCCTTGCCCAGACAGCACAAAGTCCTATATAGCACAGAAGTGGAAATGAACAGCAAGAACCTCAGAGAAGGACAGTGTGTTTTAGTAATTTATTTAGTTTCAGTAAGTTATTTAGTTTTAATTTCTAATTTAGTAATTAGAAATTAAATTAGAAATTTAGTAATTAGAATAGATGAAACTGTAGGAAACACAGTTGAAAAAGACTGTAAAAATACTAGTTATCAGGTATCAATTTAACTTCTACTCTGTCCGACAGTCTAAGGGCTCACTGATGATATTAAGATACACAAAAGAAAAAAAGACCGCAGATGTTCCTAATAAAGAACAAACTTACATTTATCATAAAATATTTTAAATTTAATTTAAACTGACTTTAAACAAAGTAGTTTCTTTTTAGTGAGTGGATGAAATTAATTGCTCGTATTCAGAAGTCCCTATAAGATTTTCTGACTGGTAGATTTTACCTCACTTCTATACCCACATTGAAAAGAAGAAGAAGAAGAAAAAAGGCTTTCCTACTTATTTTCAACTGTGAATACCCAGTAATCTATTTAACTGAATAAACTGAAATTAAAAAAATATTCTCTCTGTATGGAGCAGAGCCTATTGTTTCTTAAAGGTACTTTAGTACTCACAGTGGATGTGCTTAGGTAGTGACTTTCACTGGGGAGTTTGCCTTCGAAATTTCAGAAGCATATGTTAAAAAATAAAAGATAATTGTTTTTTATCTATTTTGATCGGAACTATAGTTGGTTAATGGCTTCTTTCTAGCCCCTTATCATATAAATTATCACAGCATCATGAGCAAAAAGAGGTTTCTTTTTGTGATATGATTGTAAACATCAAGCCAAAACAACATATTTATGTTGCATGCCTTCTGACCAGTAACAATTACTCTGGTTTGCATTTTAGACCTTCTTAGACTCACTGTGTCATTTTTAGCATTGCTTATGTTAGGTATTAATTTGTTCCTGAGAAATTTAGTAAGAACTGTATTTGGTCTCATCAGTTTTGCATTCAATCCACAGCCTCCAGACTGTCTTGATTTCAGAATACCATTTAGACTGAAATGTGCTTAAGTGTTAGTAAGAATCAGACAGACCTAGAGCTTTGTTTAAATGTAATGATGCATTAACCTGCTCTTCAGAATTATGTCATAAAATAAAAACATCGGAAGAATCATAATTTCCATTTGTTTGGTTTCTGTCTTCTGCAGGGTTGGCTTCCTGCAGACTTCAGGAACTCTGCAGGTTTGGGAACATGATTTGGAGCAGAGACCTTTGCATGTTACAGACAGTACTAGTGCCCTGGTTTGTAACGTTACAGCAGGAATAAAAAAACAAGGGGGAGGTATGTTTCAGAGAGATAACCACTATGTCATTCAGTTTTCTTTCATTTTGCATTATGTTTACTTATTTTTTAATCTTGTTTGTCCTTGATATGTTAGAAAAAATATTGAGTGTTAACTTTTCCCTGTGCTGCCACCATTAATGAATATTTCCACATAAAGAAACTCCAGGGACATGACAGCTTCACCTGATGTGTATCCCTTGCGGGTCCATGGAGAGAGCTGGCTTTGGAAACTCTTTCAGAGATGATTAAAAGTCATTTTGACTCTCTCCAGGAAGTAAATAAGAAAAATCTGGTGACTCCTGAGAAGAAAGCATGAGCACTAATGGGAAGGTTTCAGTAAATAAGGTCAGTTCTGGTAGGAAAAACATACTCGTTAGCAGATATTTTCAAAGAGAAGTTAAAAAAACTAAAAATCCAAGTGGACCAATGAGTTAAAATACAAGAATTTTAGTCATATCACCAGTCACCTTCAAAGATGTAGACTCACATGATGTTCCAGTGAAACAGCTGTGATAAATAGTGGCACAGCTGAGCTCCTCAGCCCCGGGCGGGCGCCTTGGGGAGTAGAAACCCCCTTTGCACAGGACCCAGGACCAGCACAGCAAACAGAAGAGAAAACCTTTCATATTTAAGTAAACAGTTTTGAATAAAGGCTCAGGGAATATTCACATGGAATAAGAGACAGAAATATTCCTTTTCAGGAATAACACCACTTTGTGCATAGTACTTCTGACCTAGATTTTAGAGTGTTTCTTTGTCTCTTATGTTGGCATAAAGGATCATACTTTAACAACAGAATAAGAACGAAAGGGGAATTGATGCCCCTGATTCAAACTGTGACAAACAATATTTTCATGGTTCAGGTTAGAGTTGATACACCTGATATACCTGGGTAACTCTGCCATCCGAGCAACCACACGGTGCTGAGAACTGAGAAGATACTAGCCTTACTCTCAACTACAATTAATTACTGATTTAGAGAAAAAATGAAATAAACAAATAAAATAAATTTTCCATATTATCATGTGTTCTGGTTTGACAAAAACACCCCTGTCACTGACTCATAACATCATATGTATTTTGTAGATGTGTTCAAAAAGAGAAAAGAGCAACAGTATGATTTTACAGACTGTGATTTATTTTTCAAAAATTTTGCCCAGGACTTCCAAATGTATTGTGAGTGAGAGTTTATACAAACTAAACCATACTCGAGCAATTGTTTTTCTGCTCTAGAAATTGTATGTGCTAGTACAGAAAACTGTGTCTAAACCAAGTTATTTAAAATTAGAATATAATTTCTAATGTTAAAGAGAAACCCCTATTGTATGAAATCAGGAAAACACTGAAAAGGGTCAGTCATCTGTTAATTAAAAAATAAAAGAACAACAAAACCCAAGAACAGCTTAATCTTCAGCAAAGAGAACAGCAAGTTATATTTTAAAATAAAACAGAAACTGGAGTACATCTACAACACAACCAGTTCCTATCTGAAATAGTCATTAAAGGTAAATTAATAATCTTCCTCACTAATCTGTCTTTATAAATCAGAACTGTTTTCTATTAGACCATGCTGGCACTTACTAATAGAAATCCTCCTACTTGAAATAGCCACTAAAAGGAGATTTCAAATACATTTTTTGAACAAGTTTAGGTACCATTACTGAGCCTCAGTAATATAATTCTGCTGATTTGTGCAGTATAACAGTATTCCCTTTCTAGTCATCATGCAAATAAGACATCACAGTCTGGAAATATATCAACAAGAATCAACTTTATCATGCACAGCTTGATGGTGGCATCTTCTGTAATTAATCCAGAAGTCAGTTTCCTCCTGGAACAGCTGTTTTTATAAATACATACATATATATATATATATATATATATATATATATACATCTTTAGTACTGCCAGATACTTACCTTAGGCCTGACCCTGAAAATATGCAGTGCATCATTTTCATGACTTCAGCCTTTTTATTCTCGTTATACCTTAGGACCTTATTTCTGTCTAATATGCAGTTTTGATAGTTACCTTACTTGTTATTCTCTATACAAATTGCTGTCTTCTTAGACTACAAGTATTTTAAAATGTAGATACAATAACTAGTTTATTCTTTCCCGTTTCTTTGCCTTGAAATAATTTTATTGCACTGAGATTGCTGTACCTTAAACTCTATTAAGAACCAGATCTTGGTGCTATATTCTTCCTTATGTGTTGGAGGAGTCAGGGGAGAAAGGCAGGCCAAGTAAGCATCATTCATTTCTCAAACTTCTCGTATGTCCGCTGCTTCTTTCCTCTCCTCATGAGTGAGAATGTTCCTCGGATCTTGAAAATACTATTTTTATAGGTGTCCTAATGATTTACCCTCACCAAGCTATATTCAAACCATTAATCCATGGTTTAGAACCCTTTTTCCCTGTGCAAAGCTGTATTAATTTTACAAGTACTACAAGCACTTACAGGCCAAATCTCCAATTTGTCATCTTTAATATAAATTATGTCTTCCCAAAATCTAAATCATGATAATTGTAGGACACCAACTGTACTTTAACGGTTTGTTTAACAAACTTATCCAATTATATACCTTATTCTTGCTTGTTATCAGGAATATTGGATACAGATGAGAACACAATGGCAAAAATGTTTTGCTTGGCAAGGTTAATATCCACCACCAGTGTCTGAGAACAAATCATTTAATTAGAATCTGCATTACCTTGTCATTGAAATGGAACAATTGATAAGCAATGCAGTGGAAAGAGACTGTACAAATATATATTTTTCCTTTAAAACTATTGGGTTTTGGCTCTGTTCCATGGAAGGCCATGAAGATAACCCACCAGGGCTGAGAACAGAATGCAAGTGGAACAAAACCGATCAATAATGGGAGGTAAGATGTGACCCACATTTCAGATATCTTACAATGTCTAATGAAAAGCTGCCATTGCAGCTAATTCTTATTTTAAAACTTCTTCACCAGTGTTCGCAACCAAAATCAGGCATGGTGCTTATGGACAGTAAATATTGGGTAAGCATCAGAACTGAGATATTTTTATTCTGTGGTTAAATTAATTTAGGTATCTGGCCTCCACACAAAGGATGGAAGCAATATATAGTGATCCAACCAGCTGCCACCAGAAGTGATATTGTGTGTTAAGACACATCAGACTTACATCTTTTCTGAGCAATAGACTAAGAAAACCCTGTTACAAAGACACTGGGAACTTCGGTTTGACAAATTGCAATAAATGTTCCTGTTGTTCTATTAAGGCAACATGGAGATTATGGTTGGAAAAGAATAATGAGTAAACAACTGGAAAAAAAAACCCAAAAACAACAAACCACCAACTTTTCCAGCAGTTTATATTTCCCTAATCATATGTAAAGAAAAATAAGGTACCCTTCAATTACACATATGAGCAAAAAACTTGCTTCAAATTTGTTCTTTACCAGAAGTAGGATTATATGAGAATTCAAGCTTTCAAAGAAAGAGGACAGAAACACACAAAAAAAGCAGAAACACATTTTGTAATATGAATGGGTAATGAAACAAAAAGTAAAAAGTGCAAAGGATAAATCCATATCTATATAATTTTCCGAAGTCTTCAGAAAACCTGATACCATAGTTATATTTCACTTCACTAAAAAGTTAGTTATCTATGCAGCAACTATTGATTCTAAAATATAAATGACTTTTAAAAAATTCCACCAGTTTCGTTACAGAATTTTTCATCTGTTGCAATGAAATGGTGCAGAATCTGAAAGCCATTCCCAGAGAGTCTTAACCTTAACTGAAACCTTTAGAATGATTTAGCACTGCATAACAATTATGCCTCAGATGTTAATATCAGAGTATCTAAAAGATTGTTTAGTACATAGTATCTCCACTAAGACAAAGTCTTTGATAGTTCCATCTTATTTATATTAAGCCCTTGATATCAAACTGGAAAAAACTTGTTGGATTATTTTGTACAAGATTCTTTCTTGCTTTACTTTTTTTGGTTTGTGTTGCTATTCCTGAATTTTACACTCTGTATGTTTCTGGTTCAGCTCCTAACTCAGATGACTGTCACGAGAGCATAAAATATATGAACTTCCCATGAAATGAATGATTGTTGTCAGCTATACAATATTTTACCATCATTTCTGTTTAGTCATTTTATTGTTTTCAGCGTCACTGAGTGTCTGCCTTTTGCACATTAATGAGTAGGATGACCATTTGGCACAGTTTTGTATGACTAGAATGTCGTGTTAAAAATACAGAACCTCACTTCCTACATATTGATTAGCACAAATACATAGATGTTTTGCCAACAGTTAAAAAAAAACCAAACCACAAAAAAACAAACAAACAAAAAAAACCCACAACCAAACCAGAATATTTTAGAATATATTCTTAATTAGGTAATTATTGCAATGCATCAAGTAGATAGAATTATAAACCCTATCTCCCTGATATTCTGAATGCCTATGTACTTTATTAAAAAAAAAAAAATAAAAAATCTTCTTATCTTAAAGGAATTTGGGGTTTGAAGATTGCAGTTTGTGGTTGTTTGTTCTTTTTCTTTTGTATCCAATGGTTTATAAGCCTGGCTGTCCTCTGAGACATACTCATGGATTGAAGGACATTCGTTCTTTATTATAAAAATAAAGATGAAATAAAATCTGAGGGTCCAAAGACCAAAAAATATTGCTGAGTGGCAGTTAGGGTCTTGAGGTTATTAGTAGGGGGCTTTTGAAGCTGTCACTAGTATCAGCCTCCTGCTGCCAAGAGACTTCAAAGGACACTGGTCCTTTTCCCTGCAGTCATGCCTTGTATTCACAAGTATTTAAGAAAGAACTGAACAGCTCTGTATTGAACTGTATGTTCATCATGTGGAGTTGTCAAGTAGTTCATAGTTCCTAACATTATAATCTGACAGACAAAATCCAGTCAAGTAAATAAGGTAACATAGCAAGGAAAAAAATTCCTCAGTCCTAAAATTTTGGGGGATAAATGACTGGGGTGGAACTATGTTTCTGATCAAATAAAAAAAAAAATCCTTCCCTACTGGCTTGGTATTTCATAGCATACATTGTTATTAAAGCTTGTCTGCCTTGAAGATATGGTATTTCATAGCTTGTCAGAGTTTGAGACTTTTAAAAATATATATTAAAACCATAGGTATTTTCGAAGTATTAATCTAAACACTCAACAAATAGAGATTTATATTCTCAGTTGTTGTCATCTGTATTTGTGCTGACAGTATGCATAAGTGCCTCATTTTTCTTTTGGACCAGCTTGTGAGACCTTAAATAGCAGGTCACACAAGGAGAGGGGACCATTGGGCACATGGCAGAGGCAGTGCTGTGGCTCATCCCTGATGTAGGAAAATGTAACTTCTTGCTGGGTTCCTCTGAGCATGGAGCCCAGGATGCAGACCTTTCTACTGCTCTGTGATCCCACAGATGCAGATGTAGCAGGTCAGCAGATCTGCAGGACAAGCCACGTAACTGTCTTTGGCATAGATGATCACAGTTACCACAGTGCATAATCTTCCCCTTCTGTGCAGAGGCACTGTGGCTGAGGAAGGGGCTTCCCAAGGATAACATGCAAGAGTGACCCGGTCAGAGTCCTCCCAGCTCTGCCAGTTTTGTGCATCTGGCCAGGTCATTTGGAGAGCTCGCTGTTGTCTGCACCTCTGGCTGTGTAAAATGAGAATGACAGCAGCCTGCTCTGCACTCTGCCTTGAGCCGTGTGAATAAAAGCTTAAAGCAGCACTATTGCTTTATGAGTAACTAAAACTCTGATTCACATCCTACATTAGGATGATATCCCACACCTTTCCAAGCCAATTTAAGAGTCTGCTAATGTACATTACCCAGTTCACTTGCCTGTTTTCAGGAAGAGCCCTTCTGAGTAGGTGCAGTTCCAGGAGGCAAGGCTCATACCAGCTCACATGGCAAAAGAGCACCCACAGTTCTAGGCAGATGCTAGAGAATGTGGTATCCAAAATTCACCATCCTCCCTCATTTCCATCAATAAAATCGTGTCTGCAAAGCCCACGGTACAGGCCCAAATTCTTCCCAATTAATTTGAAGTATTTGAGATGTCTAAACTATTGACTTTAAGTCAGAGAGGGAGGCAGGCACCTCCAAAGATTGATTTCAGTTCACTTAAAGATATACATGAAGAGGCTTATCTTGCTCCTCTTGGTAGGCTGAACTAAGGTACAAAGCTTGAGAATATTTTGCACTCTTCTTATGAATATGTAATGCAGAAAAACTTATCTTTGTCTTTAGATAGAGCAACTTTATTAGATTGCTACAGGAAGCATTTACTAATACGGTAGTAAAAATTATTCTAAACTGCTTTAACACTATAATATTTTCATATATATACAAGACATATCTTTTCTAAAATATGAGAATAAATCATACAGGAAGTTATGCAAAACAGAATAAAGTATGCAAACAGCAATCTTTGAAGTTTTGAATTAAGTGTTATGCTCTGGAGTACACAGCACACACACTGAATGTTTGATGACAGAAGAGACTTTAGATTATATTCCAACAATGACCATTTGTGTTGCTCTTTTATGACCATCAGAAAATGATTTGCTGAACTTTGGTACTCCATTACCTTTGTTGTGATTTGAAAATCCAGTCACATGGGATCTCCTCAAAAAATCTCATAATTAGGACTCAGCATTAGTTTGACAGATGGAGAGTGCACTGTGAGCATAGCCTAGTTGCTCTGACATTCTGAAGCATAAAAATGCAAAGACACCTGAGAAACCACATGAAAAACACTCCACTACCCTAAACTGTGCATATTAGAAGACTCTGAAGCTCCCAACATAAGCTGATTTGAAATCTCTCCTTGTCTGTGATGAAAAAGTGGTACTGTCAGCCTTTTTGGTAGAAAGGTGAAAGTGTCAAGTCCCTGTGTTATTCCATGAATACCTCTCTCAGATGATAGCATATCACTTAAACTAAGGTCACAATATGCACAATCTCCTGTCATAAGAAAAAAGGAAGAAGGGGAGTAATATTTGCTTTGATTACTATATTAAATTAGTAAATCCTTATTACTTGTATATACAAAATAGAGCAATTTAATTCATTCCCTGAAGCCACAAATACTCTAACACATGTTCTTAACTCAGGCTGATTTTACTTTACTATGCATTTCTTGTTAAGAGAAAACAGAACCTCACATGTATATGAAACTAACAATTTCTGATTGTATTAAATAGAGAAGCCAACACCAGTCAGCATGGAGTTAGTGCTGAAAGGAGAAAACTCACAGCACCAGGTGGGCAGAGGTTTTAAACACATTGCCAAATGTCTTGATGTCAAAGATGCCTCACCATGTAAAGGAAACATGGGAAGCTGAATTTCTTTCAAAATTATGTGATTATTCCACTAATAACAAATAAACTCATTTAATGCGTCATCCAGTAAATATTTGATCAGACTGTGACATGCAGCCTTTAAAAGGCTTATCTGCACTTGTAGATTCCAGAAGAAAAGTATACTTCACATTCTGTCCGAAAGGAATATTTTTTAAAATCGTTCCTGGAGTCAAATTGCTTGGAGCAGTGACAAAGTGCTATGTTAAAGTACAGGCTTTCAATTTCCTCAGGTATTTAAGAGAGTGCAGTATCAGTGAAAATTTAAATGGAAGTAAAATACCCATCAGGCAGATGGGAAGTACCATTCATGGATCCAGGTGCTAAATGGCCACTTTAACACACATAACTTTCCCCTTTTACTGAGAAAAAGATACTGAGAAGGATCAGTAGAGTAAAATAAAACAATGACCTGGCCATTAAAGAGTAGTCACTGCAGAGAAAAAAAAAAAGAAGGGGAAATAAACCCCCCAACCTCTGGTTCTTGCCTCCATCTCTGCCCCTGACATCCCATCTCCCCATTCTCTGTCATGTCCTCCCTTCCCCTCCCTGCCCTGAGGTTCTTGTTGAAGCACCCGAGATCTCAAACTTTCATTCTGCAGGTATTTATTATAGTCAATTAAATACATTAAAGAGTTTTCTTTAATAAAGGACCACCAGTTCACCTCAAGTACATCATTATTCCAGCATGACTTTTTTTTTCTTGTGGTCTCAGTCAAAAATTCAGTAATGAAGTGTACGCATGAACTCATTTTTTTAATACTCTTAATGAAGAATAGCAGTCAAATTACACCCTTATATATAAATATGCATATCAATTTACAGAGTGTTTTTTCTGGAATACAAGCTAAACATATTCCAATGGAAGGAGACATGGAGAGAAAAGTATCTGGACTCTGAAAAACTGTTCTTTCCTTTCCAATCATTGTCTTAACCTTAAGAGAATTACGGATATGGATAATGTGGAATAAGATTCCCTCCAAGTCTAGACTCAGCTTTGTGAAGAAAATTTCATGCACAAGAACGGGTCTTTTACTAGGAAGACAGTGAAGCCCCTATTAATTTGCTAGCCAACTCTTATATGCCAAAATAAACTTTTAAAACTAACTGAAACACTGATAAACACTATTAATTTCTTTTCAATTCTTATAACATGTCCATATTAACCTTTTGTAGAGGCTTCTATCTAGACAAAATAATCCTGGGTATTTTGAATTAGGTGAACCTGTAATTATTAGAGTGAGAAGAGGAAAGTGGCAAGTCATGGAAATGGATTTTGAGATGCTCTGGATGTGTCTAGTTGACCACAGAATCACAGAATCGTCTAGGTTTAAAAAGACCTTGAAGATCATCCAGTCCAAACATCAACCCAACATTAACAGTTCCCAACTACACCATATCCCTCAGCGCTATGTCAACCTGACTCTTAAACACCTCCAGGGATGGGGACTCCACCACCTCCTGGGCAGCTCATTCCAACGCCTAACAACCCATTCTATAAAGAAAATCTTCCTAATATCTACCTAAACCTTCTCTGGCACAACTTGAGGCCATTACCTCTTGTCCTATTGCTTATTACTTCCTTAAAGAGGCTCATGCCCAGCTCTCTGCAACCTCCTTTCAGGTAGTTGTAGAGGGCGATGAGGTCTCCCCTCAGCCTCCTCTTCTCCAGACTAAACACCCCCAGTTCCCTCAGCCGCTCCTCGTACGACCTGTGCTCCAGACCCTGCACCAGCTTCGTTGCCCTTCTCTGGACACGCTCGAGTCATTCAATGTCCTTTTTGTAGTGAGGGGCCCAAAACTGAACACAGGAATCGAGGGGCGGCCTCACCAGTGCCGAGTACAGGGGTCAGATCCCTTCCCTGTCCCTGCTGGCCACGCTAGTGCTGACACAAGCCAGGATGCCATTGGCCTTCTTGGACCCCTGGGCACACTGCTGGCTCCGGTTCAGCCGGCTGTCAATCAACCCCCCCAGGTCCCTCTCTGACTGGCAGCTCTCCAGCCACTCCTCCCCAAGCCTGTAGCGCTGCTGGGGGTTGTTGTGGCCCAAGGGCAGCCCCCGGCATTTGGCCTTATGGAAACTCCTCCAGTTGGCCTCAGCCCATGGCTCCAGCCTGTCCAGGTCTCTCTGCAGAGCCTCCCGACCCTCGAGCACATCAACACTCCCACCCAACTTGGGGTCATTTGCAAACTGACTGAGGGTGCACTCGATCCCCTCGTCCAGATCATCAATAAAGATGTTAAACAGGAGTGGCCCCAAAACCGAGCCCTGGGGGACACCACTCGTGACCGGCCGCCAACTGGATTTAACTCCATTCACCACAACTCTTTGGGCCCGGCCATCCAGCCAGGTTTTTACCCAGCACAGTGTGCAATCAGAGAAGTCATGAGCAGGCAGTTTTGCCAGGAGAATGCTGTGGGAAACGGTGCCAAAGGCCTTACTAAAGTCAAGGTAGACAACATCCACAGCCTTTCCCTCATCCAATAAGCAGGTCATCCTGTCATAGAAGGAGATCAGGTTTGTCAGGCAGGACCTGTCATTCATAAACCCATGCTGATTGGGCCTGATCTCCTGGTTGTCCATTATATAACTTCTAATGGCACTCGAGATGACCTGCTCCATGACCTTCCCTGGCACTGAGGTCAGACCGACAGGTCTTCATCATTCCAGTATGAAGAAGAATCTTCTCTTCTGAGCACTGATAGCCAGGAAAGCACTCCACACAAGGCAAGAACAATATAGCAAGGAGCACATTTACATACTGGTGCTGTACCAGAGAGTTCAAAATGGCCTGACTATGAGCTGTCTGAAACTGCAGCATTGTAATATTGTTAGCTCGCTTTCTGGGACAGTTATAGCTTGTGCCATTTAACACTCTCACAGACTTTCCTAGGGTCTCTTAATAATTTGTCATTATAGACAAATACTAAGCTCACAGAATCACCCTGTGACAAAAGAGAAGTTCTGCTAACGTATGAAAGGTAAAGCCAGAATTCCTAATTATCTTGCATTTGCATGTGTTCACAATTTGGGTAAGCATTCACTGCATATATTTCAATGCAGAGAAATGTTAGCATCAAGTTCCAGACAGTGAGAAAAACTGCTGGGTAGATGGACCACAGATGTAGAAATGGGATTTGTTTAAGTCAGGTGAGGTATAAACCAAGGAGATTACAAAGAGTGTGGTTGCTGGGCAAAAGGGTACCTGGGGCCAACTGAAATTACACTGAGGAAGGAAAAACTGTTGTAAATTGTTATCATCCCTTCCCCAGCATATAATTTATTGCTTTCTTCTTCTCCAAAACCTCTCGCTCTCACCAGTTAGGCTCCCCATACCTATCTTTTCCTAGTTCTTGCTACCATCTGTATTTATCCCATCAGACCTTTTCTGTTGCTATAGGTGAGGCAATGATGGTCAAAGTATCCTCTTACTACACTGAGAAATGGCAAACTTGACAGAAATAGCTAGAAACAGCTCGTTTGGCTGCTTTCCTAGTAGATGCAACAATTACCCTTCATGTCACATTATATCTGACAAAAGCTCATGGACATCTGCTTTTTGGAGTCCAAAGGGATGCCTCGCAGTGAGATAGGTCAGAAGAAATGAGATATTGGTGGGTGTCATGTGTGGTAGACGATGCTAAGGAAGTCTCCATGTGCCCATAAGTGCACTATCTAGGTCAGCATCCAGATAGCATTCAGTATTTTCCACTTCATAAATCAAGAAAACAGACACATGAAAAATGCACTTTATTCAGTATACTTGGTATCCTTTAGAGAAGTCCATCCTTATTAAAAAAAAAAAAAAAATCATTCTCTTGCCATATATGAACACAGCTCCTATGGATGTGATTTCTTGCTTTGCACAATTGGTCCCCCAGAGCAGATATTTAACAGTGAAGGCTATATGGTAACCTATTCTGAGCTGGTCTCTGTGTAGCAACAGATATTGCCTCTATTTTGTATTCTACAGCTGGTTTTATTTATCTGTTGGTATTGCTTTTCCAGGACCAGACTGCTTAATAGTGCTACTTTAATTCTGAAATGGGTATTGCAAGACTTAAAGGAAGCTTTTTACTGTACACCAGAGGAAATCTTCACATTTGATTCCAGGTAGTATTGTAACAGCACAAAATGCCAGCAAGATAAGATGAGGAATTGATCTACTTAAGGATAGTCAGGATATGTTCTTTATCTGATAGTGTTCTTTATATTAGCTCAACAGAAGGCTAGCAAAATCAGCATAATTATTAGCATTCTGCTTAATAATTGTAATTTTGTAAATTTGTGTAAAGAATTCAGAATAATGTTGAAATACTTCTGCTGTGTGGCTTTGTGACCAATAAAAAGAGGTTAATAGGAACCTCCATTAAAATGTTGATAATTACTTTAATAGCATTGACTTATCTCTAAAACTTGCATTTAATCTACGTACAAAAAGAACATATTAAAATCAGTTAAATCTTAGATCAGTAATATTTTTGAGAATTTGATCTCTGTAAAACTACAACTTATTCTGAAAGATTGTGTGAAACCTAGCTGTAAATGTGATTATTTCTACTATAGTCTTTACAGCTACAGCCACAAAGGTAAATGACTTTAAATATCAGTGAAGTGATTTGTGTATAAAACACTGCTCTCTTGAAGGAGAAAACGTGACACAGTAACAGAAAAGGTATTATAAACTTGTCTTCCTAGCTGTTAGGAAGTACCACTGCTGATCTGCTTCTATGAATGCATTGTATGCTTTAAGAGGCAGAAATTGGCCCCAAAATAAGGCAAGGAGAATGCATAATAATCATATTAACAAAGGCCACTGAGAGGATTAGTCTGCACAAGATATTTAGAAAGGTAATGTTGGCCAGTCAAAGCTCCTCTCTACCACAATAGAGCTGCCACCAAAATGCGGTTATCTATAACAGGTACCTGTAGATACTTAGAGCTTTTTTCTCCCCAGAATGGAGTGTGTGGGGAAGATTAGAGAACATGGAAGTTTTTGAGATAACTGGAGGACACAGTTTTTTGGCAGTGTGTATAAAGGCAATGGTCTACAGCAGAGATAAATAATGTTTTCAAAGATTAGTGAATTCCCTCTTTCATCATGATTTAGGTATCCAGGTATAAATTGAGGGATTTATATTTCCTTTAGTCCAAACTCACAAACTCTGGCATGTGTAGTTTTGTTGATTTATAACACTGCCACCCTTGGTGTCTGCCCTTCCTCTCCATCAGAAATCTATCACAGCAGTGTTGGTAGAGTCATATTGTGCTGGCTCTTCAGCTGCTGCATCTTGCAGTCAATACATTCACCTGAGCCATGCTCTTTGTCAGCTTTTGGCTAGTACTGTGCACAGTAAAATATAACAGAAGTAAATGTGTTGCAGTACAACAAAATGTGAGCCTTAAAACTCATTCCTCAGCAGCTTCTGCTGTTCTACTGTTGTATGAGCTCAGGCATTAGCACGTCAGATTTTTCTGCTACAGCTAAGGGGCACAGCAGCAGGTCAGGGCAACATCATAAAGTCTGTAACATGACACAGCATCTTGTCTAAATCCCTCACATGAGATGAGACTGGAGGTCCAACTCTTCTATGGACAAGCTGTGTGTGTTCAAACTTTTTTTTTTTTTTTAAACTGTCCCTAATTTTTAAATTCTTTACACCTTTTCTTCTTCCTGTTATTGGCATTTAAGATCTAACCACCAGATAAAGGAATGACACTTTATTCTTTCTACCTAGTTCTCCTGTTAATCTTTATAAATTTATCCTTGTTTCTTTCTGCTACAGCAGTTCATCAGTACAAAGATCTTAGAATCAAATCTTTTATTGATTGGTGATGATAAATGACCTAAAACTGAAATTAAGTATGATCTGCTGATATTCAAATTAATTCAGTGTTAAAATATAATTATGTGAATCATGAGACCCCACCTAGAGTACTGCGTTCAGCTCTGGGGCCCCCAACATGGACCTGCTCAAGTGATCAGGGAGCTGGAGCACCTCCCTTATGACAGGCTGGGAGAATTGGTTTTGCTCAGCCTGGAGAAGAAAAGGCTCAGGGAAGACCTTAGAGCGGCATTCTAGTACTTAAAGGGGACCTAAAGATGGGGAGGGACTCTTTATCAGTGTCACATCCTGCTTAAACGAGGGAGAGAAGTGACTTAGATTCAGAAATCCCCAGTAAAGAGGGCAATGGTGAGACAAGTCTCAAAGTCCAGACATTTATTAACTTCCCACAATGTACTAATTGGATACACAATAATTGGCTAAGTATATAACAAACTATGGCAAGAAATATAGTATTCCTTGCACTACTTAATGGTAGCGAGGGAAAAGGGAAAAAAAGGAGGGACATAGAGAGAATAGAGAAATAAAGATCACTGCACTGGTCCTGCCCAAGTTCATCAAGGATGCATCTGTCTTCTTCACTTCACATCCTGTTTTGTGGGGTTTTTTTTGTTTGTTTGTGGTTTTTTTGTTTGTTTTGTTTTGTTTTTTGTTTGTTTGTTTTGTTTTGTTTTCTCACTTCACTCCTCTCTCCCCTCATCAATTTATTCACACTTGGGTCCATCCCCTAGGTCAACCCACATAATATCACATCTATCCCATGTAGGGGTAAGGTTCTTCATGAGATGATGTAATTAGCATGATCTTGTTAATCTTTATTAGCATATTCAGGGGTGTCAACTTTAATAAGAATTTTGAGATTATGAAGCAAAGGTCATTCACCGGACAGAAGGCCCTTGAAATTTTACAAGATGCACCAGAGCAGAACCATCCTGCCTTCACAGGACTCCCTCCTCCAGCTGCATCCTGTGCTATCCAGGCAGCCTTATCAGCTTCGACCTCCACACTATCCACCCTGTGACTATAGTTTCGCTACTTGTGGGTGTTTGAGACATTCCTTGGATTGGAGGGACTCCACTCCCCCATATCTCTGTGAGACCATTTTTTCTTGCAGGCCTTTTTTCTTTCAGGTCCTGTTTTTAGGGAGTTAAAATTCATCTCGTAGAATCAAGGAATGTAGTGATAAGACGAGGGGTAATGATTTTAAAAAGAGAGGGTAGATTTACAGTAGATACAAGGAAGAGATTCTTTACTGTGAGTTTGGAGAGACCCTGGCACAGGTTGCCCAGAGAAGCTGTGGCTGCCCCCTCCCTGGCAGTGTTCAAGGCCAGGTTGGACGGGGCTTTGAGTAACCTGATCCAGTGGAAGGTGTCCCTGCCCATGGCAGGGGGGCTGGAACTAGGTGATCTTTAAGGTCCCTTCCAATCCAAACCAGTCTATGATTCTATGAAATGAACGAATTAGTATACAGTCTTCATATATAATCTTCCATAAAGTGTCTTAAAAAAAGGGATATCAACTTTTCTCTCTACAAAGCTGTTACATTTTAACAGCCTAAGCTGTGATGGTTCTAGCTGCTGGATGCATTTATTCATATGTATTTCACCATTTCTTTAATTTGTCTTCTTTTTATTTCTACTACTCAATATCTGTAATTACAAATCCCTCATTATATATAATTGCTTATATTTTCTGTCAATTTTGTTTAGTACTAAATTTTTAAAAAGCTGCTAGTTTTTCAGTTCCCTGTCTGAACTTAACTAATGAAACCCTCCTTAATTTCATGTGTTTATTTCCTTCCCTTTTTTTTTTTCTTTTTTTTTTTCTGATTACATGTAGAAAATACATTTCTGTTCTCCTCAGTCCTTTCAGATAGCATATTATTGCAGTAGTCATATTATTCTCTATTTCCTTTAGTACCAGATTTTCCATATTTTCTGGCTTGGCCTTTTTTTTCCTTCTACAAATCTTGTGGCAAAATAATTGAAATGGCTCATAACTTTCCTTTTTTTCTCTGTGATAACATATAATCCAGGAATAATATACTTTTGAGAGCCTTACCACCATTCAGAACTTGTCACCTAAGCACAGAGATTGATATTTGTGAATTAAAAAGACATGAAGCCCATTTTTGCTGTATTACAGTACTGTAAATTACTTCATTGAAGTCCTAACCAAATCTAAGATAATATTTTTCTCAACTCACCATTTATATAGAATGGTGACTGGAGAGGGAAAGAGTAGAAATATATGGTATTCCATAGTTATAGACTACTTTTCTAGTCTATCAATATTTAAACCCATTTCTGAAACAACAGCCAGATCTTCAATTGGATTTGGCAGTCTTGCTTTGACAGGCAACAATTTCTGGCAAGGCACACTACTGGATGAAGAGACACATCTCAACAGGAAATATAAGTTTAGAACTAACAACAGTACATTAAACAATGAAACTACAGGTGACTGATTACACACAGAAAGCCAATTAATTAAAAACTAATTGCACATAACATTTCAGGTTTGTTATACATTTTCTGTATGGTTCAATTGTTTCCTTAGATCAAGCAGTAACTAGTTTTTGATTATCTTACATTTGTCTCCAGGGAAAATACAAAAATTCTTTTTGAAAGATTGGCAGCAATTCAGCATGTTAGTATTTTATATAGGTAATTGTAAGTATGGTTTTGTTTCATATTATTTCCTCCTATAATCTAAATAACAATAGACTTCAATGACTTACTCATGTAGTAATGCTGTATATTGCGTGCTAAAACAAACCACATGATAAATTAATCAGTTGAATCTCATAATGAAGAAACTTGATTTCTATTGTCTGATAAATCAAAGTAAATTCAAAGTCAATATTCATGCCAAAATAAAGCAGAACGTGTTTTTCTCATTTTTCTCAAATACTGGCTGAAGCATTAGGCATTTCCAGTTTAGTGACTAACTGGATTTAGTGGACCTGACTGCAGTTCATACCTTCAGCTTCTCTCACTGGCTATTAATCCTGAGGAAATTGTCTGTGCTTCAGTCATGATTGTTCGTGTAATGAAGTTCTTTGAATGGTTTGAGCTGATTTTAAACTCAGAAGATGATGTATTAATCCAAAGTATTTGAGGCTATAAAACATTTGCTTCACTTGTGAATATATGCAGTGGAAGAGCTTGAAGTTTTATTTGCCCATGTTGGCATCAAAAATGCTACAGAAGCACACCCACACTCCAAGCAGGCTGGCACAGGTCTTTTTTCTAGCTACCTTTCCATTTTGCTCATAGTTTCTGCTTGTCACAGGTAGCTGTCCCCATCACTGGATTATGCAACACAGCTTCCACAACAGACTGAATTGAATTGTGTGGATTAATTGATGTCCCCACAGAGCCTTCAGTTAGGTCAGTATTATAAATCAAAGAGCTCAAAACTCTCAATGGAAAACTTTTACTTCCCTGCCTTTACATGCCACCTTTATTGTACAAATGTCTGTCATTTTTCATGAGCTTTGAAGCTTATATGTCAAAACTTCATACCAAAAGAGCTAACAGTGTTTCTTCAGAAATCAAATTGCACCATGAAAAGCACACAGAAAAACCTGTTCAAATAATATTGCACTTTAAAAAGATTTTGAACTACGTACAGTTACAACCATATGTAAATTTCTCCTGAAAAATTGAAATGAGGGTGTAACATCAGCACTGACTCCTGTCAGAAAATAAAAACATAATGGGAAAAGAGAATTTTTTTTCAATTAAAATCTGATGTGTGCTCTACAGCTGATGCAAATGTATTGTCTTTCTGTTGTGCCTATAGTCTCCTGTGACACAGGTCTTCAGGTTGTCCTTCTTGGTATGTAAAGCACATACGAATAAGCCCAACCTGGAAACTGTGAAATTAAAAAAGAAGTGGATGGTGTCCATCAAAAAAGCCAGCTATCCTTCTTTTACATCTTCTGATTTCAAAATCAGCTTGACAAAACAAGAATATGCTTGTTACTTTCTGCGATTATAGCACCATCAAAAAAGGTGAGAAGCAAATTTCTCAGTTATCTCATAAGGTGCCAGGAGTTTGCTTTCACTGTAGGGAAATCAAGAGGTGTACCAGGGATAGTAGAAACTGCAGAGACACATACTGGAAGTCTCTGAAAGGAAAGATATAAAGATTATGAGATCTTAAATCCTAGTGATGAAAATAACCTTGGGAACAGTCTGCAGACAGGAACATCTCTAAAAGGCAAGAAAGACCAATCCGAAAAGTTGTGATTGTTCTTGCTTCTAATCTGGAAGTCCTGTGCCTTATAAATTAGTATCTTCTACTGCCCCAACTAAAAGTGGCAATAGTAAAGGTAAATTCATGGAGGGATCTTATGGGGCCTAAAATAGACTCAACTCTGTTGTACAGATATCCTGAAGACCCTACATGAAACCCAGAAAAGCAAAGTATGTTTCCCAGTTTCCTTTGACAGGACATGTTTCCCCATTTGCACAACCCAAATGTCAAGAGATTGAAACTGAGAAGAGTTAACTAAAGACATATTTACTGGCGTTTGATGGATAGATGTCAATCAAAGGTGTCTTTGCTTTTCCTCAGTTTTCCTCTCAGTGCTGTCAGGGGTTAAATAGCCAAAGCACTTTAGAATGAGCCCTCCTGCTCTGTGCCCATTAATTTTCCAGGGCTGGCACAGTCCAAAATGCAAACAGTGTTACTGCCAGCCTTTCACTGAAGTGCTGCTTATTGTGGGGCTTTTACCATTTACTCATGACTACATGCTCATAAACTTGCAGTCATACAGCAACTGCCTAGCCTCTCACTAGGTCACTCATCTCTGCAGATTCATACCAAGATGACTGGACACTGCATTAAATCTTCAGAGATATTTCCACTGAATGAACACCCTTCCACACTACCTGTCACTGTGGATAAGGTGACCTTTTATTGAGGGTACACTTGGGAAGGTTTTCTCTCTTCATGTTTACAAGGGTTTATTATCCTTAAACTCAAAACTTCAGTGTTTCTTACTAAGTACTCTTACGACTAAGACTGAATCGTTTTGGTTTGGTTTGGTTTGGTTTGCCCTGTTTCCACCAGCAGAGATTTCCCACTTGTGTGAAAGTTATGTCCCCCAAGGAATTTTCAGGTAGGATTTTCTGGGCTATTCTCACTCTTCACTAGGAGCAGATGTTACTACTACAACTCCTCACTTAAACTTTAATAGTTTAAGCCATAGGATGCACAGTAATTTCAGTTGCTATATATTTGGGCTCATGTTTCAGCTTTCTTTGATCAAAGTGTTCCACGTATCAGGTATATTTGATGAACTTTTTGTATGATTTTTTCTTTTTTAATAAGAATACTTAAGACCTTTACACATGAAAACGTAAATCCCTTCCAAACTCAAAAGACTTAGGATATGGCATAAACAAGAAAAAAAAGTCTTTTTAGATGTTTATATATATTTTTCACCTTCTTCCTAGGAGGGATCAGAAATTAACAGTTGTTAGATCTTCTTACTATATGGGTCCTATGCATAGTAAATAGTATTTTTATATAAAATAGCCCCAACTAGTTCTGAATAACAAACAAGTATGCAAAAATTTAGTTTGTTTTTGAACATCTATGAGAGACTGAAATGTCAAATAATTGTCTCAAAGCTTGCTTGTGTCTGTGCTTTGAGTCACACAGTGGTGTAAGTAATGAGTTGAACATTCATCAAGGACCAGCTCTGGCCTTTGTAATTACTCTAAGGTATGTCACCAAGGAAGCAGGAGTGTATGGAAGGATGCACCCTCCCACACCCTTGCAGTTGTATTGACAAACTCATTAGATAAACTTCAAAGAGGGGAGAAAATGGACTGAGAGAAACCAGGTGTTTCTCATCAAGCACAAGGACCGCTGCTCACTGGCTCCATTTTGTAAGCCAGATATTTTGTGGCTCTACTGTGTATGCCAGATGCCATACACACCTTGAAAAAGACTTTGCCACTTCATCAATGAGGAGGTGATAAGAACTCATAAGAGGTGATCATTTTTGCCCCAGAAGCTGGGTGATTGCTCAGGAAGCATGAAGTCAGCAGATCTGTGGAAACTGAGGCAAAACTAAAGGTGGGCAGGGCGAGCACGACCACTGACTCAGTTAGATAATAGGTGATGCACCCCATTCCCCTTCAATGTATGAGCAGAACCCATACTCCACCCTTTTCCCCATCTCTCATAGAAAAAGTTAATGGAAAACCTGTGTCTCTTTATCTAGTATGCAAATCAGCTGATAAGATGAGCTTAAAAGATGACAGAGATATTTGCTGTGTATGCACCCACCACCGAAGACTGAGGACCAACAGGATGCTTCTGGATCCATGGTGGTGACTATTCTTATGACTCGATTCCGGATGATTGCTTGATTTCTGTCTTTTCCTTCCATACTGTTCTATTCTTCACTTTTAATAATAAAGACTGTTTTGGGTGTGCGGCATTTGTCCTCATTTGTGTCTTAGTCTTGCTCTTGGGATCATATCAAAACCTCCCCCAACATTGGAATAGGACAACGTCACACATGTAAATTGACCTTATTTCCTCCAGTGGAATTTTTGTCATTCAATTCTTGATTCCTATTTCTTCACATAAGGAAAAAAAAAATTATGTTCAACAGGTGAACTGAATAATTGGGAATAGGCTTTAAATGACAAGTATGATTAGTGGAGATAGACAAGATCAGCATTATGGAGTCTTATGAAAAAAAAAGCTAGAAAGATGGGAAGCAAGGAACATGAGAAAGTTATTAGCTTCAGATTTTTTTCAAAAAAGAACAACTTCAGGATAGAAAAATAAATGAGCCATATAGGAAGATCACCAAAGAGAGAGATAACAAGTATTTTCTGGTAGCATTGGTTTTATAAGCCTGTTATGTGTGCCTTCAGGCAGCATAACAATGAAATTAATATTACAGAAAGTGTAGGAGTTGTTTACACTTAGCTAGAAAGAATGTTGATTGTTTACACTCTGTATCTACCATGCAAGTATCATCCGAGGGAACAAGAAATAATAGGTAGCAGGGAATATCAGTATTAAAAACCACTTTTAAAAAATATTGTATTAACTAAGAAAATAATAGAAACACCGGAAACAGATTTTATCTAGTCAGAGAGAAATATCTGAGGAGTAAGTTGATCAGAATTCAGAGGCTGCTCCACGGGGCTCAGTCTGCAGTATTGCGTTGTTTTATATTGTGGTAAGTGCAAAGCCTTTTGGTCCTGATCCAAAAAAGCTGTTCACGTACACATGTCCACCCACACTTTTAAGCACGTGAAGAGTTAAATGGGATTATTTAGCTGCTTGCTTCTAAATTTAGATCTAAATGTTTTCCCTGACAGAGTTCAGCACTGTGCAGGTAACAATCTTTTACTGCATCTGAAAACACCTCATACACCAATATATAGGCTACTGTACTGGAATTTAGGAGCCCAGAAACCTCTGCTGTGCCCTGCAGACTCTTGAACTTCAACTCAGAGCATCTGTTTTCCTGCCTATTCTACTTGAACTGCAAATTTTGGGGGCAAAGAGTGTTTCACATGTATTTATTTATCCATTAGTTGGCCTAAGGGGGGCTCTGAGCTTAATGGGGATCTCTGTAAGTAAATTAATAAAAGGAATGCTGTGTCAACACCAATTATCCCAAGTTAGGATCATGCAATTTAAGGCAAAATTTAAGTGACTGGGGTTTATTTTCAGATGCGCCAAGCATGCATAGTTTGGCTAAAGATGATGGAATTCATAAGCACTTAAGGCACTTCTGCAGATTTGTCTCTTTTTTGCCTCAAAGTCTTCCAAATTTCCTTTCTATTCTGCCCAAAGTCAGTGTCAACTTCATTTATAATAAGGTTTCTAACTTATAAATTAAATATAAAAACCTGTCAAGCTAATACTTTTGCAGCAGTGAAATATTTTTTTTAGCAGATCTACTTCTTAAACAGGTATTAATCTGTGAGGGCCCTAGGGTTTTTATGAAATATATTCATATGTAATTCATGGAGAGTACATTCATTTATCAGGTCAGTATTCTATTGCTTTTCTTCTTCAAGGCCTTAGACTTATTAATTTAACAGTATCTTAATTATTCATTTATGATACTATGAACTATTCTCAACTACTTAGTGGACAGAACTACAATCTTTTTAAATGATTACTTTCTATACAACATTTTCATCTGAGGGATCCCCACACTGGCAAAGTACATTACAAAAAATACGTGACTGACTTATGATACTGCCAGAGAGCCAGACTTGGACTCCTACTTCACCGGGCAGACAAAGATGAGTAAAACAAATTACATGATTTCAGAAGTGCATGTTAGTTCTTGTCAGACTACAGACCTGTGGACAGCAAGGCTGCACTGGTTATCTCCAAGTATCACCTGCTGGTTTTTAGCTGACCTCTCCGCCGAGTAGCTGAGAAACAACATGTACAGGTCACAGTCACTCTGTCTATTGCCCTGTAGCTTGACAAATCACAACCCAGCTGCAGCAAGACAGTAACTTGCCATGAGTTATCACACTGAGCTGTGTGCCTCTCGTTAGGTCCTGATGTATTACAACCATCAGAAATACTCCAACAAACTGTTTGTTATAGTATTAGCAAGAATGTGATCAACAATGACAAGAGACACTTTGAATTTACAGTGCTTATTCAATGAATAAATGTTGTAGAGTTTTAAGGAAACCAGAACTGCCACTTCACTGCTACAAGCTTTTACGACTGCAAATGTGCTTACAAACTGAGGAACTGGCACATTCTGCAACAGACCCAATAAGCCAAAAGCTAGACTTTAACACAAATGAATCACAATATGTGAAATATTTCAGAGCTGACAGCATAACTTCCTTCATGTTTCAAGGCTGAACTAGATGTTTACTTCTGCAGTGTAAACATATTGGTCATAGTGAATATCCTAAGAAAATCAATTACAGAACGAGAAGGAAAGATTACACTATACAACATATATTAAAAACACTGGGGTTTTTTAGACTTGCTTTGTTTTCCTCCAGCATTTTTTTTAATGTAAACACTTTTATTTCCAGTTTCACCTCACTTTGTGCCTGACAGACACTTCAGTTTCCTATTCCTCCCCTTAAAAAAGATCCTAAATTATCAAGACAATTAAATATCACCAGTTTTTTATTAACTGGGTTGATCAAGTTATTTATGTGGAACAGAGAGAAGATAACAGAAGTAAAAAGAGGTCTCCTTGCAGTCCAAAGTCTGTGGGTTGCTCAACTTGTTCCAAAGCTAAATAAACTAAAGTTTAATCTAATAAACTAACATTTTAAAGAACATTTTTTCTTCCAAGCAATGAAAGGAGAACTCATAGGATAGCTGCAATCTATCATGGATATGATAGATTGGCCATGGATAATACCAAATGTTTCTTTCATTTGGATCTCTATGATGATTAAGGTGCACAGAATTTCATAAGATTGTTGGCTGAAAAATATTAGGCCAGTCCCAGTTAAGTATCCTGAAACAGAAAATTTATATTCACTCCTCTGGGAGGAGAATCTGAACATAGGATTTGAATTTCAGTCTCATTCATGCCTCTCTAGCCAGCAGGTAAAAGACAGACATACTTCGGCTTTATTGCAGATGCACTGACAATTGCTATTCTCTTAGTGAATTGGACCGTGGAATTCTCTGTGTCTGACCTACACATTGTCTTTGATTCATGCTCTATTCGCTTTACCTGACGATACTCCGAGTGAGTGGGAACTCACCGGTTGAATCAGAAAATATCTGGCAGGAAACTTGACCTACCGTCACCACAGGAAACTGCTTAGGGCAGAAGGATCTTAGCTACAACAGAATATATTATCTTTTGACAGCTCCTCACACTTCATTCTCAAAAAAAAATGACTGCTATTAAAGACAAAAAAATAATCTGCTTCTTAGTTTTGATGATGAATTTTGAAAAAAAAAGGCTGAAGTGTGAAATCAATGTTTGCCAAGGGGCATCAACATGCCCCTCATGAATGAATCACATTTTTGCCCATAAATACCTCAGAGACCTGCTGTATGTAATCCACTGATGTACGAAGTCTTCCAGTCTGATTTTCAGTCAGTAATGTCCTTCACTTTATTTTCTCTCAAAAGCCCACATGCTGTCAGCATATTGCATATTCTGGGACTACAGGTGTCAGATGCAGTCGATGGAAGGTGTGCCTTTCAGAGGGGCTCAGCAGTAAAAAAAGCCCTGCTAGGGGTCAAATTTTCCTCTGGTCTGTGCCTCAGTTCTTCGCCACTAGTTGGCCTGGCTGGCTATGTAATACGAATCAGGGTAAAACTAGTTTTTACTCTGTTGTGGGGAGCTTAAGTGAGATGTGTGACAATGTGTGTGGACTCTGTGGTGTATCTATTTAAATAACAGCTCTGCAGTGCTGGAGAAAAAATGTTTTTCAGACTCTGTTGAGGACAGTGCTTTTAACCATGAGTTTCACTTGAGTATATGAGGACCTCAGTATCTGCCTAAAAGGTGCGTTAAACTGATACTACAGAGGCAAAATTATCCAAGGTGAATTGGCTTTTGAAATAGAATCTGCATCTCATATACAGATCTTAACTATATATATATATCCACAACAAAAATATTCTGAAAATCTCCCAAGGGAAGTGTTATTGAGCAAACCAAAAGGCAAAATTAAATCCTAATACCAGTGATACATAGTTTGCTTATATGTATGTTTCTAGAAAGGTAGAAAGCCATTGTAACAACAGATTAATTTAGCAGTCTTTTGAGATAACCACCTTGAAGGATAAGGATCCACAAATGCATTGCAGTGAAAGAATACATACAACAGGAATAAAGTCACCTTGACTGACCTATGACTGAAAAAGTTGACTTGAGTTTGTGTGGCACTGCTTCTGTTGGTAGTGTTGTGATCAGGAATGTTCTGAACTGAGCTCCTGACAAGGGTTACAATATACTCAGGGTAGAATACAACAGAATCCTTTATTCTGTGGGGCTTTTTTTTTTTTTTTTTTTTTTTTCTCTACATCGGAATTTCTTA
>NW_020799095.1:70818607-70911414 GCF_003259725.1 Athene cunicularia
TTTTTTTTTTTTTTTTTTTTTTTACATTTTAGAGAGAAGTTTTCCTGTGTTAGCTAATTATTAAATTTAGTAACAGTTGCTAATCTGTAACCAGAATCTGTTAGAGAGAGAGAGAGAGAGGGAGGGAGGTAACTCACTGAATAAACAGTCTAATCCATAAGGTTTAACTAAACAGGGTGTTTTCATTGTAGTGTCTGGTAAAATTGAGTTTTACTGATCACTGGTAGCTACTTTTGTTCAGTTCTATGCATGAAAACTACTTTCCAAAAAAAACAGCTATCATTAGTACTTGATGCACTTACTTACCCATGGTTATACTGAGCGTTTAGTTCTAAGGACCATAGTAGAAATGACTCCTTTCACTATTCAAAGGTAGTAAGGAGCTTTCTGCTGCCCTAACTTCATGGAAAGTGTGCTAGAGATCATGGGGTTCCCTTCATAGCCAATTATACTTTCACTGCCCAGACTCAAAACGCCTAGTAGCTGGAGCCTTTTGCTTTTTTGTTTGTATCAATTCAGAAACTATTTTTGCTACTTTATTAGATTTCTCACTCACATGGACATAACTTCAATTTGGTTGTGACAATGAGCCCTAAATTCAGAATTTCACTAATCCACATTTAATATAGTACTGCGATAGTAAATACTTGATTTATATACTATTTGGTCATAATTAAGTATTGGAGTACTATATTAAAAAAAAAATCATTTTTGTCAGAAAGAAAACCGAAGATTTTGTATACTTTAATTTAAACCAAACTATTAGGTGACATACGGCCACACTTGCCATATGCAAGTTAACAGACACTACCACATTTTACTGGGTTGAAATAAGTGTAAAAACATTCTTATTGTTCAAAAATAACTAATATACCTAAACTGCATCTCCAGATTGGTGTGTATGGGTAAAAGCATTCCTTGAGACCTACTGTTTTCAACAAGCATTTATAATATGTTCAAAATAAGCTAAGCATGGTCACAGCTTAAGGATGGAATTTCCTCATAGGTTATATAGAAATCCATCAAGAACTAGCTTATACAATAGTTTTCAAACTGGTGCAGCCTCTAACAACTTTCCAAGCTTAAATAAGTTTCTCTACATCGGAATTTCTTATTAAAAATACACAGTTTTCCTCACCGTTATACTGTAATGATTATAAACAGGGGTGTCCCATAGCATAAAAGGAATTGGGATATGTCAGAACTGCATTTTTCATACTACTGATAAATGAGAAAAAGAATGGTAGCATTATCCTGTAGTGTTCCACTATGACCAAATTCCATTTGATTATATTGGTTTAGAAAATCTCTTTTTGTATGATTTTTCAGATATATTTTTTTTATTATTTTCTGCATTATTATATTTAGCCAAAATGAAGTGGCATGATGTAAAGAAATATATAAGATAAACGTCAGGAAATCTTTCATGACAAGAAGGTTGGAGATCTTTGGAATATTCTATGCTTGAAAGTGACAGAAATCCATTCAAAACTGATACTGGAAAAAATGCTAGAATAATACATTGGCATCAAAGCAAACAATAATGAACTGTCAAAGTAGCAAATTGGAATGATATTTAGCTAGTTTTCCAGAGATCTACAACTCTGTACAAGAGATCCTTGTGCAGCTCAAGAACACCCTTACTATTTTTTCATGATTTCTCAGTCTGATCAGTAAACAAATCTAGTATGTAGTCTATTCAACTCAGAAATTTATCACAATTTTCAGATTTTCATTGTCCTCTCTACTGCATTGTATCTCTTTTGCTACAAATTTCCCCATTTCAGACATGCTACTGGGACCAGTTCTGTTAATTTCGATATATGTTGCTTACAGGAAAACACAGAATTTTCCATCCTTGAAAAAACTGCTGATCCATCAAGTTTGAGATGCATTTGAAAGTACTGAATAACTGGTGCTTCAAAACATGAGGTGGGAAGGAAGAGGAGGAGAACCTAGGAAATTTTCCATAGCAGGAAAGAGTCCAACCTGACAGATGGTATGACCAGCTTAAATTTTCAACTATGAAATTTCATTACCACTTGCTTATATGCACAAAATTGAATATTACTACAGATAATAAATTTATTGATTTTATAAATTCATCCACTCTTCTGCATTCAAGTTTGCAATCTTCTCTGATAACACGTTTTAAAGACTGAGTACACACTCTCTGAAAAAACAATTCATTTAACTTGTTCTAAATTTACCTGCTTTTTTCTTTTTCTCTAGTAATCCCTAATTCTTGTTTGTACCTTTTTAAATACCTCTGTAGGTTTTTAGAAATTTCTAATTTAAGGATGCTCCAGATAGAGATGCTTTCTCTAATAAAAATCTTAACACTGACTTTGGTTCTACAGCTGTTCAAGCATTAAGGCCTTTCAACACTAATAACCGTACAGGTTCCTCCTTCCTTTAGATAAGAAAAATCAAAGTAGTGACACAATTCCAAATTGAGATATCCAAATAAAATGTAGTTATTGGCAAGGTAAAGGAATTATTAGAAATCTGACATTATAGCCTTTCATGTCCAGAAAACAAGGAGTATTATTCAGGAAATTAATAAGGTGGGTTTTTTTGTTTTTTGGTTTTTTTTTTTTTTCTGTGTTCATAGCAGTAGACTGCACTTAGAAACACAAAGTATTATAATTGCAGATCCAACACATAGCACAAGACATGGAATTTCTCTCATTAATTGTTCCAGTTAGCAGAACTTTTCTATTTAAAACTTGCACATAAGTTAGGATGCTTTAATTTCTCTCAGTTTTCTGATTAATTACTTGCATATAACATATTTTCAACATATTTCTAATTTTAAAGTATCCTTCCTTCATTTTTTTTTGTTTTGTTTTTGTTTTTGTTGTTTAAACCCAGCTTACTTTATGCCAATGAAAAAGCTGTCTTATTTATAAAAAAATCTCCAGACATTGATCCATAGAGGATCATTCACCACTTTTTCACTCAGGAAAATTTGCATGATTACTAGTGTGACAGGCAACTATGTTCGGCATTTTGGCACTGATCTGCAAGCATTCATTAAGGTTTGGATTATGGATTTGGATTAATTAAAGTTTGTGATTATTCACACACTCATTAAGGTTTTCTGAAATCTCATATATTGACATCCTGATGGGAGTCTGCCATTCTTTATCAAGACTGTTGCTGTCAGATCCAGTACAGACTCATTATACTTCAGCCCACAAAGTAATATTTTGAGTGCTTACACAGGTGAAGAGTATATCCTCAGAGCTGAACCTTGCTAGTGCCAGTTGCTCATTTTTGAACACAAGTCTTCTCTGTAAACTGCTAAGCCATGATAATGTCCTTCCTCTCTATGGAAAAAACTGCCATTGTTAACATGAGAAAGGTAGATGGGACAACAAAGAGGCTCAGATAAGGTTAGATTCTAAAAATGGGGAATCAGACCCCTAAAAGAAAAAAAAGGAAATTGTAGTGAGTTAGTCTAATAAACAATTTCATGAAATATTTCAAGATAAAACTCACTAGACAGTGGAACTGCAGAAAACACTTGGAACAAAGCTGTAATACTATGGAATTTAAAGAGAGTAGAAAATAAACGTAAAATTATATTCAGCTTGGAGTAAGGGAACCAAGTACACTTTGGGGAATATAATGTAATCCAATGCATCTATGGAAATAAACACTAGTACTTTTTTTGAGAATGGTGTTTAGCAAAGGATACATTGAGGTAAGCAGTTTACCTAGGTCTTATTTGGACCATACAGACTATATCTATTTATCCCTAACTAAAACACCATTCACGTTAATCCACTTTATAATTTATAGGAAATAAAATGCAGATGGATGAAGAGTTGGTAATGAATATTAAATTATACATTTGTTTGAATATGATATGGCAGTAAGAATAGTCCAATACAAGTGTGAATACTGAAAACAAAGACAACGTATCATTAAGCTCAGGGATATTGTTCCTATATGGTTCTTCTTACTTCACTGGAGATATTTTATTATATTACGAGCATCAGACTATCATAAAGATACAGATGGTTTGCAAGTTCAAAAGAAAACACATTTCAGAGAGCTCCAATTACTAAATTATACAAAAGGAATGAAAGCTTTAAGCAATGAGCCTCATCTGAAGTACATGCAACACCAGTATTGCGCCAGAAATTTCTAAGAAGCCTGTTACACCTGTTGTTACTCTGCCAACTATGTTTCTTAGCTAACAGAAGGATAAGGGAGCAGAGAAAAGCACAAACAATGGGATGGCATTCAGAAGACCTCATTTTAATTCTAAGTGCTCTTACTAATTTCCTGTCTTATTTAGACAAAGTACATAATCCTTCTGTGATCTTGTACTTTGCTTATAATGGTGATTTCTTTCCACTGTGAATTCTTTGTAATAGAAAATATCCCTTAATATGTTTATATATCAATAGTACTACATTTATGGCACTACTGATATTAAATTAATGCTTAGAGACAGAGGAAGTATTTATGGTTTAGCAATTAGGACAAGCAGGAAAAGTGGACGAAATGAAGATGGAAAAATGTAGACAGGATATGAGAAATAGATAACTGCAAATGAGAATGATAGCCATGGATAAAACTTCATCGTGTCTAAGGGCTTAATAACAGCAATTCTCTGAACACACAGAGGAAACCAGGCTTGTGCTGAGGATGACCTGAACGACCAACAGGTCTCTTCCAAATTTTAGGTACAAGATGCATCAGTACACTAATTACATCCCACTAATAAAAGAGGAAGGTTTCTTATACTATCCAGTTAGGAAGGTAACCACAGTCACTAAAATATTTTTTTTTCAAAAAAAAACAGAAAGTAAATTAAAATTGTCTGAGAACAGAATTTCAATAGGTCAGTCTTTTCAGTTAAATCTCTGAATTACCAGAGACAGGATTGCAAAGTATATAAACTTGCTCAAACCTTGCTTTTACTTTTTATCCCTATTCCTTGTATCTATTTGCAGCCTTTTTACAGCTTTTTCGCATCCCAAACAAATCAAAGCATTCCTTCTCATCTCTTCTACTCCTTTGGCTGTACCTCAATAGCTTTCCTCTTATTCCCCTAAAGGTGATAAGCTGCTTATAATGGGGCTCACAGCAGACTCATTTTGTTGTGCTATGGCCAGCTGTTCCATTTAAAATATGTGCTCTTTGAGGCTTCCCCAAATTAGAAAAGTCCATAACATATCATTGTCTGTTGCAATGACTATTTACAACCTTCAAGATTGGAAGCCAACTAATGCTATAACCTATGCTCAGTGACCAGCTAGCTTAAACCCCATGGAGGTAGAAGGCTGAACGAAAGAGAGGGAATGATAGTCTCCCTCATGCTGATGTTCCAAGACAAATTTACAAAGGTTTGATTTATGAAGCTTCCATGCATTGGGACACCTGAAAATCTTTTCAGTCTTTGTTCTATATAACTATTGTCTGAAATACCTGAAAATTAATTCAAAGAACCTGAGGCAAGAAAACTGAAAGCTGCTTAAAAGACCAGAAGTAGAAGTCAATATAAAACAATTGCACATAACACAACACAGAGGGTTTTGCAGAAACATGTTAAAGGTTCTCCAGCTGGTTACTTCAGAAAGAAATTAATAGATATTATTCATCAGTCCATGGCAACAGAAAATCACCATATAATAAACTTTTAAGATTCTACAGACTGAAAACAGGTTGGAAAACCATTAAATCAGACGCTGACCCTGAGTGGAATTTGCTTGTTGTAACGCACAACATTGATCTCAAACAATCATTCTTTGCTCTATAAAGTTTCAGAGAAAATTCAACATAGAATCAAAAATAATGATAATCTTTTTCCCCACTTTTTACCTGTTTCCCCACTTTTTACCTATTTCCTGTAATTAATCAAAATATATTCTTTATCCAGGGTGACACAAAACAAATGAAACCAGAACAAAGAGTGCTAATCACCCATTAAAAGTTTTGTCTTTTACTAATAAATTTTGATTTATCAACCAGGTCTGATATACAATGAGTTCTGTGGTGACATATAGCCGTGCTGCATCAGTTACACAACTGGGAAAAAGTCTGTTTACTTGCTGCCAAGGTCTATTTGCCTTTGAAGGGCTTTCCTTACTTGGGCAAGGTGAAAAGGCTTTGGCATCTATTTATGATGAATATTCAGCCATCAGGAAGAAATTTTTTTTCCAAAGCCACCTGAGACATTTAGATGCCCAGTTCCTATTAAAATTAAGTCTACTAGGCAGCTTTGAAAGTCACAGCTTAGCAACAAAAACAAAGAGCTGTTGATGCACAAAGGCAAGCATGAGCCATATGTTGTCTCTGTAGGACACCCTAAAATTCATCAGGCAGCTTGGTTTCTATTGTATTATATTACAGACACAAAAGTTTGAAATTTTTGTTAGTTTCTTAAAAATGAGACTTCACTGAATTCAGATGATCTCTATCCAGAACCCATTACAGTCATTGGTGTTATTCAAGCTGAAATAACTTTTATACAGCAGCTTCTTTTTCTCCAGACCTCTCTCTCTCTGACCCACCAGGTACAGAATACTAAAAGACAATGGATTTAAACACATCTCTGCAAAAATGTTAGTGCAGAGCAAAAATATATTTTGTTAAGTGATATACTTTACTCCTTCATATGTAGATATCTTGTTCTGTATATTTATTCAGCAAGAGTGAAGTCATAGAAAACCATTCTTTCCAAAACCCAATGCTGAAATTTAGTCTGGAGTGATCATTGTCCTTCAGGCAAAGTGTGCATGAGATGAACTGAAACTTTAGGTTTTGTTATGTGATCGCTCTCTCCTCCTGAGTGCAGGAAAGAGCCTTCTCTGGCCCCCAGCAAAATTCTGATCTTGAGAGCCAGAACATCCTAAAATCAAAGAGAGTAAAAGCCAGCTATACAATCGTTCTTGTGAATGTAGGGACCATTTTTTAGATGCAGGCAGACATTGGAAAGGTAAGACCAGGTGTATATTTTGTTTATACTATTAATATGAAAACTTATAAAATGCTACTATGATCTATGTTAAAGACTGATTTTACTGATCCTCTATTGCCATAAAATCAGCTCTCCCTAGCAATTCCCTGCTCCTCCAGATATCTCTCTAAGTTTCTCTAAATTTTAAATTTCACAGTTAATGATACACACACAAAGGTAGATAAGATTAGGAAGATGATTTGCCTCTGGACAGGTTATTCCATAATTGTTTATTGTGTGTTTTCTTTCCCTGAAGCAGCTGGTATTGACTGCTGACAGAAATAGCACATTGGATTAGCAGATCAGTGGTCTGACCTGTGATGGTAATTCCAATTGTCCTTTGCTGCCATGAGCACAAATGTTTAATCAAAATGGATGTAAATTAGCTGAGGTGTTTGAAAATTGAGGCACTTTATACAAATTGCATACAGTAAGAAAATTCTTCAAATGCAATTTTGGCAAATGTCAGCTTGATTAAAGGTAGAACATTTCAAAATCCAAATTTTCTGAGTCATCTCTTACAGGAAAACTCCTCTCCTGATGCCCATCCAACTCCCCAGGATCTTCATAATTTCCTGCCCCAATACTCCCCTCTTCCAGATCTTCTGCAATAATTACTTGTAATGTCCTGGAAAAATTACAGGAGCTATGTTTCTTCAGGAGGATGACTGAGCTGGAAGCAGCATGGAAATGAGCATGACAGCGTACAACAAATAGTTCTGAAGATCAGAAGCATATTTCTGCTCTTCCAGACAGGTCTATTAACACTGCAGCATGACCTTTGGAAGATCTGGTTACAACAAGGTATTTTTGTTGAGACTACTGAAATAAAAGTATTAGGGTATGTCAGGATAACCACAAATCCAAGTAACTTTGGCAGATTCAAATCAACCTACAAAGCCTGCCTAAGTTTTTTTGAAGAATAGCTTTTATGTAAATGTACAAGGTGAAAGCGAATGGTAGTGTCATTCTATCACTTACCACATTTTAAAAATTAGTTTTTGTAGGACATTACCACAGACAGATTACAGTTTAAAAAAAAAAATCCTGAAAAATACACCACAATGGAAGATATTAAAGAAAAAAAATGTTATCCAAACTAGGAATGTTTGTTTTATTGTCTTAATTGTGTTCACTTCCATAAAGGAATCCAACAGAGCATTCAGGCTTCCTTAGTTCAGCTGTACTGAGACCATAATAAATCTCAAAGTCATGCAATACTTTATAAATAACTTTAAGAACACACTTTTTTAATAGGTCAGGTTAATATTCAGGACATTGGTAAGGCTGTGGTAATAATTTATAATATTTGTGATTAACAGTGGAAGTACTACTTAACTGATGACATTCTTGCAGCTTTTTTACCCCCTTAGTTCCTGTTGCTTAGTTAACTACCAAGAAGTACCACTGATACACTGCCTCCTCAGCTCAATCTCAGGCATCCTTTCTTTTTCTGTGGCCTTGATTCCTTTTTTTTCCTGACAGTAGCATTTCTAGTGCTGACTTTTACATTGGCACGTTCCTGTTTTTATAAAATTTTACTGTGGAGACAAAGGAAGAAGCATAGGTGTTGTGTTTGCTGGATCCCTTTGTCTAATTGTCTAGAATTACATGTTATATTCTGTTAACCTTAGAGCTTATTCATGTTTTTATTATTTTCAAGACAACTGTTTCTCTGATATGCAGTAGGAGAAGAAGGAGGTCCTTCTAGTGCTACACACTTCTCATCATATTTCCCTCAGAAAATGAAACTGCATACCTAATAGGTAGGGCTTGGGGGATTTAGTGGAGGGGGAAAAACTCAAATGTCTACATTTGAAATTTGAGCATCTGAATCTGACTAATGGAAAAAGATAATTTGGTCTTATGCTGTAAACATGTGCAAAGCAGGTGTCTAAGTTCTATTAGGAAAGCAGCCTTTATTCCAAAAATTCCAGAGGTGATAGGAACCTAAAATCAGGTGTGCTTGGATGGTATCTGAGGATGAAAATAGGAGATAAATTTAAAAGACCAATTACTAGTCTGGAACCGGTTTTGGTTTCTGAATGCTGTTTTATTATGTTTGAGTGAGATTTCACTTACAAATGGCAAAAACTCTACATTTGTAATAGTGTACAGAATTGTAGGTCAGCACCATCTGAATATGCCTAGAGAGAGATGTCGTGCTGAGTTAAAGCAATGTTTTCCAGCTCTGGAGTAACGGAGTTTGATTAGACTGGATTAAAACAAACCACCACCAACAAAAGATGTCTCATCACATAAAGAAAGAACAAGTGGAGCTGTTGAAGGACCTCCTGTGCTTTAAAGGGTAGTGTTTTGTTTTCAGTGCCACATGTAGTTTTCCAACTGTTGGAAAACAGAAAATGCTAGCAACGCTGCTGGAGATGGCAGCAAGGAGTGGTGAAGTGCAGGCAGTGGAGCAATTCAAGGCTAGTGGAAGCAGCTAGTTTAAGAAAAGGCTGTAAAAGGTACTTTGCAGGATGGCTGATGAGAGGGAAAGGTGCTTTAAGTTTGGCAAGGGAAGACAGCTGGTAGATGGGACGAGTATAGGAGAGCAAGAAGCAACTGACAAAAAACAGGTCTCACCAACGTGAGTGCAGCTTAAACCAAACCTAATGATATAATAAGGACTTCACTATTTACAATATCAAACTGTTAATTAAATTTACTGCAGGACTGCAGGAAAAATAAACTTATCCATCCTAGAGGTTCCCTCACCAAAGAAAAAAACCCATAAAATAGTGTTACACTTCCACCATTAGTTACTGTTACTGTTTCTTTGTATTTCTTTTGCTTCATAAATAAAAATAGTCTACTTTCCCCACTTTTATGAATGTGGAAAAACTCATTTATTAAGCCCAAAAGCTTGGGTTAATTTTCCTAGCTTATCAGATGTTCTGAGCTGATGCCTTAATGGCAACCTGCTTGACTTTAAATTCAGCTCTTGTTGCTGCCCATCTAGACCTTATGGAAGGATTAGATGGCAGAGTTCTGCTAATATCTAATAAGGAGTACAAGTAGCCACAATAAAAACAAACAAACAACTATGGTTATTGTAATTTCTTAAAAAAAACCCCAGTGTTGCTGGTGAAGTTCTGCATTGTCAGAGAAGAACACACCAGAAGTTCTTTTGTCCTTTCAACAACACCATTTACAAACCCAGGAGATCTTTTTTATTGCACAGTGTAGCACCATCCTGAGATACCTTAGCTGAGACCAAATAATTCTCAAATCAGAGGCAGTTTGAAGCTACATCTGTGTGGCATTGAGAAGTAGTAACAATTATCTAGGATGCAGCATCCCATTGAGGCAACTATTCATTTTGCCAGATACAATTTGATATGCGGGTTTACACTATTCTGGGAGAGCACACCTGGTTTTCTCTGATAGCTTAGGTAATTTTAACATTACATTGTGCTGTAGGTAATGTTTTCTTTCATTTAAGGAATCATATCTTATGCTTACATTAGCAAGTAGTGCAGAACAGCAAGAGCAGGCTGTAAAGCCAGACAGCTGCTGCTGAGGCCACAATGTTTGCACCATCTATACTGCAGGCATTTTTGTTCTGCAGACCCAGTTAGGTCCTGTGGTCCCAGTGTTCATTATCAGTTGGGTGCATGATCTGTGTTTCTTAAGTACGTTTTCTGCTACAGCTTCATCTGAGAGGAACTGAGTTCAGCTACTCTGGATCTTCTCCATGATGTGAGCCAACACACAGTAGGGACATTTGCTTCCAAATCACACTTACAGTAAGACTTAAAATTTTAACCTAGGTGCATCTTTACATACTGGAGCACTGCTGGGTTACTCACCTAAGTAAGGCTTGTGTTTGCAGATAGCTTTCTAGTACCATGAGAAAAGCTACCTGCTCAGAAAAGAAAATGTCAGTTTATTTTATTGAGAAAACTTGTCTGAAAGAAGGACACCTTTTAAATCATGTAAAAAACTAAACTTTTTGCAGTTCTGAATTTTATCACACATGCAAAAAAAGTGGTAACAATCAGTTCCATTAATAAATACTGGTTCATTAATACAGCAGTTAGGTTTCTATGGTAAAAGATGTTACAATTGTTTGTGTAATATCACTGTAATACCTCTGACCTTGACTTCATTTTGAAAGTCAGTAAAACAAGGCTGACTATTAGAGGATTTCCTGCCATATACAATGAAGTGAATGAGACCTTCAAACCATAACAAAGAACAAAATCTCTTACTGATCTCAATATTTCACTTGTCTTTTTTTCCACACTTCTATTGAAAAAGTCCTTGAATCCTTGATATTTTCATCTTCCTCTACATTCTTACTGCTTTCTTTACTGCCAAATAAATCCTATTTCTCTCAAGATGGGACAGCAAGAAAAGGTTTACCCAATGCATCATCTACCATGAAATGCATCATATTCTTAGGGTGGATTTAATTTTGCACTGTCTCTTTTACAATTGCTTCATCCAGATATGTTCTGATACTGCTGAGACATTTTATCACAGCTGAAATTACTGGACAAAGTGGTTTTAAGATAAAAGCCTTCTGTTAAAAAAAACCCAAGTTTTTTTGAACTTTAATTAAAAATTACTATACCCCCACAAAACATTTGTAAAATGTTAAAATAAAAAGATTCAAAAGTTTTAAACTTCCCATTATTTTTGCTCTCAAATGGGCTGGAACAGTTTGTTTTGGTTGGACTGGATGATCTTCAAGGTCTTTTCCAACCTTGATGATTCTGTGATTCTGTTTTCTGATAAATAATTAATTTTTCATCGTGGTCACATCTGAGAGACATTTAGGTAAGCATTTATTGGGAATAACATAAGTATTGTTGATCCCACTGTCAGAAGCAAACACAAGGTGATTTCTCAAAGTCTCAGGCTTACTTTCCTATGATACCCCAAAAACTTTAGTAACTGAAGGAGAGTGTACTGGATCTGGATGTGATGGAGTTAACTTTCTTCGTAGCAGCCTATATGGTGTTTGGGAGCAATCATGCCTGCATTCATAAGCACAGAGAACTGCAGCAGAAGGCTTCAAGGAAAGGATCAACATTAGTTTTAGCTAAACACCATGACAGACAAAAGATACTGAGGGCTACTCTTGCTTTGAATTAAAATACCAAGTATCACTATACAGAAAATAACAGCTATGCATACAAAATACAGCAACTGTTAAAGATAATAAAAAATGTTTCTATAAATTCATTAACAACAAAAGGAGGATTAGGGAAAATCTCATCCTTTACAGGATGTAGAGAGAGAAACGTAGTAACAAAGGATGAGAAAAAGGCTGAGGTGCTCAATGCCTACTTTGCCTCAGTCTTCAGCAGTGGAACTGGCTGTTCCCTGGACACCCAGCCTCATGAGCTGGGAGATGGGGAGGGGAAGCAGACTGAGGTCAGCACAGTTGAAGAGGAGGTGGTCAGAGACCTGCTGCACCACTCGGATGCACACAAGTCTGTGGGACCGGATGGGTTACACCCAAGGGTGCTGAAAGATTTGGCAGATGTGCTCGCCAAGCCACTGTCCATGATTTACCTGAAGTCATGGCTAACTGGGGAGGTCCCACTGGACTGGAGGGGGGCAAATGTGACACCCATCTATAAGAGAGGCAGAAAGGAGGATCCAGGAAACTATAGACCTGTCAGTCTGACCTCGGTGCCAGGGAAGGTGATGGAGCAGGTCATCTTGAGTGCCATTAAAAGTCATATAATGGACAACCAGGGGATCAGGCCCAGTCAGCATGGGCTTATGAAAGGCAGGTCCTGCCTGACAAACCTGATCTCCTTCTATGATAAGATGACATACTGGGCGAGAGTCTGACTATTGGATAAGAGAAAGGCTGTGGATATTTTCTACCTGGATTTTCAAAAAGCATTTGACACAGTTCCCCATAGAATTCTCATAGAAAAACTGGCTGCCCATGGCCTGGATGAGTGAACAGTCTGCTGGGTCAAGCACTGGCTGGCTGGATGGTCCCAGAGAGTGGTGGTCAGTGGAGATAAATCCAGCTGGTGGCCAGTCACAAGTGGTGTTCCTCAGGGCTCAGTGTTGGGACCATTTCTGTTCAACATCTTTACTGATGATATTGATAAGGACATAGAGTGTATCATCAATAAGTTCACAGATTACACCAAGTTAAGCGGGAGTGTTGATCTGCATGAGGATGGGGAGGCTCTACAGAGAGACTTGGATAGGTTGGATCTGTGGACCAACATTAATGGGATGAGCTTCAACAAGGCCAAGTGCCAGGTCCTGCCCTTGGGCCACAACAACCCCCTGCATGGCTACAGGCTTGGGGAGGTGTGGCTGGAGAGCTGTCTGGAAGAGAAGGATCTGGGGGTTCTAATTGACAAGCAGTTGAACATGAGCCAGCAGTGTGCCCAGGTGGCCAAGAAAGCCAACGGCATCCTGGCTTGTGTCAGAAATAGTGTGACCAGCAGAAGCAGGGAGGTGATAGTCCCCCTGTGCTCTGCACTGGTGAGGCCACACCTGGAGTATTGTGTCCAGTTCTGGGCACCTCAATATGAGAGAGATCTCGAGGTGCTGGAGCGAGTGCAGAGGAGGGCACAGAGCTGGGGAAGGGCCTGGAGAACAGATCCTATGAGGAGTGACTGAAGGAGCTGGGACTGTTTAGTTTGAGGAGGAGAAGGCTGAGGGGAGACCTCATCACTCTCTACAGCTACCTGGAAGGATATTGTAGAGTGGTTGGTGCTGGTCTCTTACAGGTGATTAGTGACAGAAGAGGGAATGGCTTTAAGCTGCAACAGGGGAGGTTTAGACTGGACATTAGGGATAACATTTTCACAGAAAGAGTGTTCAGAGAGTGGAATAGGCTGCCCAGGGAGGTGTTGGAGTCACCATCCCTGGATGTGTTTAAGGGTCGTCTGGATGAGATGTTGGGGGATATGGTGTAGGGGAGAGCTGTGTAGAGTAGGGCTGATGGTTGGACTCGATGACCCCAAGAGTCTTTTCCAACCTGAATGATTCTGTGATTCTGTAAAATATGAAGGAAAGCATTAGTTCTTGGTATTTTACCTTTATAATTAAAAAAGGCCCCAAAAATAAACTGACAAGACTAAAAGCCAAGAACAAAAACATATTAGCTGCTTTTAAAATACTGTGAAATTGAGTCAAAGGACAAAATATTTTTGAAATATGATTTCACTATAGAGTTCCTTAAGTTATTCTCTTGGGTATATTTCAAAGTCAACTCATTGCTACAGATAGAAATTGATCCCTCCCCTGACCCTCCTTGTAATCTTAGCTGCAGAATCACTTGGCAATTAAAATCCATAATATATCGATGGGTTTAGAAGCTGCACAGAATAATGTCTACAGAACTTGTTTTATAGATGAGACAATACACATAATTACAAAAAACAGTTTACATGTTGGGTTAGGGAGGATTTTACAAAGTTGCCTGTTCTTTCTACTTCTCCCTGTCTAGAAAAGAAATCTTCTCCCCATCTCCACAAGTCCACATTTTAGGTAAGCAACAAGCTGCATACAATGTGAATTAGGTGCTCAGAAGATGGGCAAATTTCCCTTTTTAAATTCAAACCTGCAACAAATCAGGATGATAAATCTCTTTAGCTGCACATAATACTATATTTATGAAGTTGGTGAAGGTACTTCAGTATGAGTGTATCTGCCTAGTTAAATCCAATTGCTGGACTGGGACCACAGTATCTTAAATAGAACTCCTACTTGATGCACAGGAATCCCCTGATCTTCAAGCTGTTTCTACAAATTTCTGCACAAAACCTCTTCTTTAGGGTACCGATTTAGAGTTTTATAGACTTAAAGACCTCTGCCACATTTGTATTTTTGAGCAGCTTAATTAATTTCCCTATCTACATCCCCTAGTTCATAATTTATTGTCTTTTGAAATTCAGTACAACAGACTCATTTTTGTTGTATCCATTTCATTTAATTTAAACTGAAATCAACTTATTACCATTTTAATATCATTATTAATATAATTTATTCTTTAAGTTTTGCCTAGAAAGTCTGTATCATCTGTAATTTTCTGTAGTATTTATATTTGTAACAAGATTAAAGACAGGTTTATCTCATATCAGTCAGAGTAAAAGCTGTAAAATCCACTTCAATATTATGTTTTCATAGACAGATATTTTTGATTAAGAGTGAGCTAACTCATACGATGACTGACATCCTTCTTAGAAGCATGAGTCAAGATGGAATTCTTATGCACTTCTCCACATTCTTCTTATGGGAAGACTGCTTCCCAAATTTGTTGTATTAATACACAGTCTATACCAAATAAAAGACTAAAGTAATTGATCCTAAAAGGCACTGTTAGCAGCTGTCATTCTCTATCATATCATGTTATCATCATAACATGAATATGATATGCATTATCATAATACATGAAAATATGGTGTGGTTGGTGGTTTTTTTTTTTTGTTTGTTTGTTTTTTAAAAAAAACTAGTATTTTGTGTAGCCTCAAGCTTTCTTATTTCTGGCAGTCTTGCATGGCAGGCAGTTTAATGCCCAAATCATATATGCCGTAATATAAACTAGAGTTGGGAAATAAAACCAAAAATGCATAAAATTAATCTATACTTGTTTTAGGATCATGTTTGACTCAATCAGTCCAGATTAAAAGTGGTAGAATAATAAAGATGAATTTCATTGTAACAGGACTTGTTTTCCCCTTACAGTGATGCAATGCGACAAAAAGGAAATAACAAACTTGATTATGCTCTAAATTTTTCAGTTTTGGCTTTTTGTGGCTGAAAAGGAATAAATATTCCGCTGTGGAAAGGAAAACCTTGAAAGGCTTTTTCTAAAGATCAAGGGCCTTATTTACTTTTGCAGAAAACAAACAAACAAAACCCAAAAAACCAAACCCAAAACAAGAAGCTTACACAGGTCTCCTTTGAAAGAAGGGGTTTGCATCCACTGATATCATTGGCAAATTTGGCCAAGTTTTCAGGGACTCATCAATGACATTTTCTTTGGACAATATTCTATGATGAATATCTGCAATAATTTTTCAATGTCTGTGTAATTGTAAATGAGTCCCATGGAGGCATTTTCTGTGTGAACAGGACAGTGATGCCTGTGCAGTTTATGCAAGCTTGTTCAATTTTTACAGTTTTTAAGGGGTTAATAGATTATTAGTAACCTACAGTTCTTCTTATGTAGTAACAGATGTTGCAATCAAACAATTTTCATGTCTAGAAAAGACAATTATTAATTCTTTATAAATATGATAACAGTAAGTATGCTGCAAAGTGTGACTGTTGCATTGTTTCTGAAGAACATGTTCAGTGATGTTATGAGGATGTAATCCATGTGATGCAATAGAGGGAAAAATACTCTCTGTAGAACCCTTTTGGCTGATACTGTGGAAAATTTTTCAGGGCTTCAAAGGAACTGGTGCAAGACCAGCAGCACAAACATTATCTAAATAGATACAAGGATCTGTTCCTTTTCATACCAGCTAAAGCTGACCTATTTTTTCTACACAAAAATAATATATTTTTCTCCTAAATTCACAAGACAGATCTTGACACTGAGCGTACACATCTGGAGGACACAGCTCATGCATGCTGAAATCAGTACGAATCTATGCAGGTAGAGCAAAGTACCAAAGTCAGTTAAATTTTGCTGTGCTAGACAATAAGAAAAAAATCTGCCCTCTAAGCAAAGTTCCCATCTATAAATGCATTTTTCAGCAACTGTTATGCATGATTGAGATCCACATGGCTTCCAACTTTCTAACAGACATCTGCATTTTTACACAAATGGAAGTATGTTTCAAGAATAATTCACAAAGTCTGATTTTGTTAGACAATGCAATTATTTTTATCCCAATTTAGAACAATATTTGTAAGATATAGGTCTTGTGAGAATAAGCTACACTACAGCCAGTTTTTAGAAAATCAAACATATTTAAGAAACTTGTATAGGATGGATTTTATCAAAGAGAAGATATGAGGTCATCTTTTCAAGATGGAAGACATCAGTATTTCTGGGCGGACTGTGCTTAGTCATCTAATTTTCCTAATATACTCATGCAGAAAAAAAACCCATAAACCTCTTCATATCTAAAGGGCAATATATATTACTCAACATAATTCATATTGATTTCATAGTAACATGAAACTATTAGGGAGACTAGCTCTGTAACAAAAGTATAGCTATAAATTTATCAAAAGCAGCCAGAAGTTGATAATATAGAAGCTTGGTCTTTGTCTAAAAATAGATCACAAATCGACAATCAACACAGCTTGATCTGAAATCTTATGGTTAGTACTCGGTAATAACACAATCTTTCCAGTAGCGTCCACTGGAAACAATTCTGCTAGTTTTGAGTATTACTATGGTTCAATTTGCACTTGAGTTCCATTTGTTTCATGAGCTGTCAAATGTAATAGGGAAATAGGTGGTAAAGTGATGCCTCAAAAAAAGAGTATATATATATACATACCTACATACATATGTATGTATAAATTAAACAATTTTCTGGAGGTATTGACAAATCTTCACCAACACAGGACATTCACTGATCAACTTACTTAAAATCAACCATAAGGAACAGAAAAGAGAACTGTGTATTAATTAGCAGAAACAGAATAAGTCAGAAATTAATTAAAAATAAAACCAGAGACCTACTGATTTCATGTGAACCTGAATTTGCTGCCTCATCAAATGCTTGCAACATTTCCAGATGACTGCTGAAGCAGAATAGAAAACAAAAGTCTTTTTTCTTTTCAGCACACCCATGGTATAGGGAACTTCAGAACATTATTTACAACCCTGATTCAGAATGTGATTTTTAAACTGATGTTTCAAACTTCATTGCTTTTTACTTTTTAATTTTCTCACAAAATATGTTGTGACCTGGAAGGAAGCCATAGAAAGTTGTACTTAAGAGCCAATGAACTGACAGTGAAGGACAAATTATGTTTATGGGTTCCCACTGGGCTATGAATAAAATGGTTCATCACCCACACAGATTTCTTCTACTTAGAGATCTAAAGTACATCAGTCTCAAAGGGCATACAGATATAGACAATCACTGAATCCCATGGGAATAAATGCAAATCATAATCCGGATATATGAGGTGTCAAGGACCATTGGAGACAGCATTTCAATCATCTTGACAGTTATAGCATCTTGAATCAATATAACACATGGCATTACTAGTCAGGCATGTGTATTATTATTCAGTAAAACAACAAAATGGTAAGAAAAGGTACTGGAGGGTAGAAGTAGCTCTGCAGACTGTTAAATTTCCAGTTATCTGAATATTAGTAAAGACTTTTTTTTCCTATTAGGGCATTATTAAATTTACAAAAATAATTGCAGAGTTAGCTTCCAATGTTCTTAACTACAAACCAAAAACACAGGATATGGATAAAAACTTTCTGTAATACTAAACTAAAACACATAATCTGATTCACAGAAATATTAATTAAAACTCATAAGCAATGTAAACCAATTTATAACTATGACTATATTTTTAGGACATATTTAACCACTCTGGGAAACAAACAAACAAACAAACAAACAAAAACTTAACAACAAACGACACTATATAAAGCTGTCTATCATGGAAAAATTGTGGTTTAGATCCAGCCTTGCACAGATGCATAGATCTGACAAGCTTTTATCAAGAATCTGTTATTAAATACTCCGAACAAAACTGCAATCTTTTCAATATATTTGTGCTTGTGAATCCTGTTTACAAACACATTAAAAAAAAAAAAAAAAGAATCCACAGAAGTTATATTTTCATATTTTCTCTTCTGTTGATCAAATTATTTCAGTATGATTACAGATTTCTCCTTTTTTGCATCCATACTGTGGCTTCCACATGAATTATTAAATTCTATCAATATGCTGTACCATAACTGACATTAATCAAACAGGGTAGTACATCTATTGGTGAAGGCTCTGATTGCAATCACGAAGTGTGTATATGTGTGAGTGATAAAGGTGTTTTTTCTGTATCTCATTTTAACTATGTGGAACATGCTAGAAGACCTTAACCTTCATATAGAGTTTCAGGTTATACTTAGTGAGCTACAGATATGATTCAGCGTGATTCCCAGGTACCATTTCACTACGGCTAATTGAGTCACAGGCCACAACTAGTCAACATTAAAAGCATCAAATAACTGTTAGATTATTCTGCTCTATGTAGAAAATGCCTGTCCTTCATTTATAATTTTTTTAAATTCGAATTCCCAAATCAGAGGAAGTTTTTCGTACTAAGACCCTTCTGTTCCTATCCTATGTTAAACAGGCGTTCAAACAACTCATAGAAATACTCCTTCTTGCAGAATTATGCTAACAGTATTCTCCCCTTTAAAGATATACATCACACAAAACAGAATGCTCTTACAAGCATAAGATGCTCCAACAGAGTCTATGGTGCTGCTTACATTCATAAAACTCCATATGCTCTTCAGAGTTTTGATAACATAAATTCCAATAGTCAAATTTCCTTTTAGGCAAAAGGAACCCAAGTGTTACAAGTCTGTAACTTCAAAGGTACTTCATAAAGACAATATGCACACAGGTGGTAGAAAAGAATACTAGAAACTTCCAGAAAAATTGCAGGTGGTAGCAATACTGGATTCAACTGAAGTAGACTTCTGAATATATTCAACTTCTCATCCACTATTAAATTAGTAAGATTAGTAGGCACTGCATTGTTGAACTTTCGTCATAATCCGGCATTCACCTCCTCTACCCTTAATATCCAGCATTTCTATCATAGATACTGATGTTTTTCAACTTGGCTACACTAGGCTGTCATAAAAAAAGACCCTAAGATCAGCCAGAATGAAAGGACATACGGAGTACCAAATTGTTCATAAAGTTTTGTGGAAAACTAAAAAAAAAAAACAATGTAAAGGCAATGCGGCAATTTGGCTCCTTTGTATAGAGTAGATTACATGGGCATGAGCAGCTTTTTCAAAAAGCATTCAAGACAACAAACACTTTCTTATATTGTTTAGGCCGTTATTTTGCACATGGTTGAATATTCTGGTGATCTGGTGATGATTAAACTGATGGGATAATTTCCAGTTAGGGAGCTCAGAGTGCTTCAGGTCATGTTTCTAGTAGAATTTGCCTGAGTGCCCAAGAAAGTGTTGTGGTAACGCGGAATCACAAAGAGAGACTCTGCTTATGGCTCTGTTCTCATCCCCTTCTTGCTTACAAATCTGAAAATGCAGTAGTGATTAAGTAAAGCTGTTTCTTATTTCGAGGTCCTTTTGCATCAGTAACATGAAGAAGATTGCTATTGTTGAATAAGATTTAACTGGTAAAGCTTTGGACTGGCAGCAATACATGAAAATAGCTTATTTACAGATATTCTTAAATTTATAGTATTTTTTTTCCTATATTTTGTGGATTTCTTCTCACTTATGTGAGCAATATGATGTTTTAAATGGTAGAATGTATTCTGTAGTGGTCAAGACCAGAAGGAAACTGAGCACCACGCAGCTGTTCATTCATCCCTTCCCCCTCGGGATTGGGAAAAAGAAAATTAAGAGGTTTGGGAATCGAGATAAGGATAGGGAGGGGTGCTTCACCCATTATGGTCACATGCAAAAGACAGACTTCTTAGGGTCTAAAACAAACATCAATTTAATTTAAACACAAAAAACCCCAATACTTAACAGAAAATTGGGGCAGTGAGAATAATTACCACATCTTAAAAACACTTCCTGCCATCCCTTCCTCCTTCCTGGACTTAGTTTTAGTCCTGATTTCTCTACCACTTCTGCTCCAGTGGTGCAGGGGGAATGGAATGGGGGTTACATTCAGTCTGGTGCTCCTTTCTGCTCAGTGGGAGGACTCCTTACTCCACGGGCTGCAGGTGGGCATCTGCTCCACCAGTGACCTCCATGGGCTGCAGGGGCACAGCCTGACCTCTCACCATGGGCTGCAGGGGAATCTCTGCTCTGGCACAGCTCCCCCCTCCTCCTCCTCCTCCTTTCTTCCACTGACCTCAGTGTTTGCAGAGGTGTCCTCCTCACAACTCCTCCTCTCAGGCTCCCCTTCTTAAATACGTTAAATATGACAGAGGCGCAGCCACCGTCACTAATTGGCTTGGCCTTGGCCAGAGGTGGGTCCAATTTGGAGTTGGGGGAGCTTCAAGAAGCTTCTCACAGGGGCCACTGCTGTAGCCCCTCCCATGCTACGATAACCCCACCACACAAACCCAGAACATAGTCCTTACATAACTGAAACTGCAAGAATTACATGTTTTTTTTTTTTTTTTTTTTTTTTTTGAGATGGATAAATGTGTCCATACTAACGATGAGGATAAACTGTAAGAAGTTCACCCTGATACCTAATTGACCTTGATAACTGATAGGTCAATACAGAATTAGGTACCTGGGAAAAACAATTATATTATGTCAAATTAACAAACTCCTTTGCCTAAGTTTCTTCATGTCTTTCAGCTATGTCTGAAAACTGTTTTCAAAGCAAATTACAAGCCTCACAAAACCTCGGTGAGACAGAAAGTGTCTTCTGAGGTCCAGGCCCAAACTTAATATATTAGACCACACTGCTGCCCGGGCAAATCAATTAACCTATCTGCTTCTGCATTTTCCCTTGGCAGTCCTGTAAACATGCACTATGCTGGCCTCTTTTCAAAGTTAAAATACCACAAGGAATCAGTCAGTCATTCACCTATCATTTCATTCAATCTGTGGAACAGATTACTCATAGTTTGCATAACTGCTGTTGTAGTTTTGAATTCCCATTTCTCTTAGGTGGCAAACATCATAAGTCTACTGGGGAACAAGATCACTTCAACACTTCTCCCTCAGATATCAGACAGAAATGGCATTACATTTTGTAAAAAAATGAAATATCCAACAGTGTAGTCGAGGTCACTTAATTTTTCTTGGTAGAAGAGACTTAAAGAAGTGTTTTGGATGTTTAGAGAAAACAACTGGTCCTGTCTACAAGAGGGATTTACTGTGCATCATAGTTTCTTTTTGTTAGTGGAAATATACCTGTATCCATGGTTGGGGTTCTGTGCAGCACGTTTAATGCAAATCATCTGTGCATGTAAAAAAGCTTTTCTCACTGTACCTCTAGGCGAACCATGAGTGAAGTATTCATAGACTAATTTCCATGACTGAATTTTCCTGCATGCGGCGGAACACAAGGAAAAAAAAATGACGGATTATGTCTGGATTGTAGGAAAGAGCATCTCTCAATAAAAATGCTTTTCAACCATACTTTATAACCTAATATGCCTTACTTGAATATTTATGACATAGATTAATCTCCATCTAAGAGTCAGCTACTCATACCTACTCTTACATTTCTCTTGTATTTTGATTTTCGTGCATTTATTTATTTGTACTAATGTCTGGAAGTACACTGTGACATTTTTGTCAGTGTTAAGTGCCTTGTCTTATCTATAGGGAGCACAATGAACCTTGCTGAAGAGGTTTTCAGTGTTAAAACAATTTTTGTCCTTGACAGCATATGTAGAATTCTCATCAGCTAAAGGCACCAGTGGATTTTTTTAACAGTACACAGCACAAAAATGATTGAAAGGCCATATAATTTTCAAGAAATGCATGTAATCCTGTTGTCACAAATCTCTGTGCTTCCTTATACCATATTTCTACCTTATGCCTTGTCAACACAACTTGTCTGATCACATATAGGCAGACTGTGGGGTATTTTGGTAAAGTTGTTTATATCCTTTTAAATACAAAATTAATCTCATTAATTGAATTTCTGTTTGAAAAAAGTAGCCTATTCTTTTTTCTATTAATTCTTAAATAAAAATTGCATTTCATATGTACATATTTTAGATATAATGATAATATTTATTGGATTACTTTTTATTGGATTATTTAAACCTTAGGTTTCACAATTAGCTTTTCCTAGAAAAAAATACTATTTTAACAAAATTGTTGATATAAAGATTTAAGACAAAGTTTTTTTATATCATGAAACACCACAAAATTATTCTGCACTGGAAAATTAAACCAAAAATAATATTGAAAATTCCAGGGGTTTTGAAGCTTTCATGCCATTTTAACCAATCTCTCTGATCTGGTTTTTACATATAATAAGCAATTTACAAAACAGAAGTTTATTTAAGTGGCGTATAGATTTACAAAATAATGATAACTGATTTGAAAATAAAGCTCCCTGCAAGCAAGACTGATATGAAAAAATATTTAAATAATCTAGCAGTTTGAAGAGGCCTGTAGATGGCATAAAAACACTGAGAAGGATTAAAGATACTGCTCTAGAAGCTAAGAAGTTATTTGCATATGGTGCTTGGAGATATAAGTGAAGCTAAGAATGAGAGCAAGTCATTCAGAGTGTTTCTGCCTTCTAGCACAACTTGAAAATCATGATACAGCTACAGAACAGATAGGTAGTTCTGTGTATATGGCAGTGAAAGGGAATGTTCAATAGGTAGGGAAATCTGTGAAAAGTTCTGTACATATTAAAGTGAACATAACCACTATGCACAAAAAATTAAGCTTTTATTCCCTGCTTCGGTAATAATTTAAATGTAAAGCTTAGCAGAAGTAGAGCTCCTTTCCTACGAGCTAACAGTGAAGAAGCCCCAAACCCTGATTCATCTGATATCTTTCTCGCTCTGAAAGCCACAAGGCGTTTGCATTTCTAACACCACAGTGGTAATGCACTTTGAAGTCTCTTCAGACACGTACTTTTTTCCCAGATTGACTGCTGAGTCCATGAAAACGAGCCAGAAATGTGTGAATTCCAGGTCATTCACACATCAGGGTTTTTTACAGTAAGGCTACTAAGCCTGAAGCACTGGTAACCTTATTTCAAGGGAATATTCACTAATGGGTTTGTGAACATACAACATTATAAAATTAGAGTTCCTGACCTAATTTCCAGTGAGCAAGCAAGCAGAAAACAGTCATGAAGGCTAAAAGCTATCTGGTTCTGTGAAACATTTCAGTCTTGTACAAGAAGCACTTTTTGCTGAAATCTTGCTTTACAACAAATTTCCCAGCCAGGTCTGTCTTCTAAAACCCCCGGCTTTTTTGTGTATCAGTGGTTAATTATAGCTAATGCGGCACATAAATACAATACAATAAATTCCTCCTCTGATGAAAGACAGTACTCAGTTTTACACAATCCTTTGTTTTTTCTTTCTTTTTACCTTTGGCAGCAGCAGGAAGTTAAAAACAAGCTAAGACTGACAATGCTGTAGAACATATTTCAGGCTTTTTGAAGCTGCACAGATGGTGATCAGGATGATGAGAATCTATATAAAACAGATTGAGCATCTCAGTTCATTGAAAGTAACTCTACCATCACAAATGGATCTTTAGATCTCTCCTAGAGGAGTATGATTCATAAGGCAAGATTGACACAGGCTGTAAATCTTTATCAGTGACTATTCTATTTGCCTTCTTTTAGATCTGAGAATCACAAAAGCTTAGAACATTTGAGATGAAAGAAGTTAGCTCAACAAGTCAGCACATATCTTTTGCTCAATGCAGGATCAACTGTGTCTCAAAAGTGCTTCTGAGATATTTGTCCAACATCTTTATAATAACCTCTGAAAGAAAGAGATTCTCAGTCCTCTAACCAATCTGTTACAGTGCTTGTTTAGCCTTACCATTAAAAACCTATAACTAATGTCAGGTCTGAATCTCTTCTGCTGCAGTTTAATTCCATCACAAGTCTTCCTAGAGGATGTGAAGAATGGTTTATACCCTTCATTTTTCAGTAGCTTTTTGTTGTTGAAAACTCTTACTTGGTCCAGCCTTTCTTCTCCTTTCTTCTAGCTTAAACCATTACCAACTTCTACAATGTTGTATGCTATATAGCTATTACATCAGTGCACATTTAAAAGAGACAGAATCTCCTCAATTACTAGTTTATAAGAGGACTGCAACCCAAGTTGATCTCAGCAGGTTTTAAGAGTAAACTAAACCACTAAACCACTAATTATTTGAGGATGTTAGCCTACAATACTATAGGTACAAAATGATAAAGAACTCATCTTTGAGGCCCTAAGTGGACATCTGCAAACATCCGTTCATCTGCTCTGCTTGTGCTCAGAGGTGGCTGGACGCTGCTCAACCATACTGCTATGGCTTGTGGTCTGGGGTCTGGCTCAGCACAGTGCACCACACTCATTGCACTGCTTCAGGTTACAACCAGCTTGCATCAGCTTGTCTCAGAGCAGAACAAAAGTGCTGCATGACCATCTGCACCTCTGCATAAAGATATACAGAGATGTTTTGGGGTAGTATCTTCATCTTTAAAAGCTGCAGTTAGGGGAATGAGTCAGTCTTCCCTGGGGCCACAGGATGTTATTTTAATGCAAAGAGCCAAGCATACACAAGGTATTATAACACAAATACACTACTCCTAGGTAGCCTATGCACAAGTACATACTTTTAGATAGGTTCTGCTTACAGCTTGTATATGATACAGCTGTACATCCAGTAATGTACACATAATGAAGTCAAGGTGGGAGGGAGACAGGTGAGTCATTATATTGAGTCAGACACAGCACTATTTTACCTTCAAGGTATACATTTTCAGATAGTGTCATAGGAATGACTCATGAATGTAAATTAGTAGGGAATTAGAACTCCAATATGATGAAAGAAAAAGCCATCTTAAAAAGAGAACTAACTTTGAAATCCGTGTCCTTTATATTACTATGCTAGTGAGTTTCATTGCAGAAGAAAAAAAACTTTTTACTTTCAAAACAATATTTTTAAATCTCAGATGTACTCTTTATTTTATATTTTATAATAATTTAGTGTTATTAATCTCTACCGTTCCAGAAACTGTTGTACACATTATGTGAAGGTAGGAGCTCCACTGACTTCTGAGTTATACAGTATCTTGAAATCCAAAAATTTTGGAAGAGCAGTGCAGCATATGTAAGTGTGATATAGATAAAAAAACATGTCTAAATCTGGAAATATCCATGGGTCCCATCAACTCTTATGTAGTTCGAAATGTTCAATCTATTTGTAAATGTGATGCTGGTTCATGTGGAAGAGTATCTTTAATTTTCCTGTTTTTCAGGCTTTTGACAGCAGATGGCAGTGTGATATTCAATCATTCTATTCACCCCAATTCTCATTTAAGTGGAAGATAATCTTCATTAATCAGCTTGGTTACTACAGCTATGTGATTAAAAGGCTTACTAACCCTCTTGCTCACTTTCAGTCTTCCAAGCAAGCAACTGTCATAGTACCAGAGACTCCCTTAGTCTTTTTGTTGTCAGTATTCAAAGTACAGTTCAGCATTAACATCAGTTTTGTCACTGATCAAGAAGGGGAGAGATGGCAGATTTGGGAACTGCACGTCTAGTTTGTTTGCTGTGGAACCACAATCCACAGCCATAAATGAGCAAGTACTTTGAAGTTATCAATCATTCTCATTCACTGCCTTCCAGTTTATGTGTTATTCTGCTCATAGTTTTAAAACACTGTAGAGAGGTCTGAGCAGATGATCAAGTGAAGGAAACAAGACAGGTTTCTAACTCCGAGTAAAGGTAATACTAACATTTTCTTTGCCACTCTGATTTTTACACCCTTAGTAGTTGCTCAGAATGATGGACCCTTCTTCAGCATGTCTTGCAGATTCTTCTCTGCCCCCTTTCCACTCAAGATTCATTAAAGAGTAACCAAGTATTATGTAAGAGCAGGTGTTGTGCAGGACAGAATGAGCACAAAGAAGAATTTCTGAATATTGCAGCAACATTTAAATTGCATATTTTTATGGTTACAGTGAACTATATCAGGAGCAGCTGCTTATTAGACCAGTGGCTGGAAGACTGTGCCTATACATCATCCATAACAGCAAAGTTTCTTCAAAAAGACGATGTAATAATTCTGGGTGATCAGAAACATGTTGGCATATTTAACTTGAAGTCTGTTGAAATACAACTAGATGAATCATAGAATAATTTAGGTTGGAAAAGATCCTTAAGATTATCGAGTGCAACTGTTATCTTAGCATGACCAAATCTACCACTAAGCCATGTCCCTAAGCACCATGTCTAGTCTTTTAAATATATACCTCAAGGGATTGTGACTCAATCACTTCCCCGGGCAGTCTGTTCCCATAGTTGAAATGGGACTTACAGAGAATGCTGCCAATCTATGAATGGCTTTAAGGATGGCAACAGCATTTTCAATCAGAAATTAAGTTTTTAGCTACCAAAGAAGACCTGGTGAGGCATCAAAAAATCTATGTTGCAAGAAGAACTGAAAAGATAATAAACATCTGCCAATTTTGTTTTAGGTAGTCTGCAATATTCTAAGTTCTGATGGCATCACAAGAAGGAGTTAAGGGCTTATACTGCCTAAATAGAGCTTTCCAAAGATCAAATATATAATTTAAATTTTTGTTTATGGCCAAGCTTTGAATATGCTTCTAAGAATATGAATCTCTCTGGGGTACAAAAAATGAGGAGCTACTCGAAAAACCATCAAATTCTGAGTTATAAACCATTGATTTTAGGTTTTAAAACCTAATTTTAAATTTTAAAATTCTGGTATAATTAATCTCATACTAATTGCTGACTATGGTAGAAGACAAACACAAATTTACATTACAAAACAGGTGCCCATAGATGAGAAGATTTGTGACACAATCCTCTGTAGATACTAAAGTGCCAAGCAGTATCAGCTAATCACATGAAAAGATGGTACAGAATATAGCTTTTACTCCAATGTCTTTGAGCAGCATGTAGGGCCAACTCCTGAACAAAAAATTAGAACCTGCTCCACCAAAATCAATTTATACCAGTTCATACTCACCAATGTTGCAGGCATAGTCTCAGAAATGGATTTTTTCCCTTTTGCAGCTAAGTCTAGAGCAATGCATCCATCAGTAGTAAGAGAAGACGGCAAGAAAGGGAAATAGGAGTATGTGCTTCTAGACACTGGATAGGGTGTGCACCATAAGGTCCAAAAGATCTAGCATTTCTCCAGATCCAAAAGAAACCCACCACCTCAAGACTTCACTGTCTTGTCAACAATCCAGATAACCCCACAGTGTTTTAGCAGCTGGATGCAGATATTCCACACCCTATAATCTTTCATCTCTCCTTTACCAGCTGAAGCTGGTACAGGGTTATGTTAATTGCTTTCTAGAGGGATTCTCTTCAAAACAGATAAGCTTTCTGGTGATTCTACAAGTTTTTTGCAATTATATTGCACAGACTGCGGAGAATTATTTCAGAGTAAGAAACGGGTACCATCTTGTAATGGGTAACATCTCTACAAGTATTACAAAGTCAGCCACACTTTTATGGAAGTCATCTTCATTACTACAGAGTGATATTAAACATAAGGAAAAATGGTCTTCTTTTCTATGCTAACACTTTAAGCTTCTTTATTAAAAAAAAAAAATTAAAAAAAATAGTGTAATATTGGATTCTGAGCAACATTTAGATTCCACTGAAATGAATTTATATCAACCCTCTTGCAAGAAAAAAATATATCATTTAAGGTTCCTTTGCTGGTTGGTTTTGAGTTTTTTTTATTTTGTTTTGCTTTGGGTTTTTTGGGTTTGAGTTTTTCTCCAGTGAGTCTTATAGATTTTCATCAAAATAAGGTTCTCACATGTCAGATGTTTGTAAATCTAATGCAAGTGTGCATGTGTTAACATGATTTATGCCTCTGAGAAATATGTGGGAAGCAGAGGGGAAAGGAAGATGTAACAGAAAAAACATTTCTCCTCCCACTGTCCCCACATAGAAACACAAGTCCTGCTTTTTTTTTTTTATGTCTTTCTAGTTACACAAAAAAGGTTAAAATAACGCTTCTTTCTCTAACATATGAGAAATGTTAATGTGCTTCTACTTACTTTTTGCACCCATTTCTCATGCTAAACTTTTCCTACCCATGAAAATTTACTGTTTGATATCAGCTTTTGACTCTGCGTACATACAGCTGAAAAAGAAACAAAAAGTTCATTCACGTTTACTCAGGAGAGATCTTGTCTGAAATCCAGTCCCTCAGCATTTCTGTATTTAAGAGCCATAAAATAATTTTAATTTCAATTTTTTTTTAACACTTTGGATAACTAAAACATGTTTGAATGCCAGAGGAACTGTGTTTTATACTAGCCAATTCAAAGTTCTTCAAGACCTTTATTTTCAGAAATTGTTACTGTAGAGTTTAACAAAAGTTCCTAAGACCATATTAATACCATCATTTTTCTGGATGAAGGAAGAAGATTTTTTTAAAAAGCACCCCCACACACACCCCCACCCACCAGTCCTAAATATTTAAAGCTTATGTAACAGTATTTTATAAATACCTTCAATTTCACCCTATTTATGTGTATCTATTAGGCCATATTTTTAACAGCAGAAGAAGAGCTGCTATGTTTGAGATCAAATTTGGTTTTAGGTGGGTTGAAACTACATTATAGAAACTAGCACAGGCTTCTGTTAGTGTGATTGTCCACTATTTAGTGGTATGCCAGTGTGAGGTATGTTAGTCCTATCAGAAACCAGAGCCTTGCCCCCACAAAGGGCATTGTCCAATGAAAGGACACTGCTTTTGTTTGTCTTACACTGGTGTTTCCTGCCCAGGGGAAACATTTGTCTTTGTTCTTGTTGAACTTCATGATGTTCCTGTTGACCCATCCTCCAGCCTGTCTAGGTCCCTCTGGATGGCAGAACTGCTCTTGAGAGTACTACCTTGTCCTTCTTCCCCAGTTTGGTGTTACCTGCAGATTCAGAAAGAGTTCTCTCCACACTTCCTCCAGTCCACTGAAAAAGATGTTAAATAAGACTGGTCCCAGGACAGATTTATCTGGTACTCTGCTTGATACCATACTCCAGTTAGACTACAGCCTACTAAGTGCACCCTTCTGAGTCAGATCATCCACCCATTTTTTTTAACCTGTCCATAACATCCTAACACAGATACGAGGATGTAAAAAAATGTAAAAAAAATTAAAAAATAAAAGCCACTGTTTTTTCTGACCCACAAATGTCATCATTTGATCACAGAAGGCAATCGGGTTGTTCAGGCATGATTTACACTTTGGAAAATCCATGGTACGTGTGTCCAATTGTCTTCTGCTGAGGCCCAGAAATCAGCTCCATGAGCACTCTGAAGTCAGGCAACTAGAGTGTAGCTTGATAGGTTAATTGTTTTGCCTTCTTTAAAGATGGGTCTAACATCTACCTTCCTCCAGTTGTTGGTGGCCTCCCCTGATCTTCCCAGCCTGTCAAAGATGATAGAAAACACCTTTGGAAGGATGTTGGCCATCTCTCTCAGCACCTTGGATGAAGTCCATTGTGTCCCAAGGACTTGTGTGGTTCAAATTCTTGCAGTTAATCTCTGACTCGATCCTCATCCGCTAGTGGTAGTTTTTCTCCTCCCTGAACCCAGCCTCTTAAACACAGAGGCTTGAGAGACCTTGTTGTTGAAGATGAAAATAAGACATCTGGTACCTCAGTCTTATCTGTGTCTGCTGTCACCAAGTGACCCACAACACTCAGTAACAGGCCAGCATTTTCATTGTTCAGCCTTTCTTCCACGTAAGTGTGCAATATGTAAGGTATGCAAGATGAGGATTTGGGATGTGGAGGTGTAGGGGATGATTGTTTGGGGGGAAATACAGGCAGGTTGTTTGATTGTATGTTTTTTTTTTTCCCCACTTTTAATTTTTTTTTTATTAAGCTTTATCTTGAGGACTTATCTCCTGTTGTACTAACAAGGGCCACCTGCTTCTCACATTTGCTATACAAAGGAAATGGAGAAAGAAATATTACATAAAATTAGAACCCCCCCAAAAACCCTGAAAAGTAAGAGATAAGACAAAAACCTGCTGTCTACATTACAAAAGGAGAAAGAAGTAGCAGAAGAATGAACACATGTCAAGCTATTTTGCAAGAGCATAGTGGGAGAAGATCACAGAGCTGCAGTCATCCACAAGTCTTTGATAAAAGAAGAGACAAGAAAAAAACAGAAAGGTCGAGAAATGACTGATGGCAAGGCACAATCACTTCAGTCGACCTGAGTCTAATAATGCTGTCCTGCCGTGCTGTTTGAAAATGGCTGACAACAACAGCAGTGCCTGTCAATCTGTTCCTTGTCTCAGGGTTTTGGGTCTTTTTTCTTTTCTCAAAATGTAGAGCTAAAGAGTCACAGAAGAGACATAAAAAAAAAAAAAAAAAGGACCATCCACCAAGCCTGGGTACCATCAAGAGATTCAAGAGATAAAAAGATAAACTTGATAGAAAAGAAACAACAGTGAAAATCCACTGTAGAATTTTGTGGGAAAATAAATTGCAGGAAAAAGAAATATAGACTAAAAAATAATGAAGATGATCATTCCTCTCAGTACATGCAGATATCTCAACTCTAGGATTAACACCAGGCTTGATCTCAAATTTTCTTAGCATTTAACAGACACCAGGGCACATGTATGTATACTTCTATAAAATTGCCTTGCACTCTCCCAATACTAGACTCAAGGTGAAAAGATGCTTCCCAACGGCTCTGTCACCGAAACATCAACTCATAGAATCAGATGTAGAGTTGGTGCTGTCCTGGGAGATGACTGCTATATACCCTTCCTTCTATTTATTCATCTTATCAATCAAGATGCAGTATCTCTGCTAGATCTTTAAAGAAATATGTGACTGTATGGTAGAACAATCCTGGCAACAATGAATAACCAGTTTAGGAAAATGCATGAATTTTGACATGAATATAGGTGTAGATGAATTGGGAATATTAATCTGTGTCCACATTAACCAGAATGTATTGACAGTACAGCTCAAAACTGATGTTCTTTCTGAGAATATGGTTCATTATGTACCATGAAAAAAAGGGGAAACTACCCAAATCTTTGGCATAATGATTCTTGACTTTCCAGAGTAAAAAGACAGTAGTCATTTTATGAGAAAAAGAAAGAAGGCAAAACTTTTTACAAAAAAACCTAATTGAGTAATATCTAAACGATACATTCTACTTTTCATTCTGGATGAAAATATGGATGTAATTCTAATAACTATGTCCTCCACTTTAGAACAGAAATTTTAATCAGGACCACTTGCTTTTAGCTCTTAATAACTTACCACCTTTTACTTTCTCCCTATAATCCTCCTTTATAAAATCCTGCTGTACACTTACTCAAGAGGAACAATTTCCCTTTGTGTTTATAATGACCTGCCTTAATAGCAAAGTTGATTCAAACGTAAAACTCTAATATTTCTAGTTTATGAAAATATTAACATTACACTGAGGATATGAAATCCAGTAAGTCTGAGCAATTAACAAGGTGATTTATTTTAAACCTTTTTGTTATACTTTAGAATATCATATATGAAAAGAAACATGTTTTTTAAAATAAGAGCTTAAGAGTTTGTGTTTCTTAGCAAGTACTGTTTGGTAAAAGGCTCTTTTGCATGAGAGAGGAGTGTCAAATTATAAGAATTAATGAAAGCTTCAACTACTTTGCATGTTATTAAAATGGTCGTACTTGCAGCATTGCACTGTATAATACTATAGTCAGAAATTGGTTTAAGACAACCAGTTAGACATTTTCTTTGAATTTTCATCCAAAGGAAAAAAAAAAAAAAAAGCTTTAAGAGCTAACAGCATTAAAAGTGTAACTAAGAGCAGCTGTTCCTTTATTGTTGCTTTTCATTCTAGATGCCACTTTGTCCGTTGCAAGAAAAGACTTTGTAATTTCTTTTACATTTGGCTCAACCGATTGACCTAAAGTAGTATAAAATGGGAAAAGAATCATTAATATCCACTGAACTGTAGTGGCTCATATCTGCTGAATTGTTAGACAGTCATTTTGTGAGGAGTCCAGAAGAAATTATTCAACTACATTTCAAACTTATTCAACTGAAAGCACTGGACTGTTGCATTTTTCCACTCCTACACTTGAATATTTCTAATGAAATCAATGCTATTTCCCTAGTCATCTCACCAGAGACTCAGACCTTACATGGTGCAGAATACTTTATCTACACTTGACTGCAATTTACTGTTTCTGTTTATTTTACCTTAGTAGGGTATCTTCTGTAACAGGGACTGAAATTGGATCAGGTAATATCTCTCCTAAAAAAACCCATTTATTGCAGTTATTTACAGTCAGTGAGCTTCTGGGGTGCATCTACAACAGAACAGATGATTTTCAAAGCCTCAAAAGTTAAGCAGACATTCTGATTATGAACACCGTTTATTATCAAGTGTTTGCAAGTAAACTAACCTGTTCAGAAATTCTTTGAATCATTAAAAGCATCTGCCAGTAAAACTTGGTTCGTTTTGACTTATCCCCTTACTTCACAACATCTTTCTTTTAGTTAAACTTAAAAACATTCCACTTACTTCAATAATTTTGATATTCAAGTCAAATTAGTCTTTAGCTTTGAAAATAAAATAAGATCTCAGAAAGTATGATGAGATCAAGTATTTTTAAGCTATCAAAGGTAAAAAAATAATTATCCCCCCACAATATCTTGCATCTGTTGGATGTTGAACATTCCTTTACACTTTGTTTCTATTTAGCTATGATTTGGAAAAAAACCAACTGGAATCTCAGAAACTCACATGGGGCAGAAAATTTATTACCTCTGTAATAGAAACACACAAATAGTTAATCACTCTTAATTAACTAAATAATAAACAGGCAGATCACATACTTTTCTGATCTAAAGATACAGAAACTCTCTGTGCATGCTCTGAAGGTTTATTGCCATATTTGGAACACACTTTAATTAGATATTATTTTTAAATATACTATTCCGGATAGATTCTTATATCTTTACAAACTTCTGCTTTAAAATGCATTTTCTGTTATCACAAATTATGTGCATTTCACTGAGAGATAAAGTCACAGGGACTTTGGACTGAGACTGATGAAGTGCTATGGTGTGGACTCCATGTATTTTTTTCATGGTTGTATTATACAATAATGGAGTGAAGCTTCTCATCATATAGCCCTATAATACAGAACTGCCATTGACAGTAACAGGCTAGATGCTTTTCATTAAATTTGTAAGGCCTCAGAACTGAGGTTTGCCAGACTTGTTCTGCTCAGACTATTCTTGACCTTCCTGCAACTTGATTTTACTTGGTTTATCTGTGACGACGATTTCTCTAGTTGACCAGGTGTCTATAGCTAATTTGTTTTGCTTTTGTTTATATTTGTGTGTTATGACCACAGTTTCATATAGCAAGAACAAACAGTTATTCTATGTAGAAGGAGATGCTTGCAACTTTAATGTAATGATGTAGTGTAGAGAAATACAGGCTTGGTATGATATCAGCTCTCCACTGAGAAGCTGAGAAACAGGATGTGACACAGAGGTGTACAGGCATGGGATGAGAAGAGATGAGGTACACGATTGCACTGGAAACGCTGTGGCTATAAAAAGCTTGCCAGTAATCAGTTAAAGAAATTAAGAGCTGGATCTAGGCAAAACTGTTTTTTTGGGTAACAGAACAAAGCAGAATCTAACATACATAAAAGCCATAGATCACATACAGTGACTTTGGGTGTAACCTGGAGCTGCAGAGCACTGAAGTGTAAAATCATGTTAGCAAATGTGAAAATGACCTCAGGTGGATTTCAGGGTTGGAAGAAGGTACCAGCAGCATCAATGCCATTTTCCTCCCAATGAAGGACTCTGGATACTAATGACTTATGTTGTTAACCTCTCCAGCTGTGTGCTCCCAGAGAAATAATGGGAGGGTGAACATAACCCCAAGGGGATAGAAACTATGAAAGTGTGTGTGCTACCATTTAAATTGTATTATTATTATTATTAATAATAATAATAATAATAACAACAACAACTTTCTGTGTTGAAGTAGTTTAATCTTGCCCATAAACAAGATTTTTTTTTTACCCAACAAGCTCTGGGCTGAGCCTAGAACATCTAAGAGCTCTAGGACTCAAGCCCCAGTGCTGCCATGGTGTAATGTATTGGTAAAGGAGCAACAGAGCCACAGTATTTCTGTCACTTCTGTTGGTGGCGAGACAAGCTAAAACAGGATTAGTCCTTAAAAGCTCCAAATTTGAGTTGGAATTTTATTAGCTTCTGGCAGGTATGCCATAAAACTAAGTATATTTCCCATTACTCGGTCCTTGTATCAGAAACTTAAATTTAGGAGTGCAGGTGAGAGACACTTATTTGTGTAGCACAGAATTAGAAAGGGACAATTCTTTAGGGCTTCAGCCCAGACTTAGATGTCTCTATATATGGCAGGAATTTAGTTTTTTTCACCTTCTTATAAACCCTGATTTTGTATACCTCCCAGATGAGATTATTCATGTCTTAGTTAAATAGGCAACTAAGTTTTCCATGGGATAGAAGCCCAAGTTTGTAATCAGTCTGGACCTAGTCCTGAACTTCAGAAACCAAGGGCATATGAATGAAAGATTTTCATTCAGAGAGAATCCAAGAAGTGGCTTACTTAGAGAAAGTTGTTTTGCAACTATGAGGAAGGAAATTGGATAGTTCTTATGGAAGATTAGGTATTATCCAAAGAATTATTATTAATTTTTGTTTATTTTCTGCTTTTAAGCAAAACTGGTTACAAAGGGAACTGGTAACTTTCCAATTTGTGAAATATTTGTGTTTATAGTATGCTGCCATCACAAGAGAATGAGACATAAGTGTCAATTGCTTTAAAATAGTAAAATTCCCAGGGAAAGTGAGTGTTGGCAGACATCAAAGAAAGATCCTAAAATGAGTTGCCTAGTAGGACCATCTATCAGCCTGAATCTTTTCTCACAATAGCTCCAAATTTGGGTAACCTAATGCTCTCAGTTTCCTGGCTTTTTGTTCCTTTTCATATACATTTGAACTGTTCGTTTGATTTGCTGTCATCATGAAGGCCAACTTAAGCAAATATTTCTTGATCCCCTTATAACCTATGCCACATATTAAAGTAGGCATCTTTTCTGTAAGTGCTTAATGGAGGAAAGCTCCTCCAATTAGCCAAAGTAAATTTAAAATCATAGAGCACACCTTTGTTCATTTCTTAATAGCAGTTGGCTCTCTGCGCACTGCAGGTGCCATTTTGTCTTGGAGCCGGCTCTCACATGCTGTCAGGAACATGCTCATGAGCCAAAGTTAGTTGCCAACTTGGCACTCAGAAGACAAGTGTGATTCTCTGTTCTCTGTTTCTCACAGTAACAGTTGCACACTGTTGCAACTGCAGGGATCTGGCACAAGAGGAAAACAACATTTTGGCTTCTAGAGGCCAAAATGCTTTGTGCAGACTAACACTGACCCCAGTTGTTAAAAGAAAAGAGCTTTCTCGCTCTTCAGGTAAAAGCTAACCATGTATACAAATTCATTTTTTTATCAGTCAGTCTTGTCCTAATCCATGAAACCCAGACCCTTATATGATTCAAATACTATAATTTTCTTTCAGGATTATGCCAGGCATTACTTGAATTAGTTTTAAGAGCTGATGTAAAATATAAATAACAATGATAATAAGAATGAAAAGGGTAATGCTAGGCACCTTTAACTGGAACCTCAATAAGCTAGTAATGACTCCTTAGTGGGACATACACCAGTCACCGGGCAAGGCTGAACATGAGTACAGATGAACTATGTAGTGTGTCTGCAAGGATGTGCTTCATTTGTATCCACCCTATGTTTTGTAACTCAATGAAATTTTGTTATTGGTTTCAGCAGGATTACAATGGGATCCAAACTAGCCGCACTGATGTTAGCAGCAAATTTTACGCATTCTCATGGTAGGAAAAGTAGGGGGTTTTCTGTTTTGAGGACCAATGAATGAGACCATTAAAAAAAAAAAAATCCTCAGACTTGAACCCAGCCTGGTCCTCTTTACTCTAGTACCAGGTACTTTAGGGACACCCTTTTTTATATTCAAATTACAACTACACTTTAACGTCTAACTTTGGGGACAGCTTGTGTGTGCTTGAATGTCAACCTTAATTTGCACTTCAGCTCCAAAGAGTCGACCTCCCCACCTCAAACCCAGTTTCAAATTTCCTGTCCAGAATTTAGGCTGTCATGGATTAATGACTCTCCACACAATAGATTTATGCTATGCAAAAAGGAAATTCAAGATGCATTACAACAAAAGCTGTGTTCAGATCATACCCTGTAATAAGAGGAGGAGACTTGAAGCTACTTGACATTGTAGAGAACAATTAATGATTCGATGGACTGAGAGGATCAGAGAAACACGAGTGATCTTGACTATCTAGTCTTGTGGCAGGACATTCACCAGGAAGCTGAGTTGAACTCTTTGCTTCAATAAGTTTTCAGTTATTATACATTAAACAGCCCTTAATTATAGATTAAACAGCCCTTAATTAATATAGTAAATTGTCAGTCAAGGAAGATGTAAACACTTTTCATGAGTGTGTAATCACTAGACTTCAAAGTCATGATCTTTTTCACATCTTTTTATCCAGGCTAATGACCTTAAATAATTTAAAACATGCTATACCTGGACAATGGCATGCCAGAAGCTTCTGAAGAGTGAAAGTTTAGGTCTCCTTTCATATTGTCTTTCTGCTAGCCCACAGGTGTCTTAGTAATGACAAAAGCTACCTCTCATTTGGGAAGCCTGTCATGCTCTTCAGCAGCACAATGATGAGTTGCTGTACAGGCTTTCTGGAAGTCCATAACTCTGTGCACAGTAGACACTAATATAGCTGCCTAGTACAGTCTTCCGTAATGGATTTACCTGTAGTTTGTCAGGTTACTAAGAATTACTACCCAGAGTTTGTCAGATTACTAAGAATTAGTTTAGGCAAAATGAAAGGATTAAAGAAAACGTGTTTGTAAAAGAGTTGTAGAAATGTATGTAATTAATATAGTAACAGTTAGAAACATATGAATAAGATTTAAATATAAACTTCAAAGTTTTTCAGTTTTCTAATCTAGCATCTTGGTTTGTGAGTCTGTACTACTAGCTCTAGGTCATACCAAGATGGAAGGCCCTGAAAAGTTCTAAATATTTCCTGCTCTAATAGCGAGAGAAAGCTACCTCATAGAGCCTCTCCATGTGATATGCCCCAGCTTTATTCCCCAAAGCAATGACATACTGTAACTCATTTGCTATTCACAAGAGATAGAGAAAACCAACCGTGTTATTGGGCAATGATGCAAAATATGGCAGTGGAGGGGATTCTGTTATTTCCTTTTTCTTGTCCTCTACTCCTCAAGAACTCTTAACATTTGATTTTGTATCTTAATTAGATTCGCCCTGGCATCTGACCTGAGGCTGTTTTCCTCCACACACAGGCCACATAAAACATAGTAATATAACTTCTCAAATTAAATGTCATGAAAAATACTGATTTACAAGCTTCTTTCAAGATTTGTCATGTTTAGCTTCTAGGGAGCTTTACATGAAGACTGAGACAAAGAAACAACCCTGCTGTGAGAAAGGGTGTGCCAAGCCTGGCCACTTTGTTAGATCTAGGAAAATCTCTCTGGGCCAGAAGATGGTTTCAACAGAAAGAAGGAAAGGTGTTCTTACCTATTTGAGGTTAAATGATCTGTAACAGCAACAGTGATACAGATTTACTCCATTTTTACTCAGGGAAGGATAATAAGTAGGTACGTATTCATCATAATCAAGCATCCAAACACTCAAACTACTTAATAAAAACAGTCCAGTGGCAGCATTACAAGTGAGTACATACTTCCTCTAGAAAACAAGATTACAAGCAAACTTCAAGTGTCAGTTCATTCCCTTAAGACTAGGAAAGAGCACTATATGGCAGAAAGGAATAGAATTCAAGACATAAGTTTCCACAAGATTTGTCATTGATTTTGTCCCCCAGTCAGAGTGCTTCCACTCTTTTATCCCACTCTGATCCAAAAATATTACACAGGGTGTGCAGTACGCACTCACAACTATGGTAAAAGTAATCTAACCCTTAGAAGCTACTGCAAAATTTGTAACACTCAAGTTATTTTGTGAATTTATCCCCACATAGCTGGTGTCATGAGACAGCAAACCACGGGTTGTGAACTGTTCCTCGGATTTTTGAGATGTAGCCACTAGGGGCCCTTTCCTCTTTGATTAACAATATCTTTCATGATTACTTCATTTCTCAATGCCATCAAAAAATTATTTTCATGATAAAGTAAGAAAATTCACGACCCTCTCAAGAGTGACTGCACAGGAGGACAGAGATCTGTCATACACAAGATTTAATAACTGTTCACACATTCAAGTTTCTAGTTTTGCAGTGATTTGGACAGAATAATGACACCAGCTCGTTCATCCAAACTGCAGTCAGTGATCTGAATTGGTGATTCTCAAACCTGTTGAGCTTGAGAGCTCTAATCAGTAAATTGCCAAAACTTGGGGCTGCTTTCACTCATGATGCTTTCTTTTCATGTGCACTACTGCTAGAATCTGACCTTTAAGTTGAAAGTTATTGTTCATATAATGTTGGTATACCTAGGTTACAAATTTGTACTGTAAAATTGTAAGTGTGCTTGTATTATTGTAATTTTCTTTAACATAAGCAGGATAGAGTAGTTGTTGATCAGAAACATATGGAAAAGTTTTTGAGAGTTTATTAATTCCTGGGGTAATGGCCTTTATCAGCAAAGCATTGTAGGGAATATAGAGGGGGCTGGTTCTCTAGGGATTTAATCTTCTTTAGTGATCAGGAAAAGTTATTTTTATTTCATAACTGAAAAAAAAATTCATATGTTTCACATTGTTATATTTATGATCTGATCATGAATTGCTAGATAGATTTTGAGTTGCTTGCATAGCTCATAAGCTTAAAAAAACCATTTCACTGAATATGACTACAAAAATGGTCATGAGATCCCAGACAGATCACAAGGTTCAGCTGTGCTCCTCTTCCTTACAGTGTCAAAAGATAGCAAGTATTTTAAATCAATGTTTTATTAGAACACTGAAGTCACATATACTGCACCTTTCCAAAGGAAACACATCATTCCAGAGTGGGCAAAATATTAAAAAAACCTTGAAAATTAGTTCTCTTGTGTTCTTTCAGGAGCATTGCTTTCTGCCAGTGCTTCTTTATAAGTTCTATATTTGTAGTCATTCTACAGTGCCTTCTGTAAGGCAGGGAAAGCTGTTTTTTCTCACATCTCAGGTGTGTCTTGGGATCAGCTCTGTACAGCAAGCAAGCAACACAGCAAAGCAAACAAACCAATATTCCCTACCATATTGTATAGTATGAAATGCTAAACCTGTATCTTTAAAATAATGGCCTACAGAACCTTGTCATTTCCAAAAACTTCATCCATGACATGAAAAAGCCATCTACACTGCAGTTCTACAGGAAAGGATGTAGCTGAAAGTGCTACAATGTCTGAGATATGACTATAGTAAAACCTTTATTGTTGATATTAGTTCTGCAGGGCTAAAAATATTATTGTACTGCAATGGTTTCAAAACTTATGAAATGGTTTCAAATGTTTTATATTTAAACAATATCAAGAATTAGGTGTTTAAATCTTCTGGCATTTTAGCTTGAAAAGTTAATAATTCCATTCTTTTCCCAGAAATCACCCTTATGTATTTACTTATGTGCAGAGATTAACATCATTCCCAGGTTTGAGGTCTTAAATACAAAATAAACCCAAAATTCTGTAGAGATAATTCTGCCCCTTTATCCATAGCTTGTTCTCTTTCTGCTTTAGCACTATTGGCAATTTTAAAGTTGTAAATAGTAGAAAAGTGCTTTCATCAGAAGCTTTGGCGATATTTATCAGAGTTACTAGTGCTTTCTACAGGCTGATTGGTGTGTATCTCAGCCCCAAAAGTACAGCAAAGCAATAAAAGGCAAATTCTTAATAATATTGCTTTCAATATACAGTTTTGAATTATTTCACATATATCATATCGTCTGTGCATTTACCCTGGTTTAACAAAAAAAGAAAGGCAGAATTTACTATTTAGGAACCTTGACCTAATTTCTTACAAGAGATGCAAACCTGTTTGTTTTTTTTTTTCCCCAGATTTAATTTCAGTTATGTATTTAAAAAGAAAGAAAAGCCTTTTTACAATATTTTTTATATCACTACTTGAGAGGAAATTATGTGTGTAAAGGATATTGACTTGTTGAAGACAGACCAATTTAAATCAGTGCCACAGGACCTTAGCATAAGCAGTACTTGTTTGCCTCAAGACTATGAAACTGGAACTTTGCTGAAACACAGAATTAGGTCTTATTGCTAAGTTAAATATAAAACATTGATTGAGCAACTGAAATAGTTAAGTAAGACTCAACTAGAATCAAAGAAAATGTAGAAGAGTTCCAGAAGCAATTGGATTTTATGATTATTGATTTAATTTATTTAGAAAAGACATCAGTTTAAGAAAATTTTAAATGTTTATCTTTTTGGTTAGCAAGCTTCAAATAAATGTTTTCAAGTAGCTTATATTAATATATATAGGGAATTCACCAGTTTAGAGTAAGATTCATTACTACTGATGAGCTTACAAATGTAAAAATTATCTAACAAACTCCAGAGGGTTTGGTGTTTCAAAGATGCACCTAAAAAAAGAAAAAAATATATCCTAAAACCTTTATGTTTTATCTGAACTTCCCTTCAAGTCAAAGAAGTAATCAAGACCTGGCATTCTTTAAGAAAATAAATTGAATTTAATAAGAAGCTGGGTTGTTCAAACCCTCTGAAAGAATCAAGTCCTTATGAATCTTGGTAGATTTTAAGACTGTCCCAGAAGGTGTTCCACTCTTTCCTCTTGCTCAGTTGTTTACAGACTTCTGATTCTGCCCAACTCCCTCTCTTCCAAATGTCAAGTGGCCATATTGCTTTACTGCTAAGACGTGGAACATCTCTAGCTATTGTTCTGCTGAGCTACAAAAGCTGTCCACAAAGTAATCTGGAAAATAACTTTGCACTTATGAATTCCTTACAAACTGGTCATTTCAAATTCATTGTTCTGCAGGCTTTCTTTGTACTCAGTGCAGAATTGTTCTGACTGTATTGATTGTAGAAGAATATATGGGTGGGTAGGTCTTAACACATTAAGAGCATGCATTACTCATTACTGAGGATGTATTATGGGCAAAGTGCTATTGTTTGGATTTCTGGCTTGTTTGACTTAAACATTATTTAGAAGAATAGTCAACAATAAATAATGAACCTGTTTTGTATAATAGCAGTATATATATTCTTTAAAAATTCAGCCATTCTTATAAATTCTCGTAAACAGCAGATACAAAGGGTAAGTAAAGAAAAAGCCCCTGTATTTAAAAAAAAAAACCCAAACAACAAACAACACAGCAATAAAACCAGCTGTTTGAAATCTGAGCAAACATTCATGGAGAATTTTTACATCAGCATTCAGCTAGTTATCTTCAGCATCTTTAAGAAACTAGATTTAGCCTTATAGCTTTTTATTCCAATTTGAATAACACTGGGAGACAAAGTAAATCTATCATCCTTGTATTCAAGGACATTGTCTTTTAACACAGTTCTCTATCAAACAATCTCTGTCTGGATCTACTGTCCTAAATGTAATTTAATTAGAATTCTGCTTTACTACCACAATCTAAAAGAGGAAAACGAAAAGAAAGGAGGGGCAAATCATGACAAACATGAACTGATAAAATGAATTACTGAGCAGAACCCTCCTCCCTCCCAAACAAATACACATGCATAGCAAACCAACACACTTAGTAATGCAGAAAAGAGGAAAGAAGATTATGATAATGACATGGCCTACAGCTTTTTGTTAATGAGAACATCTATCAACTGATCTACATTAGAAATATTTCAGTTATCCATGCAGTAAGTTATTGACAAATATGTTTAAACAGCAGACAGAGCACAGTAAGAAATAGCTTCATAGCATCTGCTACTCCCCTGTAGTGCATTATGATGATGTCAAAACCAGAAAAATCTTCAGCCTGACCACAGGATGTCTTTTCAAGCCTATTTTTTTTAATTATTATTATTAAATTTACTGAATGAATGCAAGTTACCTTTTTTTGTCAAGGACTTTTCAGCACAGAACTACATTCAGGCTAAATTTTTCTTGTATTTGTCCTACTTTAGCAATGTATTAATACATCGTAGAAAAAGATAGCCAGAGCACCCATGTTTAAAATTTAACATGTACTTAAGTTAGTATCAGAAAAGACTGCCTTGGACAGAAGCTATGTATTTCTTCTTCAGTAACCTCAGCGTTTTCTAAAGCATCGATCTTTTTGCATGTATCCACAGTGACTGAGCTACTTAGGAACTGCCCAGCTTGCCAGAGTACCTTGTACAGCCAGATGGTTCTTACGTCTGGGATTTCCAAATTTATGGCAAATGTTGATGCAAGTGCCACAGCTGCCGCATACTCACACAAACTGAGCCATCATTGGGAACTGGAATGTTGCACATCACAATATCCCTGGAAAGCAGAGAGGTTTTGCAAGTTCTGCATAGAGAAGGTTTTCAGGTGCCAAAGGTAGAAACCTGAAAAGAAAAATGAGAAAAAAATTGCAGCATTTCTAAGAAAAGCAGAGTCAATATTAAGAACTTACAGCTTTGTGGGAGGAAATTAAGACACTTATTGCACAGGTCTAAACCCTTATATCCAAGGCTCTCAAAAGTTTCAGTCCAGATCTACCTAGGAGTAGAGGTCTTCAAACTGAAATTGTCAGAGACAGTTCCTAGAAAACCAGGGACTGTCTGGAGAGAGAGAACTACATGCAGGAAATCAGCAGACAACTTCTCAGAACATTCTGTCTCCAGATTCAAATATCAGATATTGAAGTGACCCATAACTGACTGTGTGTTCAAATAGAGGTCATAACATTCAAATTGCTTAGAAGTAGTTTCAGCAAGAGCATTAAATAATTATGAGCCTACTTGGAGATACCAAAATAGAAACAGAAAAGTTAGAAGTAATTTCACAAATGTTTTGAGAAGTCATGACTTCTCCTGGGTCAGGCAGATTATTATGGCTTGCTCATGAAAAATAGTCAAATCTGATATTTTGCTTACTGCACCTCATACACAAAATGGTCCTCAGGAAGATAAACTGATATAACAATATGTAATAACATCCACTGAATTTTGGGTGAAGAACTACCATAACATGTTTTGAGAGCTGACCCAGTTGCCATCTTAGCAACTGCTGTGGAGTTTCATAGAACAAAATAAGTGTTTCAGCTGTGTAACAGTGTTCCAAGATGCCATGCTTTCAAGGTCCATTTCTTCATAATGGACTTAGAAAAAAGGAAAGGAAGGTTTTATTTTAAATATTCCATGATGGACCTTTATAGCACATTACCATTATAGGATAACTGCTCAAGTCACTTTAAGGATTTTTGGAAGTATATTGATTGAAGATTTGCAAATACAAGAGGAGTCTTCAAGCTATGTAATCAGTCCTTATTCTCTTTCTTAAATATAAACATGGTAAACACCTGCACACGTTTTTTATTAAAAGCTTGTTACTGCACTGACTTTACACTCACCTCATAAGCCTGCCACTAGTAATGTTAATTTCCTGAACAAAAGCTCTCCCTTTTCTACCAGCAGTGGCACAATTGTTCAAAATACATTGAAGTTAAATGACTTTATGGACTCCTGGCATCTCAGTTTTCTATCTGGAAGCAGCAAAGATAGCAAACACTTATCAAAGTGATGATTAGTCTACAGTGGACTGTAGAAGTAGCAAACAGCTGGGTTCACATGGTGCAGAGTACACTCAACAACACACAGAATTTCTGCCAGGCAACCTTCAAGAATAAAGAGGGGTAAAGCAGCCTCCATCAGTATGGAAGGGAATACCGAAACCTCACTTTGAAAGGTTTCCATGTTTAGCACTGCAGAATAAAATAAAGCATGAAATACACTCTACCTTAAAATCTTTAAAGAGAAAGACACCAGTTGACATTTACTTTGATAACGATTATTCCTTTCTGGTGAAGTCTTCAAACAAACAGACACATCTTTAGAAAGCCAACCACTCTATCAGGCCCCAAAGTTCAGGCCAGTTCAGAAAAAATGAAAAATTTTAATTAAACCTATGCAAAGTTGGGACTTTCCCCTTGACCCTTAACTAGATTTGTAGTGTAATTAAGATAAAATATAAAGGATTTAACAGTTTGCTCAGAATCCACTTTGAGGTCTTTAAAAGCTCCTTCCCACAGGATGCAAAAATTGATGAGATACTAGAAAAAAGCCCAACCAAACAAAAAAAAAATCTTGCCATCTGTGGCCAATGGAACAACATATAGAAAGAAAATAAATATGAAATAGTCAGTCAACTCTAATAGAATGATTTTTTTAGTTTTCCATTTTGCCATTTGAGAATATTTGTTTTGTTTCCTTTAAGATTTTTTTAAATGCTTCTTGAGAAATAGAACTTCCATAATCTTCACAGCTCTTCTAACCCTACATGATTTTAGCATGTTTAAAACTGAAAACTGTTATAGATTACAATGAGCTATAGAAACTACACTCTGTACTTATACAGGAGCACTATGTGTTCATGTTTTCTCAGGTCTTTTAAGCTCAATTCTCTCTACAATCCAATTGTTCATAAAAAGGGAGAAGGAGAAGAGAGAAGCAATTAATTCAGGCCCCTTCTTCCCAAAGGGATAACATTTCACATACCAACATAACCACCTCTTATCCATTTTCTTCCAAAAATAGCACAACACTAAAACTCAGAAAAATCCTACTGAAACCTCCTTTCTGAATTTATCATTTACTTAGCTTTGCAAGCCTTAGGATCTCTAAACTCACATACCATTAAGCTATTCCCCTAATATTCTTCATCTCACTTTTTTTTTTTTTTTTAATTTCTTTCATTCTGAAATTATTTTTTTTTTAATACCTTTACCTTCACTGATAGCTGAAGATTATTTCTCTTCTTTCCTCCACACTCACAGCTGTGCCACAACTTCTTTTTCCCCACAACTTTCACACAAAACTTCTGGCTTTACTCCATATTTTCTTCTGAACTGTTATTACTCCTGGCCGTCAGGATGAAATTCAGGATTGAAATGCTGGGGTTTCAACCCCAAGCCCCAAGTTAAGGTTGACATCTGGGTGATTCCCACAGCCCTTCACAAAGAGGGAGTGAGTTTGCTTTTAGGCTTCCCTCCAGGGTACGGCCAGCCTGGCAGGGAGAGCCATTGGGTAAATGAGCCCCAGGTGTCGGCATTAAGTAACCAAAGGTCAGGTGTCCCACTTGGGGGTAAAAGCTGGGACCCCTTGCAGGTAGGGGCAGTGTCTGTCTGTGAGGTGGATGCACTGTGCAGAGTTCCCTGTTGGGGCAGGACCTCCTGCCTCCCTGGGACTGGGCTCCAGTCAGGTCTGGCCTTTGTAAATGTGGGCTGTGTGGAGATTCAGTGTGTGGCTTCCTTGGTCTGATGTGTTTGGCTTGCTGACTCAGTTGTCTCCTGTCCCTTCTATGTGAGACTGCATGTCACCATTTATTCCACCCATTGTTGGTTGTGTGGTGGTGTTGTTGGGGTCAGTGGGATTGATGTCAATTATGTATAATCTGACTGACTTGTTTGTACCCCCAGTGCTCACCCATGTACTGACCCTTTTGTATCAAATACCATTTGGTTATTGGATCATCTTTATGCTGGCTGTGTCCTTTATGCTAGGCCTGATAATTGGCAAAACAAGGATGGAAGTATTGTGACCACTTTGCAACCATCTCTGTGTGTCTAGAGGAGGGAAAACATGATCCTGGAATCTTTCCTGAGGTACTAGAGAACAAAACTGTAGCTTAAGAGACAAAAAACTTTGTCACAGGTTTTAAAGCATGGCACCATATCCAGCATGAGTTCTCTCTAAATGTATTACCATCATACTGGTTCTTTAACACAGCATAGAATATAAGTAAATAATTTCCTTTCACACTCATTTTAAGAGGATTCTGTACATGAACAGATAGTGCATGATAAAGAAGATATTGTAAACACCATCCTTAATTTGTTTTTAGAATGGATGTTTGGGGCAACTGAGAATTTAATTCCATCACCTTCTAAATCTTAGAAATGTCCATCTAGGTGGAGTCAGACCTTCCTAGTCTAGACAAGACATATGTACAGAGTAGAATTTAATTTAGTCCTGTTCATATTATGTAAATACACAGAATACAAATAATTCTTCATGGAGTAATACTATTACCATTTAGATGTACATTTTAGGGCTGTCAGGTAAATATGAAATTCATAGCCTGCTGCTCTGCTGGGTTCTCCTCCTTGTTCTTCTTCTGGCAGGCATCAAACCTGAACATGTCATTTCTTGCAGAACTCCAGGACTTCATAGGGGTTTTTGACGTTTTTGTGTCAGTCTGACTGTATTGTAACAGAATTTAGGGAAATATTCACTTAGACTCACACATTGTTTATCTTATTGTCTCTTTGGAAGAACTTCTCTACTTCTTCCTGTTTGTGCTTTTCCAGTGCACTTGGATACAGAAATACCTAAAAAAAAAGATTAACTGCAAAGATAATGCAATTCAAAAGGCAGACTACATTCACTCAGCAGATGATGTACTATCAAATTTCTGTTCTTGAGCTTTAACTTTATTAGTTATTAAACTTCACAAAACAAAGATGCACAAGGACCCTACAAAATGCTTTTCAAAGTGATAGAGATAAGAGTGTGGTTGTTTGTTGTTTGTTAACTAGTCAAAAGAGTAAGTCAATAAAACTCACAAAAAGGCATGGTTCTTTAATTACTTTCAAGACTGTAGACAGACAGAAAGAAAGTGGGATGAAGATAGTCCCTTTGAATAATATGCCTAGTTCATGTTCAAGCTTTGCTATGGATTACACTATATTGCCAGTTACCAAATTTTCCCAAATGAGGCAGGTGTCCACCCTGAACACCATATCTTCCATGGAGAATATATAGATTCATGCCATCTATAGATCTGCTGATACTTAATTCTTCCATCTACAAACCAAAACAAATTTTATTGTTATTAAATACACTATACCTGTACAAAAAGGGCACTTCAAAATACATACTTTTAAAATTAGTAGTTGGGCCTTCTCCACTTGGGAATGATATATCAATTTAGTTTAAATAGGTTTAAACATCTGTCAGGTTTGGTTTACTACATAACATATTCCAGCTCAGACTGTCTTCTCTAGGACCAGAAACATTAAAAAAAATACTCTGACAGCTTTCCTAGTAGTCTCAGTTTAACAGCTTAGTCAAGCTTCTGCACTAAACCAGTTTTATTATTTCTAGACTAAAGTACTACTGCTGAACACTGCTGCACTACCCTGTGTGGAGGTATTGCTCCAGCTGGGTCTAGATTAGGGATATTTGCTCTATCCTGGATGCCGTATCATAGATGATTTCTTAGAGATACTGATAAAACTGAGTGGAAGGTAAGGCTTTAAGAAATTTTTATCTGTATGGATCAAGATTATTTTATAATGAACCAAAACAGTAATTTTTAAACCCAATGTAAGGATGCTCCTAAGAGTTTTCAGCCACTGAAATGAACCGGTTTAAAATTGCACTTTTAGACTTTAAGATATAGGAACAAAATTCAGGTGTGCAGAAAATTCTATAATGGAGACTTCTAGTATTTCTGATATGATTTACATATTAAAGAATATGCATCAGTTATGTGCAAATATAAATGCTGGTGTTATAGATGTCAAAATTAAGCTGTCAGTATTTGAATATTCATGGTTATATCCTGCCATTCTAGAAATTAAAATTCCAAATTCTGTCTGAAAAATATAGGTAGCTGTTGCTCAATTTTAGTTCAAAATCTAAACCATCAATTTAATACTTCTCTAACTGATACAGAGGCCATGGGAAAAAAATCTGTCAAAAGTGTACTGATAGCAAAATGCAATCAGCTCACACAGTGTTCGGATTCCAGTCTTCCTTCTTGCAGTTCTTCAGGTAGCTCAGGAGAGTGAGAAACATAACCTGCCTGACAGCAGAATATTTTTCCTAGCCTGTCAGTGGATATGAATCTGAAGTAGTACCTTTTGATCTTTTAATCACAACAGTCTATGAGGAGGAAAGTACACAGATAAACTCATAAAGCCCTGTCATATACAATAGTCTTTTCTTCTTATGCGTCTTCTGTTCTCTTTGGTCTGTATGACACTGAATTCAGAGAGGATAGAACTACATGAAACAAAATGAAAAATCACAAAGCACAGTCTTTACTCAGAGGGAAATGCAAAATGTTTGGAAATATTTGCAAAATGTTTAGAAACAGCTGTAAATGAGAATCAGTTCAAAATCTTACTGGCTCTTCACTCTAAATATAATTCTTCTTGCTACTTGAGAAAGACATTCACAATTATTAATTTTGAACTGTTAAAAGTTCCTATATCTGGATTTCTGCAATGGTAGTCAGATAGCTGATTTGAGAGGAAAAAAAAAAAATCACTATTTCAATTTTGTTAATGATGTCCCTCCCACCCTTTACAATGCAAAATAACAATCTTGATTATCCCTACCATTTCAACAGATTATTTTGATTTCTCAAATTATTTTGCAGCATCTCAGAAACAAAAAGTTACCAGGATGGCAACAGACATATTCCTAAACTTTGCTACTACTGGTGTGAATATTTTCTGATATTGAAAAGGTTTACAGAAGAATTGAATGGATGAAACTGTGATAGTTCTGTAGTGCAGAAGTCTTGATTTTGAAAGTTGAAATATGAGAAGATATTGAATTATAAGATGATTTTTTGCTAAAGTTTGAATTTTGTTGCTACAGCTAATGCTTACTGAGGTATTTAATAAACCTAAAACCACTATTAGTAAATCAGAATTTGATAATTAAAAGCAGTGGTTGTATCTGGTTCTGCCATAGAGTTTCTAATAAAAAAGTACAAATTTGTAACTTTGGATTTATCCAAACAGCACTACTAAAGATGTTGAAGGAAGGGAATCCCAATCCCCCATGAATGTATTTGCCTCTGAACAGTGCTTGCTTAAGCATATGTTTGGGTGTTATGGTACTGGCTGCCCACATCTCATGTGTGTTCTCTTTAACAAACCTTGTCAGACAGCTGTAGTTTTATCTCCCTTGAAACTGGAAGAGTAGCAGTGCAAAAGGCAGAAGGGAAAACAACCAAACTTATTTTTATACTTGTCATCCTCCTACAATACTGCTGGAAAAACTGAGAGCATTTACTCCTCTAAGAATAAAACCTAAATACTCTAGGCATAGTACATTGTTCTTTTAAGCATAAGAGAAACAAGAGAAGAGGGAAATAACAGACTAGCTTGATATTTCAGAAGTTCAGAAAAGAAAGGGAAGGTAACTAGAAATTTGCAATGAGTATGATGCCATTAATGATAACAACAAAAATCAAAGACAATAAAACTTTTTCTGACACACCTAAATTTTTTTTTTGCATAATAGAAAAATATTAAGACATTATTAGTCCATATTATCATAGTCTTTCTCTCTTGTATAGCTCTTATAAGTGGTAGAAAAATATCCACTTTCCATTTTATGTTAATCTTGTATTCCTTGTTAACATCCTTGCCACCTTAGCCATTTTTACTACAGTTGCCCACAGTGGCCAGCTGGGTAAGTCAGAGTTTTGTCTGGGGGAAATGGGAGTGAAAAAGTGTTTAGTTGTTTGAGGAAAAAAAGCCCATGTATATTTGTAGGTATAGTGGGAGGTGGAGGTGGGGATATTGGAGCAAGGACTTGAACTATACAAGGGGTGCCAAATCCTTTTCAGAAAAGATAAGCTTCATGCCAATCCTGAAAATGAAGTTCTATATAAACCTCTGAAATATGTGGTATGATATTCTCAACAGGATATCACAGATGTTAGGTGATAAGCTCTAGAGATCTCAGAAGGTGTCATCTGCATAGAGCATGCTCTGTCCCTTTGCAGCTCCTATCTGCAACTGTACAGCATACAGAGCATCCCCACAGATTAAAATGAGTGTTTTTTCTCCAGCACAACACATCTTTGACATCCCAGGTAGAATTTACCCAAAAAGGCCATTCCAAATGCTTTCAGGCCCATAACAAAGAACTGAGATAGGCAGCCCAAATTAGATGATTAAGATCAAGACTGCTAAAGAGAAACATTATAAAATAATGGAGAATGGGAACTCCTATGTGTGAGAAAGGAGCCAGGAACAAGGAAGAGATGAGCACTAGGGAAGCAAGAATTCAAAAGGTAATGGGCAGAAGGTTTGTCCACAACAGAACATATACTCATCCAGAGGTTGAGTCCAGAAACTCAACATGAAACCTTAGCATACTTTTGCAGTCATCAGATATCTGTGAAATCTATTGGAGAAATATATTATCACTTTTTCTGTGATCCTGCTCAGATATTAAGTCTCTGACCCACTACAATGGATGACAGAATAATTGAGTCCAGAATGACAGATTTTATGAGTTACAGAAACTGACCTTTAAAACCCATCTGTAAAACAAACTAATTGCAGATACTGCTGATTGATTACAAGTACCTGACAAATGCCTTCAGCATACAGCTACATACTAACTGTTGTGTGCCAGCACATTAGAAAAATCAGGCCACTTGTCTTGATTTTTGCCCAACAGATTTAAAACTCTACATAATGGCTTTAAAACCCTACAGACTGTGCCTTTTGGTACTTGAGGTGTCCTCCAATAACTTTTGAAATAACTGATAAGTGCTACCATGACTGAGAGCTAGTTGTTCTCTAGAGGTAAATTGGGAAGGGTGGAATGAAAAGCAGAAAAAGCAGAGAAAATTCAGAAGAAACGTAACAATTCAAGAATGACAGTACTTGAAATAAATTTGTCATAGGCTGGGACAGTGTGGCTGAGTAAAGAGCTGAGAGCCACATTACTCTCAGTGTTAAAATGGTTGCAATCAAAGGGTCAGCAAGTTTTGAAAATCGCGTCCAGGTCAGACAAGACCCAGTCCCGGGACAGTAAATGGCCCAATGAAAGCTGAGGTGAGTCTTAAAACTTACATTTTGACCAAGGAATTAGATATATAATTACATAAAAATTAGTTTTTTATGTATGTACCCTGTTCCGCCTAGAGGATGACAGTGTCCTTGGTTTCTTCATGAGTATACATTAGCAGAAATCTATATAACAGGTGTAGAGGCTCTAAGCAAATGGATAAATGATAGCTAGTGCCATAGAAAGGCAGTACATCCTTGGAAACTATACACCTAAATAAGTGGATGAATACTGAGACTGAGAAGTCAAATACTCAAAGCTTGCCTGAGGAAACAGTCTTATACTGCTTGTACTTCTTATACAAAAATCTATATTTGAAGCGTCACACAATAACTTTTGCCACAGAGATTTCCCTGGCACTTTTGAATGCCTGACACAGCAGTTTTAATACTTCTCTTTTAATACAGGTTTCTGTGGGAGGTATTACTCTGCATATGGAACCACTTTACTTTTAAGCTTAAAAAAAGTCCTGAAGAATATTTTTTTTTTTAAATATGCCGTAACTTTCTTTCCCAATTGACACATAGCAACACAGAAAATTTGATGAAATATCTACTCTGAATGAATGATAATATTTTGTAAAGCATATAGCTGGTTTTCCCTTGCACTTTTTCTTTATGCATTCAAAAAGGTGAAATTTTCAGTCCGTCTGAATTCCATGCTCAAAGATACAGCTTGTTAAATCTTGTCCCCATGCCAGTGGCATTTTGTAGACTTTGAAGCTGCTTTTTGAAGGACACTCTCTTCCAAATGAATAGAAGATCAAGCACAAAAAAAAAAAAAAAATAGGTGTAGATCACTGTACTAGAAAATGAAATGTAAATCTACTGCTAATATTGACTATAAAGTGAGAAGAAAATCTGGCAGCAGCTGAAGCTATTCATAGATACTATGGTTATCTTTAAATTTGCTAAGAAAGCATACAAATCCATGAAATGCTACATCTGAAAGCTTGAATTCTAAAGTTTTGAAAATGAAATTAAGTAGTTTGAATTAAACTGCTTCGGGTGGAATTCCCTTTTTAAATATCACTGAGTAATCCCATATGACTAACATTTATGTATGAAAAGTGAAGTAGTGAAATATCAAAGTAACATATACTGAAGAGAACTCTGGAAGGTTTTTCTTTCTCTTTCTTTATAGTTGCAAAAGCTCTGATCTGCTCACTTCCCTTTTCAGCGTGTGCAATTTTAATCTGTAGTTGTGTATCCTTAAAGTTCCTACTGACAGGAAAGCATAACTAATTCATCCTTCTTTTTATTGTAGAGAGAGGAAACTGAGGTCTGGAGGAAAGATTTATCAGGCCTGGAAGAGTATCTGAAGCTCAAGGAAACTTGTGGTCAATTCCCTTCTCTAGCACAGATTTAATGTGTAAATCTTGGCCAACTCACTATATGTCTTTTCCACCACATTTCCTTCCTCAGGGTGGCAATGAAGGTATAACATCAAGATGACCTTTCCTATCAGAGTAGTATGAGCTGTTTATTTACCTTTGAGACATAATCAGATTTTCTCTTCCTGCCAGATACACAATACTTCTAGCTCCTACTTCTACAGACATCTTATTCAAATATTTTCTTCTGTCTGGCTTTGCATCAAGAAGAGAAAGACTTTACAAAAAACCCAGAAACAACCCCACATCACCAAAACCTACCCAAGGATTTCATAATTAAAGAACTAATCTTGTTTTCTCTGGGATTACCTCTGCATGTTGTTTATGCCTTGATTGTAGTATTTTGACAAAACTGTGTATTAATCTGACATAGAACTGAGTATGTGGATAATGGATTGCTTGGAATCTGCAATAAAGGTATATGGGGAGGAAGGAAATCAGATCCATGGCTTCAGTTAATTTTCTTTTGTTCAGTCAACTGAAAGAAAAGTTGATATCTTCTTGGCTCCCCAAAGTCTGAATACAACTTGAAAGAGAGCAGAAGCTCCCATTTCCTTCCCATGTGGCCTACAAAGTGAATGACATTATCTATCTTAATCAAGACCTATAAGTATTATACCTTATGACTGACTACACTTTTTGTAATTATGACTAATGATTATTAATTTGCTGATGGCAGCATATGACTTATTTAAAATTTTGAGAGTTAAGGCTGCCTAACAGCCTCTTAAAGTTCTCTGACATTTGTCTTCATGAGCAGATCTTTTAATCTGGAGTTTTATAATACTTTAATTCCATGAGCAACTTTATTTTAATATGTTTGTACGGTACAAAGATTATTAAGTACTCAAGGAGTCCAGATTCTAAAAAATAATTTCATTCAAAATATCTGATTTTTTATCAGATTTAAAAAAAAAAAAAAAGTGATCTGAGGAAAAAAAATGTGTTGTGATGTGTACTTTGAAAAAAAAACATAAAACAAACAAACCAAGACAGATGAATGTGAGTTCTTGGGCCTGAAGGCTTTCTTTTGTGTAAAAACCATACATCTTCATCTTCTAGTGATTGTGTTTGTTACATAGACAAGAATTTGGAAATATGTGGCTAGTGTGTGACTGCTCACTCAACTCATGCTCAGTTTTTTGCTAACATACCAATCAGCTCATGCCAAGAGCTGATGTATGCTGGGAGCAGTGCCATTAGGTCAAAGTGAGGGCAACATGTAGGCAGGCCACTGTGGCCAGAAAGGGCTAAAGGTCATTATGCAGCCATTATCACCGGCAGCTTGCTGTCTCCTGCAGCTATAATCCTTGCATATTGATTGTTTGACACTTTCTTCAGATTCAGCTAAATAATGAAAAAAGATATAGACCAAATTTCTAAGCTGAAAGGCATAAATATATCAGTTTACCCACAAAGTTATTGAAGCAGATCCAACAGCAGCTGTAATGCCAAGGCTTTTGTGCTTCCCAGTGTGATAGAAGGGACACCCACACTGTGATGGGGGAGGAAGGATGAGCACTTTCACCATCAGCTAGGTAACTATTCTGCTCGTAACTGCACGAATTGCAAGTTGCAGGTTAGAGAATCTATGTATTAGAAACCTCACAAGTTGTGATGAATGAATTAACTCACATATTAGACTACCCTGTACAAAGGGAATTGAGCTCTTGGATGTTGTGTTTGTTTTCTTTCCTAACAAACTCACAATATAAAGTTTAATTTACAGAGTACGTTGTTCTATCAAGTTGAGAGACCCAAATGGACCGTGACATAGGACAATACTTATGATTAGCTACAACACATCACTGGAGCTGATTCTCTCAAAAAAACCCAATACAATTAAACTGAAAATGTAAAATGGAAAACTCTGCAAGACATTTTCAAAAGTGTTGCAGTATGATTGGAAACCACCTTCCTACAGCATAGCTTTTCTAAAAATTAAACAAAGAATTACTGTCAGATGGAAGACATCTATACCCAATGGCTCAGCAAAGGCTGTATAGAAAGGAATACAAAATTTCAGTTGTAAAGCAAAGTGTGAATCTGTTATAAAATGATGTGAAATGTAATACATGAGTAAGACGTGACATTGCGGGGAATAAGCTTCCTAATATAATAGTTATGTTCTACACTGAATTTCACATACAAATAGGACAACCTCAGTGTTTTAATTTTTATTATAGCATGTAGAAATTCCTTAATGAGAATAAATATTAAAATATTCTTAAATAAAGCATAATGTTCTTAATAATGTACTGATGAAGTAATTAAATAATCGCTTAACAGTAATATTTCTCCTTATTAAAACACCTCAAAAGATGCATTAATTTTGTGTAAATCAAAACAACATATGCATTCCCTCTTTTGTGTAATTACATTAATATACTGATTAATTTGTTTTACTTTATGATTATTAATGAATGATCACTCATAGGAATCAATGAATTATACAAAGATCTATAAATTGACCGTGATTTGAGATCTATTTCTTGGTCATTATTTTTAAATATATTTGTCCAAAAGCACGCTGACTCCTGCCCTTTTCTATAAAGGGGTAAACAGTTCACCTGAAGAGTTCAGATTCACTGAATTTTGGCATTCTGAATTTCAAGTATTTGTTTACTTAAGAAAAAATAATTTAAATTAACTTAGACTCTTACTGAGTTCTTGTTAAACACTTCCCCATTAACTTTAACATTTAGGTTTATAGGACAGTAATTACCAGGAGTGCACTTTTTCCCTTTGGCATAATATTGACCTAATATTTAATGTTAGTAAAGTGTTCTATAAAATAATAAAAAAAAAATATATTATTAGAGTAGTATTGCCCAGTCTTAATCTCTTCACCTGTTCCACTTGACCAAGAGGGATTTTTGTTTTTTCTAATAAGAAACTATTGTTACTTTCTAGTAGTTTTGGCTGGCCATATGTCAACCAACGTTAACAGAATTCATGCTCCTTCACCTTTAGCAGCCCACCCTATCCAACGCTCCTGACAACATCCCGCACAACAATGTTTATATATGCCTAGTGCATGTATGCCACCACAGTGCCCTTTGGCCATCACACACCTCACTTCCATGGCACAAGACTCCACCACCCTCTGTGCTCTGGCTCTTCCCATCGCTCCTGTTCGTTACAGGTACATGGCACTCTATTACAGTCATCATCTCTTGCACTCTCAACCAAGTGCCTGACAGGAAAATAACCGCACAGGGTGGTAAATTCAGCACAACTTAGAAGTGGATCAGAGCAGAGGACTGGTAAAGTAATTGGAGACTAGAAGAGTAAGGGCAGGAGGCAGGGAAATCTGCAGAGGACACAAGAGAAACAAAGACACAAATAAGTTTAATACAGAATGAAGGGGGAGGTGAATTTCATCCCAGGCAATTACTTCTCTATGCCCACACAGAAAGATGTGTAAGGCATTTCCTTCTTATCCAGGTTTTTGGAATGACGTACAGATTGATTTTATGCTAAGTCTTGGATACACAATATCTTCCTACAAATATAAAATAAATTAAGCCTAGAACAAACTTTGAAAGATGACTAGAAAACTATTTAACTTTCTTCAAAAAAACTCACTACATTCACTGTGGAAATTGTTGATATTGTTGCTTTTTTTTTTTTCCCCACAGAAACACAGAATTATCAATGTTGGAAAAGACCTTGAAGACCATCCAGTCCAACTGTTAACCTAGCACTGTCAGTTCCCAAATACACCAGATCCCTCAGTGCTATGTCAACCTGACTCCTAAACACCTCCAGGGATGGGGACTCTACCACCTCCCTGGGCAGCCCTTTCCAATGCCTAACAACCCCTTCTGGAAAAAAATACTTCCTCATATCCAGTCTAAACCTTCCCTGGTGCCACTTGAAGCCATTACCTCTTGTCCTATTGCTTATTACTTGGTTAAAGAGGCTCATCCCCAGCTCTCTGCACCCTCCCTTCAGGTAGCTGTAGAGGGCGATGAGGTCTCCCCTCAGCCTCCTCTTCTCCAGACTAAACACCCCCAGTTCCCTCAGCCGCTCCCCGTACGACCTGTGCTCCAGACCCTGCACCAGCTTTGTTGCCCTTCTCTGGACACGCTCGAGTCACTCAATGTCCTTTTTGGAGTGAGGGGCCCAAAACTGAACACAGGAATCGAGGGGCGGCCTCACCAGTGCTGAGTACAGGGGTCAGATCCCTTCCCTGTCCCTGCTGGCCACGCTAGTGCTGACACAAGCCAGGATGCCATTGGCCTTCTTGGCCCCCTGGGCACACTGCTGGCTCCTGTTCAGACGGCTGTCAATCAGCACCCCCTGGTCCCTCTCTGACTGGCAGCTCTCCAGCCACTCCTCCCCAAGCCTGTAGCGCTGCTGGGGGTTGTTGTGGCCCAAGGGCAGCCCCTGGCATTTGGCCTTATGGAAACTCCTCCAGTTGGCCTCAGCCCATGGCTCCAGCCTGTCCAGGTCTCTCTGCAGAGCCTCCCGACCCTCGAGCACATCAACACTCCCACCCAACTTGGGGTCATCTGCAAACTCACTGAGGGTGCACTCGATCCCCTCGTCCAGATCATCAATAAAGATGTTAAACAGGAGTGGCCCCAAAACCGAGCCCTGGGGGACACCACTCGTGACCAGACACCAACTGGATTTAAATCCATTCACCACAACTCTTTGGGCCTGGCCATCCAGCCAGGTTTTTACCCAGCACAGTGTAAAATCAGAGAAGTCATGAGCAGGCAGTTTTACCAGAAGAATGCTGTGGGAAACGGTGCCAAAGGCCTTACTAAAGTCAAGGTAGACAACATCCACAGCCTTTTCTCATCCAATAAGCAGGTCACTCTGTCATAGAAGGAGATCAGGTTTGCAAGGCATGACCTGCCTTTCATAAACCCATGCTGACTGGGCCTGAGCATCTGGTTGTCCCACATGTGTTGTGTGATGGCATTCAGGATGAGCTGCTCCATCAGCTTCCCGGGCAACAAAGTCAAGCTGACAGGCCTGTAATTTCCCAGATCATCCTTCCAACCCTTCTTATAGATGGGCGTCACACTGGCCAATTTCCAATCAGTCGGGACCTCCCCGGTCAGCCAGAACTGCTGGTAAATGATGGAAAGTGGCCTGGCGAGCACCCCAGCCAGCTCCTTCAGCACCCTCGGGTGTATCCCATCTGGTCCCATAGACCTGTGTGTGTCTGTGTGATGCAGCAGGTCACTGACTGTCTCCTCCTGGATTGTGGGGGGGTCGCTCTCCCAGTCTCTGTCTTCTGGCTGATGAGACTGGATTCCCTCAGCACAACTGGTCTTGTTATTAAAGACTGAGGCAAAGAATTCATTAAGCACCTCAGCCTTCTCCTCATCACTTGTTACCATGTTTCCTCATGCATCTAGCCGGGGATGGGGCCTCTCCCTGGTCTTTCTTCTGATGCTGACATTCTTACAGAAACATTTTCTCTTATCTTTTACTGCTGAAGCCAGCAAGCAGTATTGAAGAGCTGTACACGGTTCCTACTCTAGTGAGTACTGATTGGATTATTCAGAAGTATCAGTTTACTCATGATTACACATGATTAGAAATAATAAACTTTAGTGTATTTCTGGATTGGAAAATATTCTTAGTGACAAATGTATATTACTGAAAATTATTGCCTCAGGTAGTGATGAATAAAAATAGCAACTAGCTAATGTTTTTTAGAACATTTTATGTTTCCAGTTATTCCTAAAATTGAGCAGAGAGGTTCCTAATCCAACAAAGGCAATGCAAAAAATAGGATGAGAGCTGATTGTCAAACCAGCTGTGTCTTATATTTTATTGTACTTTCACATAAAATATAGAGTCTATACTCTTTTAGCCTATTTTGCAGAAGCAATTTGAGTTCAGCTATTTTCCACAATGAAATACAATTGTTTCTATTATTAAGACTGATAGCAGATTGGCCTCCTAGCGTTGTATTAGGGTTAAAGCTCCATTCTGGACACAGATATTTTGCTTCAGCTGAAAAATTGCATACATGACACAGTTGATTTCTACAGTTTGATCTCAACAAAGAGGTACAATATACCATTCATTTTATAGCTTTGGTTCATTTGATCTTGGATGGTGCATCAAATATAAGGGTCACCTCTGCACAACGCAATGCTGATACTGAGTTTTGTGCATTTTGCAGCAATTTAGAAAGAATATGGATAGAAGTCAGAAATAGGTGTGACTACATTAACTTCTACTATAGGAGCTGTTAGCTAAGTGTAGTTAAAGCATTTCATGTACACTAATAAACCTTGAAAATTCATCTCTTGATAATCTCTCAGTTCATCATTTTCTCACAACACATAAAAAAATCCTAAACAAACCCATAAACCTCACCAGTGAAGATAACAGCGACTCACAGATGGCAGAATTTAGTTGTAAACCATTTAATTGATCCAGTCACTGGATCCCAGCAGAGATCACAGAGCACAGATGTCCAGTTGCTGGATGAGATGCTTAATTATTATGTAATGTTTTGACTCTCAGACTAATTATTCAGTTCATAAGCATAGTAGTAGCAGTGTTACTGGAAAGCTAACTATTCAGATTGAACTGAAAAGTATAAAGAGATGCTGCACTGGCACATATAATTTGAACACAGTTGGGACTATTCAGTGATAACGGTGCTCCATTGAATTAATTACATCTACAGTATGGTGAACATGAGAACTTCCCTCCTGCATTTCCTCCCCATATTTATAAAGCATATGACAATATAATGTCCAAGTATATACTTGTCTGGAAGGAATAAGCTTCATTAAGCATGCATTTATCTACTACTGAAATTTGGAAGTATGCTGTGGACTCATGTTCAATTTTTCTCCCAAATGCAATTAATTCTGTCAAAGTTAACACAGGACAGTTTTATTTTATAGTTTGGAAGTACCTCTTGTATGCTGTATCATTGTGAGTTAAACCAACATTAAAGAATTATAATTAAGAGCAAGAAGAGCAAGAATGGAAGGAAGGCAAAAGATATATCTTCAGATTAAAGTAATGATGTGAAATCACTGAGGCTGTTGCATAAAGGAAAGTTCACTGTGCTTTCAAAAATTCACATAACTTAGTACTTCAAAACCCCATAAGATCTGAGTCTTTGCTGCCTCTCCAACAGTTGGGATAACCGACCAGTCTAAAGGACAGCACTTGAAGCACAGAAGAAACACACTTTTAAAACCTTACTTTTAAGAAAAAATAAAAAGGATAAAAAACAACTACATTGGGAATAGACAACTACTACTTGTTTATTTATTGTAACTAGACTATCTCTAGGGCTGTGAGTAGACACATTAGTAGTTAATCACCTGTTAGGCACTTTATAAACACTAAGGTGTTTCTGCATAGAACCCAAGGGTTTCAGTTATTAAATTTATCTTAATTTATTTTAGGACTGATACTCTGAGAACTTCCTAGAGGATTACATTAGTCAAGACCCCATGTTTACACTATGAATGAAATTGAATTTGTAGGAAAATGAACAGTAATATTCTGGGTACACAGGAGTCTAGAAATTATTAGTTGAATGGATAATAGAAAAATGGATGCAGCAATAAAACAATTTGAAAGGCTGGGTGAAGACTACAGCAGAGATGAAGAGATGGTAGTATACATGTGTTTCGCTGAGGGTCGACAGCAGCTTCTGCTTTATGGTTTTACACTAGGTATTCAGAAGCTGGAATAAGCTCCTTCCTATGGGCTTCATACATGACATAAATTGTTACATATATGTTACCAGGAAGGTTGACAGAGCACAAAGTATGAAAGAAGAGCTCATTGTGCTTCATCCAAAGAATCTGCCTTTGTGAAAAATTTGACGTTTATACTTTTTGGAATGCCTTTATTCCTATGAAGGAGGATTTAAAACAAAACAAAACAAAACAAACAAAAACAAACCAACAAAAAAACCCCAAACCCCACCAAAACTTTGTGTGGGAAATTCACCACCATTCTGGTCCTACCCAAAAAAGAGTTGGGGAGTTTTGCTAACAGTTAAGGTGTATCACTTTTTCCCCTAAGTGGTTACATTAGTTAAGATAGAGAAAGAACCTTCAAGCAAAGCATAAACAACACAGGCTTCTTCCTTAAAGGAAGACTAATTTCATTAAATGAAAATACACAGTGCCAAATGACAGTTACGCCAATTGAACTGTTTTTCTATGGAATAGCAACAGGCATCAAAGCTTTTTCTAAGCTGTTTTGCTAGTATACCACAGCTCTGAAGCAACCTAACTATGTCTGAGAGACAGAGGAAACACAGCAAGCAGCCTGTTTAGTACCAGGTTTATCACTGAGACACATTGCAGTGCCCCATTCCCTACTGACAGTTTTGTTTAACTTGGATTACTTGTTGTCGAACTCAATATTCTGTACAAAGGATAAGAAGAATGGCATTTCTAAACCATCCTGAAATAGGGGGTAGGGAGTGAAAGAAAGAAGGGAAATAATTGTCAGCATGATTACAGATGTGATATGAAGCCAATAATTGCCTTATGCAATTCAATGTGGACAAATATAAAGGGATGGAATTTTTATTGACACCAACCTTGACAGAGTTCAAGGAGCATCTGGATGGTGCTCTTAGTCATATGTTTTAGGTTTAGGTAGTTCTATGAGGAGCAGGATCCTTATGGGTGTCTTCCAATTTAAGATATTCTATGATTCTATGATTATCTAGACACAACAGCAAACAGTAAATTCCCTCAATAACCACTGGCAGTCAAAAAAAAGCAGATTAGTTAATTATACTCTAGTAAGCAAAGAATTTGAAATGTTCCACCTTAAATCAGTAAAATAGCTGGAGGAAAAAGTTTGATGCTTTGAAACTGAGGGAAAACATAGCTGATAATGAAGTCTTTTTTAATACACAGGAATGAGGTCACTCATGGTAAACAGCAACATCTTAGAAATATCAGTTATAAAACGGTAATGTATAACTGCATCAATCATATAATCTTGGAGCACAGTTAGAAACATTATTCTTTAGCAGAATATCAAGGGGTTTTTTGCTTCACCCTTGTGTGTTGCTATACAGTTGTGGACTTCCCCTACTGCTCAATCACTTACTAAGCAGAGGGAAAGAGGAGGGCAAACTGAGTTTTATCTCATGCTTTTAAGTTGAAGAAAGACAAATATACATCTGATCTCCCACACAAGAGAGTCCTACAGTCAAACATCCCTTCACTAAAAAGACCTATCCTTCTCTGTAGTCATCTTGCCTCGACAAACAAAAAAATTCTCCAGGAAGTCTCTTGGCCAAACACTGAACACAGATGAGAAAGTGACTTGTGAGGAATTTGGGAGGACAGCCTTCTGGGAATTAGAAACTCAGCTTACATTTCTGAAATGGACTTCTAGTAAGGCTCAAGAAAACAGGCATTGTTGAAGTACTTGTAATTTTTTTTACAGAATTTATAAATGTGACAGAAAGCTTCTATCAAACTTCCCATATTTTTAAAGTATTTTTAAAAGAATGAAACATTGTTTCTTCCATCAGAAACAAACAAAACAATCCAACACAATATTAAGAAACATTCTAGATAACCCTTTTCTCTCCACCAGGGGGTAGTACTTTGGAATCACCAGAAAATTTTTCTTTCAGGTATCTGGCCCACTCTGCAACTTTCTCTAATTTCACATAACAGACTTCTATAGTTTCCTCTTATAAAATAAACACTGCATTTCGCTGTTCACCATAATAACCATTCTTTGTACTCATTTACAGTTTGAATTTTTTTCCTTGAATACAATTAAACAGAGTTACGGGGTTTTTTTTTTTTTTTTTTTTTTTTTTTTAAGAGCTGTGATAATCTTTCATAGAGCTAACACATATTCATAATCATTACGTACTGGCTGCTACATTCTAGCCACTAAAACCAAAGACCGTTAAACCATTTGGTAACATTTCATAGCTTTATTAAAGAGAGGACAGGTTTTTTGCAACCTGTCATTCAGCCAGGTCAGCAATGAAAGTGAGACACAATGAAATAATTAATATTGACTTTTACCAGTATTATTATTGGTCTTTAAATTTTATGGTAAGGTTCATGAAGAAAGAGGAGGAATACATCCCTGAACAACTTGATGCACCTATCCAAAAACTCAAGCAGACATGTCTATGTTTTCCTCCATAATTCTGAAGCAGAATAACACAAGTCAAATTTGTTGCTTAAAGGAGGGTAAGGGAGGACATAAACACTCAGATCTCCAAGGTTCCTTTCTAAGAAACAGCTTTAACCTATTTCTAAAGATATTATGAAGATAATATGTGCACAAAAGACTCTTTCAGAGGCAACATGTTATACTTTTCACCTGTTTGCACTGCAGACACCTTCCCAAAGTATGTGATAAGGCAAGATCTTCACATTAACAAAGGTAATGGCAACTATGAAAAATGATGGAGAGAAGTCAAAGGTTAATATCACTTCCTACCAAGTATTTCAGTCCTTGATAAAGAATCACTGTTAACAACAGTGGAGTAGCATTATACTTAATAAAACCATTAATATTTAAATGTAAAATTTATGCATTTCAGTCTGCATTGGAAGCCTCAACCAAAAGATTAAATATCAGGTATTGCCTGTGCATTGTAAACACTTTTGGAAATTACATACACACTTAAGCTTTCATTGTTTGATGACTGAGATGGCAATTTAAAAAGCGGTTGTCTGCTTACTATACCACAGCAATCATGAAAAGAAACATTGCTCTAAGAAATCCTATCTGTTTTGATTTAGGACTTTCTAGAAAGATGAAGAACAATAGTGTGAAGTGGAAACTGGGACTGGACCTATACAGAGGTGACAAAATCATTCTTTCCAGCCACCCATTTTAATACAAGTATTGGAACACATTTGATTTGAGTCCCTGTGATGGTTTGACTCTGGCTAAATGCCAGGTATCCACCAAGTCGCTCTATCACTTCACCCCCCCTTTTCCCCTTGTTTTCTCAATAGGGTAAAGAGGGGAAAGAAGATAAACTAACCCTTGTGGGTGAAACAAAAGCAGTTTTAATATAAGCAAGGCAAAGCAAAAGTCCACGCGCGGAAGCAAAAGCAAACAGATTTAGTCTCTACTCCCCATGAAGAGGCGATGTCGGGCCTTCTCAGGAAGCAGGGCTCCAATACGCGTAGTGGTTGCCTCGGAGGACCAAGGGTGACCCCACCCCCTTCCTCCTTTCTCCCAGCTTTATACTGAGCAAATGTCATATGGTATGGAATATCCCTTTGGTCGGTTTGGAATATCCCTTTGGTCAGTTCGGGTCAGCTGTCCTGGCTGTGTCCCCTCCCAAGATCTTGCCCACCCCGTCCCACTGGGGGAAATGTCGGAAAGAGCCTTGGTGCTGTGTAAGCACTGCTCAGCAGTAGCCACAACACCAGGGTGCTATCAACACCCTGCCAGCTCCCGACATAAAACACAGCACAGTGAGGGCTGCTGTAGGGGAAAACCAATTCCAGCTCAGCCAGACCCAGTACAGTCCCATTATAGAATAAATCCACAATTTTGAAACCTCAAAGTACCGTGAAATGAATCTGTCACATTCTCAAGGCCTCTCTAGTATATAGTGCTTTTGGAAATCTGGTTCTTAAGTCTTGGCTTAAAAAGACAGCTTGTTAAAATGGAAAACTGTGACACATGACAGCCAATAGCACTCTAGAGAGACTTTTGCATGCATTTGCATAACTTTGCTCCCTTTAAAGGCAATAATGCAAACATGAACCAGACCCCTTGTTATTTACACACTTTAAAACAATCAGTATACATTTGTTTTTAACTTTTGCCCAATTAGCCTCATCTCCCACAAAACCTTTTGTAATAATCAGTATTTACTGTCATGACACATATGGGCACAAGCAGAACTAATCATCTGCAGGCTGTCCCTGATGCTGAGCTAAACAAACAAGCTGTTCAAGACTTCTTCCTGCAAGCATTTCTTCTCCATAAATCAATGAGAACCTAATGGAACATTTTCCCTTCTCTTTCAGAGAGACACAACTAAGATCCACAAACTCATTTCTGAATGTCACAAAAAAAAAAACCCTGCAAAAAATTCTAGCTCAACTGGATATAGTTTGTTCAGAGACATGGGCCCAAGCAGACAGTAAAAAAACAGCACGCCAGTCCAACTGAAGTTTTAATCTATAGAATTAATAATATGTGTTCTGGTTCCTGCACCCGTGGCAGATGGTCAACAGAGAAGAAAGCTATTCCTGTCAGCACTGCCGAGTTTTGAAATCCCAATGCACAAACCACAGATGGCATTGGCAGAACTGTTCAGAGAATTAGAACCAGACTTTTCCTCTTCTCTGTTGCACCCCTAAAATGTGTTTTCACTATTTGAAAGTTACTTAAACATATCCTTGAGTTAAAGCAACTTGTCAATTTTTATTAATATAAATGTTGGATAGTAGGTGAAGGACATACTAATCCAATAGACTGATGATTTTTTTTTTACATTTAAGAACTCTGAATTTCCAGTGACCATTGGGAAAGACAGCAGCTCACAGAGCCTGAACGTTGAACGTTTTTGTGTGGCTCACAAGTAATCAAGGTACTGCTTTCAACTCCAGGCAAATGATCAGATTTGGAAATACATTAGTTACCGGAAAATGTCACCATGTGTGAGCTGATACAGGTTCCCTGATCAAATTCTAAAGCTATGAATGCTACAGAAATGTTCGGAGGGCTTCAATTGATTTTTATTTTTGATCTACATGTCTGAGTCTGACCCTTTGGATCCCTACACAGACCTGTCAAATCAAGCCCAGGACCTACATCTGTACAGGTAAGTAAAAATGACACAGGCCTGTTCTCTGACCCCAAAGGCAATCAGCAGGCAAGCGTGTATAAACATGGTCAAAGTGATCCTGTTCATGCTACTTCCTTAGAACGATCCTAGGCTGTTATCCACAAAACCATGCCCAGACACTGTTTGCAAAAACACTAGTTCGACCAAAATCATTCCCATTTTCATGTTACAAATTAAGCAATGTGGGTAAGTACATGCCAGTGCTAAAACTTTAACTGCAACCATAGATGTGAAACACAGATGTAGAAGCCAGTTCCTTTAGCTCACAAAGCAGCACTAACCTCCTTGTAAGTACATTTCACTCTTTCTGCTAGGTGGGGTACCAAACCCAACAAACAAACTTTTCCCTGGGAGCTTGGAATAAAACAGAAGGAAACCAACCCCTGCTCCCAGACTGCAAATCCAGAATTTCAGAGCCGTGCCCTCTGTCTTTCACTGAAGGATGTCTCTGTGAAGCCCTGCTTTTCCCTTGGCCATGTGCCCAGTCTTGCTGAGCTCCTATTAGTACATGACCTCTGATAACACATCATTGTCTGCAAGGTCTATCTCCTCTGACTCCAGACAAATAACCAATCACCAATGACTGCAAACTACATTGCTCTTTGATGGCACCACAGAGGCTGCTAATCTTCCTCAGAAGTCAGCAGGTTGTATGGTACATCATGCATCATCTTGGCTCAGCTTCACTACCATTTCACCCAACTTTTCACCTGCACCCATTTATCAACTATTTGAACACTAGACAGAAGCAATCAGATGCTGCCATCACAACACAACTCTTTTCAAAGATGGAAGCGAAATATTAAACTGGCAACAGCTCTTCTTATTTACCTGCCTTTAGACTAGGCTAGTGGTAACAGTTTACTGATCTGAGGAAAGTAAAAAAAAAAACAAAAACAAAACAAACAAACAAACAAAAACCACAAAGAAATATCGACAAAGCTGTGGGGCCCCTTAAACAGTGCTAGCCCTCAGACAATGTTAGCTAGATAGCGTTACAGAAAACAGGATAGATAGTAAACTAATCCCTGTCTTTGAAATAAAGGGGGAACCGTACCAGCTAAAGGATAACCAATTCCTGATAACACCAAGGATTTAATTTCTGGAACATCTTGATAGACATAAAAGTTCCAATTAACAAAACAAACAGGTAAAACTGACTCTACAACCTGGAGAGGAGCCAAAGGTCCAGAGAGCATGTGCAGGAAGCAAAGTTAAAAAGTTCATGAAGAGGAAGGAGTCTTACTTCATCCTGAAGACCCTTGAAGACCCCGGCCCACCCTCACCAGGAGGCACTGCACAGGCGCAAAGAAGAAGGCCGGGGTGGGGCAAGAGGGGAATTTCTCGGAACTAGCTGTAATATTCCCTCCTTATCTTTGGAATCCTAATGCATATGTAACACTTCAAACAATAAAAGGAGCTGTTTTTTTGGCTCCCAGGGCGCATGTTTGTGGTGGAGTGATCCCTCGTGTGCCCAACGTCATAATAAACATACTACTTTATAACTCCTAGTGAGTTGTAGAGTTTGATTCCACGTCTCATTACAATTAGTCATTTTAGCAGTTGGCCTGTTGTGTCCCATTCACACTGATTTAAAGCAAGCAGGAAATAAATGCTATCACTATCAATTTTGTTAACTATTTTATCAGAAAAAATAAGTAAAGCAGTAAGAGGACAGAAAAAGTGAAACACATTCTAGTGACAATTATTCAAGTGTAAGGTTAATATCACTGTCAACATAACTAGCAGAATGGCGTTACATTCAGTCCAATATTTAGCTGCCATGTTTCCCATGATAGAGAGCACAAAAACCTGCAGCACCATTTGGGACCTCTGTTATTTTTACAGTTGTTACAATAAATTGCTTATTATTATAATATCTGTCTTTCAATATCTCAGAAAATATCTCAAAAAAACATGCACATAAACTAGAGAGGGTTTTTGTTTTGTTTTGGGGTTTTTTGTTTTTATTTTTTTTACTAGTCCATATTTTTCAGGCTCGAAGACCATAGCAGACAAACCTAAGCAGGTATACAACTCTACTGCTGTTACTACAGTTTGGTTTTATGGGGCTCTGGGTGAATTTGCACAGGAGCAAAGCCTTCCCATAGTTTCAATCCCAGTCTGTATCTCAAAGTATATTTCTGAACATGGGGGAAAGGGAATAAAAAGTGTTCCTGGAGTTGTTTTTAGAACTGGTGGGAAGATGAGAACAAAAAAATACCTGTAGAGCTGAGCTTCAAGGTTTCCTTCAGCTGTAAGTGTAGGAACAACTGATAATAGCTCATAATAGCTGATAATAGCCAGCTCATTGCCCCTCACAATCAACACGAGAATTGTCTCAAATCTTCTAAGATATATTTTGTTTGGTTTATCTTTTAAGCCCCTGGTCCTGATTCATAATATTAAGGGAAAAACCCAGTTAAATCAAAAGTAAGCACAAAGAGTTTAAATCCCATGGGACAAATGAAAAAGCCTAATGTTTATTGATGTTTTTTAAAAAAATCCCATGCCTCCCAAACCAACCATATATTTAACTGAGTCCATCCTTAGGAGCCACAAATTTACTTTGGTGATTTTTTATTTTTCATTCTCATCTGGACAAGCCAGCCAGCTACATGAAAAATTTCCTCTAAATTGATTTCTGTGGGCTTGTAATTGCAGAGGCTTTGCCATGGCCTCTGTGGTTCATGTCTTTCTTATCACTGTTAATAACATTGTTTGGTTTTCTTTGGTAGTCTTTATTCCAAGTTCTAGCCAGTCCAGGATGGTGTGCCTTCTGAAACCAGGTACATGGAGGCCAGCATGGCCACAGAACAGATTTTATAATATTTTGACACAAAATCTTGGAAAAAAATCCCCAAATTTTTATCCCTCAAGGTCATTTTTGTGACAGGACTGTAATAGTGCAATAAATTTTTAGTATTTAATTAGAAAATTATTACTTTAAAACCACCAACACATTCCTATTTCCATACATGTGATGTGTTTCCTTTGACCCACAACAAGAGATTGAGTGTAAGAAGGGAAATTATTGCAAGCACAGTTCTAAATAAAAGGTGATTCTTGGCAGGACTACCCCATCAAAAGTGCTGAGGTTAGAAGATCAAACACAGCCAAGCTCCTGTGAGTTTTAGGAAAGCAGCCAGAGATGTAAGCCTGGGTCAGTAGGGAGAAGGGTACTTAATGACACCTTGGCTGTAGAAACAATGTTTCTCCCAAGTTATTAAAAATACATTTAACAACTCTTTTTTTCTTCCTTCAGATATTAAATAAAGAAGATGGGGAGAAACTGCACAAGGGGGACAGCATTCTGATTTTTTTTTTTTTTTTTTTAAAAGGCAAAAATGAGTTTAGCATTTAGGCCCTAAGTGGAGCAGTCTAAGTATATTCCCTCTGTGAGATAAGCTTTTGCTCCTCTGTGGAGAGCAAAGAGCAGACGGAGTGAGGGAAAAGGTGTCCCTCAGCATGAGGAGGCTTTCCAGCCTTCTGAACAGTCAGTGAGTTGGCTGTAAATGCAACTCAGAGCAGAGAACTAATTTAGGTGTTTTCCTAGAAGGGAAAGAGGATGAACATGGGGAGTACATGGGCTTGGAAGTGTCGGGGTGTGGGCGTCTGTGTCTCTTTCCTTCATCAGTTGTAAAGGAAACCTCCAGAGATTAAGCCAAGGTCAGTCACTGCTAATGCTCTTCTCAGGCTCACAATCCCAGTCTAGGTCCAGCTAATATGAATTTATTTTTCCATACATCCAAATCTTCAATTGTAAACAGCAGTTTAGTGTCCCAGTGGCATATCATCAATATAGAAAGGCAAGTTCACAGAGATAAATAAGTTATTGGGTAAAACAAGGGCCAATTGCTTGCAATGCTTTGAACAACAGGAAGAACAGTATGAGACAAAATAGCATACGATTGTGATGGATTATAAACAAAACAGTGAAGCAGAAAAGGTCAGCCTCAAATTCTAATTTTAAACCTATTTAGGCACATATAAAGAAATAAAATGCTTTTTAATATGTGAATTAATAGATAATATTTCCTTTAAGAGAAGAAGAAAGCTGCAAAAGGCTAATGGTCTCCATTGCATACAAATACAAAGATAAAATGCACTCTATTAAATGCAACCTGTGACTGTAACCAACAAAAGCTTGATCATCAAAACATTAAAAAGCCATCAGCTACTAAGGACAATCTCAGCTGAAATGGACACCACTGAAATTACAACGCTGCTCACAAAACAAATCAATGCATTTGAAGCTTTGCAGCTGGGCTAATGTAACTAGAAAAAAGACTGGATTAAAAAAAAAAAAAAGTCATTAACTATTGCTTTATTTCATAAATCCTAGATGCACACTCTCCCACAGGATGCTAAGAAATGTGCACAGCATCATCTTGAAAAACAATCATCCCTATGTTAGGTGACAGTCTTACTGTAGACCATGACAGCAAATTGTTTACCTATTCTGGGGCATCTAATGAATGAGAGGAGAGCGGAGAAAGGGAAGGTGGACTTTCATAGAGGTAACATCAGAAATAAGCACTAAATAAAAATTCAGAAAACATAAATAATAGAAGATAGCTGAACACCCACTCACTTCAGAAATCCAGATTAAAACCAGCAAGAAACAGCCACTTGACACCTTAGGGGTTTGTTTTCTAGATGACAATTAATTTTCAGTGCTTCTGCCTACTTAACAGTTGGGTTTCTATGCTGAAATTCACCCCAGCCCCCTTAGTATAATCTAGCTAATACAGAATCATGATTTAACAATAAATCTCTCTTAAATTTTATGCTCATCATTACGTTAAAGAAAGCGTTTTTCATCCTTAGTTCATGTTGCTTAGTTATGCTTGCAAATTAACCTGTGCATTTGGTTATTCATACAGCAAATGGAAACCTCTCACAGGGGGAAGCACTGGACTGGGAAAAGTCTGTGTTTGTTATAATTAGATTACACTATGGAAACATTTAATGAAAAATCTTACTTTTTGATCAGCTTTTTAAAAGCAGTAATTCTGAGATGGTTTTGTAAGGTTTTTTTCTGCCAACTAAGTAGTTTATTTTCTGTTTTCTGTTTAGAACTTGTCTGGCATCTTAAAATCACAAGACTTTGATCATGAAACTTTGTTTTAATCTCCTTATTGATTCAAAACACATCAACTATCAGAAGATAGTGGCTTTGTTCAAAAAACTATCAAAAATGAAATAGTGAAATAAATACTTATCTTCACATGAAATTTCCCAATAAAATGCATATAACTAAGATGTAAAAAAGACAGACTTCAAAGTAACCTTTAGGAAAACTCTGTCTCTGAAAAAGCCTCAACATTTGAGCACAAAGTATTATTAACATGTGAGAACACATTTGAAGCATGTTTTTGAAAAAATTTCTGTACTTCCTTTGACTTAAATTTTTCATTTAGTAGCATTATATTTGTAGACCAATATAGTTATTTCCTGCTGCTTTTATATACTATTATTTTTTTAGATTATTTTAGCATCTGTAATAACAAAACCAATCCTCTGTATGGCCTATAAATTTTGTCACGTATAGGTCATTTTCTCATTAATCCTCACTGAATAACTGTTTACCCTGCCCAGCAGATTAAGCAAGTTAGTATGAAGGTTATGGGAGATAAATACCAATGCATTAACAATTGTATGCATTCTTAAAACAGTTTATCCCAGATCCACAAGAAACATTAATGGATATTATTAATATTACCTTTAATCATCAAACCCTCTCAACTGATAGTACCACCTTCGAGGTAGGAATATCTGAATAATTAAATGGTCCCTGAACCCCCAGTTTTCAGCTAATTTAACACATCTAAAATTATATTATTATTAATTGGGTTATTATATTGGATTAATATTATATTAATCCAAAACTGGTTTGCCTCAACAGCAGGGCATAGTATTTGCAGTAGCTCAGGAGATGATTCTCAAGGTTCAGAACCAGTCACTTGTTCAGCGAGAGGAATTGTCCAGTGGGAATCATAATGCCTGATTCAGGTGATGGGAAATATGAGGCCACTGGCAATGACAGGTGGCCAGGTTCATGCATTTTATTGAGACAGTATTTCCTACTACTGCTGATGGAGACCAAGCACTGTGGCAAGCACCACTTCTCTGACTCAGTTGACATTTCTAGCATTTTCATAATTATCATTTGTTGCCCCTTATATTACAGCCCAGTTCCCATGCCACCATATGCCTCCAAGCATCTAAACATTCACTGATAAACTTAACTGTTAAAAAGATTGAAGATTTTGATTCAAACTGTCATTCTATTAAAATTAAAAATTCCTCAGCATGCCATTTTTAATGTCCAATAAACATATATACACACAGCATAGTTGGTGTTTTCCTGAAAATACAGAGGATTAATAAGTAAAATATGTATCATTTTAAACAACAAATTTTTATCCACTGATAAAATACATACAGATAGTGTATGTATTTCAAGAGGAAGTCAAGATGGGAAAAATTCTGTGATTTTCTAATAAAAGAATACATTTTATAGCTGGTTAATTAATTCCATTTGTTGGATAAGCTTAAAAAAGCACCTGCAAATGTGGTCAGATAATTACTATAATCCTGTGGTTCTCAGATTATTCAAAATTACTATCTCCTTTCTCCTCCCAGAAGACCAAACTAAAAAAAAATATGGCCAAATAAATAGTATTACAGAATTTTTTTGAAAGACCATGACATGTTATTTGCTTAAACTAGTCTGTCAGAAAAGCAGAAACAATGTTGTAGTGAGAGGGATATAGAGGAGATGTGCACTGGAATTGTTAGAAGAACACAGTTTTCTTTCACTTTTCAAGGTGTATATATACCTGTTGTATTTACCTCTCCTAATATCTTTTCAGAGTAGGAATAGAATTTTTGTTTTGATTTGTTCATTGCTTAGGAATAGGAGGTCAATATGTGACAGGATTTCTAGCTAATCTTATCTAATTTGAGGTCTAACCACTTGCTAGGATCTCTAAATGTCAGTCATCATTTAAGCAAAATCTCTCGTAATATAATGCAATAAATATTGCTTGCATTAGTAAAACTGAAGGTTCTGCTTTATTTAATAAGGAAATGGAAAGTTCAGGGCTTAAGAAAGCGAGCCTTTTCTCACCCGCAGTGGTGTGATGTAGGACAAGAATAATGAATGTCTTAACTGTCCAATGTTTGTTGTAATGCTGTACAAAGATTTGGCATGGGAAGTAAAAAGTACTTATAGCATGTTGATGTTTTTTTAATAAAGTAAAACTGTTTTATGATATTAACTCTCTTATCTCAGTGCTTAACTCCAAGGAAAGCCAATATATTTATATGAAAAAATTAGAATTCTATTAAAATTTTGCCAAGTGTCCTGGTTCACCTAGGATAGGTTTAGGTTTCCCCAGCAGAGAGGGGGAAGGGATCTCCAGCCGGGTTATTCATACCATGCTGACGTCAGGTCCAGGGGCGGAACCTTTTTACTTGCTCTTTGGTGGGCTTCGTGGCGGGAAGCTGTTCCGTGACCATTTTGCAGTATTTCTCTGCATATCTTGTTCACTGTTATTGCTGTTTATTGTTGTTATCATTGCTACTGTTGTTGCTCAGATTGTTTTATCACACTGTTGTATTAAATTTCTTCTTATTTTAGCCCAGGTTTGTGCCTCACTGCCAGCCTGACCGGCTGTGGGTGGGGGAAGGGCAACAGCAACGTGCTCTCCGGTCCCAGCAGGGCTTAAACCATTAGACCAAGAATTCTAACATATTTTATTTTAGTAGTTTTACTGTCTATCCTGTCTAAGGGCAGTAGATGAAGTACTGCACTCAGCCAATTCATTTCCTATGCTACTGCAGGCTGAGTTTCCCTTAGACTTCATTGTGGAACAGATCAAAGGAAGGAACCATAATTTACAAGTTTGGACAGTCAAAAGAAAGAAAAATAAAGCTCTTTAGGCACTCTATGATGCTCTCATCAGTCTCAAGATCAAGATTTCTCAAGAGCTCTCCAAATCAGTCTTCTTCCACTGCTGATTCTGCTTTTCCTTAAGCCCTCTATATGCACAGAGGCCCTGGGAGACCTGGTAGGTGAAGGTTGAGACAAAGAAGGTCTTGACTACTTCAGCTTTATCTTCACCTGCTGTCACTAAATCACAACGCTCTGTAGTAGGCCTAACCTTTTTTATTTTTTTACTGATGACAGAGCAGCAGAAGGTCTCCATGTTGGATGCCTTGCAAGTACTGTCTCCAGCTGAGCCTGGATTTCCTGACACCATTCCTGCATGCCCCAACACTATATTGTTACAGTGCTACTTGTAGCCTGTCCTCACTTCCACCTCCTGTGTACAGCCTTACTGCATTAGAGCCTGAGTCATAAGTTCCCTGCTTAGACTAGTTTCGTAAGTCTACTCATTTTCCCCAGTATTGGTGGAATGGATAATTCCTGCACTTGGATTATATTGTCCTTAAACACCTGCCACCTGTCCTAAGGTCCTTTGCTCCTATCAGGACCCACTTACCAGTTCACTGAAAAGCAGAAATCTGCTCTCCAGAATCCTAGGGTCTGTACTATGCTACTCGCTTTCTTCACTCCCCTTAACATCTTATACTTCCTTACTCCCTGGCTGCTGCAGCAACAGCTCTCCTTGTTTATCTCATCCTTAAACAGTTCTTCCTTTTTTGAGAGTAGTGGGTTACAGGAAAGCTCCACTCCTGGTTGACCCATCTAGCACTTGTGTTAAGAAGTTGGCGCCAACACTCTCCAGAAGCCTCGTGGGTTAGATGACTCCACCTCTATTGCCTTCCCAGGATGTGTCAGAGAGTCTCCCATAAGAACAAAGGTCTGTGAGCTAGAGACTTCTTCAAGCTGCTTAAAGATTACTTTGTCCACTTGGTCACCATGATCAGGTGGTGTGCTGCTGATCAAGGATGTCAGTTAGACATCAGAGTAAAAAGAGTAGGCTTATTTTACTGTTAATAATTAAAGGATATAACTAAGTAATACTGAAAATAAGCAATAAGAAAAATACAGAATAGCACACTTATTACTACATACAATTAATTATAGAAAATAAGAACAAGCAAAGTAGTGCAATTAATCATTACTACACAATGGGAAGAATAGTGATTAAGAAAGATATATCACCATTTGCACACTTTACCAACATCCAGATCTGCAGTCGCTGGGGAGCCCTGGCTGCAGCGAGGATTTGGAGAGCCTGTCCTGGAAAGTGGGAAGTCCTATGTGATACATTCATCCATGGGTCACAGAATCACAGAATTATCTAGGTTGGAAAAGACCTCAAACATCATCTAATCCAACCATTAACTTGTATCCACCCATCAGTCTATCACAGTACTCCATACATGACCTGTCCCTATCTCAATTATTGCAATCAGGTCTCAGTTCTGCATTCACACACACTACACTTGCTCCTCCTGTTTGTTTCTCAGGCTGTGTGCATTCCTGCAAAGGAATTTCACAGGTGCCCTTTCCCACCCACCTCATCCTTTCCAAAAGCTTTTACTCCCATCACCCTGCCCCATGTACTTACTACCCTTGATGTCCATTTTTTCACTTACCTGCAAACTGTCATCATCATTCTCAGTGTACTCGGTTTAACATCCTCCAAGGAAGACTGCAGGCAAAGAGGTTTTTTCACCATCCCTGTCAAATGGCTCCCATTTCTTGCTAGCAGTCCTCATTCCTCAAAGAGGGACCTATGATCAGAAAAGCCAAGGCACTACCAATGAAAACAGGCAGTTGCTAATTCACAGGGTGTATCCACTCTTATATGATACCTGTTCCTTCAGTTTTAGGATTGAGTAGAACACTTGGCCTCCTATGTCCTTTCACTTCATCTCTAAATCTCTAGTCCCACCTGATTTGTTCCAGGTCTCCCAGACAGTAATGCATGTGGACAAAATGAGAGGTAACCTGATAGATGGAAAACCCTTGGCAGTCTCTCTGGAACCATTGTCCCTACCCAAGTCCAGGACCTCTGCAAACACCAAACTTCTGGCAAGCAAAGAGTGACCTAGCACATCTGGTCAGATGTGGGGTGCTTCCATTCCTGCAAAACGGGACCTCCAACCACCACTGCCCATCACTTTCTTTCAGAAAGTGCCATCCAGACAGTTTTTTATCCAGCAAAGCGTGCAATCAGACAATCCGTGAGCAGCCAGTTTTGCCAGGAGAATGCTGTGGGAAATGGTGCCAAAGGCCTTACTAAAGTCAAGGTAGACAACATCCACAGCCTTTCCCTCATCCAATAAGCAGGTTGCCCTGTTGTAGAAGGAGATCAGGTTTGTCAAGCAGCACCTGCCTTTCATAAACCCATGCTGACTGGGCCTGAGCATCTGGTTGTCCCACATGTGTTGTGTGATGGCACTCAGGATGAGCTGCTCCATCAGCTTCCCGGGTACCAAAGTCAAGCTGACAGGCCTGTAATTTCCTGGATCATCCTTCTGACCCTTGTTATAGATGGGCGTCACACTGGCCAATTTCCAATCAGTCGGGACCTCCCCGCTCAGCCAGGACTGCTGGTAAATGATGGGAAGCAGCTTGTCGAGCACCCCAGCCAGCTCCTTCAGCACCCTCGGGTGTATCCCATCCACTCCCATAGACCTGTGTGTGTCTATGTGATGCAGCAGGTCACTGACTGTCTCCTCCTGGATTGCAGGGGGGTCGATCTCCCAGTCTCTGTCTTCTGGCTGATGAGACTGGATTCCCTCAGTACAACTGGTCTTGTTATTAAAGTCTGAGGCAAAGAAGGCTTTAAGCACCTCAGCTTTCTCCTCATCACTCGTTGCCACATTTCCTCCTGCATCTAAGCAGGGGCAGAGATTCTCCCTGGTCTTTCTTTTGCTACCGACGTACCTATAGAAACATTTCTTGTTATTTATGACTGATGAATCCATATTAATTTCCAGCTAGGCTTTAGACCTCCCGATTTCCACCCTGCATAGCCTCACAGCCTCTCTGTAATCACTGTGTGTGGCTAGCCCCTTCTTCCAAAGGCTGTAAACTCTCTTTTTCTCCCTGAGTTGCAGCCAAAGCCCCTGTTCATCCAGGGTGGTCTTCTCTGGCGCTGGCTTCTCTTGCAGCACCTGGGAACGCCTGCTCCTGAGCCATTAACACCTCATTCTTAAAGACTTCCTGGACCCCTATACCCTTGAGGATCGTCTCCCAAGGGATTCTTTCAAGCAGGTGCCTAAACAAGACAAAGTCACCCCTTTGGAAGTCCAGGATGTCAGTTCTTCTTAGCCTTCTCCTGACTTCTCTCAGACTAGAGAACACTATTATTTCATGATTGCAGTGCCCTAGTCGGTCTCCAACTGCCACATCATCCACCAGTCCTTCTCAACCTGCTCAACTCCTCCTGCAGCTCCTTACCCTTGTGACTCAGGGCATTGACCAACACATACCTCCTGCTGTTGATGATGCAGCTGCTCCTCAGTCCCTTTTGTCCCAGGCCTGGCTGGCTGCATCCCCCTGCACAAGTTCTGTCTGGGTCAAGATATCCTTCATTTTAATCTACTTCTATTTTTTGACTGTAGAGAAACTGTAAACCTTCCTTGTGCTTATTTTGCCAAGATAAAGCAGATACAATATTTCATATTTTCATCACAAATTATTTATTTTCTTGTGTGTATCACCTTACACCTTAAAAAGCTTGGCTTCTCTCACGATAAGCCTCTGCCAGTTGTATAATTTTTCTCTTCAGTTACTTAATACATAGAGGTCTGCTTTTCCTCATGATTGAGTCCAATAAGGTGTAACCTGTAGTTTATCAAAGGTGGAGCAAGAAATTAGCACATAGTTTTTCAGAAGACATATGGCAAGAAAGAAGGAAACTCTTAGTTGATGAGAAGGTAAAACTACGTATTGCTAAGATACATAGAAAAATGTCTCTCAGTCTACAGATACACTCTCTCCATCCGTGCAACTCCAGAAGAGGTAAAGAAATACCAAAGAAAGCCTTCACAGCTTTCTGTTATTTTTGTTCATTCTACAAGGCACACAAAGTAGCATATAGATAAGTGCCTATATGCTATCATTTGCCTGTAAGATATTTACATTCATACAGATACAGACCATTCCTAAAAATAGCATTCATTTTGCAGGGAAGTGACACATTTATCTGAAGTTTTAGTAATGTGAACTGCGTCTACATGTATTATGTATGACTCTGTTTTACTCTTCAAATAGTGGAATTACATCATCAAAAGATAAAACGGCATTTTCACATTTGATAAACCTCAGTCTCTTCACTGGATTTAGATCTATTCTTTACAGGTAAGGCAACCCACTTATTACCAGTTTTACTGAAATTAAACCACACTATTTTCAGAGTGATAGAGACACTATTAATTGGTTTGTTATTGCTCCTTCCCAATTGTACAGGACTTTTTATGTTTGTACACAGATGTATATTATAACCTGTGACAGAAAACTTGGAAACTTTGGCATCTTCAATTCAAGTCCTTTTGCCTTTAATAAAGTAGCTGCTTCCACTGGTCAAATGAGTGGTAGTGTTCAAATGCTTTGTTTGCTCTAATATGCACCATTCTAGATTTGTTTGGAGTGACAGCCCCAACAATCAGCAGCTGTAGCACAGATCAGCCTCTCCTAATGTAACTTGAAAAAAGCTATGACAAATGACACACAGAAAAATGCAAGTCAGTGAATTTTCAGTGAGAAATATGCATCCTTATGCTTCATCCAGGTGCAAGGGTCACTGATCCACAAGGGTACTGTTCCTAAAAGGAACATCAATGTGTAACTTGAATTCCCTTTCCATCCTTAAATAACTCATAGGAAACAGTGTGAATAAAATAGGGGGTTGTGGATTAATTAAATCAATTGCAGTTAAAAGTCTTTTACTCAAATAATTATTTTTTTTTTTTTATTTTTATAGTTGTTAAACTAGTTAAAGATTCAGGTCTGAACTGGTTACAGGGATAATCAGAAGAGTTGATTTTTAAGTTTCACAAACTGTTTTAATAGTAAATTGCCTAATCCCTTTTTTCAAAACAAATTATTTCAAAAATTGCAAAAGATGAGTCTCCACCTATTATTTCAAACATTCAGTTCTCCAATTCAGGGTGAAATAAATGTCCTGGCCATGGTATCCTGAAAAGACTAGTCTTTTAAAACAGTCTAGATCTTCATTGTAGTTTACAGACATACATTTCCACTTCCTTTCTCCTACATGTAGCTTAAGGTTACCCTTCCACTAGAAAGTTTTCTAGCAAAAGCACTAATTACATATCCTTTCTTGATTACAAATTTATTAATTCTGGGAAATCTTAAACCACCGGGGTATCATAGTCCTCCCCAAGCATAAATATGTCACATAATGGTATATTTATTATGATATAGGCACCCACATGTGTTTGAAAGATTGTAAAAATTCAGATAAAAATGAATCAGTTACCTTCCCGAGAGAAAAACTAATCAATCATTATTCACAATAATTCTTAATGAAAGCCATTAATCCAAGCACATAATTAGCTGAAGTGATATAAATGAAAAATGTTTAACAATATGATGAATAAAGATTATAACAGTGAAAAATTATACCCTAGTTTCAAAATGAACTAGCTTATTAAAAAATATTTGGCTTTTTTTATTTTTTAAAAAAGTTCATATTTAAAAGGTTGAGAGACAGCAAGAACCAACTATAATAAGTCTCTGGTTATAAAAGTGTTCCCAGTAAAAGAAACAACAACAACGACATCAAATACTGGAGGAAAAAAGGTTGGTGAAGAGTATTACACCTCAGTGGACTTTTGCATCACATCAGCTGGCTATACTGATGGGAGATTCTTGTGAAATCCTGTCCTGCACTAGTTACCTACATTAAAACCAGAGACTACATAGTAGTGAATGGGCACTGTGTGGCTTCCAAGCATTTTTAGTAGGAGATTCACTGAAGAACATTGCAACAGCCTGGATATATTGGTTTTATTGGAAAAGAACAATATTTCATCTAGTGGTGAACAGCGCAGATTCCTTCCCACATGAAAATGACCTGAAATCACTTTAGTATTTCTATTGCATCATGTAGCCTCATCCCAGGGCACTCCAGTTTCAATATATCTCTTAGCATATCTGAAATTAAAAACAAAACAAAAAATTCTTCTGGTTACTTAGTAGTTTCATTTGTTGGGTATTTATATTGTGTAAAGCTTGGTGATACTGAAGAACTTTTATTTGATAAAAACTTTCCATAGAAGAGTTGTGTAAAAAACTAGAGAGTAAAGTAAGTACAATTTCTCTATCAAGAAAGTAAGTAGTCAATCTTCTGACAGCTGGAGCTGGAAAAGTTTTCTTTCTTTTCTGTGACTAAGGAGGAAGTGCAACACTGATCATGTACCTTCAGGTATTGTTTTGTCCCCTTGGCAATACTTTCTTGTGAAAGCTCTTGAATTTGGTGTTCCATACTGACAAAAAAAATATAACTTCCAAGCTTTCATGGAATAGATTCCATTTGTAAAGAAATTTTAAGGGAAATAATAGTAATAATTCAAATACTAACAAATTCAAATCTGTCCAAGATCCGAGTTTTATTCACACTCCTATTACATCTACGTAACTCATTTGATTTCAGTACAGCATGCAATTTTTGATCTAGACAGCTAAATGGGAGAAGAAAATGAGGCCTTCAAAGCTCTCCCTCTTTTTTTTTTTTTTTTTTTTTTTTTTTTTTTCTGATTTAGAGAGCTCTATACAGACCTCATTTGCTCTGAAAATATTCAGTTCCTCATAAAAATGGATTGTATGCATAAACTTCCTTTGTTAGCCATCTATCTTTAATGTCTTCCAGTTTTCAAAATTTGAAACATTATGCTGACCTACCCTGGAAACAAATGAGCATTTCCTACCAGGTTATATAAAACTTCCTACTGGTAAAGAGAAACTCAACTGATAATGAAATATATTAAAGACACCTGATGTTTAATAATTTGCAGATGTTGGTGTAAAATAATTCTGTAAAAAAGTTTTGGGTTTTTTTGCTAACATGTAATAATTGTAGAGATTAACAGTGCTAAGTATATTAAACAGGCATTGAATCAGTTCTGAAAACATTTGTAGCATGAAATACAATATAGCTCAAAGACTGAAGTATGTTTGTGAGACAATTTCTTTAGTTTCTAAACAATCCAATGTGATTTTATTCAGCCACTAGTATCTGAAAAGGAGCATATATTACTTTTGGTTTTGTGCTTTAAACTTTTTTTGTGCATTTTTTATGTTTCTGTCACTTTTATTTTGCATCCATAGGAAAGATGCTAAGTTTGGCTAAAATATCTGCTCTTTTGGTGTAAATGATGGATATAATATGATTACTTCACTCAAAGCCTGAATCATGAAAGGACCTTTGTCTGATATAGCTTCACATAAGTGAGTCAAGGTGCATATTATATGCATGATCAAAAAGCAGCAAGTCTGACATTTGAAGGTCAGATCAGAGAGGGCAATAGCAGAAGGGAAATTATTACAGATTATTTTACTATAGAAAAAAATGAGTAATAAAGGTTATGTGAGAACAAAACATTTAACAAGATTCATGATAAACTGCTATTTTACAAAAAAAAACCAAAACAAAACAAAAACCAAAAAAACCCCAACAAACTCAAAACCCCTCGGTGATGACATTCCTATATTGTCTTATATTTATAATGAATCTCACACAATGTTCACAGAAGTAATGCATTATATGTATTAATAGAATATAAAGCATCAGGGAATGTGCAAAACCTGCATGGGCCATGTTTCTGTGCTTAGATTGTATTTAGGGATTTTTTTATGCCTGAATACAATAAAGTATATAGACTTCACTGTTGTCTCTGACAAAAATAGCATAAGCAAGCAATCTGATAAAAGGAGTTTTTAAAGGAATCTCAGAAAGGGGACTCATAAAAAATGTAGCTTTACCCTGGGAATACTCTGTGTGAATTACTTAACAGTGCAATGAACTGGATAAGCCATAAATCAAGAGAGGACACTGCAATTAATCTACTCTCTTTTCTGGATTTTGTGATGACAAATGGCAGACTGGAAAAGGACTGTGTTGAAGACCCAATTAGAGAATAGCTGCTGATATGAAAACCATGGAAAAAAAGGTGTCTGAACTTGTCCTTGCAGAGGCATGGCTGTTGGAAAAAAAAAAAGGTAGGCAGCTCTTGCCCAGGTTTACGTATCTGCACTAGGCCACACTGATACAGAGAGCTGTATCAGAAGCTACACAGGTGGAGAACAAACCAAGATGGTTCCAATACCCAAAAACTGACAGGTAATTGTAAATAGCAAGCTGTTTCCTAAAATTTCAAGGAGGGCAATGTCAGACAGAAAAAAGTTACAGCAACATCAAGCCACAGAGGAGGCCAGTATGATGCAAACAGGACTGGTCAAAATATTTATCCTTAAGTGTTGATAAAAACATAGGTTTTAGAAATTAATTTTAGAGTTGATTAAAAACCTGGAACATTAGTGAAAAATCCCGGATTTAATTTTGGGAGGAAAGAAGGTAGGAAAGGAGGGTTTTGTCAAAACATTTAATATCCTTCCACTCCCTCTTTATTTTGATGTTGAGTTCTAGTTTCAGTCCTTGCTGAGGTAGTCCTAACTGTATGATCATCAAGCACATTCTAAAGTCTGATCTCCACAATTTTGTGTCATAAGTCTCCACACTTGTAAGAAAAAGACTGCATGATGATATTAAAACAGAGACTGCATGATAATATTAAAACAGATTAGGGTGCACATGGGAGAAAGAGACATCATAGGGACCTGATCTCATTATCCTTTTATCCAAGCTCTGAAATGGGGTATGCAAACTTTTTTTTTAAGTAAACGGCTCGAATCTCCACTGATATTTTTTTGCTTCTTCCCTGTTCTACTCAACAAAAAAAAAAAAAAAAAAAAAAAAAAAAAAAAAAGTTAATACTTAGATGTTAAGGAACCAGAGACTTACCTAAATGGATAATTGCTCATGAAGTGCCAGACCATGAAGTAAGTTTCCTTCCTCCTTGTCTATGTATTTTATGGTCTGTGTTTGAGGATGTATATAAGCTTTCATAATTGACTAAACAAGACCTTACCTTTCTTAAACATTCACCATGCCTCTTACATAATATATGCTGGAAATATATTCAGTAAGCACTTTCTTTGCTGATGAATGCGACAGTTAATGAAAACAAGTTTTTAAAAACTTTCTTAGTGCGTTATGTTTCTTACTGAAAGTCAACTAGGCTTTCAGAGGGTGAAATAAAATTTATTTATAAAAATTAAGATGAAGATTTGTTGACTTTTTTTAAAAAAATTATTTAACTGAAGCTATCTCCTTATGCATGTTTTTTTCATGACATGTCAACATATTACTACCAGGAGAAAGACAACACTGAAGACATTCAGTATATTTGACATCTTTGAAATGTTTGTACTCAGATTTAAGTTTTTAAAGCATTAATGTAGCCTGCAGATATGCTACTAAAATGTACCTTGGAGTAATGAATTTTCTTTTCAATAAGATGTTAAATCCAAAGGACAATTATGAAAATGTATATGACATTTTTAAAATCAACTAAGTGTAAACTTCCACTAGCAGACATACTAAGACAAACAGAAAGTTATTTAAAAAAAAAAAAATCTTCAAATTTAATGCAGAGATTGAAGTGGTGAAAATCTAGACACTAAAAAATATATTGTGAATGTTATTGGCAGAATAATTCAAGGAAATCTATGGTTTTAGATCAGTTGACACAACAGGCCCATAAAATATCATGCTGGCTTTTCTCTTAGTATTCTCTCTTCCCCATTTCTAGCATTAATCCTGTTCCTGCCAGTAGGACCTAAACAGAGATCATATAATACAGGGTTTTGGATTTTTCTAGTCTCAGCAAGATTTGGTAGGCAATTCCCTTTAGCCTGTCACTAGTCTTCTCTGACCAGATGGTGAATTTTGATTCTTCAGGTGGTGTGTGACTTTTATTAGGTCTGTATTTGTAGAGAAGGTAATTCCAAAGTAGAGATCCAGAAGAGACATCCTGATTCCCTTGTGACCTAAAAACTGTAATTTCTGGTGAGGCAGTTTTGGTGCCTGTTCATGAAAAAGTGGATTATGACCAATAAATATTACATTACCATTTTAGCCTGGAGATGGTGGGGAAGATTTTCATAAGCTATTACTTCCTATCATAATTAAGTTCAGCTTAAATCCTTCTGTCTGGGACAGTTCCACTCAAGATGCAAGTTTCAGATGAAATACTAAGAACCTACCTTCTCAATACTGATAATAAAAAAATCTGAGTACAAACAAAGCTGTCACACAGTAACCTGAATACAGCTATATTAAACTTGCTGTGGGAAGTGCACATGTGAAAACAAAAAGCTACAATGATTCACAGTGGTGATTCAAAACATAATATAAAACCTATAGTCATTTCTGGGCTCAGAACATGATTTTTAAAATGTTCAGCTCCCACTAATATTCATATACAACTGGAAACTCAACTTTCCTAGGGCTTTCGATAGACTTGACCATATTGTCTTAAATCAAGGCCCAAGGTTTCGTATTTTTCCCCTCATATGTCCCAAAGTAAAGGGCAACATGCTCCAAATGTGATGGTAGAATTTTCTGATGGGGCATAATTCTCTTAAACAAAAGCTATAAAATTTTTATTTCAGCATTCATTAAATCCACCCAGAGGGGATGTAGAGAGTTAAAGAAGTTACTTCAGATATCTACGTTTGTGAGAGCAGGTATTGCTGCTCATACTTGGAAAACTGTAAGTTTTTATTCCAGAAAGTAGGATTTCTTTTCAAAAAGCATCTCCTAAAACTGCAGTCCATGAAAAATCCTGTCAAATAGTAATCCAAAGAGGTTGGGCACTATATCTCTGCATTACACACACCAGCTAGTGGATTTGTTTAGCTATAAAGAAGCTTTCATAGAACAAACAATAGCAGACATACCTGCTTTAGGTTCTTGAGCATTCCCAAAGATGTTTTTAATCCAGTGTGATGTAAACTTGATGATCCTTCATCAGGAACTATGTAGCTTGCTTTAAGGCAACCAAAGGATGATAATATCCTAAATTCATGTCCACAGTTAGCTTTATAAATATACCTAGAAAGCACCAGGCTAGATGTTAAACAGAGGCATCCATCACTGCTGACTTTCTGAAAAAGTATTCTGAAACAGCTGTCGGAATAGAGAATGTTGTCACCAGTTTCCCAGACTAATTCTAGTTTATATTTCTGTATTATCTCACATTCTCGCCATTATTTTCCCCGTAGGTGTTATCTCACTCAGTAAACAAACCTAAGAGATAAGTAAAGGTGAAAGAATTCAACCCTTGGGAGAAGGCACTAAAACATTTGCTTTCCTACCTATGAATCAGTATGAAAATGCTGCATATCTCCCTTCTCTTTTGCCACTATAAATCAAGTCAACAGAGAGAAAATGAGCCAGGCAGATAGCTGCAAAGGTAAAAACAGGAAAGGAGAAGGTTACTTAGCAGCATTGCAGAAAGCTAATTGTCTTCAAGGATAGCAAGCTAAAATGGAAAGAGTTAAATCTTGAAGTCAGTCTTCAGGATAAATTCTTATTGACTTGGGAAATTACCCTGAGCAAGGAGTTTTGAATTTTGATCAAAATTATTTTAAAGATCCTTGAAGGAACAGAAAAATGTGAAATGAAATATATTCAGAACTCCATGGAAATCAGATGGCATTTCAGGGCCAGGCATATGTCAAGGTGGTTTTTAACCTTAGGACCTCATGAAAGTTGACTTTGTATTGAATATAGAAATGGTTTTGTAGTTTTTGTTAGTTTTAGCAACAATGCAAACACTTGAGTATCGCATACTACTAACTCATAACATAAATCAACTTTCTGCACTGCATACAATCAATTCAAGAAGCTATATTTGAAACATCCTCAAAAAATGTGTTTCCTTCAAGACAGCATGATATAAAAAACTCAGACATCTATTTTACCCACCTGCTGCAGTTCTTGGCATCCTACCGTACAGTCTTTTAGCTCTTATGATTGAATTATTCAGTTTTTAATGGCAATGATTTGAAGCATGGCATTTTTAACACTGAAGGAAAGATTTTTTTCTTCATCTATGTTGCTGAGTTTCAAGAGTAGCTGTGAAATATTCCATGAATTTTGTTTACTTTCACACTGAGCGTTATCTGTGAATGGCAACATAATTAGCAATTACATGGGAATATTCCTAACTATTCCTGGCTCTGCTTCTGACTTACATGACCTAGTAAATTAAATGTGTTGCCTTTCTACCTTGTTTTGCTTTGTAATCAGGGAACTCCTAATTTAAAGAACTTTGACTGATCCTAACAACATGTACTGAACAAAGCTTTGGCTTTATGCTTTACCCATAAAGAAACAAATACATTTTTCCCTCCCTTGTAATTTTATTTTTCACTCTTACCAAAGATGTATGATAAGAAATATGTAAACACATCTATATTTTCATTTCTTTGCAGTAAAAATCTTCTTTGGTTACACCACATTTAATTACACTGAACTCACTGATTAAAAGAAACCCTACTGTCTTTTTTCTGTCACTTTGATATATTACCCCAATTTCACCAGAAGATTTCTCCTGGCTTACACTTTTGGTTAGTTTTCATAAATACCTTCCTTAGGCAATTCATTCTGTTAGGAACGTGTATGACATTGGAAAATCTTTTTCCCTTCAGACCAGAGTTGCTATGATTTATGGACCTGATCCTGCCCTGTAAAGTAGATAAAAAAGTCCTCTTTGAACTAGATTCACTGTAATGTTATTCCAATTTTCTGCAGAAGTAACTCTATTACATGGAAACTGCTTGTGAAAAAACTGCTATACTGAAGTAGGTGAAGTAAACAAAGGTCAAACTTTTTCACAGCATTATTATCACTTGCTATCGTCCTTTTCTTTTCTTTTTGATGGATATCCTAATTTTTATTTTTCCTCTTGAGCAAATGACATGTACTTTAAAAAGGACTAAAGCAGTTCTTCTGCTCTAGTGATATAAAAGAATTCTTGCATACAATATTCTAGTTAATAGTCATTTTTGGCTACAACAGAGAATCCACAGAGATCTTTGCTCCCATTTTAAAATAAAAAAGAAGAGGAAAATATTTAGATTTAACCTATTAAAAAAAAAATATCTTTTTTTCCATATCTTCAGATTGCTATCTCCTTGCTTCAGTTGCTTACTTTCTCCAGTTCTCACAGAATTATGGAATCATAGAATAAATCAGTGAAGGGACTTCAAGAGATCCTCACATCCAATCTTCTACCCAGAGTAGGGTTAACACTGAATTAGAGCAGTTACCCAAGACTTTTTCCAGCTGGGCTGTAAACCTTCCAAGCACAGGGATTCTACAGTCTCTCTGGGCAACACATTCCAATGTTTAATTATGCTCAAGGTGGGCAATTTTTGTCCCCTTCTGTCAAATCAGAATCTCATAAACAGTTTCAATTAATGATGACTGACAACATTTTCCTCTTTTGTGAGAGTATTTCTTCTAGTAGCTCTGTATGTGGACAACTCAACGATTTTTTTTTTATGTCATGTCCCAACAGTGCAGGTAGTTTAGAGTTCAGATTTAAAACAGAATTATAATAGATGCAAGATGTAAACCAGCTCTTCAAAATAGCACAAAAATATATATGATAAACAACCTGATGAATACTCAGGGGAGGCCCAGTGAATCCTCAAAGCTATGTTCAGAGTCACCTCCAGGCTTTTCAGGGGTGTAGAAAAAACCCAATTATTTCACATGAGAAATGAGGACATAATAATTTCCTGGGGAGCCATGTCCATGTTGCAAAACTCAACTCCAAGCTGCAAAGTTCATGTTACAATTGACATAGGAGAATTCAGTTGTCCTACCATTATAACTTGCTGTTACAATGGCTGGGTGTCAGGGCTGTGCCTGTGTGCACACAGTGCATTTAGTTATGAGTTCCCTGGGTGGTCCAGGAACTTCACACAGATGAACCAATGGACTGAATTGAGAGACAGGATTAACTGAGTTCCCACCCCCTTCACATAAAGACATTTGACTAAATGTTACAGTCTTGGAGATTGTCCCAGGTAGCTCCTGCTGTGCCTAGACAAATTAATTGGTAAGCATTATCTGCATGCTTTAATTAGCATCCTGAATGGAAAATCTGGCTATCCCAAAGACTCCCCAGCTGTTTGCTGCTCCAAAATTGACCAGACTGTAGATAGATAGGACACCTTCTATAGTCTGTTGAAACTGTTCCCGCAAATGCAGAAATGTTCACATAGCTCAGTCATTTGTACATACTTAAGACAGATGTTTTGTACATTTGAAATGATAATTCAAAGTAATAGATCATTCATGCGCTGGAGTGGCCACATAAGACAGCCAAACAGCTGGGTGTAAGAGGTCAGCAGACTTCATTCAGTTCATCACTGAAAGATCATGGACTCACCCAATGAGATAGGAATTTCACAGACTGATACCTCCTTGATATGTATCTAGCTTTAGCTATGCAAAAAAGGGGAAAAATAAGTAATGATCTTGGATCAGTGTTCTGACAGTAAATTGCTGCAGTTCTGTTTCTTGCTCCAGCAGCAAAGAGGTTAAGTGGGTACCCAAGATAAAAGTCGACCCAGAGTCAAGGCAAGCAGTTCATACTAACAAAATCACTAAGAGGAATGTTTGGCTGCCACCAGACTACTATCTACCGCCCTAGGCAACTGCTTATTTTGCCTATGGCTATGCTTAGAGCCTGTTGTCATAGTACAATAATAAAATGCAAAGGGGAACTTTGATATTGTCATAAATTTCCCCTCCATTCGGGCCATTGTTTCAGTGAATTCTCAAAAGTCACTTTGGTCTGCAGAGCCATGGCAACTCTTTATTGATAACAGAAGCATTCATTGCAGTCTGATCTTGTTCAGGTTCCTTGAAATATGTTTCACCACAGATATTCAGAAGAGCTGGGGTATATTAAACATAAATAAATGGATTGTCACTGACATATCACTAGCTAACCTAACAGATGGCACCCCAGTTAGGGGAATTTATTTACATACACAAATCGCTTCCAGGAGAATTGAAAAGTAGGAGACATAATATTGGAAGAAACCATCCTTCTATACAGTTGATTGAAAGATAGTCTTTTTACAGCTTCTGAAGTGGAACTTTGAAAAGCAAAGATGATTTATAGCATACATTCTGACATGCAGAAAGTAATTAGCATTGAGACAATCTATAATATATTTGCTAAGATTACTAAACTACACAGATACTGATTTTTAGAAGCATTAACAATAAAGTGAATTAGGCTATATTGGTATGTTGTATTCCATTATTAAGCAAAGAGCTTTTTAAATTATTAAAAGGAATAACACTACAAACAAAATAATGAATGTGAGGAAAGAGCCTTGCATCTTAGTTACAAAGTTTTCTGATGTATGATGCAGAAAATGCAGAATATTACTACAGAAATCTTGTCAATAACAAAATCATAATATTAAAGGAAAGTTTATTTGTTATAAATTAATTTTGCAGTACTGCATAATAAAATAAAGTTTTTTTTTTTTTTTTTTTTTCCTTAATACATGGCTTTGGAATTTAGAAAGGATATCTCCTGCCATCTCTAGAACATTTTTTGTATGAATGAACTCAACTAAAAGTAAGGAGGTTCAGGATTAAATTAGCAGCAAAACTTTAACTGATGGTAGCAAGAAAAGCAATTTCACTGGTGAAATTTTGGTTATTTGACTTAACAGAAGTTGTCAAACATAGGAAAGAAAAATCATGTGTTAGTCAATCTAAACTGAGAATGCAACGATGGACATTTAAAATTTCTGTTCTAAGATAAGGCATTTAACTATATCAAGACTGTATCAAGAGAACCCAGAATGATGGCATTTTTTAATTTCCAGTAGTTAACTCTATAATCTATATTTGTAAACAATACTACATAGACTTTTTTACATCTTTTGTACAATTTCTTACATTTTTATAGTAAAAATATTATTATTTTTCCACTCATAGGCATCATCTACACACCTACAATTCAACACAATGACTGAGCTAGTACATTTATTCTGTGGACCTGCTGATGGAATCTGATAGCAATAGCTGGTTGTTTCCTTCTGTGTAGACAAGCAATAGAGAAAGTAACGGCAAGAGTTTCTTGACAAGGAAATAAAGGGGATCAAGTGCTGATTATTAGTTACTCTTAGTAAGGCAACTAGGAGGCCAGAAGATCAATATGATCTGATCTAGAATCAGTCTATTGGTTAGGACTATAAAAGGACCATAACCCACTAACAGCATAGTGTACACACCACCTTTGGAGTTAGACAAAAATTATATAGAAGGAAGAGCACCACAGAATTTAACCTTTCTTTTTGATATCTGTTATTGTCCAAAATATGTTATCGCCCAAAACAACTGACGCTTTTCAGTAACTTTAAAAATAAAAAAAAATAAGTAAGTACTACGATTTTCCTTCCAATGACACAGAAAGAAATCCCTTGTTGAACATAATCAAAATTACTTTGCAGAACCAAACCTTTATTAAATTTAAATTAAATGGCTCTTCTGGCATAAGATATGAAAATGCCCAGACTCTGTTACCCAAGTGCTTGTACATCCAGCAGTCCATTTTCACGAACTAACAAATTTTCATAAACATGAAAATTAAATCAGCTGCCTAAACAACTCATGCTGATTGCAGTTTTAGTTAACGCAAGCATATCAGGACCACGCCAGTACTGGAGAGAAATGTATTCCATTAGTCATTGATTTAGAGTCATTCTCCTCAAGCTTGAATTTGCCTTCCTGTTCCCTCCAAACAGCTGGTATCTAAGTCCATCTGTTTTTTTGCCCTGGCTCCATACGAAAGCCTTCTGTTCAACCCTATGCAAATGACTTCATTTCATGCACACTATTCTTACTTTTGTCGTAAACCAACAAAAATATATAGTGCAAACAAGACAAAAAATCTTACACATTTTGGTCATCAATATCCAAGAAAACTTTTGACTTCCTTTTCATCTCTTCCTACCCAAAGTCTGTTGGCTTACCTCTCACAATTCCTTGTTGGGAATGCAGTTAATTTAGCTCCTTTTCTAAGCAAATTCAAAATTTTCTACAGAACACTAGCCTTTACTAACGCCAATTATTCTTTCAGTCTTCTAGCCTTAGATGACAAGAAGCAGCTAATTGTCACATCCCTCAAAGTTCACTCTATTATTCCCACACAATTTAAGGCAAAACTACAGCTCAGTTATTCAAACAAATGTTTATTTCGCCCATGGCTGCCTCTGACACCCACATGATTAATACTTCACTGTAACAGCATAAAAAATGAGGACATTAGGTATGTCAGTGTGTGACATAGCTCTAAAAGTCCTTACATTTGCACTATAACAAAGTTCTTGACTTGAGACCAGATGCTTCATAATAGGATAATGAAATGTCATTTATTGCAAATACTAACAAGATAATGGTATTATAGTTTATTGTGTAATGGGGCATTAACTTTTGCAATATTTTGAAATAAAATTGGTTCTCTCATGAGTCAAATTTTTGCAGTGTTTTGGAACACATAAATGATAAAAAAATCATTCAACATGGTCAAATAAATAAGTCTCTTAGAGATTAACAGGAATTTTATGTTAAGAAGGCCACAGCCCTGACAGTATTGTCTGAAATCATGTTCTCCAACACTCACTCTTGACTGGTATTGCCCAGTTTACCAGCATCCTGATAGACTGTTCTCTGTGGGAATTAGTCTGCACATGAGATGAAAAGAAAGAATATTACTGTTATTTCCTTTGCGGTGCTCTCTCAATTGTTATTAAAACCAGCACAAAACCTTGATTCTGTGAAGAAGATGAAAAAACATGAAATGGTTTACGAGGCTACTTTTCCAAACAGTGCCATGACTTAAGGAATCTCGTCTTTTATGACCTCTTGGCACAAATGACTGTCTATGATTTCTTTTCTCTCTTTTTTTTCTTTTCTTTTCTTTTCTTTTCTTTTCTTTTCTTTTCTTTTCTTTTCTTTTCTTTTCTTTTCTCTTTTCTTTTCTTTTCTTTTCTTTTCTTTTCTTTTCTTTTCTTTTCTTTTCTTTTCTTTTCTTTTCTTTTCTTTTCTTTTCTTTTCTTTTCTTTTCTTTTCTTTTCTTTTCTTTTCTTTTCTTTTCTTTTCTTTTCTTTTCTTTTCTTTTCTTTTCTTTTCTTTTCTTTTCTTTTCTTTTCTTTTCTTTTCTTTTCTTTTCTTTTCTTTTCTTTTCTTTTCTTTTCTTTTCTTTTCTTTTCTTTTCTTTTCTTTTCTTTTCTTTTCTTTTCTTTTCTTTTCTTTTCTTTTCTTTTCTTTTCTTTTCTTTTCTTTTCTTTTCTTTTCTTTTCTTTTCTTTTCTTTTCTTTTCTTTTCTTTTCTTTTCTTTTCTTTTCTTTTCTTTTCTTTTCTTTTCTTTTCTTTTCTTTTCTTTTCTTTTCTTTTCTTTTCTTTTCTTTTCTTTTCTTTTCTTTTCTTTTCTTTTCTTTTCTTTTCTTTTCTTTTCTTTTCTTTTCTTTTCTTTTCTTTTCTTTTCTTTTCTTTTCTTTTCTTTTCTTTTCTTTTCTTTTCTTTTCTTTTCTTTTCTTTTCTTTTCTTTTCTTTTCTTTTCTTTTCTTTTCT
>NW_020799095.1:70911464-71028333 GCF_003259725.1 Athene cunicularia
ACTTAAAGATGTAAATGGGTCCCAATTGTACAAGATATTTAGCATATGCTTAAATTTAAGCATATGAAAACTCCCACTGAGGCAAATGGGACTGCACACTTAGAGTTAGGTTCACACTCAAATTGCTCATTCAGCGCTAAAAAAATAAAAAAATAATAAAAAAAAATCATATACTTGGCTTCCTGATTCCTGCACAGTCTAACGTTACCCCAGGACTTTGTCGTGTTTTGTGACTTAGTGGCAGGGTTTTTTGTAAATACTCCATTGAACAGTCATCCTAGTAGGTTCTCTCTCTTCTCTCTTTCTTTGCTGAGGTGTCAAAAATTTGCCTGTTTGTAAGCATTTTTTCCAACGCAGCTCAGAATGAAGAATCATTCCTGGAGAGCACAGACTGGCACCCAGCTGCAGGAGCCCAGCATTAGCTGTTGTTACAGGTGTTATCCTCAAGGTGCAATGCACATTGCAGTGGTTTGTTTTTGTTGGTTTTTTGTTGTTTTTTTTTTTTTTTTTTTTTTTTCCCCCAGCTATTTTATTCCACAGGGAATTTCATTGTTTTTTTCAGTTAAATTAAATGTAAGATATTTAGCATACCTATGAGCATTAACAAGATCTGTGATTACTTACAGGTTAAAAAAAGGTCTCCTGTTCAGCCAGATAGATGTTGTAAATCCAGGTCAGAGTTGCACAAACTTCCCCAGGTTCCTTCTGCAGGAGGAGGAGTGGTAGCTCCAGCTGTGAATTCTGTAAAGAATCTAAACCAACTGTTGCAAAAACTAAGTTCCTCCAATTATGCCTAAACTACAAGACCAAAAAAGTCTAGATCCAGTGGCATTATGGCTCAATGTCTGCAAAGATGCATTCATGTGCTACCACATACCTTGCCTCCCAATGTGATTTCCATCAGAAGAAAGCCTGAAAAGCTGAAAAGGGGCTGCAAGTGCCGTTGCATGGTCACATTCTTGCTAGGGGTGATTTGGGAACAGGACAACTGAGTGTGCTGGGTAATAAACTTGCCACAGTCCCATCATAACCTCCTTGAATTTAGCTCTGTTCTTTATTTCTTAAAAAAACCCAAAAAAACTCTATCTAAAATCACATAATCAAATAGTTGTGCTTTTCTGCTATAAGCCTCATTTAGTAACACATTTGACAAGAAACAGAGCATTGCATAATGAATTTGCCTTGCAGTCTTTGTATTGAGGAGCTCATTTCCCCTACCCCTGATATCTTTTTTCTAACAGCATGACACTTGCAGTTCACTGCCACTATCATAGCAAATATTAGTTATGATAGATTTTGTTTAGATGTATAGAAGTGGTTTATTTTAGTATATGGTTACAAAAACGTACAAGGGTATCTTTCAGTTTACATGCAACAATGAACTGTGCATAGTATTCCTTTTTTTTTTAAAAAAAAAAAAAAAAAAAAAAAAAAGCAATTTGAAATTTCAAGTACCTTATCTTTAACTTACAAAAGTAACTAAGGCTATAAAAATTAAACTGAATACTCCTGAAAGTGAATCTTTCTCAAATTACCATCTGTATTCTCAATTAAAAATACTGGCTGTGAAAGTAAAAATTTTTTCTATATAGTATCTAATAATCCTTAATGAGATGTACATATGATTGCATGAGTGACATCGTGCAAATAGGCCATGGATTTAAATTTTAAAAAACCCATAATCCAGTACAGATGTTTTTTAAGGTATGTCCAAGTTTGAAATATATACTTCATATATTCTCATGTAGAAGAGTTATACAGAGTACAATACTATATATTATTTTATACTGCATACAGTAGTATATGCATACGGTACATGTAGTATGAAAAAAATCATACACAACATACTCTTTAAAACATCCTGTATCTTCTCCTCTGCAAGAACATAAGAGAGCAGTAAAACTTACCTGGCATTTTACCTTTCATTGAGAAAAGCCACATCAGAGGACTGAAGAAGAGTTATTTCCTTTAACTTGAATCCTTCTAAAATGAATGAAATACAACAAATATTTCAATGTTTACATGAGAGCTGCCTTCGACTATCATAAAGGATGTCTTTCACTCAGTACTCACACTCTAATTGTGGTGTTTCAGCTGAGAAACACTGTATTTTCCTTCTGAAAGCTATTCTATGTTAAACAGAAGGAAGAGAAAGAGGCACCAGAAGGAAAAGGAGAGAAAGAGAAAGGGATTTACAATCACAGCTATAAGTAATTGTGGCTTCTGAGGCCAGACATCTATTTGTTTCACCCTGTTCAAGTTCATATTTCCTAGAGAAAGCAGCTGCTTCTGAAAGAGGAAGGGTGGTAACTCTGTAGAAGGCAGGGACTTCTCATTCCTACTATAATATGAACTCAGAAAGATGCAAAAGCCAGAAGTCTATGCTTTCTTATGACTGTCTCCAGTGGGACCTCCACAGTATATGCCCATCACTTCCCATCTTAAGTTCCTCTTTTATACTATAAGGCATGCCTATTCTGAAGTAACAACAGAAAAACCACCATTCTGCATAAATACTTATTGAATTAGATTGTTATTCAGAATAAAACCAGAAACTACATGTTTAAGTCCATTCTTATACAGAACGTGAACTTTAAGCATGTCTTTAGATGTCATTTTGTAAAGATGCTTCGCCTAATAGGAGACTTGAACTAAAATTGTGCCCTATTCTGTTATGTATTGAAGGTATTTTACCCTCTCATTCACATGACTTTACATTTTCAAATGAGACAAAATCTTAATGTAAGTTTCCTCCCCAACATCCATCATGTGTCTCAGATTCTGTTCTATCCCCATCTCTTCATTTTCCTTCACAATGAATTTCCCCAACCAACAATGCTCTCCCGGTTCCAATATATTCCTCGGTGAGTATCTTTATGGCTACTTACCTTCAAATAACTGGCAGCCAGCAGAATGAATAATGCAGATGACACTACTCAATGAAAGAAGGATGCACAAAACCCTTTCCTATCTTTCCCAGATCTTTCCTCCAAGGTATCTAAACAATGTGCAGGTTAACTGACATAGTTATAGCCCATCCTTTTCATTAATAATCATCTAAGAATTGTGTCTGTTCTCCTTGCTCTTATCTCAACTTGTCCACAAACTGCTTGCTTTTAAGAATAATGGTCTTATGAACCCTGATCCCTTCCACACACTCTCATGCTTCTTGTTCCCCACTAGGATAACAAGGTAAAGTCACTTATACACAGTCAACAATCTTCACACAGGCCACCCTCTTTGTTGCCATAGATGCACCTTGTTCTAAACACAGCATCATCTCATAGCCTCCCCAGAATAAGGAAATTATCCAGTAGTAAGATGGTCATAAAATCCCTGCTCCCCAGCACTGATCCCAACCTCCATATCCCTGAATCACAGGAGATGTGCATTATACTTCATCAATCTGGCAGGAGAGAAGGCAGGAGACAGCATGTTAAACAGTGTGTGAGGGAGCTCCATAAGTTATAAAAAGGTATAAATTTGTGTGTTGCACTAGAAGATGAGGCTGAGATAAATGTGCTTCTCTATCTGGCAATCTGGCAGCTTTCATTTTCCTTTTCTAGTGTCCTCATGCCCATCTCATGATAAATCTCCTCTGTGTGATCAGCACACAGCTCAAAATGTATATATTGATCATCTCTGATTTATGGTGTATCACCACATATTGGCAGGGAATAAAATAATCTGTCAGTGCTGAACTAGAAAAAGGTTTTGTTTTTGTTGAGTCTTGTCTGTGAGCATGACTGACTTCCTGAATGCAAAATTCTTCAATGTAAGCAGCACATTCCCTGATGAAATGAACTTTGTTTGCTGTTCATGGGTTTTGGTACATACGATCAGAGTGAAACTGTAATGAACACATAATTCCTTCAGAAGTGGTTATAAGGATTTTAAATTAAGTTTTAAAATATTATACAAGAAATATACACATGTTGTCATATTAACTATGACAGTCCTTCTAGTTTTCTCTATTACACTTTCATATTAACACTTTCATTGTATTTTTCCTTCACAAATTGAATTCCCAGCTGTTTCCCCTTCTTTTCTTGCCATTGTTACATACCTTTCCATCTTTCATTGCCTGTTCTCATCACTTATTATTAGTTAGTGTGAGAACAGCCAATCTGTCTTGAAATGTTTTGCATGAAGAACTCAGTCTATGCAATTAAGTTTCAGTATTGTAAGAAAAATGTTTATGCTAACAGATGCTTACATTCCCATCACATCAGTTTACAATGGTTCAGGTCCACAATTTATATGATGGACAAGTAAGTATGACTGAGTTGTTTTAATTAAAAATATAATTTTATTATTAAATTATATGTCCTGCAGTATCCTTCACAGACAGTAATCAGGATAGGTAGTTCCAGTCCCACTGTGCAGTAAGATATAGTCCCTCCCTCAAAAGATTAAAATCTAATTCTGCAGAGTTACAAATGAAAGAACTTCCTTTCCAGATGTGTAAGGAACAGAAAGAGCTATTTTGAGATTTTATCAACATCTCACATTGGATTGCTGAGTATAACCCTATACCATTTGAAGAATTTCTATAAAGATAGATCCACCCTTTCAAAAATATTTATACACTTGCTTAAATTCACTATCATTAAATCAACATTTCTTTATTATAATAACAAATAATAACTATAGAAATATAGCAGTCTGCTAACACCCTTACGGTAAAATATAATACCTTCACTTGCTTTTCATAAAATAATGAAGCATTTCTCAGATATCCAGTTGACTGGAAACAACCTCTGTTCAAATTACTTCTTGGCTGCCAGGACACTAATTGTCTTTAAAATTTGTTCAAAATCTGAGATGTCATAAATGAACTAAAGGAACTGGCCTTATTTTTCTAGGGGTGAAATGACTTCGGATTCATGACCTATTCTCTAACAGATAAGTGGAAGTTCACAGCCTGAATAAAAGGACTACTCGGGTCACAAAATTGAATGATTTGATTTAGAGAGAAATTAATGAATAAATGATAAAAACCTGAATGAGCCACTTGAAGTCAAAGATAAGAAGGGAATAATGGTATTTGCATCCTGTAGTTTAGGTAGGATCAAAATAAATGATACTAACAAACTTGTTATCCTGATCTTCTCATTACATATATATATGGTAGTGTTTTACAGGACAATGCATCAAATTAAATTCTGCTATTTTCACACAGGAAAGTATTTCAGAGGGTTTATTGTTATTATTTTTTTAAAAAGTGTTCTCAGCTTCTATTTCTTTCAACTAATATATGTAATACATAGTTGCCTTTGATTCCATAATTCTGGGAGTGCCACAAAATATATATTTTTTTAACTCATCCTAACAGAAACATTCATTAAACTATCACTTCTAGAAACAAGAATTTAAGATATCCAATAGCTTCCATTAGTCCCCAATTGTTTTTAATATACATGTTATCCAGGAACATTGGCTCACTCCAAATTTATTACTTTAGTTTCATGAATTTCTGCATGAAAAGAACTGTTTGTCATCGAATTCCTAAGCAATATTTAAAAGAAACATAACAAAGAGATCGCCCTCAGACACAGCTTCACAACAACACTTAGCAGATACTTAGTTTCAAGCAAATGTTTGCTATTCTGCAGTAAATGGGACTCACCACATTTTTAAATCAGCAGTGGTTTAAATTCATGCCTGAGCTAGAATCAATGGTAAAAAAACAATGCAACAGGTATAATGAAAACTGCACAATAAAAACTGACAGCAAACCGTGGATCATGTGGCATAGTTAACAGAGGTATTGCATGTTTTTCTTTTTCAGAAGACATCATTGTCCTTTCGTATACATAGTTTAAATAAAACAAGTGGTAATAAAAGCTAGAGAAAGATGAAAGAGAAAACCTCAGAGCTCAGAAAGGAGACAAACTGTCAAAGAATGGATTGTGTATGAAGCATTCACTGTGAGAAGGTTCCGAAGATGCCTCGAAATGCACTATATTAAAATTAACCACAAAGGTCAATCCCTGCCATGCTATAATTTAGGGATGCAATACCTCTATGTAATAGATTTCAACACTTTGCTCTTGGGTGTGCTATCTTCTCCTGGATATCGTAAAGGTCTGATATGTTTTCAACAGTGTCATGAAATCAGTTGTGGGTTGCAAGTGGAAAGAGGACATGTAGACAAGCCCGGTGTGTTCCTTGGTCGCTAAAATAAGTGTATCTATCTTTCAGATTTTGCAAGTGAGGTCCCCATAACACAAGTTCACCTGATGTGGTGCTGCAGTGTTATATCCAAGACAGTACTCAAACCTGGACATGATGGCTCAGTTGATTCCTCTTTCACCCTACTCTCCCCACTTTCCTGTAATCCTTTGTCCATCTACGATTCTGATATTCCTTTAACTAGATCACATTTTATTTGGGGTTCTTATTCGACTCCTCAGGGAGGACTAAACAGACATGGGACAAATGGGAAAGAACATAAATCAAACATACCAGCAACACTGAAGAACAATGAAATATAATTATCTTTAAAGCTTAAGCTTTTTGGTTTAAGGAAAACTTAAGAAACTGAAGAAGATAAGATCAATTGAACAAATTAGCACAGCAGTTCTGTGATTAAGTTGCAAACATATTTAGATGGATGCATCTGAGCTCTTATTATGAACAAAAAACAAGTTCCTATACTTAGAGACAGAATGATAAAAATATTTTCCTAAGTACCCATCTGTGTTACTATTTCTAAGAATCTAACACTTCATAACAAAATATTAGAGTGACAGATAATAACTGCTTCTGGATCCATTTGTCTTTTTCAGTATCTTGGACTGAGGTGATACTCACAGATGGGAGAGGCTAGCCCAGGGTTAGGGAGCCTCCATATCAGAAGTGAAGCAATTTCTTGTTACATTCCTTCACAAAAAAAATGCATAAAGACACATGAGTTTTTCTATGCTGGCTCAACTATGAATCCTTTCCAGATTCACTACCTATTTTTATAAACTGTCAGGAAATTAATCATTTCCCACCCATGTGCAGTTTTCTTTATTTCCCACCAGCCCACCCTGTGCCTTTACTTTTGTATTCTCTGCTTGGTTCTTTTGTTACTCTCCCTTTTGTTTTCTCTTTCTTTTCATAACTTTTCAAAGGCCTCCCTCCCATTATCCCTTACTCATACCCTGCTCTGCTGAAAAATATCCACAGCAGCAAACCTGTTTTGAAGTGAGTGACAAGAGATACTGCTGATTCAGTGCAGCAAGGACATGTGATACAGTGAGAGCAGTGGGTGGTTTTACAGCCCATGTCAAAATATTGCCTGGCCTCAGTTTTCTTGTAAATTTGCTTAAATGACTGGGTTTGATTCTTTGTACAAGAAGTCAAGTTCAGCATAAAGTTTTGTTGGTTTTGGAGAATATTTTCCTATCTACATGCAGTTCTGCATTTTTTTGCATACAGTTCTTATATTCCTTGTCATGAAGTTGAAGGTAGCTATATACTGGCTTCTTCGAAACAAGCATATCTGAAGGACTCCTGGGCATATATAGATTTGTTATTGTTTTCCTGAGTAATCCAATATTAAACTAGTTCCAATCTTGCTGAATAGGGAATGTCCACTTTAAAATAAAAAACACAATGCCTTACATGAAAAAATATTCTAAATCACAAACGGTTATTTTATTTTCACTGTTTTGAATGTGTTATTTGAAATTACATTGCAGCAGAAACTGCATGTGAACATGCCAATGTTCCTCCACACCGTAGCTTCACATACAACATAGGGGTTTTTGTGCAATATATTCTATCACTGCTATGCACATTGTTGCATCCCATTAGCTGTCATTGCAGACTACATTTAGACTCTTGTGTCCCTCAGCAGTCATCTTCATTTTTTCTGAAATTGTTCAAGGAAAGAGCAGTAAAGGACAATAGAAAGACCTTTCTCTTACCCTCCAAAACTTGTATCTGTATCTTTAGAAATTGGAAAGGATTAGAGGAAACAAAAACATCACATTTCTAGACTCAGAATTCAACTTTACTGATTACATATGCAGAAAGAGTACCTATGGAGAATATTTTTATCTAAGTTAGAGATTTCTTGAGGTGTTCTGAACAGTCCTAAACCAGACATTTCTCCTGGGAGAAAATCCTCTAGGTCCTGAATACATACAATGGATTTTTAGGCGTAAAAGTCTTAAATTAGTGTACATATCAAGTTCTGATCTAATCCCTTCTTGTTATACTAAAACTAAGAGAAGCCACAAAGAAAAGTATCACAGAGTAATAAGTCACCACAGATGAGTCACTAGGCACGACTGTGATTGTGCCCCTTCCTACTCCATGGCAAATGCAAAACTGTTCAAGAGACAAATTTATAATCAAAGAACATTGCCTTAGATAGCGTTGTCTTCTAGTGGGTAAGGAGAGTGTTTGGACTGCCCGCAAGATTTAGATGTAAAATAGATTACTGATATGAGCAATATTTCTTTTCACCTTGGTTTACTTCAGGTAAAATGCAGTTTAAATGGACATTATAAAAGGTCACATTTTTAATAAAAGTATCCAAACAGCATTTTATTAGTCTGACTAGGAAAGTTGTCCTATGTAAACAAAACTCACTCAGTACCTTCTTGACCAACAGCACTTTGAAAACAAATACAAATCAATAGAAGTCACATGTGAGCTCCATTCTTTCCTAATCTTTGATTATATTTCATGGTTTGAGTGAAAATGTTCATACAAGACTCATTGTCTGACACTATATAAATATTTCAAAAGCAGTGTTTTACAACACACCATAACCTTTTTTTCATATCAGGGCATGAATTGTCTCTTTTGTATATAATGACTGTAATTTCCTACATTTTTAAATGCCTGCTATCTAACACTGGTGTTATAAAAATGCTACTTTGATATTGCTGCACTGTAGTAAACTGAAAATCCGAGCCTGAAATCTGGCCCTAAGGAAGCATGTCTTTCATTATGAACAGGATCAGTGATCAGATTCTGCTTTGCTAGTCATTTTTCCCTTGGTCAGAAATATGACCAAGGAAAACAAAAGAGCTTGCTTTAGGGTCTCTCTTAATTCATAGCATTTATGATATTTTTAATCTTCACCAGTGATGAGCCATCATCATGCGAAATTCCCAGTATCTACATAACTAAATATCAATATATCTCATTAGTTTGGCAAATTAATTAGAACAAATAACCATTCTAATCCTTGTAGGACCAGTCTAACTTGTGAATTCACAGAAGGCAAATGACCATAATTCATCAAAACATCTTATTTTCCACAATAATAAGAGATATGAAAAAGATATTTCATTATTTTTAGTTCAGAATGTATTTTAACCCACTGCTTGCAATGTGTTCATTGCACAGTATGAGGGTGGGCTTTTCTTGCTATTATCAATTTCACTATCCAGTTTAGAAACTCTACATTTACTTTTTGTTCTATGTAGAAGATAATGAGTGGGGATGTTTTTAATGATTCATAATTTCAGGCTGTGCCTGAAAGACCATCAGTACAAAGATTAAGTGATTATCTCAGATTTATTTTGAGTCTTAGATATCTGAATAAGAGAGCAAAAAAGAAGATCCAATTTACTGAAGTAAGGCTTGAGAAGAGGTGAAAGAAGAGGAGGAGGAAAGAAGGACCATCTGATAACAAAAGACAGTTGAAAACAAAATATTACACAACATTTATCTTCATAACATAGGAAGATAAGGGATAAAAGATAAGACAGAAGGCAAAGTGAAAGGTATCAGCTAAAGAATGAGAATCTGATTTTTATTGTGCTGTTTTTAATGTACCATATTAAATTGTACTTCAGTGGAACTACTCCTGATATGCAGAAATGCAAGACAAAAAATTATGACCTACTAGCAAATATATTTATTAATTAAACATGTCAAGATGAAGGAGGTGGTAATGTGAATTGACTTGTGTGTGTAAAGGAGCATACAGAAAGGCTGTACAGAAACTGACGGTGATTCCCTCCAAAGCAGACCTTTCAGAGTTCCTAATAATAAAAATATCCAAGAACACTTGGACAGATTTCAGAATTTCTACCTGATATTTCCACAGTCTTCTCACAAATGTTTCAGAGGTCTGTGAGTCAACATCCTTTGATCTTCTACACACACGCTCTGCAAAAATACACAATGATCAGTTTAATTATCTGTGTTTGTGGGAGCAAAACCAGGAAAAACAAGTATCATTCCCCTTTGCAAAGGAGGACAAAAGTAAAGAGATTAATTCACACATGAAACATCAGGTGGAACCAACAACTAAAAGCACGCCACCTCAGGTACATAAAGTCCAATGGCACCTCTTTGACAACACTGCTATTCTTCACAATATCTACTGAATAAACCCAGCAAATTATCCCAGACTGATAAATTTTAAAAATCATACATCCTCTGTGAACTGCCTCTGAAATGTCAGAAGAGAGGCCCACTGCAAGGCTTTTATATTCAAAAGCAGTCAGATTATCTGCTAATTATTCATCCATCAGCTAAATGTTCAAGACTCTGATATCTAATGGAGAAATGATAGTTGGGGGGTGGATTTTTTTTTTTTTCCAAAAATAGTGATTTAACTCAGAAAAAAATTACTCATTATATCAAGTTCCTATAAAACTAGAAAATCTGTGTAAACTACAAGCATTTGTGCCTTCGAAATATTTTGAACTGCCAGAACACTTGTCAGTGAAAATATAGTCTAACCTAGTGTTCATTTAAATTCTCATGTACAGGTACTGCACTTTGTACTAGGGTAATGCTGCCACAAAGGTTTTAGTGTTAATTGTTACTGAGTTTAAATGCGAAATAAAGTTTTCTACTTATTTTCTCTCATAACAACACTGATGTAAAAATCTCACAGTCATGTCACAGACATTTCATATATCTATTCTCACTTAAGTGCACTTGAGACACAGACATTTCAAGGAACTACTCCCAGGTCCTTGCACAGAAACACTACCCCTTTATTTAAGTTATAAGATACCAATGTGCCTTCATCACCAAGCAGTCACTGTTGAAACCTGAATCTTATTAGATAGCCTACTGTAACTTGATCTTTTAAAATAAATCTCTTTTTTTGGAAGGTGCAAAATCCTAATAACTAACTTACTTGTGAAAGTAAATAAATTAGCTTTAACATGATAACTGCTATCTATTATAATACAGGTAACAGGAGGAAAATATTTATTTACAAGTTTTCATGTCTTTGTGACAATGCAGCTGGAGCTCTCACATCCCTGTTTTTTCTAATGTCTACAGTACAATAACGATGTTCTCCCCTAGTTCTTCAAAGTAACAATATCCCAGCTACTCTGAATGAAGTTCTGGAGATTCAGAATATTTCATTCATTTCCCTCTTTTCAAATACATCTTGTTCTGACAATGTACTACACAAAGTGTGACACCATCTATTTCCCTCCTGAAGGGTCACAAACGGTTAAGAAATCCACATTTTCTCCAGTTATTTCTGTCTCTGGCACTGAGAACACTGAAAGACGGTCAGTTAAGCACATCAGAAAAGCAAGTATAAATATTTGAAAATACTTCAATTTGATTCCTTTTTTTCACTTTCCTACACTGATGTTTCCCATCTTTGCATGCACTGTATTATTCACTGAACAATTATTTGGCAATTGTATCTTCCATCAGAGTCATGAAGAATTAACGATAACTTTTATTCTTACATATCCGTACTGTTTTAATTCCTTAAATGCATTTTTTTTTCTAATGTTCTCTTATGAAAATATGTTAGTTGAACCTTCTGAATGCATAGTTTTAAGAAAAATAGGGATGAAGTTTAATAATGCCTCATGCCACAAAATTGTATATTTATTCCCCTCTTCTCTAGAGGCTGGAATTTAAATAATGTGAGAACACTTTTTATTCCAATCTTCAGTGATACCAGGAAACAGAAGTATGACAGAAATCTGAAAAAAAGTTTTACTAATCTTAATAGTAACTACATAATCTGATTGCAAGGATGCTTATTATTATACTCCTGCTGAAATTAATATCACGTGAATGCACTTAATAACTGACTTTATCAGATGCTTTATATCTCTGCAATAAATTGCTTCATTAGAATGTATCGCTTTTCTAGGATCATATTTTAAAAACGAATGGCAATGTTACGCGCAGTTTAGAGAGAATCACATTTGCTGGGCATAGATATCCAGAAATGTTATCTTCTTCCCCCTTTTTTACCATTATAAGCATGTGCAGTGCTAGTTTCTCCAGTAAACATGTTTAAATTAATGCAGCATGTCATATTGTCAGTTTGGTAATCTTCAAAAATATAGAGATTGGTTTGAGAAGAAGTAAACAAAATGCTTTCATTGGAACAGTGAAGCCTCCAGGGATCCCCAAAGGTTTTATCTTACAGCATTACATTGACAGGTACACGTTTAAAAATCTATTTCCCAAAAAATGTCTAGACAGGTTGTGTTTGTACATGCACATGTGTTGTTTCAAATGAAAACTAAGTATATCATGATTTTGGAAATAAGAAACAGAAGTGACTTAAACACTGTGATTTTTTGATAGTTTTTCAGGCAAGGTTTTCAATGCAAGGACCTTTTCCTTATGCAGTGTGCCTTGTATTTCAGCTCACTCTCAGTGAAAGTTCATGGCATGGGATGACTTGGGTTTATTACCTGCAGTTGTGAATTCATGGGAAGAAAGTAATTTTGTTACCATGTTTGCAATGATCCATGAAATGCTTTAATAAAAAGGATCTAATTATTAGAATATTCTGTATATAAAGGTATAGTCCTTGTGAAAAGTTTGCTTTGTTAAAAGATACATTTTACAACAGTAGTGTTTTAGTAGTCTTTATAGTGCAATAAAAAAACTACCAAACACAGGCTGTTGGAAGGATCACTAGATTAAATCGTTCCAGCCTCACTGCACTGGGATTCAAGAGACTTAATTTAGTGCAGATTTATCTGCTTTTCTTGACTGAATATGGGCTAATCATTTTATCAGCTGTGCTTCTCAGGTGATGCATATAGATTCAGTTAATAACTGTGAAAGATAGTGGAAAGATTAACAAATTGATTAAAAATACATCCAAAGATAAAACAAAGCATTTAGTTTTTAGCCAACAAGCAAAAATATCTAGTATCTCAGGATGGTTATAGTAGAAATATAAAATAAATGTCTGAAGAGTTCCTGAGGACTCCATAAAAAAAATAAAATATATGTATCTAAATGATCAAAGCCTGGAGTAAAGGTCAAAAAGTGAGTCAGGAAAGAAAAAAATAAAAACAACAACTTTTAAGGAAACTGGCATCATTCTTCAACAGAGGCAATAAAAGTAAGAGGTCCTACTCCAAGTTCCTAGAACACTACTGAAAAACATCCCTTACTGACTAACATTACGGACACATAGCAGGTCTGAGCTAGATGACTACTGCAAATAGCTTTCTGTAAATATTCTGGTAAACTTTAAAACTATTTTACAGTTTGGTTATGTTTGCTTTTCTTTTGTTCTTTTTCCATTAGCGTTCCAGAAAGGGCACTTTAATATTCAAAATGTAAGTGGAAGACAAAAGTGTTATGAACACATGTATTAATATTAGTTCCTTAATCATGCCACAGTAAAATCTACAAGCTATTCTCCCCTAGGAGAGAAAGGCTCCCCACATTATTCAAAATAAAGAATTCATCATTACATAAGATGAAGAAAATACATGAATGTAAAAATGGTAAACACTACGAAAATGTGGCCATCTAAAAAATCTTTACAGAGTAGGAAAGAGATTAAGTGGTTTGGTACTGCATTGCCACTATAAAGCAATAGTATACATATGGACACATATAATTTTCTAACATTATCCACAGAAATTTTCTAGCTTAAAAGAATGTGTCTGTAAACAAGACAAGAACATGAGAGAATTTCTCTTCTGTATGTCCTGGAAATACAGATTTAATTAATTTCTGTTCCCATATTACTTCAGACTTTGCTTATTGACCTCAGCCACCAGCCAACGGCACACAGAGAAGGAGAGCAGCACCACAAAAATGGCAGAGCTCATCTGCAGCTAGATATAGATAATTACTAGTGTCCCAAGTCAAGGTTCTTGCTGCACCCACAACTTGTAACTATGATGTCTTGTCAACAAATTAGGTACAGCAGCAAGGTTGGGCTGCCTGCCCATTTGTAGTGATCCTGACGGGAAGACCATTGCACATGGAGGACTTAGTGATCTGTGTAACGGTTAACCTGAGCACACCCCAGGCTGGGCTGGGCTGCACCATCCCTTGGCTGCAGGACAAACCCAGCTAGCTTGTTGTAACAGAGGAACCTACAGACAGCTCCCACTGGTACTGGCAATTACACCACCTGCCTGGCCTTGCCTTTATCTAACTGCAGCAAGAAGTTCTCATGAGAACATCGTTGCTGCTTTGACTGTATAAATTATGGTTATAGCTGTTTCCTTGTACTAAAATCCTATACTTGAATAATTGAAAAGGGACAATCTCTGCCATGGACAGGATCTGCATGGCATGCAGCACATGGGTCAGAACCATGTTCAACGCTACACTGCTCGGGTCTCTCGGCATCTAAAGCAACATACAATTACCTATGCTGTTCTCTTGCTATAATGTTAGCTCTAAAGAACAGCATTGTGAATGATACCTTACAGAGCCTGAGTGCCTTTCTTACTGGGATCATAACAAGCCAGCACCTCCTAGTGAAAAATGACACTGAAACTGAAAGAGGCAAGAAGTGGAGGAATGCTCAAATATTCTCATACCGGAATAGCAGTTTGAAGATTTCTAAAACTCTCTGAATTTGAGCCATGCTGAATGACTATTTTCTGTCAAATAAGAACTACAGAACAATCAAACAACAAAAGAAAAATGGATTTTAAAACCTGAAGTAGAGGAAGGTGTGAAAGTGCTCATTATTCACCCTTTCTCTAAAAGTCCAGAGATTGAGGCAGTGCCAGACTTTGATACTCTGCTTTCACCTGGATCAGAGCAACTGTGAACCAAAGAAACTGCATGCTCCCATGCATTGCTTCTCTTTGGCTTAAATCACATGATTGTTGCACTAGGAGGACAGCAACTTGATAAACCCAGGACATCTATTTCAGTAATGGGTCCTTTGACTCCTACAGATAAATAATGTCTTATTGTTTGGAAACTGTAGAATATTTCTTTCTTTGTGATTATAAATGCTAAGGTGTCTAAAAATTAACATAAGAGGATACACTGAGGGCCTAAATTGTACCAAACAATTTTTCACAATCTTTGTACTTCCAGGTGAATTTTAAGTTATGTCACATAACATAATAATACAAAATCTACCAAACTTTCAGTATTAGATTACCTGGTATCAGCACAACTATGAATAAAAAGTAACTAGTACAGAGAACTCTCATGTAATTTACACAGACCAGAATTTGTAACAGACTAGAATCTGGTGCCCAGAAAAAAAGCCACTTCAGTCAAGACTTAATGAAAAAAGACAGTATATGAGTCAAAAGGCAAAAATCAGGAAATTACAGCAGAATCTGCATGACAACTAAGCTTTGAGAAAAGACACAGGGAGCTATGTGGCATGAGAAGTCAAATCACTGTATGGATTTCCTATTGCAGAGATCTAGATTTTCTCACAAACAAAAGATGTCTTAGTCTAGGCATGCTGAGATCTGCACACAGATACACATACAAAAACATGTGTGCACCCACACACATAGAGAAGCGAAAAAAGCAAGTTTGGAAAGTTAAGATAAAACTTTAAGAACTTTAAAAATTAAGAAGTTAAATGAAAAATTGAATCAGCAAAAGAAATATTTTAATGGAATGTTTTGGAGCGTACAGCAATTATTCAAAATATTAATCTATTTATCATACTATGTAATATTGACTACTTCATAGCTTCTGGGATTAGCTGAGAATGGTGTCACATGGGATAAGAAAACTTTTATACTTCCTGTTCAAAATCAAAATTTCTGGACACTGCCAGCTATTGAATATAAACAGGATATCAGAGTCAGTGATTTTAAGTTGTTTTAATCGTCATTTCTTCCCAAATGCTACCAGCCTCTGGGATCTGCCTCTCCCAGTGTAGCACATACTTGCCCATCCAATGCACTCCCCTTCTACATCCATAAACATGTTGAGTTTTGCATTCCTGAGCACTGAAGAGGAACCAAAGATTATGCCCAGGAAAATTTTTTGTCAAAGTGAGAAATATTTGTGGAACGTTTGTAATTTAGTTTGAATCCTAAAGTAAATTCTTACGGTATGGTTTTTCAGAGTCCTAGGAGAAAATTCCTAACAGCCTGTCTAATGCTAATCATTCATGCAGCTAAATTTACATGGAATCTTTGATTATTTTATAGGTGGTTTTAGAATTATTTCAATAGATTGTAGCTAACTCCATTTCTCAGTATTTTTCTTTGTTATCTTTCATCAAATGAAAAGCTAGAGAGTTAGCATATACTAAACCTTATAAAAAAATTATCCCTTTAAATTTTTTCAGTCATACAAGAAGATAGAAATCTCATGTAAATTCCTATTCAGTGTGTAGAAAGATCAAACTTCCACAGGAGTAGAAGCCATCCATATTACATAAGAGTTTCAAAGCTTTGCTAGCACTATTCAAGCTAGGAGATATTTCTCCCAAAAAGTGGAGATATGAGAAGACATTAACAATCACAGATGTTTTTGCCAGTGGTGTTAGACAGAAGTGAAACTGAAAGGCTGTAAAAAAGATTTTAAAAGAGAATAAATACTCATTTGGAATCATCAAAATGTTTAAATAATCTTTTCAACACTTAATATAAAAGGTTGTTTTTTTTTTTTCATTTCAATTTTTATTCTTTTGCTCATATGCTTTGCATACTTTGGATGGCAATTTGAATGTTTCAATAAAAATTTCAAGTTGACTGGAAAATGAGCTTTGTTATGTTTTTCCATTTTGTCAAAAATAATACTAAAAATGTTTTTTTCTATTTCAACTAAGTTCCTCCTGCTTTTGCAATTCACCCACCAAATTGCAAGAAAACAATTATTCTTTCAACTTCACTTTAACACCAGGAATAAGCTCAATGTTTTTTAAGTGGTTCAGCATTAAAAGCAGAAAAACATGCTGTGAGTTATATTTTTAACGGCATAAGTACTTAAAAGGTATTGATGAATATTTATGGCTAATAAAGGAGTAATGATATTGCAGCCCCTACATTATTTCAAATGTTCTCATTATAGTTAACAATGGGAGTTTTAGACATGACTGAATAAAAACTACAGGAAGGAGAAGAGAGGACATTCAATTCTGTACAGAGAACTTCAGAAGGATACTCCAGCAGCTACCATTAAAAACACTTGCATTTTGATAGCTTATATTCTGTTTGAATGTCATGCACATATTTTACATGTTGAGATACAGAGCAACGCTAATTTCTAGAACTTCACCATCCTTTGAGGAGGCAACTATGAAACAGTAAACTATTTAGAAGGCAAAATGGATTGCAAAATCAAAATGCAGAGGCAGGCATGTGACTTTTTAAATCAAAATTTTATATCAAGTTAGACTTCACATTTAGAAAATCTGGTATAACACCATAAAGTGGGGAAGTGTGGGCAGGTAAAGGTGACCATCAACATTTCTAGCAGAAGATAAAGATCTTTCTCCTTAAGCAAATTGAGTCCACAGTCATCTATCATATTCTTGCCAAAAATTCTAGTGCTATTATTTACTGCTATCTTAAACATATATGCAATTTTGTAATTACTAATACAAGTCCAATTACTTACTGTATTCCAGGGTCATATCAGCAACACAATCAATTTAAAATCCATGATAAAAAGCTAAGAAGACAGAAATGAGAAGGAAGAAATGAGACTGTCTTCTGGTACAACTGCATGCTACCAATAATAAAAATAATTACTGTTATTATTACTGTCATTCATTAGGATACATATTTGCTTCTATTTGAGAAGATATACCTTTATCCAGTGAGGAGATATGGCTTTATCCAGAAGAAACAATTGAGGTATAAATTATCCTGATTTATACTGGAAAAACAGACAAAACTTTTTTTAGAAAGGAGCTGTAAGAAATATAAAAACCCAATTAGAAAAGTAGCATAATTGGAAATTGAAGCCTCCTTCAGATTCATGACATTAATCTTCGAATGTCTCACCAGAGACTTTTATTCACAGTCTGATTCACAGACAGTGAAGTTAACATATACAGTGTGGAGTGTAAAGTCACAGTCTAAAAAACAATACAATTACATACTCAAATGAAATACCAGTTACTTTGTAGATTATATGTGCACAAGCAGCTCTCCCATAATTTCTCCAAACTAGAGCTATTCTTTTGCTTGTTAGTATTACCCTTCCCCTCTCTTTTTCAAAGCTCTCCACATGTGTTACAATGCCTTGTGAAAATCCTACAGAATTAGCACTACATCAGCAAGATGTAGCAAGCAGGAGGAAAAAAAAAAAAAAAAGGATCTTGTAATCACTGAAACTACACAAGCAAAAGTTCATGCAGCTCCCTGGAAGCATAATGGTCCGCATTTATGATTTTTGGCTTAAGACTGAGGCTCAAGAAAGAATTAACATTTTGTATTATGTGTATAATTCTGATGGAAGAGTCTCATAATTGAAATGTCAATAAGAGAGAAGTAATTATACTGAAGAAAGGAAGAAAAAGAAAAGGTGGGTGGATGGTGCAATATGTAAAAACATCTGAAAAACAAAAAAGTCTGCAAGATGCAATTTGATAGTGTTGAGCATCAGTTCTCTGGCAAGGAAGAGAGAGGATAACTATTATGAAACATGATACCATGCTCCAAAACTAGGAGAAAGGTGAAGAAATGTTTAGATTTATAGTGTTTTACATCAATTTATACAGCTTCAATTTACTTGTATTTTCAAAAATGCAACTCCTTCCTGCTTTTTGATGCTGATAATTCATTTATAAGATCATATATTCTGAACTTATTTTCAATACTTAATATCATTATTTCACTAATCCTAAACTCCTCATTCTCAGTATACAACCTGATAACAGACAGAGGCTGCCACAGAGAAGATAACAGTGAAACAATTTATTTTCTACCAGCATCAACATAGAGGTTGAAGAAACAAGTATCTACTTGCTCTGTGATACTGCCTTCACTGTCAAGCAAAGCCAACCCTCTAATAAATACTGTGAAATAAACCTGATTTCTGATGATTTATAATACTGCATATCACAGAGTCAAAATAAAGACTCTCAGTTTTCTTTTCACCAAGATAGTTCTAAGTGTAGAAAGTGCCTGTAGTCATAGGTTCTAAATTTGATTTTAGATTAAAAAAAAAAATACCAAACCAACAAAATCCTTTTGGAAGCCAAAGTTAAACCCAGGTTTAATGGACACTATATTAGTGTGGAGCAATTAAGAGGAATATAAATATTAGACATACATCCCCATATGGAAGAGGGCTTGTTAAACACAAGTCTATTATATACTCAAACTTATTCTGGATTACTTAAGGAAACCAAGTCCAGAAGTAGGTTTTGCCATTTGTACATAAAATATTCAAAACCATAAATTAATTTTAACCATCAAAGAATCTGTTCTATTTCAGGAACATACACCAAATGTGTCATTTAAACAATAAGGAAGCTTCTATGAAATCAGGTTTACCATACCAGAAATTTTATGGATTTTCTGACGGAATTTTTTAGACTGAGGACGCTGAAATTTCATTCAGTCACTTTTTTTCTTCCCCAGATTACTAAGCACTGACAACTGTGAAAACTGTAAAGACAGAAGAAACTGTTTGCACAAAGATGTTTTAAAAACATATGTTCAAAAAAGCTTTACATGTTCTTATGGGTATTCCTGAGGTTTTTTATTAAGCATATTAATGTATGCTGAACAGCAGCTCTTGAGGCAGAAAGATATCCTGTACAATGCTCTAATATATTTTTCTTAAACTCATTATACAGTTTTTCAGAGTTACAATGAAGACGGTAGAAAGAAATAGCAGTATTTCTTTAAGCAGCAGGATGCATTTGCCATTCAATTTATCTTTGTCCTGCTTCCTACTTGATGTAGGCAAAAGAACACATCTTCAAAGATGAAAGTTAGCTTGATATTATTCACTAAACTATATTTACATTTTATGATCTGTTGAGTGAAAGCTATGTTACTTCTTTGAATATTGATTTCAAACTCCATTTCTTCTGGACATAACAGTAGAATTAAATCTATTCAATTTTCAAAGTTTAGTTTGATGATTAACACTTGTAAAGATAGAAAAATGGGAAATGCTAGGGGTTGTTTGAATAATTTCTAAATACTCTTTCTAACAGATCTCATATTAGCAATATCTCTGATATAAGCCAGAGGAAAATCCTTTCAATTAGCAATGATTTTGAAAACAGTTGATTGCATCTCTGTAGCTCACTTCTTTTGAAACTTCATTACTCCTAATAAAAAGAGCTTTTGACATTTTGAAAATGTTTAAATTTGGTAAAGAGTTTATGAAGTGGTTGGCAATGACATGACTTCAGAATGTAAACATTCTAAATATAAAAAGTGCCAGAGATTTCAGCTGTTATCATATTTTAGAATCCACAGTCACTAGAAAGTATTTGGTTAATTACATGATTTCATCTCTGAAAAATGTAATTAAAGAAAATTCTGAACACTAATGGTCTGATGGGCATTGATATTTCCACTGGCAGACTTGCAGGAGTTCATTGAAGTTCCAGAAAGATTTCACACCCATGCAACTGAAAGCAGAATCAAACTGTAAGTTTTTCTATTACAGTGCATTTAAATGCAAATTTCTCAATTTCATCTTGAATAACATCACATTTAAATGGACTACAGTACTCCAGTGTTACTGTCTAAAATGAAAAAGGTGTATTTGACATTCATTAAAATGTATTACACTGTCATTTGAATGGACATTTTAAGTATTCATTGCATAAAATAAAAGGTAATGAAACAGTGCATAGATGCCAAAGATATGTAATGTCATTCTTCTGACCATCTCTGTCCCCAGTAAGAAGAGCTAAAAATCTATTTTTATTGGTATTAACCATTAAAATGTCCTCTCTCTTCTATGGAAGAATGAAAGCTTTAGCACTTCATAAAGCACAGCTGGATTCCATCTAGCCCATATATGTCCATACAATATGCCGAAGTTGACTAAAAATTGTGATTCCCTGGGACTCAGCCATTACTGAGACTTCTGTGCTCAAAGAAACAGAGTGAAATCTACTGAATTTCTCTCATGTCAGTCAGTCAATGAACAGGTTTAAGGGAATAGGGTTAAAAATTGGCATTGTAGTCATCTTCATGTCTAAGAAAAATAATACCTATCTAAAATCAAAAGATCGGTTATTCTCTTGACTGGTATGAAGTAGCACTGTATAATGAAAGCAGCCAATATAAATACTACCTCATTCATATGAAGGAAGAAAACATCAACACGAGAAAGACCTATGGATATATGTTTGAGAAAGAAAAACACAGATAATTTACCAGGCAGAAGTAGAAATCCTAAAATTAATTGGATTGTGGCTAAGATTTTTCTTGTTAAATTAAGAATATCCCTTTAAAAGAACACTAGCATTTTATACCATGTAAACAGACACTCTGGTATTAAAAACCCCTGAGATTATCACAAATTTTTGGACCAGAAAGCATAACCTACCTTTTCTTATGCCTTCCTCACAATAGGTTGTGTAAATAAAAAAAAGCCTGTATACTTTTTAATTACATCTTTTTCCCTTACTGGACCATAATTATTCTTTGTTAGCCAGGTTTTGCATTTGAAACTTAACTTAGAAAATTTTTCACAAGACTGTTATTTCACAGTCAGAAAATCAATTCCAGAATCAGCAAATCAATCAGAAAATTTCTGCTACGGAATCTAATCTGGTAATTGAGCCCTGCCAGTACGTAAAAGGACCGAGTACTCCATTCTATTTTCCTGTGAATCACTATAATTAGCCAAAATAACAATTTGACCTTCAGGTAAATTTCCTGTCATTTTACAGAGAGTGAGTCAATAAGACTAAACAATACTAAAAAGGATGCCAAGTCTTGCCAGATTTATTAAATTCTACACATCATCTAGGAATGTAGGAATTACACACAAAAGTTTAGCAGGAGCTTTGCATTTGAACTAAAACAGTAAAGACACAGTCCACTTTCCCCTGTTCTTGGCTAACATAATTTTTAACGCCTTCTAATATAGCTCTGGAGCACAGTGAAGCCCCAACATGTGAGAGATGTCAGTATAGATGGCTGAGTTAAAAATTAACAATCTAATTGGTGCTGCATTATTTTATTCCAAAGTGTCATTCTAAAAGTTACTCTTTGGATCCACTGTTCAAATTTTATATTTGGAAGTTAATATTTTCTGTCTTTGAATAATTCAATTTTTACATTTACTTTGTGTTATAATGTAAGGCAATCAGAAAGAAATTAACTCAAATGTTGAAAGCACACAGAACATTTTTAAAAGGAGAATGTTCATTTGTGGTGAACTTAAAATGATCTATTTTCACTCTCATCTGGAACTAAGAGAAATTTTGAAATCTGTTGTGAAAATGACTCTTCATCCTCTGCAAAGTGCTTGTTACCACACAGTCCATTGGATATGGTATAATTTTCAGTGTTGCAGATTTAGACATTTAACTATTTTTCTCTTTGCTTATTGCCTGCCAGCTCCTGTGAATTGCCAATGGGAGTTACTTGCATAACCGCTACCAGGACTTTGCAAATATTTCCTCACATGCATGAGTGGGAAATAACAGCAGGAAAAGATGGAAAATGACAACAAATTAGGCTGCAGTGGCATTAACACCAACTTTGCATTTTAAGCTGTTTCTTGGTCAGTGATGGTCTCCAGACACCTCAACTCAGCAACACAGCTAATGTTGCCAAAGTAAAGATATATCTTCAGTGAAAGCTTTGGCAAGTGGCTACAGCATAGGAAAGCAGTAGCAGGTGGTTTTCCTTCAAAGGTTAAGTAAACACCCAGCTGCCTAAGATTCCTTCTGGGGTACAGCACCTATCAGTGCCTCCCACGAAGACAAAGTGAGAGCTCATGCCCTAGTTATCAGTCCGGATAAATAATACCTAATCGTCCAAATAGTAACAATATGTGCACCCTGTTTAGCAGCTCTAATTGAGAAGAACCTTAACTTTCACTACACAAGATGATGCCTTTATTCTCCCCAGGCCTTTAGGGCTCTGATACCCATCTCCTTCTTTATGTAACTTATCACTGAACGTGCTTAATTTGAGAACAGACCCCTGTTTCACTCAGAGCATCTACAGTCACTGCCTTTGCAGGGTCACTTGGTGTCCGCTGAATGCTGATTTGGGAACGTTAACAGATTTTATTTTCATGTTGGCTTGTAGGGGTTATTTCTGTTAAACCCTTTTCTGTAACACTAAAATTCCACTTACGGACTGTGTCACTGCTGTCCACCACCTCCCATTCTTTCCTCTAGTATTCTTCCACCAGAAGGAATAACTTCAATATAAACCCAACCAATTCAGGTTTGTCTGTCCCTTCTCATTATGATTTGACCTGACAAAATATATACACACATATCTGAGCTGTCTGACAAGGTTCTTCACTAAGACAGTGAAAAAAAAAATTAAAAAAAAAAAAATCCCAAAACAGATCTCCCTGGACATGTTTCATCTCATAGTAAAATAAAATACAATAGGTCAGATGAATCTGGCACTGAACTGTCTATTTTTCTGCAGTGACTTAAAATTATTTTTACATAACTACTGGAAATCCAAAGTTAGAAAACAGGAGTTCCACTCTTCTGTCTACATTGATTTTTCTTTTTATTATGAGCTGTGTTCCATTAACTTCTACAGTGTGTTAGATGAACCCATATCACCCCCAAAAATTACAGTGTAGTATGACTTGTAAATAAATCAGTTATGTTGCTATGCATAAAGACATACATATTCCCACCTGAAACTACCATGCTCCTCTAAGTCTCTGGGTCTGAATGCCAGAAAGAATAGAGCATCTCATGTCCAATTTACTTAAGTGGGGGTTATGCAATCCTCCCACACAGGGCACCATTCAGCAGTTTTTTTCCTACCCTCCTGAAAAAGGCTTAAATCGTAGGTTGTTTTTTTTTTTTTTTAAAAAAAAGGTAGTTCAGATCAATTAATTTTAATACCTGGTTTTGTGATTCAACTTTTTTCCTCTGTTACAGTCAGTACTTGGAAAAATAGCTTACTCACTTTAAAAATATGAGCACAATGTTCATGCTATCTGCTTTTTGTGGTTTTTTGTTTGTTTGTTTGTTTGTTTGTTGTTTGTTTTTTTTTTCCCCTGAAATCTCTCTCTGAATGAGAATCAGGGTTCTCTGGAAACATACCTGGAGGTTAGTAGCCTAACTGGTTGGTGACGGGGCTTTCAAGGCATGCTGCTGTGACAGGTCAGTGTCAGGGCCCATCATCTCAGGTATCACACATCACAAAATTCTGGCTGTGTTACAGCAGGCCTTGGAGTGGAGGAGAAGACAAAAGCATACAAATCAGAGTCTGTCCACAGAGTAGGAGGAGGATGTTGAAAGAATTAGTATAACCATGTGTGTGAGTGGGAGGGAATTTGGGAAAGCACAAACGTAGCCCATGCCTGTTCAAAGATGAGTATAGATGATGTTACAAGATGATGTTACAATAATAGCATAGATCTGCACTGAAATAGAAGAAACCAACAAATTGAATGAGAAGTGAAGACCACACAAGATGAGAGAGCATAAAAGAGAGTATTGTAATGCCAAAACTGTAGAGAAGCAACAATGACAATGTTGTCCTTTCTAGCCCACATTTTAACACAACATTTATTTTGTAGCTTTTTTATTGGGTTGGAACTTCAGGCTTCAGAGAGGATACCCTGACTCACACCAATCCCAATTTTATTTTCATTTATTACCCACTTTATTTTACCACTAGACTGCATTAAGGGAGTTATAACCTAATAGACCTAGGTCCATGACATCTAAATTCAGTTCTGGTAAGCCAGCCACAGCATGCCTGCAGACCAAAATGCTTACCTCAGGAAAAAGTTTGTATTTCTATTTCTGAGGCAACTTTTCTAGAAGAAATAATACAGTAGATGAATGGCTCCCTAGGGTAAATGTTAGTCACAATGATCTTCTCTACATTCATGTCCTCTGTGTTCATTATCACCATTAATTATACCTAGGAATGAAGCCATCAGAAGTAATAAAACCGTAGTTAGTTCAGAAGCACAGCCTGCCTACTCAGCAACAGAAGCAGCTGTATTATGTAGAGACTATTTCAATATTTCATACTGCTTTTCTAGTGAATATAAAGTAAAATATCCTTTTTTTCTCCTTCTGCTATGCACCACAATGCACATGGTAATCAAGTGATGTAGGCTGATGGGATCTGCAGTCTAACTGGGACAGGAAAAAGTGACAGCACGGATCATCAGTTTGGTTAGTTGGTTGTAGGTTCTGATTTTGGTGTATAAGGGATCATGTCTTCAATGTAGCTTTCAAATATGAACATTAGACAAGAAAAGTGAGAACTATTTAAAAAAACCAAAACCAAAACAAACAACGTTCTTTCTTTAACACAATCCAAGAAATCTTCTGTTTGCAAATGGGATATATTATGACGTGTGTATAAACTGATCTCACTTACTACATTATGCTCACAATAACTTCATGGTAATATTCTTTCTATGTTCTGACAAGTTACATACTGCTAGGAGTGTCCGATTCTAAAAAAAATAAACAGAAGCCTGGAAATTACGTTAGGAGTGCATACTTCTTATTACTTTCTTTTTATTTTTCAAAGTTATAAACTGTGATAATTCATTTAGGAGATCATTACTGGCATATTTTATGATGGCACCTTTAGGTTTTCAGAAATCTTAAGAATCACGTATGAAAGCAGAATCACGTACAACAAGAAATAGCTCTGTATTAGTATAACATTAAAGTGAGATTATCTGAGTTCCACTCATACACAGTGTCAACAGGCAAAACTCAGCCCTTGTCAGTGGTGGAAAAAGGTTACCAGAGTAGAAGGTACACTGCTTTCTAATTAAATATATTTTTTCCTGTGTGTTCTACACCATTTGGATAGCACACAGGAGTTCTGTCTGGTATATACTTCCATGGTGCTTGGTAAAGATGTCTATGCTGCTTTGTAATTGTTAACAATATTTTTTATTTTTTTTTTTCAGAGGGTGCATTTAGCTTAGTATTATATATGACTGATATGTGGCTAACTTTTGAATTTGACAGAAAAGCTGCCATACGACTGAGCTATAGTCACTGCAAGGTAATAAATGTTTGCATGCTTGCTTAGCTTGTTCCATTTATATCTGCAGGATAAAAGATGTCACATTCATTATTACTGTGCTTAAGCATGAAGAAGTAGAGAAACTCTTTGTACTATACTCTTGTTAAATGTCCTTTTAGGTGTTGCAGTTAGGAAGCAACATACAATGTAACAGTCCTTAGTATTGAACATCTTGAGTGTTGTACAAGAACTTGGCCTCTCTTCTAGATGCATGCATCTGGGGTATACCTTAAATCAGTACTACTGCATGTTTATTGTGTTTTATAGTGTAACCTTGATTGAATTTCATTCTATAAGTAATGTCTTCAGATTCCTAAGTGTCCAGGTACATATTTGAGTATATTTCTCTTCTGGTTCTTGCTCCCCCTTTATTCCACTCATTTTCTTCCTTTCTCTCTGGGATGGCTCTACTGGCTCCTAGTACTCATTTGTCTCACTCGCTCTTCTCTTCATCTTTTAAACTGTTTTCTCTACATTTGTAACTAGTAAATATTTGGATCATTTGAGACTTAAAACAAAAAATAAAAGAGAGAAAGACAGTGTAATTATCATAGCTAGTAGGTAGAGACAACTGATTTTATATGTAAGAAGATATTGGAGAAAAAGAAAATCTTGCCTTATCCAGTTTCCACTCCAGTCATCCTCTGGATTTGTTCAAGCTGTTCAAACTCCATGGAGCTGGGAGAGGTGCAAGAAGGGCAAGCCACAAGAAAGTAAAGGATGGCAGAATAAACTGTAATCATTATTACTTGTGTGATTTCTAAAACAGAAGTCCACACATCATATCAGAAGACTTATTATACTAAATACTTGGAAGAAGAACCATCTTTAATATCCTGATACATCATCGCAAAAAAAACATGTGATTGAAAGGGATCAAAACTGAATCTACAGAAAGTTTGAAGTTTCTGAAAAGCAAACATTTAGAACTGAGACAATCTAGAGATGTTTCATGTTCATTGAACGTGGAAGAGGTATATAACTCCTTTAAGCTAAAATCAGGAAATCTAGCTCAAATGCATGTAATGAGGAAAAGAGGATGGAAAGGATTTGAAGAATACCCAAGATGTATGAATCAGAACCTCAGAATGAACAGAGTTTATAGGAAATGGACAAAGATACATTTTAAAATATAATAAGTACTGGATTAAAATGATAATCATATCTATCAAATGGAGGTTGGAAGTCTGAATAAGTTTTTCTCATTTTCTTTTTCACAGTCTTTTCACTATATAAATAAATATGAGACCTAGAGTTAAATTGTTTCTGATGCACTAGAATTGAGAGATCACTACATATGGCCCCAAAATCAATAATTTGTCACAGAATGACAGTATTCAACATCGGAGCAAAGGCAGTATAATGAAAAGAAACCTAGGCATGTAAGTTTTCATATCCAAATCAGATTCAAAACTTGAAGTGTACAGCCTGGGAAAATAAAGGGAAGATAAAGAAAATAAGTCTAGAAAAAGACAATCTCCATCCAGAGCCCTGAGAAAGCTAGCACGTGAAAAGACAAATCCTCCATCAAATATTTTAACCAAATTGTTCAATTGTGAATTATACCCTAGTAACAAATACAGAAAAATAATGTAGCAGTAAAAGAGAGAAGAAACTCTAGGTAACTAAAAGCCTCAAAGCATGCTAGGTTTCATCTAAAAATTTGATGTGAAGAGTAATTAAATACATGGATAAGATTAAGACTAAATAAACTAAAAAAGATTTTACTAAAGACAGAATATGTCAAACCAATTTGATGGTTTTTGCATTATTTCATTTTGATATGATAATAGATTTTGTAGGCAAGAATAAAACTATGCATTTATTTTTTTATACTCTTCAGCAATTATTTAGGTATACTGTTAAGCAGACCCTTATTGGCTAAATTAGAAATAGATTGGATTAGTTCACAAATAAAGCAATGACTACAAAATAATTATCACAAAAGATATATCTAAATAATTTTCTTTCACTCTGCCTATATTTTCTACAGAACTTTTTAGTTTAGAAGGCTTCTAAATGTAATTTTCCATCAGTGGAAATCCATTCAGTGTTCCATTTGAGAAAATGTTTTTTCTTAGCATAGAAGCAATAATACAAGACAACATTTACTGTATCACTGCTTCAAATCCTCCTGGGGTTATGATTACAAGAAATGTTGTTTGTTGTTTGTTTTAAAATATATATGCAGAAGACAAATGTAACAAAGTAAAAAGCCAAAGGGTAACAACCCATTGTGCATTTCTTATTTAGAAAATCTTGTTGCCTCTTTGTTCTTGCCATTATTATTGCCTACAGTGAAGAAATTGCTAGGAAGAAAACCTACACACATTGTACTGTACACACATTTTACATTTCATTTTAGCTTGTTTTCTCTTGCAAAGCTGCTTGCTAAGAGATACCTCTAAAACAAGACAAACCTGTATTAGAGTCTATTTGTCCACCTTTTTGATCAACTTGTTCATATAATATTAAAACTGTTCCAATATCTTGCAAAGTCCAAAAGTAGATATAATTCCAGTTTGTGATCATAACTTTGCACCTCATGTTATTCAAGTGAAAACTAGCTGAAAACAAACAGAGCTCAAAGAGTATTTTCTTTGAAGTCAGGGCACAAAGGACAAGAGAATAAACCCCACCAGAAACTATGGATGAGCTGTCCCACATAATGTTATTTGACAACAAGTACTTTTTTTTTTTTTTTCCTGGGGAAATCAAAATATCCTGTCTTATACTTTAAAAAAGGACCAAGTGAATATAAGCGATAAGCCTTTAAATAAGAACCTTGAAAAAGTGAACTTTAAGAACTTCACAACAAAGCTGATACTCTTTATAAGTAGGATATTTCAAGGTCTTCTAAGAACAACATTGTTCATGGTGGTGTCTCAGGGAGAGTAACTTATGAAGAGGTTTTTCAAAATAACCAAATTGGTTTTCACTACATCAAGCATTTGCACAGTATTTATTCAAAAGTTAAGAATATGCTCCTCTAATAGGGGCGTACCTTATGTATCTCATATATATATATATATATATATATATATATATATATGTATACACACATTAGACATATATATAATAGGGTTCATGTTATATATGCAGTCCCATGATTAAAATTCTAATACAAATGCAACTCTAGAAAGTTCCTGAATATTGGATTAACATTTTTCATGTTCTTTTTTCTTTTATTTTATAAAGATAGAAAAACTTGAATATAAAGAAGCTGAGCTTCTAAATAATTAAGTAATTAATATTTACATTTTATTAGTAGTACAGTAAAGCACTTTATTGTCTAAAGCAATGTTTAATTGAGAATGTTCTGTGGTGATCACTGTAAAGGGGAAGATGAGTGGTGTATTATACTTCTAAATTAAATTACGCTAGTATGACAATGTTATCTCATACTTATACTATAGATACAGCAATAGTCAGATGTAGTAGTAAGATAGTGCAGCTCTATACAAGTCAATAGTAAAGTTCTATACATGTTAATAATGTCACATTCACATGCATTTAGGCTGAATTTATCCCTGTATTTTTACCACATCTATAATGAACTGTAAAGTAAATAAACACTGTACCTCTATAGTTATGTACACCAAAAGTCTTTGCATATCATTTGACCAGAGGTAATATAAAAATATGAGTTATTTTGGAAGCACAGACTCCTCTTGTTCCTTAGATTGTAAGTTATATACAAAAAATAACCCTAGGGCTACATAGCTAAGAGCTAGGAAATTACACAAATCAGTTTTTTTCTGCAAGCTTGGTTCAGCTCTTTTATATGGCCTCTGATTACGTGACCACTGTGACAGATTAATCCACTCTGAGTGAGTGAACAGTACTGTGGTTGAGGCATCACCAACAAGTAGACCTGACTGAAAATCAGCCCTGCTGTGCAAACCATAAGCACTGTGCTTGGCTGCATCTTCTCAGGAACTAGGGAATCTAGGCTGTGTCTTATCAGAAGTTAACAGTACCAGCCCAAGCTGGGACTAGAAAAAACTAAAACTGCCACAGCTGCACACCTGCACATACACCAAAGTGGGGGTTTGACTACAAGTCAATCACTTTATGCTATAAAATTTACAGCCCTCTGATCCTATCGAGCTCTCCTGTACAGCAGCAGGCTGCACAGCAGTGATCATCCCCTTGAGCAAAGATGCTTCTCAACATTATTCCTCAAGGTTAAGAGATCCCTTACCTGGCATCTGATATCTATAATGAGGAAAGTGACATTTTACATTAAGGCCTAAAAGTATACTGTATGCATTTTAAAATGTCCAGCTATAGCTTCTTAATTATTGGAAGTATAGTAAGTAGTATTTTGATGGCTGTCTAAAGCATTGCCTCATCACCATCTAAATTATAATTTATCATTATCAGATCATTGTTAAATCACTGTTAACTATGTCCTGGTTTTGGCTAGGTTAAAGTTAATTTTCTACCCAGTAGCTGGTACAGCACTTTGTTTTGGATTTAGTATGAGAACAATGTTGATAACACTGATGTTTTAGTTGTTGCTAAGTAGTATTTATCCTAAATGAAACACTTTTCAGTTTCCCATGCTCTTCCAGTGGAGAGGTGCACAAGAAGCTGGAAGAGAACATGGCCAGGACAGCTGATCTGAACTAGCCAAAGGGATATTCCATACTATATAATGTCATGTTCTGTATATAAACTTGGGAGAGTAGTCCAGGAGGGACTGAATGCTTCCTGGGGACTAGCTGGCCATTGGTCAGCAGGTGGTGAGCAATGACATTGTGTATCATTTGTCTTTCTTGGATTTTATTTCTCTCTCTTTTAGATATCTTCCTTTTCATTACAATTATTAGTATTAATTGCTATAATAATATTTTATTTCAATTACTAAACTGTTCTTATCTTAACCCATGAGTTTTACCTTCCTCTCCCTCCCCAATCCTCTTCCTATCCCACTGGGAGGGGGGAGGAGTTAACAAGCAGCTGTGTGGTGCTTAGTTGCCAGATGGAATTAAACTATGACAAACTAACATTTAATTATTGCTTAATCACCATTTGATTGTCATCAGTCATTGATTAATTATAATTTGATCATCATAGAATCCTTTTAGGTGACTCCACAACTATGACTTTGCTTAATAATTCTGCCTCAACAGCCACATAAAGGTTTATGTCCAGAATCCTTGCCTCAAGCTGGAACAGGAGGGAGAGTGGCCTGGGAAAAACTGTGAGAAATGTAGAGAGTGAAACCTTTGTCTTCAGGATCCCTGTTACATCTCAATGAAGTCAGCATGGTAGAGCTAATAAGGATTACAAAGACAGAAAAATAGCAGGATGGACACTGATCTACTGTATCATGTGCAATTCTGCTTCTTTGTTGCAATATCACTAAGTACAGTGGCACTGCTTCTCTGTCATTAATAAGCTGATAGGCATGAAGTGAATATATTATCTGTGCAATACTTCTGACAAAATATTCTAATACTGTTTATTCCTTCTAATAAATGGCCTATTGTTGACAGCTGAAAAAGGCAACATGTTATAATAAATGACATTTATCAGTGGAGGTAATTAAATCAGTTATATTACTAATGATAAAGCCCACACTTTAAAACTAACGTTAGTTCCTTTTGAAAAAACGTGCATTTTTACAGCTATAAATATTTATCCTGTGATATCTAAAAACTGGTTAATGAGGTCTCACTAATAACACTGGTAATACTGGAGAATACAGGGTCCATACCATGCACTTCTGACTGTAAATGATGAACATACAGAGGATTCAAATTAGTTGTTCAGCAAATGCCTAAATCCTCTAATTACCTGGTAAGAAAGCACCCATTCCCTTCTGCTGAGTAACAGAGGTGGCTGATTATGACTATACAATACACTGTACCCCCATAAGGTTGAAAACTCTGTGTGTCTTAAGCTTCAAGTCCCTGCCCATTAAGACACATTTGCAAAGGTGAACTCTTAAATTTTACTGCAGCTGAACTATTTAATCATTTTCTGTATTCACTAAGAGACCAACAACTTTGTGGTCCTACATCCAAACCTTTTTGCATGTAACTGCTCTTCTCTCAAGTGATTATATACATGCACGCTGTCAGATGGGAGTACCGTCAGGCAGCCAGACTATCCTTACTGTTATAAGCTATGAGTCACAGCTGTAGGGCTAGATCCCAGATACCCCTCCTCCCAGGCACTGAATACCGGATATTGAATAGGACACAGCGAGCATTCATCTCTCCACATCTCTGCTCCTGCCTTGAGGCTGCAAGAAACTGTATCTTAATTCAGAAGAATGAGGAAGGGGAGAACAGACATCATGGGTAACTTTTCCTTTCTAGTGACTGTCTGTATGGTGCGATCCTACCCAATGTAATTTTGTACACTACTTGCCAGAACAAGGCTCCTCAACAGTATTAAGCAAAAACTGTAGGACCAAGGGCTCAAATGGGCCTCACCTGATGCCACTCTGGGCAGAGTTTCTTGGAGCTTAACACAGAAGACAGAGATGGAGAAACAGGAGCAGCCTCAAGCCTTCTTGCAGGTTGAGCTTTTTGTTGCCAGAGTTAACTCCAGTTGTCATGCGTTATTCTTGATTGACAAATGCAGAAAGTAGTTCATGGACCTGAACTTAAAGGTCATGGGAGAGTACTTGCAAATCTGTGTCAAAACTGACCAAGTAGTTTCAGCTAAATTACAATGATAAAATACTTCTGAAATGTCATTATTACTAATTCTGACACATATTGTGATGTAGCATGCATAATATAACAAAATAAATGAAAACTACAACAATATTTTCCTGTTTCCTATGGGTGAATAGTAGTAATGGTGTTTGTAGAATACATCAGGATACCATACTACAAGGAAAGGTCTAAAAAAACCAAGGAGTTTTCACAAGATAAATGTAGACAACTAAACTATCAGGAGAAATGGAGGAAGTGTCTTCAGGGATGAATATGTATCTCCAGATGAAATCATATAAATAAATCAGCATCATGCTATTGCATATTAAACGCTTGTGGGTTTAGATTTCTTGTGGTTTCTCCACAATAGACAGACTACTTAAATATTCTGTAAGCTAGAGAGAACAACTCTTCAAGACGGTTAAGAACACTGAGAGAGAAAACTCAAGTTTTGGTGTTTGTTTTTTTTTCATTGATACTAACTCACCCTCTCCTCTGTCAGAAGTTTCCTATATGTGAAGTTATAGAGTAATTATCTTTCTCTGGTACAATGAATTAAATAATCCATGGAAAATGACTCATTCAAACTTTGCACTGTCTTCTCTGCTTTATACAATGTTCTTGCTTTTCCATATCTTCAGAAATCTGAGACTATATACACTTCCACTATAATGGTCTATTTTTATTATTTTCCAGCTCCTCCTGGTTGGTTTACACCTGCCAGTAAATACATTTTACATTTAAAGGTTTTTCTGCATGGTCTGCAAAGACAGTTTTTCACCATAGAAATGCATGACTAAGCTATATGTAGTGCAAGAAAACAGCTTTAATAGCAATGAAAGCTATGAACTCTGCATTAGTAAAGATACCTCAAGATTAAAAGAGTAGATGCTAAAAGTGATTTAGGTCTGAAACCCCCAAAACTATATGCATATATGAATTCAAAATATACCTATATGCAAAAGGATTCTTACTTCTGACCATTAGAGTTCTATTTTGGGGTCAAATTCTTATTTGGAATCAAATATATATAGTAATTTTCTACAAAATTGACAATAGCCACATAAAACTTCCAGATACAAAATGGTACCCCAGACCTACGCTCAAGCAGTTTCCCTCTGAGAAAAGAAAATCCAGTAACATTACTAGGCATAATAGAAGAACAAACTCCTATAGAAGATAATGGGGAGTGTGAAACGTAACTTAGAGGATCTGTATTTCATTTTTAGAGAAATATACGTTTTACTATTGACTCCATAGGAACTCAAGGGAGAATCAATCGCCAAAGTCACAGGACTAAAATCAGACACAACCTATACTTAAAATACTCATCCCAGGCCTAAAAGCAATATTCTTCTATGGGCAATCTACAGCTGTGTGCAAATGACTAAAACCAGCAACTACTCTCTCAAACTGTTTTATAAAAAATTCACATTAGTAGCTGGTGAGTCTGGAGAGGGATCAAATATAGGTGGACAGAGATTTTTTTAAGTGCTTGAGAAAGGAGCACTGGAAAAATCATGCACAAGGAACATTGACAAGGTCCTGTTTGTGCGATTATGCCTACCACCTTCAAGAACACTGTATTCTTATATTAGATGTTACCTTATGAAAATATCAAGGTCACTGTCAATTTGGCTTATTGTCAGTGGAAGCATTTGTCACATTAAGTCAATCCTAATTTGTGTAACCAAATTCTGTACAATTTCAGTGAGAATTGCTTATTTATACTGAGACATATGTTTCCTTACCTCTTTGTGTCAGTTATCCTTTAACATTGTTCTTTGTGAAAATAACAAATGAGTAGAACAGGAGAAGGCTGAGACTGAGATCAGTCTTCTTTCACTGCTTTCCTATTATAGCCAATGCTAAAAGAGACTTCCATCATATACAGTTTTCCCATAAAACCATATTTTTTTTTTTTTTAACATAAGTCTACCTAAAAATGCACTAAAACACTAAAAACAAAGAAGAAGTTTTGATTCCCATAATCACGGAATTGTCCCTGGAGTTTCTATTTGCTTCGTTCTCTGGGAGGTGTAGACAGTTCTGTAACTTTACAAGTAAAATGATTCCATTTAGATTCATAAGTATGCATCTAAGGAAGACCATTCTTCAGTCTACAAAACTCATTTGGCCTTATAATAACTTGGATTTCATGTTTATTTTTCAACAAGTAGAGACCAATAAGCATAAAAACTCACAAATGTTTCTGTTTGAAAAATTTCTTGAATAGATAAAAAAAACCATGCAGCTAGGATCATTTACATGAAGTTAGGTATTGATAGATTGTGCCTACTGGACACATTTCTTCAAGGTGAATGGAAACAGTTTTTTCACAAAAGGTTCAGATCCTCTCCCTACTGTACTTCAGGAGGGCAGGACAATGAAAAAAAAGTTATAATGTTCTCCATCAAACTTGATCTGTAAATATTGCTTATGAGAGTAGCAAGATGAAACCTTTTCTGAAATTCACCCAGTTCACTCACTTGGCTTTACTTCAGATTAAATCACATCAAGTTGTCTTCTAAACACCTGATTTTTGGCACTCATTTTAGCCACCTTTTTATTTTCTGTGGAAACTTTGTCAATGGTTTTCACCTTCATGAACTTCTGAAGCAGATATCTTAAACTTTGAGAAAAGGAAGTTTTCACTTTTATACTGCCAGGTTCTTGTAGACACTGAAGAGACTGACTTCAGTATTCTTAATGATTAATATACTGAAATTCAGAGATCATTAAAAAAGCATCAAATAAAAGAGTAGGTCATTACTATATTAAGTTCTGCCTTCAAGATCTTGAAGTAAAACCAAGTAAGATGCACCAAGGAAATGAAGTGTTGTACACTTTTTATAGACACAAATTGAAGGCTGAGTTGCAGATTAAACACTGAATCCTGGTTCCTTAATCAATCCTTTTATCCAGAAACATACAAAATGGAAGACAGAGAGAGGCACAACCCATGGACATGGAGGCTTCAGAAATATCTGCTATATTTTGATTACTAGGCAGAGGCAACTTCTGATGACTAAAAACACGCTGTGTACTTTCTTTTGCTTTGTAGTTCATCAATTGAATACAACAGTGCTTTAAAATGAGGGAAGTTAATAGCTAATATGTTAAACACCACTGTAAAGTGAATTACCTCCTGAGTTCTCTTACAATGTTTTTTCTTCTCATACTTATTAATCACACCATATAATTTTAAAAAGGCTAGTTTTATATGTAAACAGAATACAAACATCAAAATTGTTCATAAAAAAAATATTTTGCAATACAAAATCTTTAACAAATGAGCCAGCATGATCCTTGTTTCTTTTTGTTACCTCATATATTTAGAAGTGTTAAAACATTTTTTGTGTGTTTGTACCAAAAACCTTTTGTCAAAGCCATTCATTGAGGGATTTTTTTCTTTCCTGTTCTAATAGTTTATAAAGGACAACATATCCAGGCATTTTTTAGGAAGAAACTGAGTGGACAAACAGAAGTAAAATACCAGATAAGAAATATCTGAAAAAAAAAATTTAAAAATCTGCCTAGTAGAAAACTTTCTTTTTATTTATTTATTTATTTATTTATTTTTCCCAACATACACGGTTATCACACAGAACTCAAAAAACAGGTCTTGTGTTGGACTAAATATGTATAAGAGTCTGCATTATAAATCAGAATTTCAACAAGTTTAAAACTATAGCCAACAAATCCCAGGTGAATGATGGTAATCTGCAAGTTTTTAATGTAGCAGCAAAGTCCTTAGGCAATGGTAGTAATAAATCAATCTTGAAATATTACATGCTAAACCTATTTCAGTCAGTGCTTGCTGGTGATAAACATCAGTACTAATATTTTTATAAACAAACAACAGGGTTTTTTTTATGTCTTGTTAACTTAAAGCCCTGGTATAGGCATACTTAATAAAATATACACATTTCAAATATCTAAAGTCCTATTTATTCAGATTTTCTCTCAAAAAGAAAACTTTTATTTCAAACATATCTGCAGAGGAATCATCACTGCCTCCCCCTTGCATGGGGCCTGGTCCTGGGTCCCCCATCTTGGGGACTTTCCAGCACAACCAGGAGAGGCCCTGTCTACACTACCCACCCTAACTTGGAGGACAGCTCTGCTTTGTGCAGGGTGCTGGAGTGGGTGACCTTCAGAGTGCTCTTCTAACTAAGCTTCTCCACGAGTCTAAACATACCACTGACAGGACTAGGAATTGACGAATCTCACATAAATTTTAGAAGTGACTTGTGCCCAGTTACCTTCACATAAGAAAGGCCATCAGAAGTGCACGGTTTGTTCATTTAGAAAATTCAGAGATATTATTTCTTCAGTTTTTTCTTCAGATATTAATATTAATAAAGGAACCCATCTGCATTCTTAAAAATCCAAGAGGCAAACTGTTAGTAAATTAGTCAGAAAAATACATAAGAATTTCCATTAAGGATTGAGAATGCTTGTGAGCTATAAGTAGTAATAAAGACCTAACTACCTTTTAAGTTTTAGAAAATCAATATTCTTTTGAAGAAAGCTGTCTGTCTCAGCTTAGCTCTGATACAGACCACTGAAGAAGAAACTCTTTATTATCTTGTTGCCTTTTCATCTTCTCACTAAAAATCAAATTGTCAAGCTGAAAATACATATACATATTTTCAGAGCATCCAGAAAATCTTTAGAGCAACAGATTTTAAACATGTCTTATCTAGGAAACTTTCCAAAGGTACTTGAAATGTTAAGGTAGTTATAGCCTTAGATGGGCATCTATACACAGCCATCCTGATTCCTCATATTAGAATCTAGTTCAAAATGTAAATTAATGATTTTCATAGAGGCTATCAAATGGAAAATACCAATTAAACTCATCAACAATCACATTACCTTACTTCTGAGTATCTGTTTTCCTGCTTCATTAAAGCAAATCAAGTTTGCATCAACTCTAGATCTGGTTCTTTGTAATTCCATTTAATATATTTTATGAACTAAAATAGGACTCTGGGGAGGATGCTTCTGCTATTGCTATAAAGTGAATTGATTCTGAGAGCCATATTTAGCTGCTGGCTAGTTATTTTAATTTGGAAATCTATCTTAGTTAATGAGGGAAAAAGAAGAAACAAACAAACAAAAAAATCTGTGTTGTCTCAGACCTGATCTAGGAAGTCTTCATCTGATTCAGTCTGAGCTAGTGAAAAAGGTTAGTTCTGTACCTGAGATGTGAACAATATGGAAGGCAAGGCAATCAATTACTTCACATGCATAGTTCAAGAGCCTTCATCACCTCAGTTTAGAATTCCTTATCTAACCAGAAACAGGTATAAATAAGTCAACTAATTGATATGACCCTATCAGTCAGGTTCAGAAGCAGAGCTGTCCTTTGTTCCTGCAAGGACACAGGAAACCTCTGCTGACATGCAAAGAAATGTTGCAGCATTCAGCTTGGCCACCTCATAAAGTAGGCTATAGTACAATGGATCAGAAACACTGAAGGTTAGAGGATTTTTAGGTGTGATAAAAGAAATTATGATGAGTGTAGTAATTAACATATAAAACTAAATGTCACAAAGAAAAGTCATTAGTAAATCTAAGACCCTTGCAGAGACATAAAATTTCATTGTGACAAGAAAACATCACTGGCTGTTACACAAAATATTTAAAAAGTTAGAGAGACTAAATCAAACAAACAGATGAAGCAATACCATAATAGGAGTTGCTGGAGATTACGGGGTTGCACTTTGAACCTGAGAAAGAAAATTCAGTGCAAGAGAAATTTGGTGAATATAATTAAGAGAAGATTCATTGTTCTGCCCATCATTGGTTTCTAGAGTCTTTAACTTGGATGTGTATGGGAAGAGCTAGCTTTTATCATCACTTTCTGCTACCATCCATTTGGAATCCATCCCGATCTTTCCTTTTGTTCACTGATAGCCTGCCTTAACCAGATAAGATCCAAACTAATTTCTCTGAGCTCACAAGGCAGTCAAAATAATGCTTTAAACAAATCATTGATATTAGTTTCCTGTATTTCAAAATGCCTTATATACTTCAAACACAATACACAATCCTTTTTCTATCAATAGGCAAAGATTCAGTAACAGAAAGGGAAGCTGCAGTTCACATTTGCTGTTGTCCCCTCTCAGAATACAGCATCAAACACAAATAACATCTCCAAAGAACTTCACCATCTTCCCAGCTCCAAAGGGAAACTTCAAGGCTTAATACTAACTATAAGTCACTGGGAATATTTTCCATACAAAAATTGTCACCAGGGAAAGGAAAAATAAAGAGGGAAGTTATCAACATTAAAATATTTCTTACAACTTTTAAGTCTTAATGCTTAAAATTACTATCTCTTCCAAAGATTTAAAATTCTCAAAATAGATGTTGTTTGCCATTGTATTGGGTCAAAGGGTAAATGGTAGATATCTCTGAAGTGTACAGCTCTGGGCCAATACTGCCAATAAGAGAAATTCCTAGTAATAGAAATATAAGGCAAGTCTTTTCACAGGGACAAAATTATCAGGAGCACCTCCAAAGCCTGGACTTTAAACTGTGTTGATCTCTGGCTGTGACATAGAAACACAGTTCAAGAAGCCTAAGCAAAGAAAAAAAGATCTCTCAGTAAGACATCAGTAAAATTTAATTTTAAATTTTAAACACAAAGTCCAGTGTATAAATCAGAATAATATTCCATGGGTAAATATAGGAAGCTTCTGCATTACAGTAAAGTGGGGTGCATGAGGTTGAAGATCCAAAAGACTACTTTTTCCATGTCAGGGAACTGTGGGTTGTCCACAGTGTAACAAGGTAGTTGGAGATGGGAAGGTAAACCTTGAGGTTTTACACTGATCACATCTCAGGACCATGAACACATACATTGCAGTCTTAGACACATAACCATTTAACAACACTTTCAAAGTATCTTTTGAACATATATATGCATAATCTGTATTTTCATATAGGAGAGCAAGGATTAATCTGCATGTATTGGTGTTACGTAGTTTATAAATGCAAGATTAATATATTACTGTTATTAACAAATCAGTATTTATTTTTGGTTGTCATTTCATATTGGTTGGGCTCTTACTGACCAGATAAGACCCGTTACATTGCCTTGGGAGTTATATACAAGCTTGCTGTTTCTTTCCTACTACCTTTCTTCCCTTAGTCCCAAAGGTTAATCAAATTCAGCATCCAGTAAATCAGCAAAGGGCTAGGACAGATTAACTACATCAGGGGACTACACATACTATATTCTGCATTGGTTTTAGCTCCAGTTTTTTTCTGCGGTCCTACCAGTCACGGACCTCCCCAGCCAAGGGAGGTTTACCCCCCAAATCATCTAGATTTATGTATGCATCTGTGTGTGTGTGTGTGTGTGTGTGTGTATGTAAAAGAAAATTTGCATGGACCAAAGATTTAAATTCTAACTTCATATTAAGAAATATTCCTACTTTTCTTAAACATCCTTAACCTCAAAACAACTTTATAATGGTTCTCTAGTATTAGATGGTCCTCACTACTGCAGACTGCTGGAAAAGGAAGACATTTCATGTTTGTATACACACAGGCATGCATATATGCAGTTATACAGTATGTTTACTTCTGACACAGCAAGGTCAGCAACAACAAAATGAAAGTCAAGATACTAATGTCCATGATTACTTTAGTTCAGATATCTCTATAACTGGCATTCAGTAAGTAAATTCCTTTAGAGGACTGTATAAACATCTGTAACTTAAATTACTTCAAGAGAAAGCTGACAAATTACAGCTAGAAAAACATAAATTTTAAACATATTTATCTTAATCTTTATTATTGCACGGTTGAATGGCTCAAATTGTATCAGAAAGATCATGTTTCTTAGACCTTATTTAATTAGAAAACTAAAGCTGGACAATGTATAATTTACTCTTTCTAGCAATAAATCATTTTTACAAGTTTACAGGTAATGGGTATAATACAACAATTAAGTGATTTTGTGGTGAAATATTTTTTACTCTTCCAACAGGAATAAAAGCAAATTTACCTGCAGTTTGCTAAATGAATGTATATACTGGACTTGAAATCAAGATCAAACTTTGATTTAACTACAAATATTGAGGTTTAGTATCCTGTTTAAATTATGTTAACAAATTGTGGCTTCAAGGTCTCAAGCCAAAAGGAAATAATAGGTAAGGCTGTCAATCAAACATCAACACCATGAAAAAATCAATGAGAATGTGGTAGCTATCTCACCTGTTAATGAGAAAGTCAAAAAGTCTGATTGAGTACCTCACTGTAATGTATAAAGTGAGCACAACTAAAAAAAAAAGCTAAAATTATCTCTGTGCTTTCTGGGATATTACTGGATACATTTGTCAGTATTTGCTACAGATAAAATTTGTAATGATTAAAAAAAAACCTCTTGTGGTTGCCTGGCAAGTATTCACAAAGATAAGCAAAAGATGTAGGGTTTGTTTGTTTATTTATTTATTTATTTATTTTCCTTGTGTTGGGGTGACCACTCTAAAAACAGTAGTTGGGTTGAGCAATAATGACTCTTTTCAATTGAGAGAAACAATGCTAACTGCAGGAATTAATCCACGTGGTAGTATAGTCACTTGACAAAAAAAGGGAGGATCAATCTAGCTGGGGATACTAAAACTTATTCTGTATCTCTACAAACCTCCCATTAGCATCTGACTGTTACACAAATTCTTCAGCAGCATTATCAGATGAAGTCGGACTGAGCAACAATGGAAACTCCATTTCCTTCAGCAAAGAGCTTAAATCATCTGCTTAACTATAGTTTATGTTCAGATTTCCTAAACAGCCAAAAAAATGCTCAAAGAAATTAAATCTAAATTAACTCTGGTTTAAATCCACGTGTATTACCATACCCTGCCTGCTCCAAAGAGGTGATTTTACTAAAGAAATTGGAAACTGAAAATTTAACTTAAAAATCAAATATTTAACTCTTATTGAAGTCTACATTTAATCAGCTTGTACTCCTCTGATCTTTGGAGGCTTGACTCAGACTGACATATTTGAAAATGTCTTTAGTTCTAAGAGTGATTTTGGTAAGAAGTGAATTTGAAAAACAGCAGAATTTCTGAAACTCAGTATTTGAGTTGAAGTACATTTTATGTAAAATTCATCCACTATTAAGCAAATACTACAATAAATATATAGTAAACTAGAGTTATTATAATTACTTAACTGCTAGATGAAGAAGGCAATTTGAGGACCAGTTTATATTGAAAATATCTTCTAACTCTGATACTGATGGAAGCAAAAACCCTACTAGCATCATTAAGCTACTCTTTAAACTACTCTTCAAAATTTGTGCTTATTGGAACACAGTAATCTTAAATTCTGAAAAAAAAAAAACAACCAAAAACCAAACCAACTCATCTTCCAAGTACATGAATCTCCAGCTGTAGGAGTTTCCATAAGGCCAAATGCCGGGGGCTGCCCTTGGGCCAGAACAACCCCCAGCAGCGCTACAGGCTTGGGGAGGAGTGGCTGGAGAGCTGCCAGTCAGAGAGGGACCTGGGGGGGTTGATTGACAGCCGGCTGAACAGGAGCCAGCAGTGTGCCCAGGGGGCCAAGAAGGCCAATGGCATCCTGGCTTGTGTCAGCAATAGCGTGGCCAGCAGGGACAGGGAAGGGATCTGACCCCTGTACCCGGCACTGGTGAGGCCGCCCCTCGATTCCTGTGTTCAGTTTTGGGCCCCTCACTACAAAAAGGACATTGAATGACTCGAGCGTGTCCAGAGAAGGGCAACGGAGATGGTGCAGGGTCTGGAGCACAGGTCGTACGGGGAGCGGCTGAGGGACCTGGGGGTGTTTAGTCTGGAGAAGAGGAGGCTGAGGGGAGACCTCATCGCCCTCTACAGCTCCCTGAAAGGAGGGTGCAGAGAGCTGGGGATGAGTCTTTTTAACCAAGTAGTAAGCGATAGGACAAAAGGGAATGGCCTCAAATTGCACCAGGGAAGGTTTAGACTAGATATTAGGAAGCATTTCTTTACAGAAGGGGTTGTTAGGCGTTGGAATGGGCTGCCCAGGGAGGTGGTGGAGTCCCCATCCCTGGAGGTGTTTAAGAGTCAGGTTGACATAGCGCTGAGGGATATGGTGTAGTTGGGAACTGTCAGTATTGGGTTATTGGTTGGACTGGATGATCTTCAAGGTCTTTTCCAACCTAGATGATTCTGTGATTCTGTGAATATAATTAATTTAGAACAAGTATTTTTGTACATTTTCATGTAGTGTCTATGTATACTCAACAAGTGTCATGAAAATGCAGCTACCCTTTGCCCACTCAGTCTAGACCAATGTCAGAAGCTGAAATCAGAAACAGTACTTTCCCTGTGTCCCATAAAGACTTCATTAGTCTTCTCACAGAAAAATTAAGTATGAAAAGGGATGCTATTTTGTTTCTGACAAAAACTAATGACTTTGCCTTTAGCTAAGCTGTTGTTTCTGTTCTTGTATGAGCTGTGTGATGTCTTCAGATGTAATCTCTCTAAAAGCTTTCACATATATATAAACAGCATGTGATGTTCTATACACTTACCACAACAAATCTCAGTGACACTTATACTAAAAATTTTTCCATTTCCCCCTCTGTTTATAATTAAGTCACTTCCTTCATAACTGGCACCTAAACTTTATGACTTAAGTAATCTTCAAAGGCAAATGACTGCTCACTCAGGCTTTAGAAGATAGATTTCTTTCTCAGTTTCTTTCCTTTGATGAGATGGTGGTACTTTATATAGATATATATATATATCTCAGTGTAAAACCAGGGTTAGCAAAAAGCAATTACCAATATCTTTTCACCAAAAGATAACCCCTGCATATGTATTCTCATTTGAATGTAGCTCTTCTTTCCATCAACAGTCACATATAAATAACACCTGAGCACAGATCTGAGGAATTAAAGAAAGAAGAAAGAGCAGTGTTTAATGCTTGAGGTCACATGTTCATTACCTGGAAAACACAGGTTTTGTTTTAAGGATCATATGTACAATCAAAGCATTTTTTGCACTTTTTTTTTTTTGTTTTTGTTTTCTTACATAATACAACTTTCATTTATGCAAACATTTCCCCAACCTGTGTCTTCACAATTTTCTCAGAACCTATACAGCTTCACAGTCCGGTGTGGTCAGGAAACACTGAAGCAATCAGGACATAATAAACGTCTAGTTAGTTGCTTTACACTTAATTACATTTAGTCCTTTTACACAACAGGGTATAGTTAAATAATTTGGGACTGACAGATACTTCACTAGCTTAATGCTACTTAGTTCACTTTCAGGTAATCAACAAATAAAAGACATCGGAAAATGAATAGAAATTCATGCTTTGTCCCTAGTCCTCTAAACTCAAATATGTACGAAGAAAGGGAAAAAAACAGTAAGCTGCTTCAGACATTTTTTTCAGTATCAACAACTTGGCTGAATTTCAGAACTTTGTTTTTTTTTTTAATCTATTTGAATCTGTTTATCCTCATCACATAGTTGACATTGATATGTTAATACCTGTGTTCAGGCTTTTTAACTAGTCAAGATTTCAAAATAAAATACTCTTGGGATTTTTTCTATGTTACCCTTAAAACATAGAAAATGTGTTCCTCAACATTTGAATGGGAGATTTTTTTAAGAAAGCTTTGTGAAGGATTTAACTCATATCACATTTACTGTGGCACATGAATTTACCATGGAACATGGATCTTCTAGCAGAGTTAGAGAGTCGGCATTTGAACAGACAGGGTTGTTGTTACCTCAAATAATGAAATGGAGCTTCCTTCATATTTCTGCAGGTTTCCAGGCAAATTCAGAGCTGTGTTAGTACAGGTCTTGATGCTGTATTCACTTTCTTCCTTACTTTCTCCTAGGTTTAAATAGACACTTTCAGTCTGTTGCTCAACATTCTTATTTAAGTAAATTTCATTTGTCTTTCAGTCACATTTACACTTCATCCTCTGGTAACCTGAAATGTTAACATATTAATCCTTTTCTATTGATTTCAGTATTGTTATCTTTCTGCATGCATTATGTCACAACTGTGCTTTGCACTGCTAGAAAAGCCAGGGATTCTCTGTAGTTTAGCTGTGTTGCATTAATTGAAATGCTGGATTATCAGACAACCTCAACAGTAAGAAACAAAAGCCAATATAAGTCATTCTTTCTCGTGTTCAATATAACTGATATTCAAAGCATCTCCTCTCTGCTGATCAGTGCCACAGCAAGAGGTTATAAGGTCTCTGCTTTCATCCTAAAATGTTGTTGGGGGTTCTTTGTTACTCTCATGGTTTGAGCCTAGAGGGCAGCTGAGCACCATGCAGCTGCTTGCTTTCCCCTTCCTCCTCAGGGATGGGAAGGAGAAAATAAAGCAAAAAGGGAGGTGTGATTCACCCATTACGGTCATGGGAAGAAGACTCATTAGGGGGAAAAAAAACATCAATTTAATTCAAATGCTAAAGATAACACTTAACAAATGGAGTAGGACAGTGAGAAGTATTACCATATCTTACAAACATGTTCCTCCCACACTTCCCTTTTTCCCAGGCTCAGCTTTGCTCACTATTTCTCTACCTCCTTCCCTCCAGTGGCACAGGGGTTAGGGAATGAGGGGTGCAGTCGATCTTACTGCTCCTTCCTCCTCAGGGAGAGGACTGCTCACAATCTTCCCCTCCTCCAGCATTCAGTTTCTCTCACAGTAGACAGTGCTCCATGAACTTTCTCTTACATGAGTCCTTCTCACCAGCCGCAGAACTTACCAAGCTGTTCCAATGTGGGTCCCTTACACATGTTGGAATCCTCCTAGTGCCGAACCTCAACAGCTTCTTCCCACAGTCCCAGCCGTCTTCGAGTGCAGCCACCTGCTCCAGTGTGGGGTCCTCCATGGGCTGCAGGGGGGCATCTGCTCCACCAGTGACCTCCATGGGCTGCAGGGGCACAGCCTGACCTCTCACCATGGGCTGCAGGGGAGTCTCTGCTCTGGCACACCTCCCCCCTCCTCCTCCTTTCTTCCACTGACCTTGGTGTTCGCATAGGTGACCTCCTCGCAACTCCTCCTCACAACTCCAACTCCTCCCCCTAGATTCCCCTTCTTAAACATGTTAACACAGAGGCACAACCACCATTACTAATTGGCTCGGCCTTGGCCAGAGGCAGGTCTGACTTGGAGCCAGGGGATATTTGAGAAGCTTCTCACAGGGGCCATAACTGTAGCCCCTCTCTCGCTACCATAAAATGCCACCACACACACAAACCCAGCACATTTGCCCTGCTCACCCACCTGCCTTTGGCAGCAAGAGCTGATATGACTTGGGTATACTTGTGTGCAGTCTTCACAATGATCACACAAGGTTTCAAGAGTATGCTGCTTTTGCGCTGTTCTGTAACTACTCGGAAATAGCAATCCTGACCCTTATTCGACTGCTTTTTATATTGCACTGGATGAACATCTTTGGATTTCTTTTTCTTCTTTTTTTTTTTTTTTTTTTTCCCCCATAAGCTGACAGCTAAAAAGAATCATTTGTAGGTATAATTCTAGTGGGAACTCCTGTTTATTATTCCACTCAGGAACTCCTTTTTATTATTTCACTCAGGTACACTCAAGTATATAATAATTCCTCCTCCATAAAGTGTCTATATGTACTTTGGTCCTGTATTCACCCATTACTAATAGCTATACAATTTTATTTTGTTTATAACAGAATATGGGCTTTGGTTTTTTATGCTTCTGTAGTATGCAAATAAATACATATAGTCCCTCTAGCTTGTAGACTGAATACAAATTATTTCCCTGTCCTTGAATTCATTAAATGTTTTAAACAGCTTTTATGAAAACCTATCACATAGCTATTAGTGACAAAGAAAAAATATTGAAAATCTAATGTATTGAGAATAGAGACATGCATCCTTTTCTTAAAATGTCTCCTGTCTCAAAGATACTTATTTTAAATGTCTGATGAAATAGACTATTTGAACTTGGAAGAAATGAAGCTGTTTATTCCTCTACATTTTCTTTATGTATTTTCTTTTTTCTTGTTCTCTTTTTTTAAAGCAACATTGTGTCTTCACTCAGGAATACTCCAATGAATCAAAAGCATGAGAACATTTGTATTTTTAATTGTACATCTTCTTGCACAATAGTTCAGATAATAAAACCTCCGAGGATAATCATGACAATTGGACTAGATGTTTAATTCTTTATGACCATTGTCAAATTAATCATGCAGCATCTCAAAATAGTGGCAGTCTTTGAACCAGTTGAGCTGTATCTTTGCCTCATTCCAATAAAGATACTGGGAACTTGAAATTAGCAATCATACCCTTTGTTCTGATCATTCTTCAAGAACTAGCTCTGCAGCCCCTATGCTCCATCCCCCTTCTGTTTCACCCTGGTATTAACACTGAGCTATAGCTAAATCATTGCCACTGACAATTCATCCAGATAATTTCAATTTGCTGCTAATCAAATAACCATTAGTGTGAAGTGACACACACTTTCATGATGGATGCAGTGATTTAAACGTGGGAATCAGGGAACTGTGAGAACATAAGCACCCGTAACTATCTGCTTATACAGCTTCAAGGTCACTACAAGTGGACAGATTCAGTAATTGGGTGACAGTAACAAAGAGGAGAAATTTAGACAGAATAATTCAAATAAGCAGGTTTAGAAAGTACTATGATTCTTTTCCTTGAGCACTGTCAGGAAGCAGCAAGGGCAGGTTGCCCTGTAAAGGAAGGTGAGCTGGGAGCTGAGCATCATCACAAGGCAGACAAGGACAGAAGCCTCCCTGACAAGAAGCCAGGAAACTAAGTCAAGAAGTGAGGGTCAGGATCAGGTCCAGTAATAGTAACCAGGATCAGCCAAGAGCCCAGCAAGCACCAAGCAAGTCCACAGTCATGAGGCAGTCCCAAGGTCAAACTAGAAAGCCAAGTCAGCAGGTTGGGATACAGATCAGGATCAGGGAGGTACAAGATGGGGGTAAGATGCAGCATTATCATGGCCACAGCATAACTCAGGCAGGGGCTAAGCACAGGAATCATAGATCTTAGTCCGAGGGAGCTGCTGGCTGAGGCTTCTTCTAGCTTTTCCTTCACAACAGCCTTTTCGAAACCCTGCTAAACTCCTAAAAGGGAAAAGGAGAATGTACTCCCGAGATGCACTTTAGGATTCATGGAACTGCATGAAATACAAAGTAATGAGATTTTTTCTGTTCAGATCTTCTTTTAGAAAGAGCAATAACACCCATTTCCAGTTCTGTTTTCAGGTTTCTTAGGCAGCAGGTATTTTAATTAAAAAATAAAGTCCAAAGAGACTTTTCTACAAATGGAACCTTGCTGTAGCAATTGACAATTTTTGTGCAACGCACACCACTTAAAAACATCGTGCACTACATCAACGTATCCATATTTATCTGTTTTGAACAAGGCACCAGCATTTATCTGTTGCTACAAAGCTGTTAGATTTAAATTCATATATACACAAAATAAACAGTGACAATACATCAATAAAAATTCTTCTTAAAATAAACTAATCTTGATAACCAAGACTAGGCAGTTACTTAACATATCACTGGAAGGTTTAAACCCAATATCTAAAGAAAAATCTGTACTTGAGGAAATAACAGGTGTCATACTGAATATATTTTAAAAAATGGTTAAAATTTTAAAACCAGATACTTAAATAGGAGGCTTCTAAGCAAAAGCACTGGAATAGGTAAAATCAAGATCTGTCCCAAAATTATTTGTGGATAAAATTGTTAGAATTTCAGTAACAACCTATTTCTTTATATAATGCCTTGTTACAACTTTTCAAGGAGATATGACTGTTATGGAAATTTTGCAAAGGTAATTGGTGTTTTTGTGGAATGAGACAACACTTCAAATTACATCTCAAAATGAAACACAAAGAAACCCCCAAATCTACCCAATTTTACCTGGAACCAAAGTCAAGTCAGGGATGCACTGAAGCACTACTTTGCAACTCTCCTGGGCACTGAAGAACTCTTAATCAAAACATGAAACTAAAAGTACCTAATGTTTCTTGTCTATTTCCATGGCCATGGAAATGCAGGAAGCATCAGGAACATGCCCAATGTTTCGATGTGCAGGTGAGCTGAATTTCATCTATCACTAGGTTTTAGGTAACAGGACAGTTTAGACTTAATTCTATCAGCAAGTTGTGATAATTTAAAAAATATATATTGTATTCATTGTGACTTTTTTTTTATTCAGTAACTATATATTTGAAGTGATTTATCCTTCCAAACATGGAGCTGTAAAAATTTATTTCAATTTTTCCATGCACAGTTGGAAAGAAAAAAGACTATAGCAGAGAATGAATGATAAGAACAACTTCTTCTCACCTTGCACAAAGATTCATAAGAGGATTACCTATGACATTTTGGTGACACTGTAAACCATTTGTGGTTTTTTTTTTTTTTTTAAATTATTTTGAGACAAAAGACAGAAACAATATCTCAAACAGGAGTAGCCATAAGTTAAAAAAAAACAAAATAAACCCACAGGATTTTCTGTTCTCCCACTGCAGCATAGTTCAATTTTATTACTCGGAAAGAAAGTGGATTTTTCCTTTTATATAACGAGGTTCCATTATGTGTCCTCTTTGATCTATGTACATTTACATCACAACCTTTGTCTTTTAATCTAAAACTTCTTCACTGAGAGCACAAACCATTTGGAAGTTCTTTATTCTCAGTCATATCTTAGCCCTGCTTTAGTAGTGGTGCTCAACCATTTGTGGCAGATATACCGTAGAATCCTTATTAAACCCATCTGTTCAAGTGCCTGTTTTCTCTCTCCCTTTATGAGAAGTCACCGTTTTAATAAAGTCATTGCTGGGATGAAGATGAACAGAAACTGAATGAAAGCAAGCCTTTATAAATAAATACTTTTTTTTTTTTTTTTAAATGATATTGCATTTTTCTCTTAACATTTATAAAGAATAATTATTTTAAAACCAAAATGAACTGTGTACAAATGAGATATGTAAGCTAGTAATCTTTAGCAACAGGCTAGATAGGGAAATACATTAAAGGATCTATATAGCTTTTATTTGTGGTTTTAACTTCTACTCCAATTAACATATTTTATATAGTCTTGGAAAGAGTACAGTTGTAAGAACAACCATCAAAAAATGAGGCGGTATTACTGATACTGCATGCTCCATCAACACAGAGGGAAATTTCTGATCTCCTAAAATTAAATAAATGAGAATGTTCATGATCATAAAACATGTTGCAGCTGTAGGACCAAACTTTGTGTTCTTATTCAGGATTTTCAAGTCTACACACAAAGAGAAATACAGCGGGGCCTACATGAATAATGTGCAGCAAGGATTAGGAGTTTTGTGATTCAAGCTATGCACCCCACATCTATGCACCAGCAGTGACTCAATTCTGGAAAATAATGTGCATACTTTTATTAATATATATAAAGTTCACAGTGAGATTAAATTATTCATTAAAGTTCTAAATTCATAGGGTCAGCTAAATCCTAGTAACCAAGAAAACTGTAGAATGCAAAGCATCTGAAGAAAGGAGAATAAAGTGCAAATATCAAACACAGAAAGGTACTCAAAAAACTAACAAAAAGATCAGTGAACAGCAAGCAGCATAAGGATAATTTTAGAAATGCAGCATTGTTTACCAAACTCTAAAAATGTATGGCAGGAAAAATCACCCTAAAAATATCAAAACCCTGAATGCATAATGCCCACTCTCAGCAAACGGAAAAATAGGGCTGTGGGAGAAAAGTATTAGGTGAGAAACTTTCCACAGTCTTCACCTGTGAAGCCTGGAGAATAGTGCAAAGCAGTGCTCGTGAGCGAACATCAAAATCTGATGCTACAAAAGATTAAGAGGAGCACAGAATGTTAATAAGAGAATATTATCAACAAACATAGAGATCATTTGAATAAAATCTTGCCAGCAACAGCAAAGAAAGGCACAAAAGCAAAATACATAAATCTGCACATTTAATAAGTGTTTTGGATGTAAAATTTCCTTTTTAACTGATGTTTTTGACAGCACATGATGGTACAGTGTGGTGCCGTGGCAAACACCCCCAGTGGTTCATGGTACAGCAAAATGAAGACAGTCTGTAAGCTGATCAAAATTACCTAGTAGATTGGAAATAATTTGTGAGAACAGAAATACAAGAGGTACTGCCTGGTACAAACAGAATCTCTCTGCAGTCTTCTGTTCCTTGAAGGAGTATAGAATAACAATTGAAGAGGGAATGGAGAGAAGCTGTTAACAGAGGCACAGAAGAAATGTGGGGTTTGTGAACACAGGTCCTTTGTGAAATTCAAGACAGCAGGCTGCCCTGACCAAGATGGAGGAGCATTGCAGGAACTGCAATAGGCCTGTGTTCCCACAGATGAAAGAGCTATTTCGTTGTCTGAGAGAAAAAAAAAATAAAAAAATCAAGAAATATCTTTAATAAAATCTAAAATTGCTGAGAACCAGAAATGTGAATTAGTAATATGAGACACACAAAGAAAATGCTTAGAACTCCAAATGTAGGACAGTTGGAATACCAACTTTTAACAAAGTTGTCTGCTCATGCGTTTCAGTTTCTAGGTGTGTTTTGCATTATCTGATCACATAAATAGATGGATTGGTTATGAAACTAATAAAAATAATACCACTAGTAGTATTTAGCATTACAGTCCATAACTGTGAGAGAGACAGACTGTGAAAATTAGAATATTACCTACCCTTAGGAACAGCTTCTCAGACTTTCCACATTATGAGATTTAATCTTGTTCCGTTTCTAATATTGAAATCGTTGTTGATTTGAACTTCAGAGAAAAAAAAAAAACATATTTCCTCCCTTGTTAACCTTCTTTAAGCCAGTTTTTATAGAAACGCCTGGAGGCAGACATGCCCTTGGCATTCTTAGCTTTTAAGGTGGGCTGCAGCTCCAAGCAAATGCTGTGGGATCTGGTCTCCACTTAGATCAGACCCTGCTCTGAAGTTCACTAACTGCATTGATAATTAAACATTAGCATTTTCATCACATGTCACAAAATCAATCGATTTGTCATCTCTGCAGGTCTAGCTGATAGTGAAACTAAGCCCTCTTTCAGTGTTTGAATGATCTCAGTTTGGGATTAGTAAAACAGTGAGTCGATGCTGAAAATGCATGCCCTGAGAGCCAGAGGTAGCAGCGAGCTCATCACGAGGCAGAGACACATTTACTGGGTCTGTGGAAGAGCCAAGGTCAGGACAAAGAGAAAGAAATCCATGCAATAAGAGATTAGTTCCCAGGGCTGTGCCTTTCTTTGCAGATTGCAAAAATTCTTTATAGGTGTAGCTCTGGGGATTTATATACAGGAGACTTTTCATTTTCTTTTTCTCTTTTTGCTTCTGCTAGAATCTTTGTGAGCTCCACACTCAAATAAAAGCCTTAGCAGTACAGAATGGATTAATACAGGATTACAAGAAGATGATTATATTTCTGGATCCTCTCATCTCATTTTTTAAAATGTATATCCCAATATTACATTGCAAGTATTCAGCATGATTCCTTTATGCAGAGCCCTATGTTAATACAGCTGTCAAAAGAAAGTAATTTTTTTAAAGTAGCTGAGGTTTGTGAAGAATTATAAGAAGATTTACTTAGCTTATAAAGAATGTTAACAGGACTATTCATTAAAACTCTAGAATAATTTAGGATTTAAATATGTCCTTATATCATGCACACTTTGTATTTGGCTTTGTATTTGGCCTTTTAGATCCAGTATTACCTGACATTATATTTCTTCTCTTTCCTCCTTCAAATACTTCATGCCCTCTGACATTCTTGTGTAATAGAAATTCCAGCACAAAATATCACGGTCTCTCCCTGCTCCTTTCATCCTAAGAACAATATTTCTTGGAGATTTTCCAGTCACCAGCATTTGGTGATCTGAAAGGTCTGATCCTGCTCCTACTGAAATCAGTCGAAAAACTTCAAATAACAGTTAGACAGGCTCCCCAACTCTCTATACACCCTGGATTAAACCAGAATATTTTAAAAAGAAAAAAAATCCAGTGCTTTTAAAAAGTAATAGTAACTTCCTTAGAGTTAAGGCTCCCAGAAAACTTTATAAAATGTGAAATAATTTCAATGTTTCTGCATGTTTTAACTGATTTGAACATAATAAATTTGAATTCTGGTTCTCACCTGAGACATACCCTAGCCTACAAAGAAGTAACGGCTAGTGTTGCAGATTGGTTATATTAGTTTCTGTCTAAAATGAACTGGGCTGAGGCCACTGTCTGTACTTCCCCTGTGCTGTACTGACACTCCAAACACTGGTATCCAAAAGTGAAAGGCTACTGACTTGAAATATAATGTGGCAGCATGCAACTCCTTATTTTCCCTGATGCATTACTAAATTTAAAAATCAACCATACTGTTTTTCATTTGATCCTCCAGAAACATTTAAATCTAAGAACTCACAGAGATCAAAGAATATCAAATTCTAACAGAAGATTTAATAGGATCAAATAATCTTTTCTTCTTCTATAAACACACATGACAAAAATTTGGTATATCCTGGCATGGGTTAGACCTAATTTCTCTGTCTCATTTCTAGGCAGAAGAGCTATTAATGTAGGTATGTTCTGTGGGAATAGGATCAGTCATTTATAAAGGGAAGAATGAATAATCAGTCATAGAAATAAAGATTTTATGGAAAGTTCCTGCTGTTAATTTTGTCAATCCATACCATGCAAAACTGAACGTCAACAAACTACTTCATGTACAAAAATAAAGAAAAAAAGTTTCTGAAGACATCCCAACATTAGGGGGGAATATTAGGGATTACAAAAAAAACCCTTCAAGTTGTGCCTAACGTGTTCCTCTAACTCCAGTTTGTTGCACTGTTGCAGAGCAGGATAGAAGGAACTACGTATGAACCATCTACCTCACCTTTTCAGAGAGCAAAAATAAAGTTAGCAGGAATAAACAAACCCATCTAGGCTACACCACCTTTTTATGAAATAAAATGTATCTTAGAAAAGATAATAGGCAAACAGTATCTTAAAAAAATAAGCAGCATTAATATGCCAATAATTCAATTAATCAGCTGCTATGAATAGTCAAAGATACTGATCAATTATGCAGACAATGAATTATGCAAGGTCAACAGCAGTGTGATATGAGTCACCTACCTTCAGACAGATTTGAACCCTAGCTGTAATATTTCATATAAGCACCTTGCACTCTGTAATGCTTTAAGCATAAATAACATGATACACAAGAGCCACATGTGTGATTCAAAATGTAAGATGGCAGGCCCACTGCATGCAAGTATCTCAATTCATTGCCAGATTCCTCCTCTTTCCCTATGTCCTGATTTTGACCAAGATGGAATTAATTTTCATTGGAGTATTTCATACCATGTGATGTCATGCCCAGGTGGGGGTTGGCTGGCCGCTCTCTCTGGCGGGCAGTATTTTGAGTTTCAGTAAGGGCAAATGCCAGGGGCTGCCCTTGGGCCACAACAACCCCCAGCAGCGCTACAGGCTTGGGGAGGAGTGGCTGGAGAGCTGCCAGTCACAGAGGGACCTGGGGGGGTTGATTGACAGGCGGCTGAACAGGAGCCAGCAGTGTGCCCAGGGGGCCAAGAAGGCCAATGGCATCCTGGCTTGTGTCAACAATCGCGTGGCCAGCAGGGACAGGGAAGGGATCTGACCCCTGTACTGGGCACTGGTGAGGCCGCACCTCGATTCCTGTGTTCAGTTTTGGGCCCCTCACTACAAAAAGGACATTGAATGACTCGAGCGTGTCCAGAGAAGGGCAACGGAGCTGGTGCAGGGTCTGGAGCACAGGTCGTACGGGGAGCGGCTGAGGGACCTGGGGGTGTTTAGTCTGGAGAAGAGGAGGCTGAGGGGAGACCTCATCGCCCTCTACAGCTACCTGAAAGGAGGTTGCAGAGAGCTGGGGATGAGTCTCTCTAACCAAGTAATAAGCGATAGGACAAGAGGGAATGGCCTCAAATTGCGCCAGGGAAGTTTTAGACTAAATATTAGGAAGTATTTCTTTCCAGAAGGGGTTGTTAGGCATTGGAATGTGCTGCCCAGGGAGGTGGTGGAGTCCCCATCCCTGGAGGTGTTTAACAGTTGGTTCGATTTAGCACTTAAGGACATGGTGTAGTTGGGAACTGTCAGTGTTAGGTTAATGATTGGACTGGGTGATCTTCAAGGTCCTTTCCAATTTAGATGATTCTGTGATTCTGTATTGCTGCTGTGGGGGGCAGTCGCTGCATTCTGTAAGCCACTGTTGCATTTTACCTGTTTTCTTTTGAACTCACTATTGTTACTGTTGTTCTCTTGTTATATTTCGTAAATTCTTTTTAATTCAACCCACGAATTCTCTTCTTGTGTCCCTCCCCTATCTTACCAGAGGGGGGAGGGTGAGGTGAAGGGCCGGCCACGTGCTGTCTGGCTGCCGGCTGAGTTCAAACCGACACACCCTAGAAGTGAGAAAGTTGCTTGCTCTGCAGCTGTGTGCTAGGGTGATTAAACAATCAAGTTTTTATTTGTATTCACTGACCTAAATGATTCCTTCAATAAATGTGGGTATCTGCCTTCTCTGAGATCTTAAATCTAGAGGGCTGAAGAAGTTATAAAACATCTCTTCTACTGAGTTAACTCTTTCCACCAGCAGGCTTTTATTCTTTGAGGTCCCTGAACAGGTAGAACACATCTTTTATAATCTGCATGTTTGTAGGCATTTACTTACCTTCCTGTCACCTGTGTTTAGAGATTAGACCCGGACTCGTTTTATTTCAGGCTCTACAAATTTAAGCAGAAGCAGATGCTTCACCTACTTTTGAGTCCCAATTTTCTTCTCACAAAACATTCCCTTGGGACAGAGTCCATTCTAGCAATTTGGGATGATTCTGTCCCTCAAAAAGTTTTTGCAGTTAATAATAGGCAACAGTATGTAAAATGAGAAATACCTATATACAATGAAGTTTTCATGTAATGCTCTTTTCAGTGTGGATTATTATTACTGGATGGACAGAAAAAGCCTCATGGGTGACAGATGTGACGAAAGAGATTGCTAGGTTTTAAAGTTAAAATTTCTGTGCTTTTCATTGAGACTATGAATCTGACCTGTAGGTCAAAGACATGAGTAACATAAAAGTTCAGGTTCTAGCTGTAGTGGTTTTATTTATCCTGCAAACATCAGGCTTGGAAATAGGTCAAACCATTTTATTTTGTTCTGTTGCACCACTGTTTCTCAGTTCTGAGGCAAGGGAAATTCTTCTTGGAATAAGAATAATCCTACCTTTTACCTTTCAATCCATGCTGTCCATACAGAGATTTAATAATGTATAAGAGTGACTGATCATTATGATGATGGACAGCTGAGTCTGCTAGGAGCTGAACTAAGCAACAAATAATTTCAAAGACACTGGATAGAGAAACTTAACACTTGCACTCTAAATTGTATCTCTTACATTAAGCTCCGAAAGAACAGAGAAATAAAATAAAGACAAAATAGTGACAATACACATTGTATTAATGATTACACAAGAAAGAGTTTTATGTGAGCCATACTCAATACAGGCTGGCAGTAGGAAGAAGCCTACACCTATTCACAATCCACGCCTGGATATTTAAATTGGGGAAATGAAATGGTTATCTCCATTAACTAAACTCCTGACCAGAGTCATCTAGCCAGGCATTTCAGGCTTAAATATATATATTTATTTTCTTTCTTTCTATCTATCTATCTATCTATCTATCTATCTATCTATCTATCTATCTATCTATCTATCTATCTTTCTCTCTCTCTCTCTCCCTCTATCTATCTATCTATCTATCTATCTATCTATCTATCTATCTATCTATCTATCTATATCTATATATATCTGACTCCAGAATGTTGAATGATTTTAATGCATCAACAAAGCTCTGCTTCAGGGAGCAGTGGACTCAATAAGCTGAGTACATAACTTAATATATTTATTTTCAGCGTAATGATCAGTCCCTTCAATAACCATCTCCTGTCCTCTCCTTATTATTGTATAGCATTTGAGGTATATGTACTTGTGCAAGAACAAAATTCATCTAATATACTTAACTTATACTCCAGATACTGTATTTTGCATGAAAACTTATTGCAGGCATTTTTACTTTGAAAATGCAGTTTTTAATATCTTAGACTCATTCTCTCATACATGCACAATATCTTACGCCCTATGTACTTGTACTGAAACCGGTGGGACCACTCCTAAGCAAGAAAATGAGCAGGGCTGGCCTAATTTGGACCTCAGATGACCCATATACACTGTTGAAACATTGGTTTTACTGAAATCATCAAGACAACAGCCTCTACCTTCAGTTTGGTCAGCCTTACAGCTTAGTGAAGGCTGTCTGGGTTCTTCCAGCCTATATCTCTTTCCTTTTTCAACATCTTCTCACTCCATTTTCATTCCATTCTTCTATTTATGTGTGTTTTAAAGACAACAATGTACTTAAAATATTTTTTTTTTTTTTTTTTTTTTTTTCCTCTTCCATAAGGCATATTTCTCCTTCCATCTCTCTCAGAAACTCCCTGTTTCCTATTCTTTAACTCTTACTTGCAGTTTTTTCTTCTTCTGGTAATAAATTTCCTCTGTTCTTTCTTTTTTTTTTTTCCCTCACAGTAGATCCTCAAATTATTCAGACCTTCTTTTTTTTTCCAGTGCTACACAGCATAATGCTACCACAACTGCTGTGCACACATTCTTTGCCAAATAATGACCGTTCCCAGAGGAATTTACCAATCCCAACAGATCAAATTGAGTATATCACCAGCGATGATAAGAATACAAATTTACCACAACTACTATGAAATAAAGGGAACAACATTTGTGTCCTGTACCTGAAGGATTGAAAACAGAATCCAAAAGTGTACGCAAAAAAAGGAAAGACTAGTTATGTATGGTAAATCTAATCATTCCAGAGCAAGATAATTTCTTTGTAGTTTGGCTAGTTGCCCATTTTACAGAAATCTCTTCAGGTAATCTCTCTACAGCCATAAGAGTATTTTCAAACAGAAGACTTAATCTCAGGGCTCAGCTGGTCTCACATGTCTGTGGGAACCAGTTGCCTAATCTGATCAAGCAGCCATGACTGCGTTGCATCCTTATTCCCATACATAACCTGATCTGGGCTAGATCAGTGGTTTTGTTCAGTGATTTGGGGAGGTGGACAATTTGTCATAGAATTACCTCTTCTTCCTGAAACATCCCACTGCTCTATAGTTTGCCTCTATATGTTTGAAATATTTAATGGTAGATATAAGAAGCACTTTCATGTTTACGATTATGCACAGAATAGTAGAGACAGGCTCTAAGCAGGACTGAGAAATTTTTAAGAATACATTGATGAGTTATTTCCATGTCTTTAGGAGCTGAATCCTTCCAAGAAAGGTGTTGACTTTATAAAGGTAGACAAGCAAACAGAAGTTAGAATTCATTCTAAGCTTCACTAACAGATCACAAAAGACTTGTACTATGCTCCTTGCTTGAGGAAGAGCTCCTAGTTGACCACTGCAACACTCTATTTGCCTATGTTGTATAGCAGGTGTTGGAAGCACAGAGTGTCTTATGTATGTAATTACAGACCCACTCTCTCCACTATCACTACTTAAATTCCAAAGCCCTTATTTAGCCACAGATTCTAAGCATAACTGTGCAAAAGAAATGAAGAGATGTTTCTAATTTAGTGACAAGTTTAGATACTCCAGGGCAGTGGAGCTGCCCAGGTCCACATGCTGTTTAGGAGGCTGTGGTGTGACTGAAAGCTCCAGTGCTCACTCTAGCACATCCCTGTATGCTTCAGGTTGCTGCTAGGTATGAACAATTTCTGCTCAAAGCTCACATCCTCACTCAAATTCCCATAATCCAAAAGAAGGATTTTATCCTGTCTTCATTTCTAATTTGTCTAGGTGGCACTCAAAATATAATTAGCTTGATTTTTCATTCACAGTGGCAGTTATGAGGTCTTTTATGCTGCTGAAGCAGTTAAAAACAAGTTTAGAAGTGAATAGCAATATAAAATATCATTCAAAATGTACCTCTGGTCAGAATCTAAGAGTTTGGGTTTTTGAATGTTACAGCCTATTCAACAGAAAACTAATCATTATCCTAAAGCTCACTTGCTGTTTCTCTTCTGTCATTCCGGTGATACAGATAGCTGGGAAAGTGGTAAGGGTGCATTTGCAGGAGTCATGTTTTTTAGTCTCTGTTTTTAGATATTGCTGCTTCACCCAAGCAGTTTTATATTTACTGGAATTTAGACTTAACATCAAAAATTGAATGGATATATAAATCCTCAGGATGAACAATTTCATGCTTATTTTCCAAGATATTCATATGGTCTACTCTGAGTGAAAAAATAGATTGAAAAAAAAAAATCTTCCACAATTTAAGTTGTTTTTTTTTAATCCAATTCAAATAGTGGATTTTGAAGTTAATTATTTTAAGGTTCCTATACATACAAAATGAACTTTCTGGAAACATCTTTTCATTGCCATAGAGAGGCAATGAAAAGACCTGTGAAAATTCACTATACTGTTTTTTTAATGTAATATATTGGTTAAGAAAATACAAAACAAACATTCAGGGATAGATTTACTTGTTACAAACAACAAGATTAATCACATTAATAATTTAAAAATAATATTTTAATATTTTTCCTCATTTAGTCTCTGTCACCTCAGGACCCCATCTTGACACCTTATTTGCCACTGACAATTTACCTGTGTTTTAGCAGTTGCTGAAGGAAAAGGAAGCTGAGAAAGCAAACAAATTACATGCCATGAGGCATGATTCTCCATAGCACAGACTCTTGCTTAGAGTGAATGGAAATAAAAAGAGTTTAACAAAGTTTGTTGTCTGATCTCAAACTATGTTAGAAGGAAAAAAACCCACAAACCCGACTGTCTGAGTACATATGCACTGTTTCAAAGACAGATTGTCAGCTGTGTAGCTTTGAATTGTGCTGTGGAAAATATCCAATCTCTCAATAGGATGTTGAGAAAGAACTGTTCCTTGTTTCACTAGAAACATCTCTTCATTTTTATTCACATTAAGCAGGACCACAAGCTGTGGATCACGACTTACTGTGAATGGGGACAACTCCTTTTGTAGCCCTCTGGTTTGTTTCATGTATTGGTGTAAAATAATGATGGATCTATTTCCTTCTTGTATCTTCCCTGACACTTTACGAAATATGTCCCATAACACCACAAGTGAAGGAGCAGCAAGTGATTCTTCATGCAAATATTATGGCTGTCCTGGCATGCAAAGGGGACAGGGTGAAGGAGGAAGGAAAATCAAACCATCTTTACCCCCTCTGGTTTCTCCTTTGTTGCCTCTTTCATTGCTAGTTATGGGTATACTTCAGTTCAAAGAGAACTGTAGTTAAAAACCACTTGTGGGCATCCTAAAGGTAGCATTCTTTTCAAAACTCCCATAGGGTTTGGTTTTTTGTTTTTTTTTTTTAACATTCTTCTTGACAGAACCCAAATATTATTTGTGGCAATTCTGACTCCCAATCTCAGTTCTTTTTGTAATGGTACTGCTGTAGTGACACCAGAAATTTAATGAAAGGATAGAAAAGATGAAACCACATATAACCATAAATTATCAGATAACTGAACAGTGAAATTACCAGAATCTTTAGAGGATCTCAGTCTGGTAGAACAAAAGAAAACTTCTGAGAACCAGACAGCCTTGGACACAGGTGGTCCAAAACCACATTCTCTGAAGCTTATAAAAGACAACATTTAATAGCTCAGTGAGGGTACACCACACTAAATATGAAACAAAATAGAACAAAACTAGACTTTCTGGACTTGTGCAAGTCTTCTGTAAGACAACATAGCTACGTTTCAAAGCATTTTCCCGAGTCTGAATTTTTCTTCATAAAGAGCAGAAACTGTAAAGTGGTATGAACATGCTTGACAAAATACTGTGAGAAAATACTATGAAAGTTATCATACTGAATGAAGAGACTAACAAAGAAGTGCAGTGCGAACTCAGACATTTCTGCGTAAAAGGCATGCTTCATCATATCAGACCCATGTGTAGTATTTGTCATTGTTTAGTGGCATAACCCTTTGTCAACCCTGATTTTAGCCAGACAGGCTACCACCACCAGAAAAGAATGGAGCTGTTCTAAAATAACCTATTCTAAATACTTGCTCTGAATTACATATTATTTTATTTTACTGAATTTCAGACAAGACCACCAGTAATCTATATCCCAGATTCATTTTAGAAAAAAGAAACATGTGAATAACATTTCAAAATAAAATTTCCATTTGGAATAATTATTTTTATGTATGAGTTAAGTCACTTACCTAGATCTTTAGACACATTTATAGAAACCTGTATCTTTTCACTCAACATACATCTTGCAGTGAGCATGATCCATTCTGCAAAACATGGTTAAAATAATGTTATTCTACACACTGGTCTAAGTTCAGGGTAGCCTGAACACAAGGTGATTAGGAGTTTGAAGATGGTGATTTATCTCAGATACTTCTTGGAAGCGTTATTACTCTAAAGCATAATTTATAATCCACACAGTGTCATGCCATTTCTGCATAAATAATAATATCTTTGCTAAAGACAGTGCTGATGTTTACTGCTCTATCTCCTCACATTCATGTGTCTAAAAGTGGTCAGGAAAGTCATCTTCAACACAGACTTTTCTGTTATCTTTGAGCTACGTCCTAGATAGATTTTATAAAGCCAGGATGCACAGAAGAAAAATGTACTTGCTTTTCAAACACTGACAGAATCTGGGTCTTTAATGTTATGCAACAGAGTAACTTGAGACAGACAGGACTGAACAAAAATGTTTTAATTAAAATGAAAGGTTCTGCTGGTAGTGATAAATGAGCCACAGAACCAAAGCACAGAAGGTGACTGAGTATCTCAGGTAGGACTTCCTTTATTCATTTTAGGAGTCTCTCTATCAAAAGCAGTGAACTATCATGAACTTTTGAAAGCATAGCTTTAGTTTGCTAAATTTGGTAAGCAGTCTATTTCTCAACATGCCTTTCCTACTTCAGATGCTTTGACCTGCAATGACATGAGGACATGTCTGGTAATTTTTCAGTGCAACTTATCTCCAAATTAATGTTTTTTTAATGAAGTAGGGAAAACTAGAAGTTAATATTTCCTTAAACATGAAGCAAAATGCCAGAGTCTAAGTTCTCATTAGAATATGAAATTAGATCACAGGTTTGAGTTATTAAACATAGCATTACTTATTAGATTCAGTCAAGTGTCAGGGTGTATTAAAAAGATCTTTTAAAATAGATAAAACAGTGTTAAAACTTTGTCCTTAGCTAATATAGTGTCATCAGTGCTTGATTTCAGTGATTATTTGGACATGACATGTTCTTCACTGTACAATTAGTCATTTTTGTGTATTGTATAGTCTTCTCAAAGACACGATGGGCTACAACCGCACAGTATCTTTAGTGCTTCACTCCACACTTACACATGAGTGGATATTTTCAGGACAATCTGAGTTATACGTTCAAAGTACAGGATCAAGCTTCCCAGCCCAATTGGATGCATGAACCACAGTAGCAGTGGCAGAGCCTGGTACTTTGACCCCACTAAGCATCCTACAGTACTGGCAGCAATTTCACAGGACAACTGAGGTGATATATCTGTCTTGAATTTAAATACAGAGGTCATACACTTAGTCCTTGCCATTGTCTAGGAGGCCTTTGTACATAATAAATATGATTGTCTGTCTTAGCAAGTAACAGAAAAGTTGTGTTTGATCTTAACCTTTAACTCTATCCTACTCCCTTCCAAAATAAATAGATATCAGCAATGAAACAACAAAACACGACACTGTAAAACTTTTAACTCACAGAAGAGAACATCTGCATCTAAAAATACTGGTTATGAGTATATTACTTTCAGACAACTTTCATTTTCAGGGAAATTAACATGAGAATCCACTTTGTCTCCACTTCAGAGTTAGGATGCTATCCTAGGGTTATCCAATCTATAGTTTAAGAAGGATTAACAGATACAGGACAAAAGTAGAGTCTCATTGCAAACAGTAACAATGGAAGAGAGCTGAAGTACAATATAGATTTTTTTTTTACATCAGAATTTGTGGTCCATTGTACTCAGTAAAGACTGAGGATGTATTAAAATGCATGTATTCAAACAGTCTGACTTCAGAGTACAAACGACTTTTCATACACACAGAAACCAGCAAATATTCTTTGTGCATGCAGGAGCAGGGTCCTAATTACTAACTTAAATTTTGAGACGTAAACTTTCTTTGAAACTTGATAACTTTACAGGTTTGGCTTGGCTTCTGTGGCAGGCAGGAAGGCCAAGATGGCTTAATGTCAGTTCACAAAGAGGCCAACAGTATTGATTTTGGCACAGGCTGTAGAGTAGACTATACAAATATTTATGGCCTATTATCTAATAAAAATCTTGGAATAAGAACTGAGTGAAAAGCTTGCTTAAAAAGATAATAATTCTCTTTGTAAACTTGTGTAATGATACCTTCAATGCAGTTCCAATAATGTTTGTGTAACGAAGCATGTCAAATTAAATAAAGATATGAGGAAATCTTCAGTCTATATTAGCAAAATTACCAGTTAGATGATAGAGACTAGAGGACTATATAACTGTATTAGTACATTATATATGGTCTGCATGCACAAAGCCATTAATAGTGCAATATATTATGAAGTTTTTGTTTCTTGATACCATTAATTTGAGACACAAAACTGTTCATTTCGAATTACTCAGTATATTATAGACAAAAGATAACAATAAAAGCTATATAAACCTTCATATTTGCATGAGTTATAAACAAATATACAAGTTGACACTTGTTTCTTTTATATTTGCTTTAAAGTAAGTAAAAGAAGGGCTGCTTAAGCTCACGGATCCAAAACACTAAATCGGATCATACAGATCTGTTGGAAATTTTCCCTTGATTCTTCACAGTAGGGGTTAGTTTCACAGGGCAGAGAAATTAACTGCTGTCCCTTGGATAACATGATTAAGATCAGATCTGCTTTTCTAGCATCAATATATTGATTTATGTTACTGAAGACCAATATAGAAAGCTTCTTGCCAAGTCACATTCTACTAATAACAGAAGACCAAATGAAACAGTGCAACCAGAAAACTCATTTGAAACTTCAAAACAACCACAGTTAAAATGTCTAGCTAAATGACAGGTAGCATTTTGGTTTTAAAGAAATGCCAGTTGTTGTGCAAAATAATTAGCATACTTCACAAACCAATTTTTTTTTTTTTTACTATTTTTTTTGAACATGAAGAGATTTTCAGAGAGACTACTGATGTGATTCTGCATCACAAGTACCTAAGAAGGTCAAGTCCTTATATTACAAGGAAGTAAATACTAGCTGCATTGATTCAAATTAACAATCAGGAGGACAACTCTGCTTTACTTAGGGTTACATTTTTTTGCTTCCTAGTAGAAAAATCCTTTCTATATAGCCCCCTGTGAAAAGACACAATGCAGAGAGTGGGTATATTAGCTGCACACTGTAAGGACAGATTTTACACTGTACCTACTGACACAATGATAAAGCTGCAGCTATAGCAACTTATTCAAAAATCAATTCCTTGTTACGGGCTTTTTACAATTGTGCTAGAAGTGTCTTGAAAAGATCTGCTATTCTCACTGCAGGTGTAAAAAGTACTGGCAACTATTCATGTACCTTAGAAATAACTAATAAATCACTTATTACAGTAGCAATAATATTCTCTGCTATGCTGAAACATGATAGTAGCAATTACCTAATAAGGTAGTACTATGATCACTATTGGAAAATGGCTTTTAGTGTTTAACAGAGTTTCAAATCTTAAACAAATCTCTGTTGTACTGAAGCAAAGTAAGAAATTCAAGAAAGCAACACAGCAGACATTACATATAAAAATCAACCTTTAAAAAAAATATATAAACATGTATACTATTTTATGAAACTCTGAAGCTTGGTACATTTATATCTTCAGAGAAAAATTTCAGCAATGATAAGCTGATAAGAAAGACTTTTAATTGGTAAGGCAATGTTCAGCAAAAACATAAGAATTATAAATAAAGATTTAATTCTTTAACCTTTCCTCATATTTCACATGTACACAACTGTTTTTGTATTTCCAAGGAAGATGTATTTACAGGAAAACGTGTGATTGGATTGGGTGGGCTCTTTTTTTTTTTTTTTTCCCCCTCTTCTTTTTAATCTCATAGCTTGATATGAGTAATAAACACTGTGGCAATAGTAATAAGAAAGATCACAAGTACATCAGAGATCATAAAATTATAGATACATTAATTCGAAGTGGATTGTATAAGTAGCAGGAACTACTATTTGATATACTTCATTAAAAGATACCACTAAAGAACTGAAGTTCCATCTGAAGACTATGCTGCTTCTCAGGTGAAGTTTTGGGAATGGACTGTGAGACAGATGTCAAATGTAGTCCGAATGCCAAATGAATTCAAAAGTAACCATAGCTTTGGGGGGTCACAGCTGGGAGCAGGGGAAGGTTTTGAAAGACTACTAAAATTTCAAAGCTACACAGCAGAAGAGAAATCCCTTGAAAAAGAACGTGACAATGGAGAAAGAAACACTAGGAGAAAGGATAGCCCTCCTGGTTTTTTTTTGTAAGAAATTTCAGTCAGTAAATTAACTGTACCTCCATATGAAAACAAAGATGAGGCCCAAGTGAAACAACTTAAATGGCTGCTTGCTAATACCATGAGTTAGGAATTAGTAAACAACTGCTTTCAGAAATTGTTGTAAAAGATAGGAAACCATTCATTATAGGAAAAATAGAATTGCAAAACAAGACCGTTTGTAACTGGGATACAGCTGCTGAAAGAATTTACTGTTTAGAAATATGGAATTAAGATTAAAGATGGTGGTACAGTACTGCATACTCATAGAAAAGACTGATTAAATGAAGATAACATTCCCCATAGGTAAAAAAAAAAAAACAAAAAAACCCAGTTCCTGGAAAGATTTCATGAGGGTATGTTAATATTTCTGCATCAGGGCTGGAGTTGGTTAAATTATTTTGTAAGGTTATGTGAGGTATATAAAGTAGTGTTACTTTTATAATTCCTACCTACTTAGCATATATCTCTGATGTGTATTAATCCACAATAGCAAGAGTCAGGCATGTTTGGACATGAATATGAAGTAAATTCCTAAATCGATTAGTCATTCGTACAGTTTTGGTAAACAGTGAAAGTGCTGTGAAAAGTGTACAATATTTGGTCGAGAAATCCTGAGATGATTCATTTAATTTAAAATTAGCACACAAGATAGAATCAGATCAAAATGCAAGGAACTGTGTTTTAGTATGGTAGACAGAAAACTTAGGAAGATTGTTAATAAAGTTAACAGAAGAATCTAAACATCTGAATGTAGAGGTGGAGGCACTGAATTTAAATGAAAGGGCAGTATCTGGAGTCATCACCAAAAAGAAGAGAAAAGGAGAAGGCTGACAGTCTGCTTGGATAATTAAGCAGAAAATACCGAATTTTAAAAGTGAAAATATCTGTAAAGATATGGATCAAGAATCAGTGAGTTACAGAAATCAGTCAGAAATATAAATATCTGTAAGCATATTTGACTTACACTTTTATAAGGAATTTAAAACAACAGAAAATGACTTATCTAAAGATAGGGTAATGGAAATGACTGTGTCAAATGTAGAAGCAAGTTTACTCTGATAAAATTGAAGGGCAATAAGTTCCAGAAACTGGGATATTTATAGAATTCTGGGAGAAAATATTCAATTAATCATTCACTATAGAGGTTGTAACCTGGGACTAATGAATAAAAAGCCTACTACTATTCTTACCATCAGAAGTCTGTACAGAGGAAAAAAAGAAAAGCAGAATCCCTCAGCTACTAAGAGCCCATTAGTTTGACTGGTGTTAATAAATAACTCAGAAATGAAATCACAAAGAAAAGGTAATTGTACATAGAAGGAAGTGGACTAAAATCAACATGATTTTATCAAACAAAAGGATGTGCCTTTGTTACCTTATCACAATTCTCAGACAAATGCAATGCATCCATGTTAATTCACCTAAATTTAAGCAGAACCTCTGATATAAATGCCTCATGGAAAATTATTATTTAATGATAAAAGATCAGGTTTAGACATGGGCTCTAAAATTAATAAAAAATTGACTAACAGCAAGAAACAACACACAAAGATAAAAATAACAATAAATCCCAAAACAAACAGAAAAGGAATTATGTTGAAACGTAGGTTATCAGGGAAGAGATACCAAAGATGGTCTTTAATAACGGATCTTGAGACTGACCCCATTTATTATTTTCACTGGCGACTTTAGTAAAGGAATTTTGGTAATGACAAATTTCAGACACAATATCATGAGTGAAGAGTGTATTATTGTCCTTCAGGAGTAATTAGATAACTTTGTAGATTAAAAAAAAACAAACCAAACCAAAACAAAAAAAACACCCAGAAAATAAGTGAAAGACAAATGTGTAAACTGTAATTGCACGAACTTAGAGAATAACAAGAATATTTGTCCTGAGAGAGGCTATACTGGTTGATCCTACTATTGCAGCTGATCATTATGACTGGACTGAAAAAAAACCCAAATGAGTTTCTAACATACAAGAACTGACAAGTCTTCAGAGATGGGAAACTAGGTGTGCTTATCTACAAAGCACTGAAAATGTCTCATGGAGAATTCGCAGAAACACAGAATCAACTAGGTTGGAAAGAACCTTGAAGATCATCCAGTTCAACTGTTCACCTAGCACTGGCAGTTCCAAACTACACCATATCCCTCAGTGCTAAATCGACTCGACTCTTAAACGCTTCTAGGGATGGGGACTCCACCACCTCCCTGGGCAGCCCATTCCAACACCTAACAACCCGTTCTGGAAAGAAATGCTTCCTAATATCCAGTGTAAACCTTCCCTGGCAAAACTTGAGGCCATTCCCTCTTGTCCTATTGCTTATTGCTTGGTTAAAGAGACTCATCCCCAGCTCTCTGCACCCTCCTTTAGGGAGCTGTAGAGGGCGATGAGGTCTCCCCTCAGCCTCCTCTTCTCCAGAATAAACACCCCCAGTTCCCTCAGCCGCTCCTCATACGACCTGTGCTCCAGACCCTGCACCAGCTCCGTTGCCCTTCTCTGGACACACTCGAGTCATTCAATGTCCTTTTTGCAGTGAGGGGCCCAAAACTGAACACAGGAATCGAGGGGCGGCCCCTCACCAGTGCCAAGTACAGGGGTCAGATCCCTTCCCTGTCCCTGCTGGCCACGCTATTGCTGACACAAGCCAGGATGCCATTGGCCTTCTTGGCCCCCTGGGCACACTGCTGGCTCCTGTTCAGCCAGTTTTGCCAGAAGAATGCTGTAGGAAACGGTGTCAAAGGCCTTACTTAAGTCAAGGTAGACAACATTCACAGCCTTTCCCTCATCCAATAAGCAGGTCACCCTGTCGTAGAAGGAGATCAGGTTTGTCAGGCAGGACCTGCCTTTCATAAACCCATGCTGACTGGGCCTGAGCATCTGGTTGTCCCACATGTGTTGTGTGATGGCACTCAGGATGAGCTGCTCCATCAGCTTCCCGGGTACCAAAGTCAAGCTGACAGGATGTCATTTCCTGGATCATCCTTCTGATGCTCCTTATATATGGGCATCACACTGGCCGATTTCCAATCTGTTGGGCTCGTAAATGATGGAAAGCGGCTTGGCAAGCACCCCAGCCAGCTCCTTCAGCACCCTCGGGTGTATCCCATCCACTCCCATAGACTTGTGTGTGTCTGTGTGATGCAGCAGGTCACTGACTGTCTCCTCCTGGATTGTGAGGGTGTCATTCTCCCAGTCTCTGTCTTCTGGCTGAGGAGGCCGGATTCCCTCAGTACAACTGGTCTTGTTATTAAAGACTGAGGCAAAGAAGGCATTAAGCACCTCAGCCTTCTCCTCATCACTTGTTACCGTGTTTCCTCCTGCATCTAGCAGGGGATGGAGCCTCTCCCTAGACTTTCTTTTGCTACTGACATAGTAACATTTCTATATGTCAATTATTTAATTTAACATTTCAATTATTTATAGATGTTTGATACATATTTAAAAATACAAGATTTATCTAGATCTGTTTGGTATCAAGAGCTTCTAGGATCATTACAGGAAAAACATCAAATTAAAACATTTCAGCTTTTTCAATTTAGTAAAACAAAAGCTGAAATGATGTATAGTTACTCACCAGGATATGAGACCATATTATGTTACTTAGGAATATTAAGCTATTTTGTATTCGTTAAGAGTCAACTTCCACTATAACTGAAATTATGATTTAATGAGTTGTACTGAGAATCTTCTTGAGTGATAATGAAGCATACTATGGTTAGTGTGCTTAGATGGGGAATTAGCAGTTTTCTAACCATCAGAGGTAGAAAGTTCTTGAAAAGCTCATCAACTGAGAGGAAAAGTATTTTGAGATTGAATTTTAAAAGTTCATGAACAGTAAAGGAAGAGTAAGGGAGAACATGAGGCTAAATAAGCAATCTTGTGACATAAAATTTTGAGAAAATCAATTGTTGGCATATTTAAGAAGGTAGCAGTAGATTGATGTGCATTATGGTTTTGGATTTAGCAGGCTCTAAACTTCTGTAGACACTAAGCAGTACTGAGGAATTTTTCAAGTGACAAATATGTGTATAGAGAAGGAGGAGCTATGCAGATATAAAGTGGAAAGGATGCCAAACCTTTACCTCCCCTTTCAGATCAGCAGCAGCATTGCAAGGTGGGAAGAGAAGTGCATATATATGTGGCTGTTCAGCTTTCATGAGAGCTGACCCATGTCTGAATTGTTCAGAGGGAAGAGGGAGGAGTCTGTGTCTGTATGCAGCTGCCTATGTACACACAGAAAAGAAAAATGTGCCAGTACAACTAAAGATATATGCATGTCTGGAAGACATGGAGGAAATTTGTAAATCCTGTACTAGTGCAATAATATCAATCATTTGATACAAGGCAGAAAATCCATATCAAACTCAGGACAGCTGTCTGATAGTTTCCAAGAAGATTATCTGCAACAAACAGCTAATAAAATAGAAACCCTATCTACCAATGGCTTCAGTATTTCCTCTTATGCATTTCCTCCTACTACTTACATAAAATAATCTTACACATAAAATGCAGTTCATGTCAGTGCCAAAGAAAGAGGAAGAACATTCTGAATTCTTCACTTACTATTGCTACATCGTTCAGAATCTGATTCACACTAGCACAGTACTGTCAACTCTATAATTTAAGGATGACTCTTCATGGTTCTCCTAGAAACTCAGGCTCTGGAGTCATGAGGTAATTATAAAGAAAATTTTTTCTATGTGAATGTTAAAACATCATTAACTTTTAATTGTGAATCTGAGCATCTGTAAGTTATCACTTGTGCTGGTTGCCCACCTTATCACCAACAATACAAGCATATAATATATATTGACCTGGTCTAAATAACAAGATGAAAAAAAGATAACAATTTTAAAAAGCTTATTCAGCTCTTCTTTAACAGAGTTCCAAATACATTCACCCAATAGTTCAGGTTGAACAAAAGAAAAATAAAAAACCAAAAATGAAACCCACAAACCACACATTATTTTTCTGGTCAGCTTAAAAATAACAGAAAAACACACAGTTAACCTTAACTCTGCCCCAGCTGTTTGTCTACAGTCACTGCTGAATGGAAATCTAAGCAAAGATCTTTATACAGGAAAACTGTAGTATGCACAAAAACTTTAAAAATGCACAGAGTACAGAAACATAGGAATCACAACTTTGAAGTTCAAATTATAACTCTCAAAATATAGAAATTTATAAGATTCTCACATAGTTACATATGACCTATATACTCACTAGTGGCTGAATGTACATTGGACTTTAAATTCTGCTAGCATTATAGAAAGTAGGATGTAGGAATAGCTTGCTATGCTGAAGTATAGTTCTATTTCTCTTATGCTCCAACTTCACACTTAGCAAAAGCGAAGGTATAAAGTCTCAATGTAGTTTAAATAGTGTAATTATTTTAAAATATTTGGTTCATCAATACATCTACCACTGCTCTAAAGAAATATAACAGTGAATTCCATAATGCCAAAGTTTTGACAGTGAGTAGTCTAGCTAGTTTTACACCTTCTCTGCTCTTTTTGCTCCAACAGTAAAAACAGCTATAAAAAACCTAAACATCCTACGCCTCCCAAGATAAGATATTGACACAGCCAACATAAAAGCAGAATAAAAGATAAGCTTTGAATAAATTCTAGGGTGCCTTTTTGGCACATGGATTTGTAGGAATAAGGTATACAGGTATCACAGATCTATAGGTATCACAGAATCACAAAATGACTAAAGTTGGAAGGGGACTTCTGGATGTTATCTGGTCCAATCCCTCCTGCTCAAGCAGGGACACTTAAACCTGGTTGCCCAGGACCATGCCCATATGGCTTTTGAATAACTCCAAGGAGGGAGACTCCACTGCCTCTCTGTGCCAGTGCTCAGTCACCCTTAGTATAAAAATGTTTCCTGCTGTTCAGAGGGAGCCTCCTGTGTTTCAGTTTGTACCAGGTGCCTTTGATCCTGGCTCTGTTCACATTGCACCCTCCCTTTAGGTATTTACATACATTGATAAGATCCCCCCTAAACCTTCTTTTCTTCAGGCTGAATAGTCCCAGGTGTCTCAGCCTTTCCTCATAGGAGAGATGCTCCAGTCCATTCTTCACCTTAGTGGCCCTTTGCTGGATTCTCTCCAGTATGTCCATGTCCTTCCTGTACTAAAGAACCCCAAATTTGACACAGTACACCAGGTGTGGCCTCACCAGTGCTGAGTAGAGGGAAGGATCACCTCCCTCAGCCTGCTGGCAATACTTTGTCTAATGCAGCCCAGGACACTATTAGCCCTCTTTGTGGCATGGGCACATTGCTGGCTCATGTTCAACTTTGGCTGAACCAACAAGAACCCCTAGGTCCTTCTCTCTTACAAGAAGCTTTCCAGATGGGCAGCCCCCAGCAGTTACTGGTGCATGGGTTTTTTCCTCCCTGTGTGCAGGTCTTGTGGAACTTCCCTTTGTTGAACTTCAGGAAATTCCTGTCATGCCATTTCTTCAACCTGTTTGGGTCCCTCTGGATGACAAAATGAACTCTGGCCTATCATCCATTCCTCCCAGTTTTGTATCATCAGTAAACTAACTGAGGTTACACTCTGCCTATCATACAGATCATTAAAAAACCATGTTGATAGATATGGAAGAAGGCTGAGGTACTCGGTGACTTTTTTTGCCTCAGTATTCACTGGTAAGGGGTCCAGCCACAGTGCCCAAGATGCTAAAGGTAAAGGCAGGAACTGGGAGAAGGGAGCAGTGCCCACTGTAGGAGAAGATCAGGTTCAAGACCACCTAAAGAAGGTGCACAAGTCCATGGGACCTGATGAGGTGCATCTGCAGGTCCTGAGGTAACTGGAGGATGAAGTGGATAAGCCACTATCCATCACATTTGAGAATCTGTGGCAGTCTGGTGAAATTCCTGTTGACTGGAAAAGGGGAAATGTAGCCCCATTTTTAAAATGGCAAAGAAGGAACAACTGGGTGTCCCGATCCAATATCGGGGAGGGTTTTTAAATGATCTCAGGAGTGAAATTAAGACACAAACTAGGTCAAATGCTGTACAACCTTGTAAACTTTATTTTCCATAACAACTGAAAACAGCGTGTGGAGGTTTGAACTCAGCCAGCTGTTCACCTCCCCCCTCTAGTAAGAAGAGGTAATGGTGCAGCATCAATGTTGAGACAAACACAGTCCCTTACACTGGGGAACAACAGGTCAGACAGTCTCACCTCTGTGCACAGCAAGATCTTGGAGTGGATCCTCCTGGAGACTATGTTAGGGCACATGGAAAATAAGGAGGTGATTGGTGACAGCCAGCATGGCTTCACTAGGGGAAAAAACATGCCTACAAATTTTGTGACCTTTTTGCTATGGTGCTACAGTGTTGCTGGATGAGGGAGGAGCAACTGACGTCACCTACCTGGACTTGTGACACTGTCCCGCACAACGTCTTTTTCTCTAAATTGGAGATATATGGATTTGACAGATGGACCACTTGGTGGATAAGGAATTGGCTGGATGGTCTCACTCCGTTGCAGTCAGTGGCTTGATGTCCAAGTGGAGAGCAGTGACAAGTGGCATTCCTCAGGGGTCCATAGTGGACTGGTGCTGTTTAATGTCTTTGTTGGTGACATGGACAGTGGGATTGAGTGCACCCTCAGCAAGTTCACCAGTGACACCAAGCTGTGTGGTGCAGTCAGCATGCTGGAGGGAAGGGATGCCATCCAGAGGGACCTTGACAGGCTTGAGAGGTGGGCCCATGCAAATTTCATTAAATTCAATAAGTCCAAGAGCAAGGTCCTGTACATGGGTCAGGGCAATCCCATGCACAAATATAGGATGGGTGGAGTGGATTGAGAGCAGCCCTGCGGGGAAGGACTTGGGGTGGTAGTGATGGATAGAAAAATGACTGAAGCCAGCAATGTGCACTTGCAGTCCAGAAAGCCAATTGCATCCTGGGCTGCATCAAGAGAAGTGTGGTCAGCAGGTTGAGGGAGATGATTCTCTCCTTTTACTTTGCTCTCGTAAGACCCCACCTGGAGTACTGTGTTCAGGTCTGGGACTCCCAGCATAAGAAATACATGGACCTGTTGGAGCAAGTCCAGAGGAGGCCACAAAGATGATCAGGGGGCTGGAGCACCTCCCCTGTGAGGACAGACTGAGAGAGTTGGAGTTGTTCAGTCTGGAGAAGAGAAGGCTCTGGGTAGATTTATAGCGGCCTTCCAGTACTTAAAGGGTACCTAAAGGAAAGATGGGGAGGGACTCTGTCATGGAGTGTAGTGACAAGACAAGGGTTAATAGTTTTAAACTGAAAGAGATTTAGATTAGATCTAAGGAAGAAATTCTTTACTGTGAGGGTGGTGAGACACTGGAACAGGTTGCCCAGAGAAGTTGTGGCTGCCTCCTCCCTGGAAGTGCTCAAGGCCAGGTTGGACGGGGCTTTGAACAACCTAATCCAGTGGAAGGTGTCCCTGCCCATGGAAGGGGGGTGGGAACTAGATGACCTTTAAGGTCCCTTACAACCCAAACCAGTCTATGATTCTATGATATTAAACAGGGCTGGACCCAGTATTGACCCCAGGCATACACTGCTAGTTACGGGTCTCCAACTAGACTTTGTTCCACTGATCACCACCCTCTAGGCCCAGCTGTTCAGTCAGTTTTCAATCAGTGAGATTCACTATCTTCTCATCTAGCCCATATGTCAACAACTTGTCTATAAGAATCTTGTGGGAGACAGTGTCAAAGGCCTTACTGAAGTGCAGGTAGACAGTATCAACTGCTCTCCCCTTGTCTACCAGGTCAGTCACTGAATTTCAGAAGTTTATCAAGTTGGTCAGGCATGAATTCCCCTTGCTGAAGCCATTTCGACTACTTCTGATAATTTTCCTGTCATTCATGTGCTAGGACTACCTACTCTATCACCTTCTCTCAGAACTGAGTTGAGGCTGACTGGCCTGTAGTTCCCTCAGTACTCTTTTCTGCCCTTCTTGAAGATGAGGGTGACATTTGCTTTCCTCCAGTCTTCAGGCACTTCTCTCAGTCACCCTGATCGATCAAAGATTATTGACAATGGCCTCTCAATGGTATCTGTCACATCCCTCAGCATTTGTGGGTGCCTCTCTTCATCTCCTTGTTCATTTGCACAGGCTTCCTGGCATTTTTCTCTGACGACTTCTTCATTGGAATGCACTTACTTTGAGCATGGAGGTGATCCTTGAATATTAACTTGCTTTCTTGGGTGTTTTGTCTCTTACCTCCAGGTATTTGTTCCACAGGTGTCTCCAAGCTGATCTTTGAAGAATCCAGAGCTTGCTATCCTGAAGTCCAGGCTTGTAAGCTTTCTTTTCACCCTGTTCCCTCTTCTCAAGACCCTGAACTTCACCATGGTCACAACAGTCAGGCCTTCACATTTCCAATGATCCTTCCTTTTTTGGTGAGCAGAAGGTTCAGCAGAACACCTGTCTTCATTGGTTCCCTCTATCACTTGGAACAGAAAGTTGTCATTAATGCACTCCAGGAACCTCCTGGATTCCTTATGTCCTGCTGTGTTACCTCTCCAGCAGATATCAGGATGTTTAAATTCTCCCATGAGGACCAAGACCTGGAAATGTGAGGCTGCTGCTATCCGTCTGTAGATGCCTCATCCAATTGTTCTTCCTGGTCAGGTGCCCTGTAGCAGACACCCCCTATAATGTCACCTGCCAGTCCTCTCTCTAATGCTAACACACAGCTCTCATTTGGTTCCTTATCCACCGTCAGGTAGAGCTCGATGAACTCCAGATATTCTGTCACATAAAAGACAACTCCCTCTGCTCATTTTCCTGGCTTGTCCTTCCTAAAGATCCTGTATCCCTCCATTGCAACACTCCACTCACGACAGCCAACACAGCACCATCTCTATGATCCCAATAGGATCATTGCCTTGCTACTGGTATTACCAGTTTTCCTTGTGAATCCTGTCTGCTACTGTCAGTCATTGAACAGAGACTGAAGGATGAACTAACCATTTGAAAAAAAAAGTCAGAGAAAAAAAAAAGGTCAGCAAAACGTTACTGTGTCCAATGACTGTTCCTTTTAAAGATGATAACCATAAGTAGCATCCCAAAGAAGGTAAATGTGCACCTGAATGAAAGCAATCTGACTGCATGAATTTTTCCCCCTCAGAACATACAACTTCATTGCAAGAGACTTTGTGCAAAAGCACTGTCCTTAAATCAGACAGCCTTTAGTAAGTGGCTAGGACCAAACTCTCAAATCATCACCCTTCATGTGGCATTATGCTCTGAAACCATACATGTGTCACAAAACCATAATTTCACTATACAGTAGCTCAAAGTTCAATTCAGCCTCTCCCTACACCTACTAATAGTCTACCATTTATCCTTTATGATCTATGCCTTTTCACCATGATCAGAGATGATAAAATGATAATGAACATTTTCCCATGCTTCCCTGCCTAGAAATCCTTATTTTTGAACAGACTTTTATAACACCTCTCTGTCTTCTGCAACCATTTAAAAATCAGTGCTGGGTCAAAGTGTGTCCCCCATTTTCTTCCTTTTCGATCTTAATAGAATATTACATCTAATTCCTATTTGAGTCAAGGACTGTAGAGGAAGGAGCTCAGAAGGAGCTTGTAGCCTCTTATTTTCCCTTCTCTTCCCTGTGTTTTTTTTGATTCATGACTTAATTCAGAGTATGAAAAAAACAAAACACTGACTGCTTGTCAACAAAATGACTGAAAATTGACCAAGTCACTAGTGTCTCACATAATTATGAAGATACACAACAGAATACATGATGCAAATAAATATCAAGTAGATTTCCCAATTTAAATTAATGATTTATGATTTGGTTACTCAATTACCATTAGAAATAACCAAAGTTAAGTTTCACATAGTACCATTATTTGAAGTGACTAATGTCTGTGTTCCAACTTAACTACCCTAAGTAATTTAAAGGTCACTGTGACTGGTATCAGATTGCCAGCCTCTCTGATTTTTTTTTCTTACCTGAGTATTATGTTGAATATACAGTCATTAGTAATTTAGAGAAGCCTATTAACATGCCTTAAAAAAAAATAAAAAAAATCTAAAAGGCAATGTAAGCTCTTGACTCCTCAATATTTATAGAATTCTGGCTGGTTATTTAGGTGTTTATTAATTTATTAGATATTTATGAGCTTATGACATTCACAAATCCATTCTTCAACTCTTGATTCTTTCAAGCACTGAGCATTGTTTTTACACCCTTTGTGACATTAGCTCAGGAATGAAAGAAATTGTGTATCTTTGTGGTTTAATTAATTCCCAGTATAAAAACCTAAAACCTCTTACAACCGTTTATTTTTTTCTTAGTTTTGAACAACAATATCACAGTGAGTTACTTTTTTTAATTGATCTAAACTGACTTCTTAAGTCATCTTCTAATCATTTTTGTGAGGAAACTACAAACTCTCACTTTTCTACACCCCATTATGTATTTTACGTTCCTTTCTGGTTTGGGTGTTTTGTTTTTTATTTCTTGCAAGTAGTTCTATTTTTATCTTCAACTATTCTGAATTTGAGCTTTAAGAATCACATATTTAATTTGTCAACTAGGTAAACAGGAAAAATTTTCTGCAATAAAGTGTTCCTTGTATTTTATCAATAAAATAACAATATGTGCCTTGCTATAGCTAACTGTCCATCTTTCTGGTAGTAAATCAAAAACTAGCCTTGCACTTCCTTATGTGACAGCAGAAGTTAGGACTGGTTTTCACTATGCAGTAGCACTGAATCCTGAAATCTGTTCCCATATGTTGGTTTTCTGTACACATGCATGTAAAGACATTCTCCTCTACAATGTCAGATTCTCCATATAACTGCAGAGGCCAGCCTCTTATAATAGAGGTGCTCTCTCAAACATTACCCTGTTTGATGGTTCAGTGCAGCATTTTCATTGTATAAGCCTTAATGTAGCATGTAAAGGTGTAACAGACCATTACTATATTCAGGCAAATCTCCAGATCAGTGATCAGGGTAGGAAGGAAAGTCTGCTCAAATGTCTATAACCCATTTGACTCTCTGACGCCCCAAAATATTAGTGAGTCTTCAGCATACAGTTGCTCAGTTATTCACCTTCAGGGGTATATCTGTCACCAGGGGAAAGGAAATGAATAAACATTGCTCCAATATTCATTTGCACCCTGTCAGATATGACAGCAGGGAAGAAGTTTGAAGTGTTGGGCGTTTTGTTTATTTGTTTTAAATTATAGTGCATGCATATATACTGTTTTCCAAAAATCATGCATCTCCAGGTTTCCTTCATCTCATCAAATGGGAGTATGACTGATGATTAGAATGTTACTTTTAAATAACTTGTGAGAGAAAGCATTTTTATTTTCATTAAGGGACTTATGCATAGAGTCAAAGATACTTGCAAGACAAAGATTTTCGTTTAAAGGCAGTGGACTTGCATAAACTTAGAAATCAAATCTACTCACACTTTTTGCTCAGTGCACAAATCACAGTGATGGAAAATAAGATCAATAGTTTAAATGAAAATAATAAGAACAAAACAGAAATCATTCACAGTGTAAATACTACACAGAGCAAAAGGGAAAGAAATAGTTATTTTCTACTATCTCTGTTAAATTCATATGAAATTTGAGTTCTCATTTCCAGGGATACACTTCAACATTTTTAAAAAACAATCTGTCAGCATATCATCATATTGACACTTGTATCTTGAAATAGTGTAAAATAATACATTTACAAAAGATATCCTAAAATTAAAATATTAGTTTGAAATATTTGGGGGTTTCCAGTAGTAAACATGAAAACCTGAACATAATTTCTGATTATATTTTTTTTTGCCATCAACTCAAATATATATGCACATATTTTTTTGTTATTTGTAAATATAAAGTATGTCAAGAGAGCACAGATACAAAATTTAAAATATACTGTAGCATCCTTCCTCTAATTGTGATGTATTCTAGTGGCATTCAGATGGCATAATCTGATTCTTACTGTGTGTGAAAAGTAAAGGGAAAGAAAGAAGCTAAAATAATGGCTTTAGGTGTGAAAGCAAAGAATAGGTACAACAGTATAATTAATTATAAGATTATTCATCATTCAAAATCTCAAGTCCTCTATGCCATATATGAATATGACAGAGTAATTAAGACAATACCTATAATTTTAAAAAATCATATGGGGGAAAAAATCAGTTCAAACTTTTCTTTTTTTTTTTTTTTTTTTTTTTTTTAAATAAGAAAATCTTCAGCAAGAAAAGTGGTTTCACACCAGGGTAGCTGTAAGAAAATTACACACACTCAATAAAAGATATTATTCCTACAGAAGGCAATAACACAGCCCCCTAAATTCTTTGTATTTCTGCCATGGACTAATGGGCCTCTGATAAGTGGTGGTAAACTAAACAACACTCTCAACCTATTCCGATTTATTTGCAACTATTTACTTGAACTAGAGTATGCTACACTGAAAGCCAGCTGGTTAGTATAGGTCATTTGAAAAGCATGAAATGTTGACTGAGACAATATTACATATTCTTAAGAATGAAATCCACAGAATGTGTAGCTGTAATAACACTCATGCAGTGTATAACGGAGTCAGCACAAACCAAAATGAAACATATGGAAGTGTAGAATACTATATTCTGCATTTCCATGATCTGAATGAACAACTGAATGCTCAAATAGATGATATCCAAGAGTAATTTTGGGAGTATATAAACTAGCTAGATAACTAAATTAATAAAATATTTCAACCATACCAGAAAATAGAAGCCACTGAATGTATCTAGTAATAGTATAATTACCTTGTGGGATAGTTGAAAGCAAAATTCTCACTCCCAGGTTTTGAATAACATTAGTGAAGACACAGGAGATGTTATTAACAGTGATGTAGTGTCTTTGTAAATCTGAAAGAGGACCAATTCTTGGAGTTGTATTCCGGGACTGGTCAATTTCTGATTATTTCAAAATATGCTGAAGTTACTATCTGAAAACGTATGAAGTGAAACTTATTTGCTCTGAGAAGATTTTACGCACTTAGGTTTTGCATTCTCTCTGAAATAAGGCATCAAGAATTACACACACCCCCACCCCACACACACCAACTAGGCAATCACCTCAGCTCTGAGGTCTAATCTTCCTTCCACTGTTTTGTTCCACCTTTTCTTCCACTTCATCAGCAGCAAATCTTAAAAGGGATTTGGGATAGGGTACAAAGCTCATCTCACAACAAAATTCCATCTATTTTATAATTTCTTCTTAAGTTATCTATACACCTTGAAAATTTAGTGGAAAGGATGTAAGGAAAGTTACAAAAAGTAATAAATGCATTTGAGCACATACATATTTAGAAGTAAGGGTTGGTAGGAATGCTTGCAAAACAGAAATGTTCTCTTAAGCATCTGTAGCCAATGAATATATGGAAGTGCCTCTGGTATCGCAAGTAATGCTCAGGAGACACTTTTGTTTACACATGCTTTATCTAATTAGGTTTTTAAGTCTTTCATTTCACTCTGAAAATCCCCCATTGGGACCCTCCCAAAGGTGACATGTTGGAAGTGTATGAGTTAAAATGAAACTCAAGAAAAACTGCATTGAATCTTCTGGAAAAATATACCATGAAATACTCAATTTTTTGCCTATGATGAGGAATTAAGAGTCAGAACATTTTCCTAGTTCTGTTTAACTTGGTAAGGTATTAGGCAGGTAAAACCAGAAAATATCTAATACATTATGAAAGAGGTTACCTTCAATCAAATAACAGCTAAAAGGTAGGATTTGTCAAGCAAAGTAATATGAAAACAAGCATATTTAGATTATAAACCAAAGGAAAAAGGCAAACACTAAAATTTATATACACACATTACCACAGCAGATCTTACAGAGCAGAGTTCAGGTGCAGCTGCACATATGTAAACTATGGGCTGTTCGGAAATTAATTGCCTATTTCAACCTGTATGTTTGAAGTGGCATATCTCAGCTCAGAATAAAATTTATTAATCGAAATAAAAACCATTAGAATCAACACATTTTTGCCAATGAGAAACAAGCATATTTATTCTGGTTGCATACAATTCTGGACTTCTGAAGGTGATGAAGTAATTGAAGGCAGTTTCAGCATCCCCTTGGTTACTGAAGTGTCTCCCTCAAAGGAAGCTGTTGAGATGCTTGAAGAAGTGATAGTTGGTGGGCAAGGGGTCTGGTGAGTATGGTGGATGAGGCAGAGTTTCGTAGCCCAGCTTGTTCAACTGTTGCAGTGTTGAAAGTGCAACGTGTGGCTGCGTGTTATTGTGGAGAAGGATTGGACCCTTTCTGTTGACCAGTGCTCGGTGCAGCTGTTGAAGTTTCTGGTGTATTCCATTGATTTTGCTGGACGTACTTCGCCGCCGTGATCGTTTCACCTGGATTCAGGAAGCTCTGATGGATTAAACCAGTAGCACACCACCAGACATTCAGCATGACCTTCTTTTGGTGCAGATTTGGCTTTGGGAAGTGCTGCGGAGCTTCATCGTGGTCCAACCACTGAGCCGATCGTCGCCAGTTATCGTAGAGCATCATTTTCTCGTCGCATGTCACAATGCGGTCAATAAATGGGTCATTCTGGTTGCAAAAAAGAAGTGCCAATGACACTTCAAAACGGCGATTTCTGGGATTCTCATTCAATTTATGCAGCACCCATTTGTTGAGCTTCTTCGACTTTCCAATCTTCTTCAGATGCTCAGAAACAGTTGATATGCTTACCCCGAGTTCTTTTGCAAGTTCTTGAATGGTTGTGCATGTATCTGCTTCCACCAGAGCCTTCAATTCATCGTCATCAATAGCAGAAGGATGTCTGCCACCTTCTTGATCTTCAAGGTCGAAATTGCCACATCGAAATTTTTGGAACCAAAGTCGCACTGTCCATTCATTAACACTTCCCTGGCCATATACCTCATTGATGTTTCGAGCAGCTTGCACTGCATTACGTCCAAATTTGAACTCGTAGAAGTAAATCTCTCGAAATTGCCGTTTCGACATCTGAACTTCAAACCCCCAAAATTTGTCAAAAACACAGTTTATATTATAATTTAATTATATAGTGTTAAAGTTCATAACATGAGCTTTTCAAATATATATAACAGTGCACCAGTCAAGAAGGTACTATTCCTGAAACATATACAATGAAAATCACATTACAAAACGGAAATTAATTTCTGAACAGCCTATATTTCAGCACCTTTTACAAATTTCAGTATATGCTAGGCTCTTACGTACCTGTAGAGTTCTGGGCTGAGATTCCCAAAATGGTTAGTGATGATTGAGTTTAAATAAACATTACATATAGTTTCAGGAAATCATGCTATCACACAAATTTACATAATTGCAAGTTTTAAACATGTAGTCCCTTGCTGAATCTCACCTATACATAAGATATTGTCATCAACTGCATTAGCATAAACCAACAACTAAACACATCACTGCACTATGAACAAGACCTATGCAACCCCAGAATCCCATATGTAAGCCCTATATTTGCAATGCAGATTATATCAGCAATTATTCTAGGTGAAAATGGCAGATGTCATCATGTTACAAAGTAGCAGACTTTCCTTTGACTAAGCACATTTAAAATTGTCATCACAAATAACAATGTTAAAAAAAAAAAAAAAAAAAAAAAAAAAGGAAGAAAACAGGAGAGTGCTATTTTAGGAACAAATATGTTCAATTGCAATACCCGAGGCCACATTAGTTCAAGGTTTAGATCACTTAGCAGCTAACACTTTTTTCTCCCTTCGATGACTACCGGAGTCCCAGGACACATAGGCATTATCTAAGTTAAAGTGATGACTACAGCATCAGCTGCACCCATGATTTGTGACCTTGGAACCTGATACAGCATCAAACTAGTTCAGCTTTTATTACAGCTTGCAAATGCTGTAGGTTGAATCAGAAATACTGGAAACAAGGACTTACTAGATATGACATGGAATTTTTCCTTAAATGAAAGCCAGGTAATGATGGTCTCAGCAAGCAAACAAAAACAAGAAACAAAAAACTTGGCAGAGTTTACTGTATACTTTTTTTTTTTTTTTAAATTAGTTTAACTTTTCTTAGTCATTGGTGCTCTTAATGTATCTCAGCCTGTAAACAATCCAGCAGTAGTAAAGAACATTAAACAACAGCTAATTATACTGAATAATAGTACACATCCTTGAGATATTTCTTCCATCTTTTCTCAGCCCCAAATTTCCAGTAATGACCGCATTTCACAGTCCCTAACATGGTTGGGAATTTTAGCTACATGGTTTTCTTCATTAAGCTCAGAGTCATAGATCTAGTTCTGGAACCTCTAATGGATTATCAGGAACCAAAAATGACTGGAAACCTTTGGATTCATGTAATGTAAAATAAATTATGAAAACTATCTTGAGCTACTTATGGATAAATCTCAGTTTTCCTACCAACTGCGTGGTTCTCCCTTCTAAACTTCTTTGAAGATAAATGTTTACTTCTATAATGTCATTTTATTGTTAAAGGACAATTGAGAGTGATCTTCAAAACTAGAAAAAAAAAAAAAAGATAAATTTATCTAAGACAAACTCCAAGCCATGTTTTGCTATTGTGAGACTTCTGATGAACCATAACACTACATAGACAGGACTCCGTTCCCTAGATACATAAAGCCTCTGGTTTCATTTGAGAAGTCCTGGGACATCTCATCTGAGCTTCCACCGCCCTTCCCCAAGGGCTCTAGACTCCAGCATTTCTTCTGTCAACCCACCAGTGCCATGGCAAGTAACTCTGGTATTCAGAGAGACTAACTGAAATAGTGTTTCAACTGAAACTTCATGTGGTTGATAGCATTAACACATTATCTACAATATAGAGGAAGATATTTTAAATGTCATTTGAGTTTGAAATCATCTGCAACAAAGTTCTTTAGACAAGACTTTTAAACGACTTGACACTGCCTTCCAACTGAAAACATGGGTACAAAGGGAGAAGCAAATATGCAAGAGCTAATACTAATACACACACACACACACACACACACACACTCTTGTGTACAATTAGCATAGTATCTCCCCTACTCAGAACTTAGAGAACTTGCTCAGTGCTTAGAGAAAATCGGAATAAAAGGTTTCCATCGCAAATCTGGTTTCAGAAAGGAGTTTTTCAGGCGAATCAAGAAGTAGCATTACTGTTTAGGATTGTTAATTGTATTTGACTGTTTCAGTAGTAAACTTTCCTATACTCAGAGCATGTCCTTTCATGTACATTATCAAGCATAACTTAATTTCCCAGCTTCATAATTGATCTATTAGTTAGAGAATGTATAGCAGTTTAAGAATTTTTTTAATGATACCTTATTTTTTCTGTATTCTATAGCACCAATTTGTAATCTCTACAGATGTACACGAGACAGGACAGTAGCATAAAAAACAGACTCTTTTTTTTTTTTTGACATTGAGAAAAATAAGATCAGAAAACAAGCTGTTGAGTCCTCCCTGAGTTGACAAATACCATTTCTGCTGCATTCAATCATCCTGTGACTGATTACAGGCTTCTGTAAGACCTGACATTTTACAAGCAGGAAAGTCATGCTGAATATGGGATATTCAGAGGAGTTAATTAGAAATCCAACAGTTTCATATTACAAGCAATAGTATAGTGTTTCTTCAATTTATAGCAGCCACTAGTTTGAGTGTGTCTACAGCTGCACATACCTATTTTGATATCTGTTGTTGCAACACAGTTAAACTGCTACAATCCATATAAAGACATCATTTCTTTCCCATTTGTCTTACAAAAATTAATAAGATGCAAGTTAAACACATCTTCATATATTTCTGAATTGCAACATAGTACTGTTCATGTATAATCCACATCAACTATTACTTTGTGTTTTCTTTCAAAAAGACATGTTTGTTTCATACAAAAAATATATTTTTCTACAAAACATACCTTTCTGTATAACCTGCATTCATACCAGCACCAAGGCACATCTGATCAGCATTCTTTTAAATGAGCTTTCTATACAGGTTTTTCTAGGAGAAGGAAAAATTACCCTCATTTTTCTAATAGTAACTCTGAAACAGTGTGCTGGAAGTTATGCTTCCTTGGCTGAATTCTCCATGACGAACTCTAAGACATGAAGTATATTTTGCTATTAAAAAGCAAACCAAAACAAAACCACTTTTTTTTTTTTCTTCTTTAAAAAAAAAAAAAATAAAAAATTAAACTGTCCATGTTCTCTTAATGATGCTTCTTCGTCAGTGAATACTGCTTGCCTTTGGTGAAGGATTATTTGCATCCAAGCACTCAGTAGTCTAGGATTAACTGAAATATATTTTCCCCCAATAGTTTTATGAGTCCTTCTATACCATGACAAATTAAAAATTATATAAATGTATATAGGTAATTAACAGTTGTCATGTTTTAGATGTACATCAACTAAAGTCAGATCGCCATTGTAATTCTACTGAATTGAGTGTTCAGGATATTCAACATTAAACTACGCTCTTGGCCATTTTTGCATTACACAGTAGAACACAGATTAAACCCAGTGCTAAAACCAATTCAAGCTGGTGAAATCTACATGGTACGGTGAACTGGGAAAATACTGCCTCTGATTCCTACAGCAACATAATTTCATTGGCATGGTGCCGGTCTTGAGCTAGTTATACCTGCCACTCATGGTTAATTAACTAAGGCACAGCCTAATGCTGCTATTAACTTCCAGTTACAGACACAGTCAAGAGACCAGAGGTTGCCTCTCTCTGTTGTATTGTATGGTAAAGTGCAGATGTGCTCCAATATAGTACTAGAAACCCACAGTACTACAAGATGTAATAAACACCTGCTCTGTAAATACATACTTAGAGTATATACTACATATGAAGAGTATCTTTCACAGTCCCTATAAAAACTCATGAAAGAAAACTAGTTCTTTATTAAGCTCCAAATTATTATCAATCATTTCCTTACAAACTGAATGAAAATTAACACTTTTTTTCCTAATCTTTGAACTTAAACATGTTGGAGGTGGAGAAAAAAAATATAAAAACCAAAATGATTTTCAGAAGATACAGTGTTTCAATGACTAGACTTTCATTCGATTTTTAGAAACATCTATTTTCTTTTTATTGAAATAACTTGCTCTACTAAAAGATTTCAATTGAAAACATTTTTTTTTTTTTTAATGTTTAACCAAATTTAGTGGTCTGTTTTTCAGTTTGTTCCCTTTAATTAAACTGTGCATTGCAGAAGAAAATATAGACTACTGTCTGAATATTAATTATAATTCCCTTGAAGTCTCCTAGGTCATTAAAATATGATTTGCTAAAGGCTTTACTTAGGTGGAATGAATAATACACATCAAATATACAGATCCATTTCAAAAGTCTACAATTATTACCTTATTGGGATTCAGTTAATGAGAAAAATCCATCTCTGTGGGTTCAGTGACATGGGCGAATGGTTCAGTTCCCAAAGAAGTACAGCTTGACAAACATGATTCACACCACCTGGACTATCAAGTACCGAAGGGTCTGCAAACTACTAAGAAGCACACAGGTATTCCTGCTGAGTGTATTACCTGAAGTCTCCTCTTCCTTAATTATTTGTATCAGATTAAATTAGCCCTGTGCTGTGGATTATTAAAAAATTAATCGTGTCTCCTTGGCAATAAATTTGTTTTACCAACTTCTAACAAATGGATATACTAATACATTTTCAAAAAAAGATTTTTATTTCAGTTCAGATGTAAGCAAGGATCAGATAAATCACTCCGTGAAGAAATGCAATATGCAACATCACTTATATAGTATTGCCAAATTCTCCTTTTGGGGATATGCCATAGATCCAATTATAAACAAGTGTTGCAATAGCAATAATCAAGCTGTATGTGGTTTTAAAGGACATATTTTTATAGTTATAATCAACATCATCAGGAAATGGGGAAATATATTACCTACTATCCAACAAAATCTTTCATCCAGAAATGGTCTGAAATCATCTCACCTTCATGGAAATCAGACCACAGCAACACTTCCAACAGATCACCTTACTTGATAGCATATTCTGAACTATTTTGTAAGATCCTGGTTCTGTCTTTGTATCAAATGGTAAGAGAAGAAACATCCAAATATCACAGCACCTCCTATTCCGTCTTTTTGTTCAGCATGTTGCAATGAAAAACTTTTTCCAGGTTGTGTGTGTGTGTTCCAGGAGCTCTAAAGGTAATCATGACAGATGTAGAATGAGATGGCACATCCCTGACTGTCAAGGCTAAAATTCAGGTATCAACATCAACTACACTGTAGTGTCTGAACTATGCTGACCACGAGACACTAGACAAGTAACTATTACAGTTGGGTCTTGTATTTACTCTTTGTATAAACCATTTATGGATTGATTGCCTACATCTGGATTGTGACTCAACAAAACTAGTATTCTGAATATTTTTTATTATGTTCCTAATCTATATGTTGACAATTAGAAATTCTCCTTTAATTAGTCTAGAATAGGCTGTTTCAGTTGGAAGGGACCTAAAATTAACATCTACTCCAGCTGCCTGACCAATTCAGGGCTGACCAAAAGTTAAAGCATGTTATTAAGGGTATTGTCCAAATGCCTCTTCAGCACTGACAGGCTTGGGGCATTGATCATATCTAGGAAAAGTCTGTTCGAGTATTTGACCACCTTCTAAGTAAAGAAATTCTTCCTAATGTCTGGCCTGAACCTCCCCTGATGCAACTTTGAACAATTCCCACTCATCCTATCACTGGATCCCAGGGAGAAGAGCTCAGCACCTCCCTCTCCACTTCCCCTCCTCAGGAAGCTGTAGAGAGCAATGAGGTCACCCCTCAGCCTCCTTTTCTCCAAACTAGACAGACACAAAGCCCTTAGCCACTCCTCATAGAACATACCTTCCAGTCCTTTCACCAGCTTTGTTGCCCTCCTCTGGACACATTCAAGGACCTTTGCATTACAATACTAATGCATCTACACACACACCTTGGTGTGTCCTGAAGGTCTCCATGTAGTCAGTGCAAGAAGAATGAACCCAATCTTCTCTGTAAAGGCCAGAGGATGGGCAGCACCTAAGGAACTATGTAAAACATAACAAACCCCAAAATTTACTTCACAGACTGGCAATTCAATTATTTATACTACTATGCATTATACTGATATGAGCAACTAAATATCCAGAAGGTTCTTAAAAAAAACCCTGTTTGAACTCCCTTCTTTATGTTATAAGAGTCTACCCGAGTCCAGATAGATAAAGCATGGATCATCCTCTAGGTTGCCACAGGTATTCCTGATGAGAGTAGTGTGGCTATATGAGAGAAGTGTGGCTCTATTTTAGCCAAAGATGGCATTAGACTGTGTCATCAGAGTAGATACAGGCAGTGAGCTCCACACAACTGACAAAAAAAACCCCCGAAGAATTGAAAATACCGATCTTCAGATACTTATCTCTCAAGTAAATAATGGATGAATAAGGAACTTCTGTCCAAGATCAAACATGGAGAGGAAGTGTACAAGAGATAGAAGCAGGATAGGGTAACTCAGGAGAAATATAGACATGCTGTCTGAGCATGAAGGGATGGGTTGGGAAAGACCAAAGCCCATGTGGAGCTGACACGGACTACAGACATGAAGGACAACAAGAAGGGCATCTGTGGATATGTCATCAGCAAATGGAAGATCAGAGAAAACACAGGGCCACTGCTGAATGAAGCAGGATACCTGGTGACAAAAGATATGAAAAAAAAAAGCAGAGATGTTCAATGTCCTCTTCACCTCAGCCTGTGCCAGTGAAACTTTAGGAATCCCAGGCCTGGGACCTGCAGGAAGATCTGGAGCAAGGAAGACTTAATCGCAGGGAAACAGTATTCAGCTAGGGTACCTTTAAACAAACTGGACATAGACAGGACCGTGAGACCTGATGAGATGCACTCACTAGTGCCAAGGGAGTTTGCTGATTTAATTGTAAGGCTGCTCTCAGTTATGTTGTAAATGTCATGGCAACTGGGGGAGATAGCCAGGGACTGGAAGAAAGCAAATGTTACCAAATGTTACTGCTATCTCCAAGAGGAGCAAAACCACAATCCAGGAAACCACCGTCTGGTCAGCCTCACCTCCATCCCTATAAAGGTGATGAAGCAAATAGTATGTCTGGAAATAGCTTCCAGTGTTAAGTACAGGAAAGTGATTGTGATGAGTCAGCATGGATTTCTGAAGGGGAAATAATGTTTAACCAATCTGATAACCTTCTTTGATGATAGAACTGGATGAGTGGGATAGTGGAGAACAGTGGATATAGTTTACCTTGATTTCAGCAAAACTTTCAGTACGATTTCCCATAACATCTTCACAGAAAAACTGGTAAAGTACAAACCAAATAAATGGACAGTGAGTGAGGAGGATTGAAAGCTGGCTGAACTTCTGGGCTCAAAGGGTTGTTATTAATGGCATATGGTCCAGATGGAAGCCTCTCACTAGTGGTGTACACCAGACATCAATATGGGATCCACTACTGTTTAACCTCTTTATAACAACCTAGATGATGGGGCAGAAGGCACCTCCAGCAAGTCTGGAGATGATACAAAACTGGGAAAAGTAGTTGATGCACCAGGTTGGTGTGCTGTCACTCAGAAGGACCTCGACAGGTTGGAGAAATGAGCTGACATGAACCTCACAAAGATCAACAAAGAGAAGTGCAAAGTCCTGTGGAGGGAATAACCAGCAGCTGGCAAGGAATACCTCCACACACCACCCCTCTGGGCTGGGGCTGACTGGCTGGAAAGCAACCTTGCAAAAACTGGGAGTCCTGGTGGACACTGAGCTGATCATGAGCCAGTAATATGCCCTTGCAGCAAGGACAGTCAATCACATCCATCCTTTGCTACATTAGCATGAATATTGCCAGCAGAATGAGAGAGGTGATCCTTCCTCTCTGCGCAGCCATTGGGAGACACACCTTAAGTGCTCCATCATCCAGGTCTGGGCTCCCAATACAAAAGAGACATGGACCTACTGCTGTAAGTGCAGAAAAGGGCCAACACAGATGATTAAGGCACTCATGAATCTTTCATATGAGGAAAGGCTGAGAGAGCTGGGACTCTTCAAAGTCTCAAGGGAATCTTATCAATGATCTTATCAATCAAATACCTGATGGGAGGAATAAAGATGACTGAGACAGACTCAGTGGTGCTTAGCAGAAGCAGCAGCAATGGGTACAAATTGAAATACAGAAAATTACAATTAATAGTTTTTTTTTTAAAAATCAACTAAACATTAAAAAAACAAACAAACAAACAACAAAACTGAGGTGATCAAGCACAAAAAAGTCAGATGTGCAGTCTTTTTCCTTTTAAGATATTCAAAACACAACAAGAAAGAGTCTTAACTAAATGTAGTAACAAGATGTTCTTTAGGTGTTCCTTCCAACCTCAATGACTGCTTGATGGAATTCATCTAACCATTTCATAAACACAGAGGAACAGCTCTCTCACTGCAAGCCATCAGATGCATATTTCCCACCACCACCCCCACAAGTTTGGATTTTGTCATACATAAGATATTACAATGGGCACGTATTCAAATACCTATTTTAAGCAATTCTAACATGACTGTTTTCTGTAGAAAATTAGACAATTCATTCAATTTCTATTGATGCTGCTGAATAACAGATGATTGTATATAAACCAGTTATTAGCAGTCAAGAGAGTAAATTGTAATTCGTCTTACACTTTTGCCATAGCTGTTTTGAACAGCTACTGATCTAGATAAAGATCATACTTTGTTGCTAATCATTATGTCACTCTAAGTTGAAACCCCCAACATGAGTGAGTCCATGCGCACACACACGAAACTTAAATCACAGCAGTGTTTGCAAGTAATTACAGCCTGAAACAGTCTGAGAAACAGCAACTACATAGGTAATTAAGTCGTCAGAGAGTATCATTATAAGTTATTAGATGCCTGCTATGTGCAGGTGGTTAGTGCAGGTGTCCTGGGCTGCAGAAAGCAGAATGCAAACAAAGCAGCCAGATCAACATATACAGACATACAGCACTCACAGTTACACATACATGGAATATATATATTCTCTGTCTTTTCCGGCTGAAACCACAAAGATCGAGAAATCCACCTATATACAAGATCAGTCTCAGAACTGCTAGTTACAATTCATGAAAGTATACCTTCCTTTTACCCTCTTTCTATACCTTCTTATACCTTTAATTAACTGCAAAGAACATCTAAATAAGTCCAGTGATATAACTTACCCTTTTTCCGTGCCAAAGAGAAGAATTATTGATAACAATAATAAAGAAACACTAAAGTTCTGGTGTTATTATGGTGCATAGAGGGCTAATTTTTTTTTTAAATATATATTTATCTTTATAGTACATGAGCGAGTTATAAAAAAAAAAATTACAAAAAAATACTTGGCCAAAATCATACAAGAAATGTAAAGAAATATATTTCCAAAGTGATACATCATGACATATATCAGGGAATATAACAAAAACATACTACACAATATTGAAATATTGTACTTTTTTCATAACTGCAAATGAAAGGCTTGTTTTTCTTCATTCTAAACTGTACTTATGGGCCGAACTCTGACACTCTTGTCTCAATTCTTGAGTATTTGAGTAGCATTTGATTCTGAAAACTGTCTCATTGAAATAAGTAGCTTCTCTATATATGAAAACCAAAAATCTTAGCAAACTAAGGATGGCAATTATAATCAAGAACATCTTGATCCTTTTCTAAAGAATCTCAGTGTCCTCTTTTCACCTTATTATGAAAATATCTACTCAAAAATGTCTGTCCGTAAAAAGAAGAAACTCTGCTTCCCCAAGACCACTTAACAATATGGCACATCTCTTGGGAGCTTGCAAAACACACACAAAAAAACCTGCAACACATTTCATTTATAAATTGTGACAAAATGTTTTGGATTTTTTTCAAGCTATGCTCATATACTAGCTTTATCTTTCTCAGTAGCTTTCTAACATTCCAAGCACAAGAATAGAAAGATACATACTTACAATCAAGTGTTAACATCATAGCAAAAAGAAAAACAATTAGCAAGTGAACTTTCCTAGCTGGGTTCTTCTGGCATTTGTGTTGATGTTGCCCAGTGTCATTCAAGACTTGGATAACATTAAAATGAATCATTTGTGTTGGCTTCTCTTTCTAGAAAGGACTGTAATTTGTCTTTGCTTCAGTTGTATGATAAAATTTGACCCAGCTTCTATGCAAGTTTTTATAGAATCAGATAGCAAACTGCAGACAATAAATGTTTCACTCTAAATTTCTGACATAAAGATATTGTGTGTCAAATCAAGGGGTAGAAGGATACAAAACTGGTAGGAAGAAATTATGTGCTTAGAAAAGTTGACATACTTTGCCATTGATTTCCCCTGGGGTCAGGATTTCATTTTCAGACAGGGAACAGCAGAACAGAACAGTACAGTGATTTACACAGACAGCACTAGGATGATTGGTAAATGAAGAAGAGGAATGAAAAGAGTACTCAGGATTAACAGAGAAATCTAGATTACAAAAAATGGTGGCTAACATGAACAAATGTGAAAAGGCAGGAGGCTAGTGCTTGTGATTTTAGACATGTCTAAAGCTATCTTAGACTATCTTAAAAGAGTTAAGGCAGCAGGAGAAAGCAAATACAGAAGATATGTTATCAGTATTGAAGGGTAACACTGAACCTGTTACTTTACTGTAAATGCAGTAGCCGAGTTTAAACTATTTAAGCAAAACCAAGAAAAATGCTATCTTTATCTTACTGACAACTTTATAAAATGAGTTTTAAAGAAATACCTGACTGTAGCAGTAACCTCTAACAATGCCCATGGGAACTGTAGCTCAACAAACTAAGTCTGTGTAAAATCATATACATGTATGTGTGAGCTTGCATGTTTATAAAACACACATATACTACTTGTGTTATTTATACAACCTATTGTTTAAACACCTACAAAATATACGTTCAAAATAGATATAAACAAAACCACTATAGAAACGTGTCAAAAGTATAAGGCTATCATTTTAACACTGCTACTTAACATGGAAGAGGTCTTGCAAGAGAAATAGAGGCAGATAAAGAGCTGACAGGTGGATCCCTGTAAACAGAAGCACATTTAAATGATAACATAGGTAAGCCCCCCACACTCCCAAAACACTAATGACAGTGCCAACAGATTCCTGACAGAGTGAGGAAGCCAAAAACTACACCAAAAATGTGTTACATATGCTATTACTAAACACTGCTCAAACAGTGAGTTACTGGTAATGACTGCTGCGAGCAGCAGACAATCAACATAAAATCTGACTACCAGTGCACCTGCAGGTGTGAAGTATGACTTTCTCAGAGACTGCTAAAATGTCTTCCTTAAATAATCTTTACAAGTCTGCACAGCATGTCCTCCTCAGTTCACAGCCGCTGCTGCATCCTAACTTTCTGTTAGTGCTTCCAGTATTTGCTTCCATCTACTTAAATCTGAATTCTCATGAAAGCAGATGTAAAAAATTCCATGAATTTTTCTAAACCCAACAAATTTAAACAGCTATCTTTTTTCATATTGCTCACATGGTAACAAACCTAACTACCCCATGATCAGGTTCAAAGACAATAATCCCAGAACCATGGGGTTTGACACAGTTGGCCATTTAGAAGACAGCAACATTAAAGCTTTGGAAGCAAGGAGTCACTTATGGCCTGGCTCCCTCAGCCTTATTAACTGGACTGAAAGGAAAGTGGAGAGCTGGAAGTCCTTGTGTTCTGGATGCCTGACTGAAGGGAAGGGACAGATGATGCTTCTCACATTCCCTAAACTAGCTAGTTAGTGGTCTTAAAAATTCTTTGTCAGTTGAGTCATATTAAATTTTCCAATAAATGATAAATTGTTTAACAGATTAAACTTGTCAACAGATCCGGTTTGTCTGACATTGCTCGTACAAAATATGCACTCTGATAGGAGCAAAAATTGTGCCTACTTCAGACAGCAGCTGTAACGACTTCCTTGTTTACAGCTCTACCACAGCATGCCAGATTAATCTAAACCTCCATTTCTCTATCTATAATTTTGCAAGAAAACTCCTGGGTAGACAGGTATTTATATGACTGATTTGCAGGCTCCTCCAACATACCTATAAGCCTTTCTGTCTACAGGAATTTCAGCAAGATTTATGTAGGTAGCAACAACACAGATTTAGGAGTCTGTCTGCACACACTGCACAGTATAATCAATGTCTAATGTATATTTAAACACCATATTGCTCATACAGATAAGTGGGGGAAAAAAGTATATTATTTCAGAAAGTTTGATCCTGAATGTCAACATTTAAACCAGCAATAACAGAGAATATTCACACAGCTGCACAACTTTCATTATTATTAAAAAATACATCTCTATGAATATTATTATTATTATTAAACATTCATACAACCCATTAACTTTGCATGATCCTTAAAAGAGATCATAAAAGGACAAAGTCCTTTCCTGGAAGATTTTAAAATACAAATTAAACAAAGATGAGCTAGAATATGCATAAAACAACCCCCCCCCAAAAAAAAGAGGGATTTAGAAAAGAAGATTAATGCAAACTGCATATTCTAGAGACAAAACCTTATTAATATATCTCACTGCATAGAGTGACATAAGGTAAGACATGAGAGACAGATGGCACAGGAGGGGAAAATCATTAATAAAACTAACAGGAAGAAGTGGACTGGTAACCAATGAAGGACTCTGAGAACACTATTTCAAAAGGAAAAGCACAAATACCAAGAGTAAAAGATATGCTCTGAAGAAACAAATACAGTCAGAGCAACAGAAAAAGACAAACTGAAAAGTTCAAACAAAAATTAAAAGCAGTTGAAGTGTTCAAAATTTCCAATGCCTCTTCTCCTGCTACAAGAAGCTGTAGTTAGAAGACTTTTGTTTTTTTGTCATACACATTATCCTAAACTTACTCTTCCTAAATGGAGCAAACAACACCATGTTTATTATATGATTATTTGAATAAAGGAAGTGTATCTAATATATCTCCTTACACAGCACGTGTACCACATAGATGGTTTCTTGCTAACTTCAGTTTCAGTGGAACTCTCATGCTTATCTTATGCTTGCAATTTTCCCCAGGCATCTGACTTCAGCCAGATGTTTGGGAAAGGATACAGGACTGGAAAAACCTTGACCTGGACTGTATGGAGTTTTTCTTGTCAAATCTGGGAAGGAAAAATAAAAGCAGCCATCCAGTATGATCATGAAAAGGTGATATTTTGAACAAGAATATTTGTTGTGCCTCCTTTACTCTTCAGAAGATTTTAGGAGAAACTAGATTTACTTCTATAGCTTGCTCAGTGAAGCAAAGGTTACTAAAAAATCGTGTGTCACAGAAGGATAAAGGATGCCAGAATCTGAGCGAGCATCTGGTGTAGAGGGCAAAGGCCTTGGAAATTTCTTTATCTTTGGAATCTCTTGATTTTTGGCTAACGTAAACTGTTGGAGCTCTGTCTGCTTTACCATGGTCCAGGATTACAAATTTACTACATGTGACAGTCTGATGAAACCACAGTTAATGTCTCAACCATCCAGTAAAATTTGGAAATTATTTCTATGGAAACGGTGGGCTGTGCAGGTAATGTCAGGGAGGCACAGCAAGAGGAGAGGGTCCTGCAGAGGTGGGACTGTACTTTTCAGTGGCTGAACTTCCCTATGTTGAATGACTCTGTGAAGAGCCAATAGAGAAGCCATTTTCATGAAAGGTGAAACGACAGTCACACCTGCAGAGAGGACAGAGTAACTCCCCAACTACCCGAGCCCACCGACTTATTTTCCAGAAAACTCTGAAGCTACAAGCTATGCATGTACGAAAAGCAAGGAGAATTCGAGAAATATAAACTGGGCATGATGCCTAATTAGCCTAACGAGTCCAAGTGCCCACTCAGAGGAGCAGCAAGGAATTATGAAATGACACACAAGTCAAAGCCCCAAGTAGCTGAACCCCACTGGAACTGGACCCCTGGACTGGCTGGGCCAGTGATGGAACCACAACTGATGAAATCTTCCTTTTTGTCTTTCTTTCTCTCTCTTCTCCTCTCTTCCCTTTTCTCTCTCATTATTATTCTGTATGCCAGCCTATAAAGTGAGGCTTGTTGGGGTATGTTATAAGATCCGCCCCTAGTCAGTGCACGTTTAATGCCTGTTGCAAGAGGCTGCAAAGATTACTGACAGTTTCATGCCAAATTATCTGTTGCAAGTGAATAAAAATTGAGCTTTGTAAATTAAAGAATCCTTGGTGTCATTTCACCTTAGTCCTGATCTGGGAATCAATGAATCTGAGTCATCCCAAGAAACTGGTATGTGACACTACCAAGGCTGCTCACAATGAGAACATGGTCTAGTAGAAGTCATTGGAATAGTCCTGGAAGAGTAGAGTTGACAACACAAATGTACACAAGTTCAGGTTTGTTGTAATGAACTGCATTTCTACTTCAGTTCACAAATTTGCCCTTACAGATTGACTCAAAGAGGAGGGAAAATACCTGAATGACACTCAGGTTAGTACCAATATTTTCTAAATAATAAAGTCATTTCAGTTGCTCTTTCATCACAATTTATGATCATTTTTGCAAGTTACCAATCAATGTAAGAGACAAATACTTTACACATGGGTGTGGAATGGAATTCAAGTGCCATACCCAAAGCAGCTATTCAGAGCATATTTCCACAGAATATGCTGCAAAGTGATTGACTTGTAGAGGAGATATTGGGTAGAAAAAGTGGGCTGCAAAAGCCATTAGAAGAGTTGGTTTAATTTTTTATTTTTCTATTTTTCCTTTTCTTTCTTTTTGGCCAGCAAGGCAAGGAACATGGCAACAGCTACAGGGAAAATGGAAAAAACAGCTGAGCATTCCTACTTTCTCAAGCAAGGCTGAAGCTAAATGCTTTGATATGTTCTTCTGTAATACAATAATGATTTCACCTACCATCCAAAAAGCCTCTGAAGAATGCTTTTACAACAGCTGCCTGAAAAACCTTCATGTCATTCATTTTGATGCTGTTTTTAAGCAACTTCCACTGTTTAGCAGGGTTGTTAGCATTAGAGACACTAGTGTGGTCCAAGGTTTTCTACAACTTTTCTTTAAAGGAAAGCACAATTTCAGATATCCTTTAGCACTCAGCCCATTTCTTAAAGCTCACTGCAGCATGTGCTTGCTTTCATTTTCAGCTGTCCTTCAGTTATCTTTATATTGCTTCAGCCTCCCCCCCTCCCCCAATATATTTTAATTTGAAGGCTAAATGTTATGCTCTGTACTAGATACCACCAGATGGATAATGAAGAACTTAATTCATACAAATGCAGGTTTTCTTGAGTATCACAGTGGACCTGCTGTGTGAAGGATTAGTCTCTCTCAAGTGTGAACAGCTAAGGACAACTTCATTGCACTGTGCAGCACATTAGGCTGAGGTGTCCAGCTGAAATCAGGTACCCTTATAAAGTGCCCCAAGCTGATCAGTCATGTCTCTCAGCTTCTAAATCTGACATTTGTTACATATTGTCAGCAAGGGGCCATTCCCACAGCAGTGCTTTCACAGGCACAGAGCGACTAGCAAAGAGAAGAGTGCTGTGGACCTCAGGTACTAAGACACCCTTCTGAACCCAACTCTGGGCACTAGTGATAGGGGATAAAGAAAAAGGCTGTTATAAGCAGCACATCTAATACACTATTCAAGAAAGGAAACAAGCAATATACACATTTTTATTCTGGTACATGGTAAAACAACTTAATGACAAGTTGATTCCTGTTCTGTCACAGTGGAAGTATAAGTCATTGATTTAAAGTACAAAAAAAAATGATTACAGTAAAATTTATCAGTTCTTTCAACAGATAGGCTATGTTTTCAAAGAGAATAATTCACTGTAGTGGACCTTTATTTTTCCTAGATTCCCAGAATATATCATTACCCAAATTTGGGCCTCAAGTAAATTACCTGTGTATGTAGCCTCTTAAGTTAGTGTTCTGTGTTTACAAAGGCTTATACATACAGATATCCACCAAAATATGAAGGCTTGTAAGTCTTTGCACTTCAGAAAATTTTACTTGACACTGAGTTTGCATAGAGTCCACTTATGTTCAAACACCAGAAACCAGTAATTTCTGACTGTGGACTTGTCCCCATGCCTTGTTAGACTCAAAGAAACCCCGTTATACAAGGCTTTCTGAAACATACTTATCATTTCACTGGATTGAGCACGAACAGGCTGATAAATTAGGGTATGGGACAACCGCATTTGCACTTAACTGCACTGCAGAATGTTAGAAAATTAAAGTGATTATTCCATATTCACTAGCTGGATTAGATCTTTGAAGAAGTGGTTTATTTAATGTATTCTAAAATATGCATATTACATCTTGACATGGAGCAAAAAGGTTGTTTAAGTTTAAAAATGAAAATACTCCGTAAAAAATATATTTCCAATTAAGCAAGACAAGGTGTACATTAAGGTAAATTAGTTGGATTTTTCTCCTACCAATGACTCATAAATCACAGTGCATTTGTTTCTCTCTGAATATACATTTATTAACACCACATGTAGGTGGCACATTATTCCAAGAAGTCTATAGTTGCAGAGAAGCATACTAAGAGGTACAGTAACTTCTTACAAGTGAACATCCTTTCAGTATATTTTTAGCATGTTACATATTCTTAATGACACAGAAGAAATTTTATACAGGTAATCCAGACTTCTGAGCTGCAAAACAACAAAACTATATGAGGGTGTGTAGTAGAATATTAAGAACTCAAAATAATTTTGACACTATATTATTTCAACATTATTTCAACATTAAATAGTATAAAGAATATTTTTGGAATATTCTTTTACTAAGTTGTTTGTAATTATCAAAATAAACAAATGGCAGGTGTGCATAAAATGGGGTAATTTGGTTAACATGTAATGGACAACCCTCAAAGCCTAGAATAATAAGCATGTAATACAAAGTCCTATCCTATTAACCACAGGAATTATAGCTCCTAACACCAAACAGGACTTTCAGATATAATTCTGACCAATCTCCTGCAAAGGATCAAAGAATCTCATGCTGAAATTTTTGTATTTACTATCTAGTGTCTAACCAATAAGACCTTTCATAAAATGGTATTTTAAAAATATATATGTATTATTTTATTTATTCAGTTAATATGATTTTCTCATAATACACACACAGGTGATCTAAATTCAAAGTTCTAAATTTAGCCTTTCATTTCTATAACCTGCACAGTATGTCATTTGGGGGAGGTAAAAAAAAAAAATCATCCTTTTCAAGTAATAATGTATTACCAACAAGCCAACAATCTGTATCAGTCATTAGCAGAAGAATCTTAGTAGATTTATTTCAAAGTATGTATAATGTATACAAAAGTTAAATGAAAAATAATCTTGAATATTTACATCATGCTACAGTATATATCCCTGGTGGATCTTCACCTGGACTGCATGTTCCACAGTACTTAACTGATTCCTACTATGTGTGTGCCTCACAGTTCTCTCTCTACATATACATATATCTTAAAAACCCTCCACAGACAGAGTAAAAGCTACTTCTTACATCCAGAAATGCCCTGTGATTCTTTTAAGCTTTCTGCAACCCATAGAGTTTAATCATACTTCCCCATGTCTTGCTGAATGTCAGAAAGCCCTGAGCTGTCACCAGTAGCCACTGGAAGAAACTCCTGCTGCTTCTGGCCCCTGAGCTTCCAGCTGGATCATGTGGCAGTAAGCCATGGTGGACAGCTGGATGCATGTTAAATTCATCCAGGTAGCACAGAAGTTTGACACATCTTAAATGGGGAATACCTTGCTTTTACCCAGTTACTTAAATCACTGGTAACTTAAAAGTGGCTAATATAAAATACAACAGGCATTTGTCTATAAAATCCATATCAAATAGAAGTTACAAATGTTTATAAATGATACAGGTGAAGAAATGAAAGCCATACTTAAACAATTTACAGAGTTAGCTCAAATCCCCCTTTCTGTTCCTTGTTCAGCTAACTTGCTCTCCCCCCTGTTTTTCCACCTTTCTTCTGAAAAAAAAACCAGTGAATTTCAAGCTTTATGTCAGCTTTACCTATTACAAAGCGTGCCAGAAAGCTCACCCACTTCTAGGAAGATCTCCTAGATCACTCTCATTAGAGGACACCTCATCCAATTGCCTCATGGTGAAGAATATTAGGTCTCATGGCAAATGCTGCCTTTGATATTTTTTTCCTTTGTCCTTGCAGACTTCATCTTTCTCTCCAAAGCTTTTTCAGCCTTGTGCTTATTCAAGGCAAGCCTGGCCCAATCCTTTAGTTAAAAGAAAGTGTTTCCCTTCCTTAGGGAAGGGTGTTAACTGAGGACTGAAGTGGAAGAAAATTCCATACTTTCCCAAGCCTCCAAGAAGCCTGGAGTAGAAAATGCTGAGAAGTGAGCAAGTTTACTTATGACAGTTAGGCAAAGGTAAGGCAAATGGAAGGATCAATAAGCAAGCCTAAAGCACAATTGTGTTGTGTATGTCGTGTAATGTTTGAGAAGCATTTATGTTAGAAGAGTAGAAAATTTTATGTTTACAGTAATACACAGTTCTAATGCCTGTCTAAATATATCTGGTTTAAAAAGTAACAATCTTTGTTAAGTTACCAGTGTTGCAATACAAAGGCCAGACAAAGAGCAAGACATTTTAGAAAAAAGAAAAAAGCTCTTTCACATAAGATTTTCTTGTCAAGTAGGAGATAGAGTATTAGGCCATACAGTGCTGTGCTTTAGACTTGTGACCAGAACAGTGTTAATAACACTCAACGTTTTAGCTATTACCAAAGAGTGCTTGCACAGCATCAAGACTTTCTGTTTCTCACTCTGCCTCATGCCCCCAAATAGGCTGAGGGTGGGCAAGAGGATGGGAGGAGACACATCTGGGGCAGCCAACTGAATTGACCAAAGAGATGTGCTTCACACCATGTACTATCACACTCACCAATAACTAGGAAGGAGTTTTTCCAGAGCAGACATTGCTCAGACCAGCTGGACATTCATGTACTGGTGACAAGTGAATACTTTTGCATCACTTGTTGGTCTTTTTTTCCCCGTATTTTTTTCTTTTTTTCCCCCCTCTTTCTCCATACCCCCTCTTCTCCCTTCACTTAAACTGTGCTTATCTTTACTCACAACGTTTTGTTGTTGGTCTTCCAATTATCTCCCCCAGCCTGTGGTAGAGGAGTGAGCAAGTAGCTGGTGGGTGCTTAGTTGCTGACTGGCATCAGTCCACCACACCAGTAAAGCTGCTGAAGTTGGCTAGAATGGCTAGCACAGTGAAGAAAATGAGGCAAGAAGATAGGGAGAAAAGCACTATGAAGCACAGCTAGCAAAAGAGATATGAGGCAGAAGTAGTGGGAGCAGTGAGTATGTGTGGGGGAAAGTAGTGTGAAGCATGGCTAAAGGGATGAGAAGCAGAGCAGAGAGTATCACAGAACAGCAAGCAGTGGGACTGTCAGTATGAGAGGCAGCAAAATCAGAACCAGGTGAGATCAATATACCAACTCAGCTTAAATGCAGCCTTACCCCCCATCAAGACTTCAAAACCTTGAACAGTGAGTGCCAATTATTACAGAAGAGAAAAAGCAACTAGCTGACTGAGCAGTTCCTTCCTCTGAAGAGAACACAGTAAAATAATATTGGTATAGTTATGCTTTAAGAATTAAGTGTTTACTTATTTGAGTTTTCTTGTTTCCAATTTAGAAAAAATGTAAATCAAATAGCTAACAAACACATTTCATAGCTGCTTTATATCCTTCACTGCAGAATGTATTTTTCACTGCAATTTATATCCTGTATCAATCTCTGTATAAAAAATATGCATGACTAAGATAATTTTGTGTAGTTCTTTAATGTTGAAGACCAGATACTACAGTAATTACAAATCTGAAAATGTTTTTTGTGACTGATCTCCAAACCCTTCCATTTTGGTATACCATAAAATTTACCCTTCTACAAAAGTTACCTTTCTATTAACATTCCCTGGCTTCCCTGTTATATTTGTTACAGTAGTCAGTAACAACTGCATTTTGCATTATGATTTAAACTAAATGTGGTGGGGGTTTATGACATGTCCACTTAATACAAAGAAACTGCATTTTCTTATACAATGATGAAAGAAATCTCACAGTACACTAGAAGAATCATTGCCATTCATAGCTCAAGGAAATACAGCAAAGCAGCAAAAATTAGAAAACATGAGGAAAAGACATCTGAAAATTTCCTTCTAGATTTGTTGCAAGACACCCAAACTCAGAGGGTTTGGTCTCATAACATTAAGGTATTTCATGCAGTGTATCTATTTATATGGATGACTACAAAAGGTCATGATACCTGAAATGACTGTCACACCAAGCCGGCAAAAAAGCATTCACTTGTGATCCAGGCTTGAGAGGCACCTTAATATAAAAGACTGAAGTATCAGTTTTGTGGCCTTAGAAGAACAGACATCAGCCAGAATTTACTAACATACTTAGGAGCTAACAAGGGTTTTTCTGTCCAAGCTCCTCAAAAGAGAAAGATCTTTGTATGTTACTTGATCACAAAGTCGTTCAGCTTAAGATTTGTTCACAATCTAGGCAAAAATAGGGCAAAATTAACAGAAGGCCATGTCTATTTAATTACCCCAGCAATCTGGTGCTCAAGGCAGTTGCCTATTTTCCATATGTCAGTCCTGGAAACTGTGATACAGTAATGCAAAAGGCAAAAGATCTTTGGATATATCTAGCAAAGCTTTTCTAGCAGACCTATGTCTGCCAAGACCATATGACTGCTAGATGGAAAATCCTATTTAGAATGCCGAGTGTAATTCTGTCACACATGTTAATCTTATTTGAATTTATATTGACATAGATGAATTAAAGAAACTTGGCTTGATTAACCACACCAAAGGCCAAGAGAGAACAGAACCATTCCATGAAAATAAATCAGGATGCAAATACTGGGGAGAAAGAGATAATTCAGCTAAACAAAGAGGCTGGCAGAAAAACAAGCTCTGAATAAATCAAACTGGTGTCTAGAAGAAAGCTCCCAATCATTGATGGTGTGAGGGTTTGAAACAGCTTCTCAATGGGCACAGTAGAACACAGGCCAACTAGTGCTGGCAAGCCCAGTCATTTATTGAATCACAGGACATGTCTCCCCTATGCAATGTGTTTGTGCACTTGACAGGTCAGGCCCATCTTGTTCCCTGGTCATATAGTATGGATTAAATCTTTCTCTGACTGTTCAACTTTTTTCTTGTCTGGTGTACTGGTTTTGGCTGGGATAGAGCTAATTTTCTCTATAGCACCTGCTATGGTGTCATGCTTTGGATTTATGACCAAAACAGTGTTGATAAGAGGGATGTTTTAGCTATTGCTGAGCAGTGCTTACAAAGAGTCAAGGTCTTTTCTGCTTCTCACACTGCTCTGCCAGTGAGTAAGCTGAGGGTGCACAAGTTGGGATGGGACACAGCTGGGACAGCTGACCCCAACTGACCTAAGGGATATACCACACCATATGTACATTGTACTCAGCAAGAGAAGCTGGGTGAGGAAGAAAGAAGGGGGGGATGTTCAGTTACTTTCCAAGTACCATTACACATGATAGAGCCCTGCTTTCCTGAAAGTGGCTGAACACCTGCCTGCTGACAGGAAGTAGTGGATGAATTCCTTATTTTGCTCTGCTTGTGTGCACACAGCTTTTGCTTCCCATATTAGAGTGTCTTTATCAACTCACTTCACTCTTCCAATTGACTCCCTCATCCCACTGGGTGGAGAGTGACTAAGTGGCTATGCAGTGCTTAGCTGCCTGCTGGGGTTAATCCAGAACATCTGGTCAATGACTGAATCTCTATTATATATTTCTGAGTACTGTACCATAGAGCTGGCTTGGGAAGGAAAGGGAAAAAAAACCCAAACCAAACAAGAAAACCGCTAAGTGTGCCTCCCACTAACCATTCCACAATGCTTTAGCTTCCATAAAGAAATTTTTATGATCTAGTATTACAACAGTATTTCTCTGGCTTGCCACTGCACTGGTTGCCTTTCCACTCAAAGCTCCTATTATTTGCTGTGTAGAATGATTCTCTGGACTACTTGCATGATCAAGGAAACTACCAGGACATTGTAGGGATCTAACAGCAGACCCTCACTGTTAAGAGAGACTTCCAAAGAACACCAACAATCTTAATAAATAGCAGCATCCACCAGCTCCCCATTTGGAGACCCCAGCAGAGAAAGCACTTAGAAAATGCCAAGGTGTTCTTTCCTGTCAATCACAGCTATTTTAGCTGTGTGGATTTACCTTTTTATGATTATTTACTGAATAAAAGACCATCTCCCTGGTGCCTCAAGGAAGACCCATCTATGCATTCTCCTTCTCTCCTGTACCTTTTGCTCTAGCTGGCCTATTATATATGGTCTACATAATATGATAAAACAGGTTTTAACTCAGGAGACCAACAGAAAGAGGAAACCTAATTTTTCACTGGTATTACAAACTCTGAACAGAAAGTAATAGCCTAAGATACCTACTTGCAGTGTTTTAGTCCGTATTTCTATCAAGCACAACTTGAAAAATGGTTCTGTATTTTATCTTATCACATTAGCCTGGTATTACTTTTTGCTCATAACCATTCAGACATGTTTGGCATTTAACATATGCTATTTTGGAAGAGATTCTAATCTGTTAAATAAGTTTTAGACTTATCTGACAAGGCATTTTTCTTGCTTACTGCTATCTGCAGATGGTGTGATGAAAGATAAAAAAGTCAGCATCTCTGCCTTCCCTACAAGCAGCTCCCACTCCACTAATCTTAGCAGCTACATGGAAGGATGTCAGAGACCTAGCATAAAGGCTTTTGTACTCTAAATTGCCAATTTTCTATTAACACATTTAGGTAATTTTATTTTAAAGTTATATTATATACATACACTGATATATGAGCAACTGAACTGTAAATTATAGTTCCAATTAGGTTTTCTGAAGGGGCTTTTCTTTCTTTAAAGGGAGAGGGGAAAAAAGCAAAAGAAAAAAAAGAAAAAAGCCTAGGGATATTTTGACCATCTTAGGCAGCAGGCAGCCCCAGCACTTCTAACAATTAGGCTTGTCAAAATCCCTTCTCACAAACCCCTGCTGCTCTAGAAACAGCAAGTGCCAGCAGGCAACACTGTTCCCAGAGACTGTGAACATAAACCCAGCAGAAGACAACTTGGTAGTTCTTTGTGGGAGATGTAGGAAGTCAGACAGACGTACTTCCTAATAAACTTCTTCTGTGAACTGAGAGCTGCAGGGAGCTTAAGCTTTTATGTTTTTATTTGCATAATGACTAGCATAAGTTCTCATTTCACAAAAGGAAATGGACTTTCCTGCCTGGAGCTACCATAGTCTGCATCAAGCACCCCATCACTTAAGCAGCTCAGCCTGCTTAAAATCATCACCCCTTTTGAAAAGAAATGCCTTGTCAGGAGCTCAGGAAAACTGATCAGTAGAGCAGATGGCCGTGCTATAGGTTAGCTAGAGATTTACTGAGATGTGAATCAAATTGATGAGTTTCTTTAGGAATTAGATGTTAAAACATTAAAAACCCACCTGAGTTCTATTTATTCAGCATCTTATTTAACTGTCCCAAAGCACAGCTGGCTTAAGGCAAGCATCTCCAACTAAATTAAGATTATGTGCACAGAAATAGATGGAGCCAGTGTATTAACCTAGAACATGAGCTATTTCCCAACAATTGCTTGCAACCATGCTCTGAACTCAGTACAAATACAATTTTTTTTTTTTTAAATTTGAATCGTGATTCTCTGTGTTCACCAAGAAGCAAGAAAGCACCTATGTAATTCAGCCCTATCTGCACATGCACTAAGGCACTGTCAAATTATTATTCTCACTCCCAGCCCAAGATTCACTGCTTCATTCAATGCATAGGGGCAATTTTGTGCATGGGTCACAGTTGCTGCAGAACCAGTCCTTTTCACTTTTTTCCAAAATTAAGCCCTCAGGGTCCTGAGAAGCTTCATTCTTATTCTATGTAGAAAGTGAAATTTCTTTGCCAATTTTTGCTTTGCAATGAGAAAGATATCATGGCAAATTCACTGCTTCAGTACAGTCCTTTCTTTACAGAGCTCTGTAGTCAAGTATGATAGATTATTCGTATTTCTCTTTCTTAGGTTAATGCCACTGACATTCGTTACTTCATGGCAATAATTACGTGAACCACCACATGATTCCAAAAAGCTGATGGAAAACAGGATGATATACAGGATACAATTTGGGCACATGAGGAACAATGCATCCAATGTATTGATAAGGAAAATTATTTTCAAATATTAATTTGCAGACTTAAAAATACCACCATTGTGATTAAGCTACATTCATGAATTTTTAGATTGCTTCTTGGGGGAGTGTTCATTGATTTCTCTGTGGAAATATGATGTTTCTTGTAGATCTCAGAACATTGGAAGAAGTAGTACTGAAAGTATTGCAGAAACATGCTGCCAAAATGAGATGTTAGGCTGCATTCAAGGCTTATCCTCTTAACAGGGGTAAAACACTTAGAGTATCCAGAAGTCATCCTCAGATAGGAATGTAGCTGCTTTAACATGCTGCACCAATGCCTGATATAAGTTATTCAAACCTGAGTGTTATTTCCACCTTCCAATGCCTCTAACTTACTCCTCTTAAACAGGCAGGAAACATTAGACAAGAAAAAATTATCTACTAATAAAAGCATCACCTCTTCTGAGAAAGTATCCCTAGAGCCATGCTCTGGTCAGAGATGTTTCCCCTTAGTATTAGGGGGTGATGAAACTTTCAACCATACTTTAAGAGCCTCCAGGCTCATTCTGAGATAGAGAGAAAAGATGACAAATATTTAAGTTCCACTAGGTCCAGGCTCACAAGATGAAACAGTCAAACTTTTAGTTTCAGAAAAGATAGCATGTCCATATCCTGATATGAGTTTATAAAGCGTATCACAACTATGAATAGTGAACAATAAAAGGTGAACCCGGAGAGATTTGCACTTATCTTCATTTTGTCCCAGAAGGCCTCATTTTACTGCAGTTTGCAGATTAAGGCTGTAACGAAAATATAGCCACAGATTCTACTGGTTGAGACAACAGTTGCAGTATATAAGTTTGTCATTTTCCAGGTGCCTGCTGGCAGAGAAGGAAAAAAAGATAAGGCTTTCAAGACTTTTTTTCTGCCCATCATGTTCTCTATCCTCTGTGTATACTGGTACTAAAATGGATTATTCCCCCTCACCCTTCCATTCTTCAGGCTCCTTTAATTCTGCTTTCTGCAATTAGAATTTGACAGACAGAATTAAAACAGATGCAGTATTGCGGACTCTCAAAACAAGAATAATGGGTGCCTATCTCATAACCATCATCATTCCCACTTGTGGCATTATCCCACATAATGTCTGATAAAGGTATCAGTTCAACCTTTTCACAGTTTAAGCAGTATCATTTTCCACATACTAAGTGTAACTGAACTCACTAGCTTTTTCGAAGGGAATGAGGATAAATTGTTTTAATTTCTTTTAAATCCACCATCCTCAACTGATATGGTTCTACTAACCTTGTGGTGGGCAGAGTGTTAACTGTTCCCCCTGGCATTGGAATCAACTCTTGCTAAGCTTTCTATTTGGCATCAAGAAGTCACAGAAAAATCTTGATTTATTTCTCATTAATCATGTTTGCAAAAGCCAGTGAATGGATCTCTTACATATCCTTGAGGTGGAGGGGAAGAATGGTTCTCAACAACAAGGAGTGTACTGCAGAATGTATCAACTCTGAGGTATGACATAACTACATGAGATAGCAATGGAACACTGCAACCTAAGGGGTCCTTTAGACTGTAGGGAGAGTGTAAAGGCTGTGGCCAAACAAAAGAGCTTACTTAAGAGTAAAGCCTAGGTATTCCCTTAAGGATGGAAAAGGAGCTCACAGTCATTTCAAGATGGAGGGTTGGCTGCCATGTCTGCTTAATGTTCAATCAGGAAACACACATCAAAAATTCTGAACTGTCAGAATAGTAGGTACAGCAATGTATTAACCTTGGTGAAACACCCTGTGCTCAAGCTAAAAGAAAAATATTTTTCTTCTGGAAACTGCAGGTAATTAACCAGAGAGTAATTCCACATTGCTTCCACTATTCATGGCACTTACACAGAAGATCAGTCTACTAAAACTAAATCTCAACTAAATTGGATTTAAGGTTCTAAAGAATTTTTCCACATATCCAAGAGTGAGTCCTACGCCTCTTGATTTTCAAATTTATTTTTTCAGATGGATGCCACAAAATGAAGTTTGGGTGTGCATCTTTCTGGAAGTCAATGAGGAAGAAGATTATTTTTTGTTTATAATCTGGAAGTAATTTCTCCAGGATAGGTAGTTGGGGGGGGGGGGGGGGGGGGATAAAGTTGCCTAAAGGAGCCTTGCACTTAAATGGAGAGTAAATATACTAATTCTTAGGAAAAAACTTCTTCATTATTGCAATTCATTCTCCGCTGCAGTATCTAAACGTGACAAAGTATAGTAACACAGGATCATGCTGTAGAACCACTATGATCACAATTTTCAAGTACAACAGATTGGCCCACTGGGAAGCATCCATAAAAGCAGCTTTAATGATTTAATGTCACTGTAGAACAAAAAAACTCCAGGAATGATCTTGTGCCTGCATATAGTTTCATCTATACCTGTTCAGATAGAAAAGAATATGAAGAGGGGATAGGTTCAGCCAGACAGAAAGCAGCAGCACTGCTTAGAGTATTATTTGTTCAGCAGGTTCCCTTGCTTCTTTTGGTTTGGGTGTTGTTTTTTTAAAAAATGTATTTGTTGCTGACAAACAACATACTTGCACAGTAAGTTCTGAATGCTGACTGCTTTTCCTCTTTGTGAGGATCTATAAGCAATGCATGTTACCATGTACTACCAAAAGTGCATAGTTTGGGTAAGGTGATTTTACCTTATTTTAGGCCCTAATATCCACTAATAGGAATGGAGAGATCAAGTGGATTGTATAACACTGAATTGGTTTGGAAGCAGTAGAAACTTGCACAATATAACAAAGTTGAGTATCAGAAATAAAATATATGTAGAAATTTAAAAGACAGAAGCTCTGTAACTTAAAAATATATAATATTATACAATATTTTTTTGTATTATATAATATCATAGAATCATAGAATGGTTTGGGTTGGAAGGGACCTTAAAGATCAACTAGCTCCAACCCCCCTGCCATGGGCAGGGACACCTTCCACTGGATGAGGTTGCTCAAAGCCCCGTCCAACCTGGCCTTGAACACTGCCAGGGAGGGGGCAGCCACAGCTTTTCTGAGCAACCTGTTCCATATGCAACATGCAATCACATGTAATATTGTCTAGTATCTATAATAAATAATATGTTATAATATGTACCATTTCTTTTGTATTGAGATCAACTAGATCATTTTCTCATTGTCCCTTAAGTGACATGTAGATCTTGCGATACGGTCCTAACAATATTGTTTTTCCACACAGTCATTTCAAAGCTCACTAGCTTAAAAATTTAGTTTATTTAATTTATAGCTAGGAATTAGTATGGACAAAACAAAATGTCTGCATCTTTTAATAATATTGTATCTGAATGTCTTTAATTTACATGAGATGAATATCTAATTCTTTCCCAAGTAAATTTGTTCTGCAATAGTTTGCTGAAGCTGGAGAAAACCACAAATAATATACCAGAGACAACCATAAAAACTACAATAAAGAAATTGAAAACAGTTAAGCAGAAACCATTATGTTCTAATCCATGAAGAATTTAATCTTTTTAAGTTTAACATGAGATAGAGACCAAAAGTTTTACTTCACTTAATTTTTTTGTTTAATTCAATCTCTTTATCTAAATATTTTTAAAATTCAGGAGAATATATACATATAGTATCCAGCTATGAAAATAGTCATTCTATATTTGAAATACAGGTTTGGAGCATATATTCTGCACAGGTATTCAGAGCAAGTCTTGTGATTGATTGACAAAATCCTCAGATAAAACTGATGCCACATAGGTTGTTTTAAATCTTGCATTTTTTCTTGTCAATAATAATTTCCTAATCAAAACTGCAGAAATAAGAAAATCGTAATGATTTTAAAGGAATTTAAGCGTAATTTGTCTTGCTGATTCTACAGACATCCTGCAAGGCAATTTAAGATCAAGAGCCTAAATTTAGACAGTGTTCCAAATCCTTAATAGAACTATGATAAAGGTAGTGAAGAAATTAGGATGATAATTTTTCATGTTTTACTAAAAATGTTGTTTATGAAGTTAAATTTTCATATACCATCTAACAACATTATCCTATTATGAAGCACAGAAAAACCTCATATGAGTTTCTCATGTCAAAATACTCAATAATTCCAGTAAGCACCTCTACCATCTATAATCCACACTGGCATTTAACATCGGCACACTAAATTATATTCATTTCAAAAATGGACTTAGATTAAGATTTCTGATGTTCTACGGGTTGTTGTGTTCTTTTGGGAGGGTGGGAATGGGGCAGCTTGTCCAACAAATTCAATGTAAATCATGATTGACAAGGGTTAATACTGGACACAGTCTGAGGAAAGTGGATTGAATTTCACATATTTAAACATAAATATAATTTATGTTGTCTTTTCTTTCTTACTTTATTCTAAGTAAACACCCCACTAGCTGTTTTTCTTCCAGCAAAAGCATGAAAAAAATACTGACTGGAATGCATAAAAATGATATGAATTTCCCTACATTTCTTCTCAATAGTTGAGGAAAATACACACAAGGGAATTGCATCAATTTAACTCTCTTAAATCAGTATAAGTGAATTACATTGATTTAGCTTAATTCTTTAACAAGCTAAATTAAGGCACTCTAATTCAGGAGAACCAGAGTTGCACCAGTTCAACAAAGCCAATTTAGAAGGAGATTTAGCAAAAGTCAATGCAATTTGTGTATGCATACAGAAAAAAGTATATAGGAAAGCATATGCTAGATAGCATTAGGAAATGGTATCACACATTTCCTTGCCATCATGGAATGCAGCACCCATTCCAGGAGTTCAAAACTTCAAATAAGATGTTTTACGAAGTAATCACTATGAATTAATATTTTACCATGTTGCTACAATTCATAAAATGCAAGTGTTTGTGTGAGAGAATCATTTGGTACATTAACAAAAGAAATACATTTGACTGCAAAATAGAGATTGATAATATCACTAAGTATACTATCACTAAGAAAACTAAGTATCAAAATACCACATTTAGCATAAAAAAAGGAAAAACTAAGTGGTAAGTGTATAATGATGCACCAAAATGAATATGAAATCAGCAACATTATAAACTACAGAAATCAGGCTTTGGATTATTTTTTTCCCTCTTTTAATCTTACTCCCAAGAAACAGGTTTTGTTCCTACTTATTCTAGTAAAAGTAAATAAATGATTGCAGTTGTTGCTAGAGAGATTAACTCATTCCTAGCATCTAAACTGTTGCTTGACATTACTTAAAGATTCCTTTACACTTCTTTCTATTGTTTTCCAGGGAACACTTGCAGGGCGAGTTAACTAACTGAAGTAATGGCAGCAGGATCCACCCTGATTTGGCTAAAGAGGAAATTAAAATGTGCATTTCTACTGTTCTAATGGAGTAACTCAGCAGGACTTTTTTTTCCCAACAATTACAAGAAAAAACACCAACCACCAAACAACTCTGATCTGTCCTTCCCCATAAAAATCCAAATGCATCCCCTCACAGAGGAAATTTCAACTAATTTTGCTATTTCCTAGCTTAGTTAAGAAAACAAAGGAAATGGGTATTAATTTAATTGTGATTCTATTTTAAATATCCCAGATATTTTTTGTTTGTTTGGGTATGGAAAGAACTGTCCAGTTTCTATCGATATTATCAAATGTGTCTGAGTAAATACTTATTAGCCTATGGATTGTCCATCCTTCAAAATATGCTTTAGAATTTTGGAGGAAAGACCTGATGGTTTGCACTTTTCCTTGTTATTTTTTTCTATTGTTTTCTATGAAATACACTCATACAATCATCTCCTCTTTACTGAAGGAAAGAGTAAGAGATTCTGTGTTTCTGTAAAAGCTTTATGCATATATTCAGTGTTTTAATACAACCCAAATTTATGGGCCTACTGTAATGATAAAGAAAATGAGGTTTGAACATATTGAAAAAAATGCACAAGCTTTCAGAACAACTTGGCCAATAATTTATTTCAAAAGAACAGGTTATGCATCTGCAGACTTTCAGCATAGTGTTGCATTTCAGATATGTATGCAAACAACTGTGACTTTTGATTCGCAAAATATTTACTGCAGTTTTAAATTCTTTCAAAACTTTGTTGAAGTGTTTAGGAATAGGCATGCACCTGCACTTTTCCAGCATCTTCTAAGAAAGTTCTGATTGTGTGATTCATACCAGTTATATACAAGTTGAAAACATGCTTTTTTAGGGCCCTAAAAATTTATTAGAGTTTTCAGGGAAGCATTAAAGAAAAATTTGGCTGTAAAAACAATTTAAGAAACCTATATACAGAAATGTGCTTATCATGATGCTCACCAGCAAGTTATTTAAATTCAATGATGCTGTTTAAATTCTAAAAATCTAAAAGCTCCAAGCCCCATATTCACAACCATCCCTGAGGTATCCAACTTCCTACCAAAACAGAGGACAACATTTTTCATCATAGAAAACTGACACTGCATGACAGATTGTATGCCACAAATTGTAGTGGGACTTCTTTGAAATTACTGACTTGCTGAATACTTCAAATATGTTTGAGTATTATGCTGGCCTGGGATATGCAGTCAATAGTATTAACTATATTAAGCTTACATAAAGCCTCCAAAAATACAGGATTTATCTTGACACTTCTATGGTTATCAGTCTTAAATTGAAAGAACTAATAATTCATATGTGCCCCACACCTTGCCACATTTCAGAGAAGGTATTCCCCAGCATAAACAATTTATAAAATGGTATCTGACTATATCTTTTGGGTCATGATAGGGTTGAATGATTTATTTTCTTGGTTTCTTTGGGAGAGAGATGGGAGGATTTTACTGCAAGCAGTTCTTTTTTTTTCCCCAGGACTATATTTGTTTTCCTTTATTTTTGCATACAGAAGAGAAGCCTCCTATAGTCCCACTATAGTAAGTGGAACATAAATTACCAAATTTAAAATGGGTTGCACATGACTAGATATCTAATCCTCCAAACACTTGATTGTGAAAGTAACCCAATAATTTTAAAAAACATTACAGGATAAGGCCTACAGTAATGCATTCGGTGATACTGTGTCACAAGCTTTCCCCAATCTGTATGCAGGGGGAGGAATCTCCAAAACAATTCATAGCATACTTCCCTGAAGTAAGCGTAACTACCACGTTTCACATAATTTTCCCATCTCTATTTTTAAAGTGTTTTTAGCTTTAAGTAGCTGACAAAAACCACAAATGCCAGGAGCAATTTGGCTGGGTAAAACACCTTCCCCACTCATTTTTCCAGTCTGAATTTTATCTGATTTATTCAGCAATAGATAACTGAAACTTCCACAGAAGAAGCTTTTATTTATCTTTCTGTGACAATGTACTGCTGTTATGAATTTTCATTATAACAGGATATACTATATTTACTAGTATCATGACTACATATGTTAAAAAGGAGAAACAACATAGAGTTAGATTTTAAAAGCATTTATGCAATAGGTTTTCAGTAAGATTTTGAGAAAAGCCTACCATTTTAGCCTACTATTGTCTTCAGTAAAAGCCAAATGCTGAAGTATTTTCAAAAAGTTTAAGTACTTATTTGACTCATCACAGGCTTGAATATCTCTAAAAATCTTCTCTCCATAATTTTTTTTTCCTTTCCACAACAAGAGTTAGCATTGTCAGGGATTTTAAGATTTAACCTACCAAGTCATGACGTTAGATATATAGCAGACACTTACTCCAGATATTTGATTTTAACAGTATTTCTCAATGACTGTATCTTACCTATCCCATATCTTGTGTGTTTTCTTTTGTCAGGTAGGTATATATTTTGGATGGTGAGTCCATTTGTTCTATTACATCTCCCTTCAGTGAATCTCAGAGCTTCAACATCCCCTATTCTAAAAAATGAGGAAGTCTGCATTTTAAAAACAAGAAAAGAATGTTCAGTGAAATGTGCCTTGCACATAATGAATTTGCTGCAATGATTTCTGCATTTTGCAGTTATTCTCTATATATTAACACAGCAAATGTACATCATTACTGTAGAAGTGTCTCAGCGAGGAGAGCCACACTTTTGAAAAAGATATATTTGTACAAGATACTCTTCTATGCATAGTTTCCTGATCACTGGAAAGCTGCCTAACCAGTATCCTCTATCACAGAACAGTGATAGGCTGCCATCACTCAACCTGATTTTTCAACCCCTTCCCCCCAGACCCTCAAAATCAATACCCCTACAAACAACAAATCAGATACCCCACATACAAACCCAAACCCCAAACAAAATAAAAGGTATTAAACCTCAAGGGTTTTATCCAATTCATCCACTTTAAAATTTCTGCAATTTATTTTATGTACTGGAAATCAGTGGATGAAAGGAGATCAAATAAAGCTCAAATGCTTTTTTTAATGCTTTCTGCTACCTATGGGACGCTCAGCATGATTTGTTTAAAAGTCTTTGAGAAGACTATCCTTTTCTCTGCCTTTTTTTCCACATTTTTATTTCTGAAAGGGACATTTCTTCTTAATAAGTGATCATGCTTTGCAAGAAGTGCTTTGCACATAATGCATTTTGCTCAGCTCCAGCAGTGTGGAGAGCACTGTTAAAGATATATTGACAGCATCTTCCAGGTCACCCTGACTCCGAGATAATGTATAAATGTAGAAATTGTATGTGCTCCCACTGTGGGCATCAGAATCCAGAAGTGTCCACAAAAATTTGGCAGCCATTAATGTAAATTGGCAATTACATGTATAATTATCTGATATCCTTAAACATGCTTTCCACATGCAAGCATATTTTGTCCAGCACATTGATTTTCTTACACTTCCATTCAGCATTTACTCAATATTTTAGTTTGAAAGAAAATGTGAGACAGCATCTTAGGAGTTTGTAAAGAGTCTTTATGAAATTATTTGCTCTCCACTCCACAAAAACTTTGCAGACAAAAAATATTGTGATGGTAAGGAATCAGATCAAATCAAAACTTCATGTTATGCCATGTCATTACTTCCTTTGTGACCTTGCCAACGCTTGCCAAATACAAGCCTTTATTTAAAAAGATAGTTCCATCTGCTAACCCCCCTGGCACAATAGTTTGTGACATATTCTGTATATGACCTTAAATTGCCCTGATTTTCTGTCTATGAAGAAGTACTTTGAACCTAGAAAAGATACAGATTTCTTTTAGCTCAGCAACTTGCCAACTAAGTTGGTAACAGCTGTTGTCCAGACAGTGATTTTGGAACACAGAAGCTTCCATCCTCTACCCTTCCCTCTTTTACACAAGCCTCTGATATTTCAGAAGCAACTTTATTATTTTCATAGTGGGAGGAAGAACATCAATAATAGAGACTGAAACAAAAAATTAAAGCAGTGAGCAGTACCATTCTATAAAGTCTTTAGGAGACCATTCAAGATGCACTTGAGAGCTTAGTGAGAACACATGGCCAAGGAAGTTTTGTGTGGTTTTATGACAGATGATGCTGGCAGGCAAGTCTGGAGGACTTTTTGGTGGGGTGAGGGTTGGTGGGTTTTCTGGGATTTTTTTTTTTTTTTTTTTTTTTTTAAACACCTCCTTCATTGTTTCACAGCAGCAGATTAAAAAAACCAACAAATCATATTAAAGATAGTTATTTAGAAGACAACTACATGGTACTGCTAATAAAAGCCCCAATCATTATTTTATAAAGTACCTCAAGTCTGACTATCTCCCCTTAGTTTAAGTATTAAGAAGTATCAAACTCAAAGAATAAGCTACTATAAAGGAATCTTGGAATATGATACGGGATACTTTTTACAAAAAGTTTGTTGATAATCTAGAGCAAAGTCATAGTAAACAATAACTGAAGGACTGAAGAACATGTTTTATAGTGTTTCAGGATCTCAATCTATTTAGCATGTCAGAAAGATTAAAGCCTGTTTACCTGTGGGAAACACTTCCATGGGAAAAGAAGTTAGATAACAGAGATTTGGTACAAAAGAGTATATTAAAGCCCAAAAGCTAAAAAGCAAAGCTAGACAAGCCCATTTAACCAAAAATGCAAAGCAGAATCAGGGATACTTGACCATCAGGTAATGATTTTACTCTCACAGAGGATCAGTAGATCATTTTTAGTAACAGACTTCTGAGGCTTCTCTCTAGTAAATCCTCAAATTCAAGAGGAGCAGACTGAGCTAAGTGTACACCTATTGCAGTGATGTATAGCTATACTGTTCTCTAGCTTTATGCCTCACAGCAATGATATCTGGAGAACTATCTCACTGCACATTTGGGAATAACATAGGTGTTATGCACCATAATGCATTTGGTTAATAACAGATTATATAGCACTATGCAAATAACACAACTCAGTCAATTAAAGGACAGCTACTCAAGCCAGAAAAGTTACTTCCATGGAAATGTAAAAATTACTGGAATTCTTATACTCTACAGCAATATATTACTTAGTATGGTTAAAAAATGCAACAGGTTCAGACATAGCAAAAGCCTTGTTTGGCAACCACAACCATACTTCTGCTTACTCTAAACACTGCCCTCCTTCCCCCAACAGGCAGGGGTATGCCATTTTAGTGCTCTCTGTTTTGCCAATTATCAGGCCTAGCATAAAGGACACCATCAGCATAAAGATGAACAAATAACTAAATTGTATTTGATACAAAAGGGTCAGTACATGGGTGAGCACTGGGGGTACAAACAAGTCAGTCAGATTATACATAATTGACATCAATCCCACTGACCCCAACAACAACACCACACAACCAACAATGGGTGGAA
>NW_020799095.1:71028383-71071676 GCF_003259725.1 Athene cunicularia
AGGCCAGACCTGACTGGAGCCCAGTCCCAGGGAGGCAGGAGGTCCTTCCCCAACAGGGAACTCTGCACAGGACATCCACCTCACAGACAGACACTGCCCCTGCCTGCAAGGGGTCCCAGCTTTTATCCCCCAGTGGGACACCTGACCTTTGGTTACTTAATGCCGACACCTGGGGCTCATTTACCCAATGGCTCTCCCTGCCAGGCCGGCCCCACCCTGGAGGGAAGCCTAAAGGCAAACTGACCCCCCCTTTGGGAAGGGCTGTGGGAATCACCCAGATGTCAACCTTAATTTGGGGCTTGGGGTTGAAACCCCAGCATTTTATTCTCTCACTGGTGTGGACTTTGGTAGCCGGGACACAGAGGAGCTGACAGTGGCTTTTAATAGGCTGCCAGGAGAAAGATGCTGTTGCTGCCCTTTTCTCAGTCTCACAGAGGATAAAATAGGAATCAGATTTTTAAGTAAAATTGTTAATTTGTACTGGGTTTACCTGACAAGGTGCTGGCAGCTGCAGGGTGGGCTGTGGCGGGCGGGCCCCTGGGGGAGCGGCCGGGGCTGCCCCGCGCCGGACACAGCCGGTTCCAGGCGGCTCCCAGGGCCCCAGCGCAGGGCACAGCTGAGCCCCTCAGCCCCGGGCGGGCGCCTCACCGCAGACTGGAATTACGAACTGCTAAAGCAGTGTGCAAGAATATACACTGGACGAAAGCTAGATCCTACTAGTGTGCTATGCAGTATGAGAAAGTGAGATAACAGAATTTATCCCCAGATTAAGAAATCTTCGCCATTCATTGCTGGTTTGCTTTCAGTTAGCGATGCTGATGAACAGAATGGATGTAAGGACATTTATCAACTAAGAGAGCAAGACGAAGCTCCACATTCAGAGCTTTCTATACTGCTCCTGTGGTAGGCTTATGTTCTCAGACTGAAGGAAGGGATGGTTTTGATATAGATGTTAAATTTCCTGTTCTATGCAACTATAATAGCTCTGTGGTGCACCAAAACTAGACAGACACTGGAGATACGTAATCCAGAGAAAAACCCATGCAGGTTTTGCAGCACCGAGGAATCAGGCATACTGCTGTACTAACAAGATTTGTCTGACATGGTCTGAGAGGTGCTTAGATATAGTAATAGTTTGATATTCAGATGGAATTACTGGAAAGGAATTGTAAAAGAAAATTTAGAGAAACAAAATATGAAAATATGTTGTTACATACCAGTGAGGCAAAATTAAAGCAATCAATGGATTTAGGAGCTCAGCATAAACAATGCAGATGTAAGGTTTAGCCTATTGTCTTCACAGACTGTTAAGTGAAGGGGGACAGTATGAGCTGCTGGAAAAAGTACTGCACTTAAAGGTAACCAGTCATTTCCAGTGAAGGCAGGCTCAGCTCAGCTCCAACTGGCCTCACCAAAACAAAGCTCCCTGGCTCCAGCGCAGACTCCATGGTCCATGCAGGGCTAATAAACACATGGCTTGAATCCCGACCATTCCATGGGCATATTTAAAAGTAGAAAGTTGCAAATTCAGGATCGGATTCCAGAGAAACACATCTGGCTGATCTGCACAAGTGCAAATTTATACCTATATATAAATCCAGTCTCCTATTATGAGGTTTTTCATGCTATTTAAAGCATTAAACAGACTAAATTAAAACCTACTCCTTGAAATGTCTTTGTTAACAAAGACAAATTTAATCCCTTCATAATTAACATTCTATTTGGGTTGTTGAATGTAGGTAGTTTGTTTTTCACTTTCTCCTGTATATGATGCTGTATGACATGGTGTTTCTTCACAGTAACACTTTATAGAGACATATAGTAATTATATCCACTCGCCTTCAGATAATCTAGTTCAAATGCAGCATGTTTGTTACTAATTTTACAATTGTATTTAGATTCTGCAGTTGGTGGAAGTAGTGAGATTAATATTGTTTTCAAACTTCTCACACAGGAAAATATCACAAGTTTTCAAATTAACCATTTGCTTCTAAATTTTCATCTTTTTGCAGCAAATTCACTATTCAAGTCCTACTGACTTAACTGGGAGAATTAGACATTGCTGGCATTATCCATTTTCCTGCAATGGAAGCAACAACACTTGTGGAAAAGTATGTCACTAAACAAGATATCACTGAAGAAGATAAAGCTGTGTTGCTGCTGTATATTATACACCCCTCAAAATTTTTTCTAGTAAGTTTTGAATCATTACAGGGTTCAATGTAAAAGAATTAGTTAATCATGATAAACACCTAATATTTGTAAAGTATAGAAGATAAATTCATCACTATGAGAGAGAACAGTTTATAAGACTGACAGAATAAAAGTATTTCATTCAAGTAGAGATGCTGAGAATTAAAATGGATTAAGATAGTAGGTCTCAGGTCTACAGAAAGGCAGAAGTTGATATGGGGGAATAACAGATGAAAGGATGAACAGATGAGACTTAAATATTACATAGTTATTATTTTAAAAATAAAATAATACAGAAAGCCCAATAATAGAAAAATCAACAGGGAACAAAGTAGTTGTCTGATGTGAAATATTCTGTCCACAAATCATGACAACTCCCCTTGAACTAAATAGATTTACAACACAGACCTAACAATAAATTAAAATTCTGGAAAGTGAAACAATCATACAACTTAAAAATAAGCTACAGCTTTACTAGAAACACAAACAATTTCTGAAAATCTTTTAAATATCTCCAAGGAGAGCTTCAGTCTTCTAAAACTGGATTCCTAAGAGTGAAAATGAAAACAATCAACCCTGAAAGTTTAGCAAATGATTTTGAAAAGGGCAGTGTCTAGATTTAGTAGAAGTTTTTCATTGCTTCAGTTTATGACAGGAAGATTAGTTTTTAAGTAAAAGATGTATCAACACTTAGATATGCTTTGGAGACCATTTAAACCAGTAACTTGGATGAAAGTTTCACATATAGCTATACATTAAAGGACTAAATATGTCAAAAGTAAATTCCACCCTAAATATATTAACTATATGGAGTTGTACTTTTAGTCATTTTGTGAAAACATCTCATACTTGCCATGTAATTAAAAAACAGGAAATGAGAGATCTTAATTTTGTAGTGGAAAATAATTAAGCATCTGATCACTTGCTGAGGGAAAAAAAAAAATAACCCAGAAAAGTTTCATGTAAAGGTTTTGAGACCTTCCCAGTGCAGGGGGTGGTGGAATAAATTTAAGTTAATGACTTTTTGTAAGACTAAAAACTACCTCATGATGTGTCCAAAGTGTACTTCTACAGTAATTAATTTTTTCATCTAATAACATCTGCCAAAGTTCCTGTTTGAGTACTTGAGAGGCCCAAATCTTCAACTATGTGGAGAATAACTACACCCAGTTCTAATAATTCTTGGATTTCAAACAACCAGCTTCTATCTTCCTCCCCTTAAAAGAAGGCTGCTTAAAAGAAGAGGTAAATACAAGAAGAAATTTTTATGCATCTGAAAATTTTATTCTGTTTACATGTACACTACCGAATATCTTTTTATTTATGTTCTCTCCCAAATCTCAGTTCCATTATCAAACATATTGCAGCTTGTTAGTTCACTCTTAGCTTCCATCCAGAGGAACTCACTCTTCTGCCTCCTGCCCCCCCTAAACAAAATCTAGACAAGATATAAAGCATAGTTCAATTGAGAGACCCAGCCAACAGCAGGGTACCACTAAGATTTGGTTCCTACAACATCTGCACAGCTCTACACTATTGTTCCAGCAGGTTTTACACACCCAAACTCTGTTTGGGACCTATGTGAAACATAGAGGAGATTGACACTCTGGACCCATAGTTATTTATATTTGCTTCTACTCACAAACCCTTTTTGAGAAAGTAAGGTGGAAATTTGATCTGAAAGGCCATTTTGGATTTTGGGCTGTTAGAATTTTATACACTATTCTAAAAAAGCACACTAGTAGTAACAGAGCAAGATAGATAATATTCTGGTTGCTATTACTCATTTCATACATCATTTAATACTCACATATATTCCCCAAAGCCAAATTATATTACATCTGAAACAATAACAGTTAGTGTAGGAGGAATAAGCCTAATTATTTACCAAGTGGCGAAGTATGAAAACAATTAGATTTGCAGTATAGATGTGGAATAGAGGATTAGAAGTAGATATCTTCCCCGTCCCAACCCAAAATGACAAATGGTAGCATTAATTTATTTTCTTTAAGACCTCAGAAACACAATTGTTTCATGTGCAACATTAAGGAGTTAAGCCCATTAGTATAACTATACAGGAAAACCTCAGGTTTTTACTAATTCTAAACTAGATGGGAATTCATTAAAAAAAAAAAAAAAAAAAGTGTCATTTTCTAGAAGAAAGATTTGGCACAGTATGAACCTATATTTCCCCTGTGTTCCCAACATCAAAAATACAATATTTTTCTGTGTGGTTTCAAGGATAAGCTCTGTTCAGTTTGAGGGTAACCCCTACTTTACACTGAAGGAGAAAAAGATTTATCCCATTTCTGCTCCATCATGCTCTCCAGTAGCAAAACCAGAGTGAGTTGATTAGCCCTCAGTATCATTTTCTTCTTTGAAATTGAAAAAGAAGAACACATTAAAAAGGAGACAACTGTGATATATTAGTCAAAGGAAGGGGGAAAATTGGTATTCAGGGAGAAAACAACTATGAACAATACCAACAGAGCCATGAAGAGCTAGACATTAAAAACAGCAATTGAAAGATCAACAGATAAACATTACCATAATAGAAATATACATTTATATAGTGGATTTTCACACACACAGTTTGACAATCCAGCCATACTGATGGCAAGAAGATCTTTTTTCCCTCTGCCAGTATACTGGATTGTCACTGTTAAGTAATATCAAGAAGTAGGAGCTGCAGTTGGCATCCTAACACTTTGGAATGCAACAAGTATAATTTAGAGAAGCATATTTAAAAACATAAGACCAACAGAGAGGAAACCCACCTGGACATCAGTTAGCACGTTTATTTCACTCCCGGACAGATTAGAGTTTTATTATTTGATCAACAGAATCTGTTTATTCATCCTTTATTTGGATTGAATATTTTTTCCCCCAAAATAATTTGTGTGAAAGGTATCAATAGATTAATTTCCCAAAATTCAAGATCATGCCAATTTCTTGTACGACATCCAAATATTTCTATGTGGAAATGACAGCAAGGCACCCCATGAAAATTCCAGTCTTCATGACTTATAAGACCAAACCTTTTTAGCTACTTTCAGGTCTGCTGATGCATAAAAGGCTGAAGTAGGGCACGGGATTTGTACAGGTACTCTTACAGGAATGTCCAGACAGACATGATGGACCAGAAAGGTGTTTTTGCCCTTTACAGAATTGTTTAATGCTGGATATGGAATGGTATCTGATAGCTCTTAATGAAAATACTGCTCACAGCTTACTTTAAAAAAAGTAGTTCAGATTTCCTCCTACTCATATTTATGAGCATCATGCAATCCAGGTAACACGGTATTGGGTTCATTGGGAGGTTGAAACAGTTTTCAAAACACTTTATAGAAGACCACTGTATCTAGACTGGTTATTTAGAGTTGATGGGCATATCTAGAGTTTCTGAAGAAGAGCTATACCATCAAATGTGTGATATGTTCCTAGCTGATCTCTCTCTAGTGATTTAAAAAAAAAAAAAAAAAAGAAAAGAAAAAGAAAAAAAGTTTTCCTGGCTTTATATCTGGAGATTATAAGTTTTTCTTGCATGAGAGCATTACAGAAACCTATTTAGCTATGCCCTCCTAGGGAAAACCAGCTAGCCACAAATGGTACTCAGTACTCGCTATAGGCTATTTAATAGTAATAACTATAAAACCCACAATGAAATCTTCTGACTTTCAGACTGCCTTTATTTAAAGACAGAGGTTTTCACCCCTTTGGAAACTATTGCCTCATTCAGCTATATGAAACACAGAACTTCTGCAAGCACTTGGTAGCTTTGTTCTCTTTCTCTAAGACTTTGTATCTTGCTAAATATATGGTGAAGAACCATCACCAGAAGCAATTAAAAACACCCAAAAAACTTGTTTTGCCTTTTGAATGTTAAATTAATTACATGCAAACATATACCCAAGATTCATGCAGCGAAATCTCATCAAGAGATTTCTGCATAAATACTAATTAAGGCTTCACTGTGTGGATTTTATAAAAATAATTCACTGAAAGTATTTTTGTATTAGGACTTGAAATGGACATGTTAACATCACTCTAGATTTCATTCTTCAAAATATTTATTTTTCACCCTTTCTTTACACATTACCTAGAAGCCAGAAGCAAGTTAGAGGATTAGAAATGTTGTTTCTTACTTAAGCAAAAATGATAATTTATATTTATCTGAAACCTTAAAAGGTTCTAGAGACTGACTCTGAAAAACTGCAGGTTTTCATTTTAATATCCCAAAATATGGGCCATTAGAGACCAATTATACTAACACCCAACCCTCTCTAAACCTTTATTACTTTCTCCATCATCAATCACTTCTATACAAAATGTGAACTTGAATTCAGTAATGATAAGGTTAAAAGCAAGGACTCACAGTCTTGAAACACATTCAGCCACTACCATTGTGGAATGGAAATGTTACAGGCTGCAACTTCACTAAATTTCAAGAATAAGGATGAAAAAATAACTAGGGAAAAAAAAAAAAAAGATTCATATGTAAAGAGAAGTCCATAAACAGTTATAGTATATGAACTAAAGAAATACAACTCATTTGCATTTGAAGAAAGTAGTTTACTGGGGTTTTTTTTGTTGTATAGCTATAAAACTCATCACAAAATCTAATCTTTTCACATCTGTGTAAATAGAGCTTTTATTTTAAATAATTTTAATATAATAAATATAACATTATGATGTTATATGTAATCATGTACACAATGTATATGTAAGGTATATGCAATGTGTAATGTAATAATTTATTACATGGTGAATTTTGCAGACTGTGGTAAAAATTAAAATTAGTGATTGACATGTGCTCTTTTCTTTCCAGGCAATATTTTATTTTCCCATACTTTTCAGTATTTTTCCCTTTTTCACTTATCTCAGTCTGAGGGTGTCAAGTTCTCAGATGGACTGGGACAAGTGGCAAGACACATTGTTTTAAATTTTTTCTTAAACCCAGAATATATGTGAAGACATGGGGTTTTTTTGGTCCAAAAAACAAGAATGTGAAATTTTGCACACCTGTTTTTGACTAGTGCCTCCAAAGAAATTCACCATATCTCATTCCCAGAAAAGATATGTTTAGAAGACCTTGCTTTACATCATGTTTTAATTAAATGCAATTTTAGTTAGACAAACATATTTTTTTTTTATAAATCACTTCATTTTACTTTAAGCTGTCACGAATTTTGGTTACTGTATAAATCCACAAATAAATGACATTTGCAAAAATACATACATAAATACAAATCTTGTTTATACTGTATCTACCTGTAGAACCATTCAAATATATTTTCGACTTTAATTGCGTTGGCCTCTAACGTCAAGATGAATCCTAAACTAGCTGGACATTTGGTTGTAATATTGTGAGGAGTTTTCAATTTTTAATTCAGTCACAAATAACACAAAGACATAATCTTTATAATTAAGTCTTCTAGCTGAACATCAGTGCTATTTAAAGAGGAAAGAGTTATACCCACACTGAGAGCCTGCCTGCCCAAATGTATCGGGGCTGGAGAATACAAGCCTCTGCCTAGAGTCAATCACGTCCATGTCAGGAAAAGGATCCTGTTTCAAGCACAGAAGATTCTCAGTAACCTTTCTGTTATCAAACATGCCAATTTCAAATTGGATCCTAAGTAATCTGCAGATTTCTGAGAAAGTTTAATACCTACATTTTCAGCTGCAAAAATTACTTGTATTGTGTTAAACACCACTTTGCAAGGAAGCTATAGGAGCATGGCAGATTGCTTCTTCTTCTTTTTTTTTTTTTTTTTTTTTAATGGTAAGCAATTAGAATTAGAAGTTGTTGCCTTTGGCATTAAAAACCCCATGATGCCAACGTTTCCACCATCTTGCCAGCTTTTAGTTTCAATGGTATTTTCTCATAGGATAATAACTAGCAGCTCCTATCTGGTATTTCTTTTCATGATAGCAAATCTCATTTTCTCTTTATTATCAGGAGGCCTTTCAGACAACTTTTAGCAATGTCATTTTTCCATTACACATGTATTAATTTTTCCTCCATTTCTGCTCACATTTCTTCAGGCAGACAACTCCTGATTCTAACAAAAGTTATGCCTGATATAGGCTCCGGTTAAACAGGAATTTTTCCATTACCTCTAATATCCTATTCTACTATAAATGAAAACATTTAATTGTACTACTACTGAACTCATTCATCATTATGAGAAGAGACCTCTTATACATTGTCCTTCTCACCAAGTTATTAGGGATATGCTGGCAAAAACATCATTCCCTTCAAGTTAGTATGTATCATTTCATTAACTGCCTTTGTGCTGATGACATAAAATTGGAGGGACTGGCTGATACACCAGGAGGTCACGCTGCCATCAGGAGGAACCTGGACAGGCTGGAGAAAGGGGCTGACAGGAACTACATGAGGTTGAAAAAAAGGGAAGTGTGGAGCACCAGTATATGGTAAGGAATGCCCAGCTGCAAAGCAGTTTGGCAGAAAAAGGTTGGGGTTTGCAAATTGGACATGAGTTGGTAATATGCCCTTTCAGCAAAGAAGGCTGATGGTGTCATGGGCTGCATGAACACGACTGTTGCCAGCAGGCTGAAGGAGGTGATCTGCTCAGCAGCAGTGAAGACACACCTTGAGTACTGTGTCCAGTTCTGGGCTCTTCAGTACAAGAGGGACACAGACATACTGGATAGAACCCAGCAAAGGGCCATGAAGGTGATAGACTGGAACATCTCTGTGATGAAAGACCAAGAGAGCTGGGACTGCTCAGTGTGGAAAAGACTCTGAGGGTATCTTATCAAAATACCTGAAGGGAGGGCACAAAGAGGACAGAACCAGGAGTGGTGCCCACTGCCAGGATCAGAAGCAATGCACATGAACTGAAACACAGGAAATTCCTTCTGAATATGAGGAGATGCTTTGTTACTCTGAGGGTAGCTGAGCACTGGCACAGATTGCCCAGGGAGGTTGTGAAGTCTCCCTTCTTGGATACTGTCTGGACTGTAAAGGTGGACAGGTACCCCACGGCATCTTCATTTGGTCATATTTCTGAATGTTGCATTTGTTCTTTTAACAGTTTTGAACAGAACCAAATAGTAGATTAGGTAAGCAAGAATAGTTATCCCCTATAAACTTTGGGTTTAGACTTATAGGTGGTTTTGACCTAACTCTTATTTTTACTTATTAACAATTTCACTGTATATTTGACCACAGGCACACTGGCCTTCAGCTATATGTATGAACTAATGTCTATTCTGCCCTTTAGCTTAACCCAGAACCTGTCTTCAGGTACAAAAGAGGTATGGTGAATGCCCTAGTACTGTCCTAGCAACCCTTTCCAAAGGCAAGATATTCTCACAGTTGCCCCTGCTGAATAGAAACAAATCTCAGAGCACCGCAGTACAAAGCAGCAGGGCTTTGCTCCCCCGGGCACACAAGTACATTGGTTTGGGGACAGCAAAACACAGAAGGCTTTGCTGTGGGAATACTTATACCCAGGTTAGGCTAACTGGATCACTCTGATCTCAATACTAATTAGCTCAGATGAGTCTGCAGTGGAGATATTCCCTATATAGATGCTCACACCATCAGTGCCTTTCCATGCACTTTTTATATTTCCTCTCTGGGACTAATGGGTATTGGATGGCCGATGGTCACAAAACTAATTCTGACTGCTGAGAATGAAATATTATGGAACATAAATATATGAATGAAATTACATTAGGGAATAAAGTTTGAATGGAAAAAAATAATCATTAAAAGATTAGCTTTTCACCTCCGACTACCAAGGAGGACAGAATACATGAGCAAAGCAAGATGAAAATTCACTACAGAGAATGGAGGGCCAGGAAGCAGGGTGCATTGAAAGGGCCAGTATAGGCAGTACATAAAATTTGCTTTTCTGACCTAAGATATGACAAGAATATTCTACCGAAGCTGCTATTAGAAAATGTGTTAACTATGTAGCCTTTTAGGATTGAAACCCTCTTGCTGTACTTTGAGGCATATTAGAGCATTTGAAATGCAAAACAAAAGCACTGAAGTTACTGATTCAGTCTGGTCTCTGTCTCTTCCCTTTTGCAAAAAAAAAGTGGAAAAGGAAACCGGCTTAGTAGTACAGTCCATGGGAGACATTAGGGACACTGCTGTTCTTTATGAGGCATCATGCTTTGTTCTTCAGTTTTGTTCTCCATTCACCACATCATTTGGAGAGATACAACTCCTGGCATTTACCTACAGCACATTGTGTTGTACTCGTATGGCAGTCAGCTGCAAGCATATCATCTCATTTCTATACAGGCCAAAACCTCTAAAGGCTCTCTGCTCAACAAGAAACGTCTTAAATCACAGGGCTTGGACCCTTCAACCAGAAGTCTCAGGTGTGCTAGGCAAACAAGGTCTCCAGTAAATCTCACTCTACTGAAAAGCAGTTGTTATGGAAAATGAACTTGCTTATGCTGGCCAAGTATATATGGTTTCCATTATAACAAAATTCTGGAACTGTCTGACACCAATTATTCTGTTGGTAGTTTGCAGTTACCTTTACCTTATCTTAGAATTTCTTCTGGTAAAAAACATGCAGCTCTCCACCTTTCATTTCAAATTCGAACATGTTCTGTTTTCCATTTACATCTCACTTGCAGGTCCCTTGCCAAAAAATTTCCTTCAAACATGTCATATTCAGCTTTCAGTGCTATTTGTTTTCTGCTTGTTTACTTATCTACCATGTATAGTCCCTGCTGACTTTGCAGCTTTAGAAGTACTATGGCAGAATGCTCTGCAATTACAGAATAAGGTTTGTGATGTCTTCTCTCAAGCCCTATTTCTATGAACCTCATGTCACCACTTCAGGTCTCCTCAGTTTCATGTTTCTCTTTTCCTTAGTACTGGATTTTTTTCTTCACTGTTTCCTTAGAGGAGTCTGATTCAATACCGCAGTCTAACAGTTTTGTACCTCAATGTCCTTATTTTTATACTAATCATTTCAATAAAGTCATGTAAGGAAGGTTTTAATCTTTAAAATATAGAAGACAGTGGTTCAATCTTGTTGAAAAAGATGAAACATTCTGCTTGAAAGTATTTGCTTTAATTCCTCTCATTCGTTTGCAATTAATTTCTTCATATAAGTACTATTTTATTTTTTAATTTCTACTTTCTTCCATTTTGGAAGATGGAATTTGATGTAATTCAGTTGAATTACTAAAATGTATATATAAAGTAACACTAATTCTCTTCAGATTGGCATCCTTTGTCAAACCAGATGCTAATTTTAGGTGATGATACTCACATGAACATCTGTTGTTGAACTCTTGGTAACAGTTATTATCAACACCATATAGCATTCCTGTGAGAAGCTAAGAAAAGTGTAATATTTCATTAGTGAAAGCTTTACTTGAGATAGCAAGTATAACTACCTAATGTATATCTAATTTTATTACAGTTAGAACTGTCTACAGAGTGCAAGAGCCATAGGACTATGGGACTTTTAGCAGGTAGAAATAAAGAATTTCTTTTCATTTGTCTTATACAGAGACTACACTAAAGTTTTTGCTTTGAATGTAACAAACTCACAGCAATTGCACAGTGTCCTGTCAGTCAATAAAATGTTAGGTTACCCAGTGAGGGGATTATGAGAAAGAGAATGAAATTGCAGATAAGTCTCCACAGCAACCTGAAAAGTCTATTTAGATTTCATAAATTAGGACCCAACTGCAACAGCACATAAAGGAGATTACTTGGTCAATGCCAAAAATGTTCTGCAGGATAACTCAGTAGATGGCATTATTCTCACAGAAATTAAATTGCAACACTATGAAGGTGTCAGGAAACTCAAAACTGTTGGAGGCGTGATCCTTCAGATTATGTAGGCAACCAATAACCTGCTCCAAGATAAGGCTTGCTGACTTTAGTAGTCTCACTGATCTAAATGGGACTGTTCAGTGCAGTTATTTGGGCGCATTATCGGGTTGAGCAGAAGGCCCACATTTCCAATTACCTGTCACCACTACAGATTACCATTTCATTTAAGGGAAATATTTTAACTATGAAGTGAAAAATGTATCAAACAAAAAATACTTGCTTTTTGCACACATTTGACTCCTACATAGTAATGCTATTATAATTTAGATGTATGCTGTATTTATTATATTCACAGTTCCATCCAAAAGCAAGAATAATATTACAGGATAATATCAAAGTATGACAGATGCATCATACTGAACAAAACTGAAAAATCTTTATTCCTCACACATATATCAACATCCAAAGGTTAAAGTCTACTGAATTAGTTTGTACATTTAAAAAGTTATCTGGAGGGTTGATGATTGAAAGATATGTTTGATACAATCTATGCAAACTTCTACAGAAATTTTGAAAAATATATCTTAATATACTGTATAGTAAGATGCTGTAATGACATAATATACTTCAATGCAAGTGGTAGGAATTCAAACAAAGCAACCATGAAGATGTTAATCCAAAGAACAGATCCAGGTTTATATTCTTTCTGTGCTAATTTACTACTTCAAGCTAATTATTGTAACTTTAAGTACATTCTGTATCCCTATTATAGCACCAATACTGAAAGAAAAAGAACCCTACAAAGCAGTTGTTTATTTTGAAGACATGAACACCTGCTATAAAATTAGTCTCACAAGTCTCACTCATCTGGAATAGCATCACCTTCAATTAGTGCATATAGTCAAAGGTGAGTCATTTTAAGAGTTGTTATAAGCACTCCAGTTGCTAATGAAGAAATGAGACTAATTCTCCATTTGAAGGACAGGTTTTACTTCCATAGCACTCAGGTGCAGAAACAGATTGCTATTAGATGAACACAGTTAAACTAGTTAGGAATGAGAACATATCTCAAATATAGGAAAAGCACTGCCATGGTTTCACACCATAATACTGAGCCTTTGAAAAGAGCTTGCTGAAAGACAGGGAGTCACATGTTGCCACTGAAGAATGGGACTACTGTACCAAAGAAGCATATTATTGTTCTAATTTAATGGAGATGTGAATTGAATGAAAGCCTTCTTAGCACTTTGCACTGTTTTAAAGATTGTGCTAGCTCCCTTCTGCTTCCTGAATACTGTTACAAGTTAGGCACATCACAGAACCTAATATTGATAGACCTTGGCCAAATTAACAGAGGCTACTACCACTGCTACTAATGGTAACAGAAACTCCTTGGGCAAAGTTTTGCATTAGTGAAGTTAATGGAAATTTTGTGACTGTATTCAACTGGAACAGGGTTTCTCTGTCAGAATTAAAGGGAGAAGTAACAAGTCTTACTCCAAGCACAGTGATTACAATGAATATTTTTCTTACGTATTTGATATCAGAGCACTGATGAAGCCATTCTTCAAATTTCAAATTTTCAATAAATGCTAAAATATTTTCTCAGAAATATTTTAGGGAGTCAGGATTTTTTTATTTATTTATTTTTATTTTTTTTTTAATGAGACCTGACAATTCCTGATGGGAAAAAAAAAAAAAGCAAACAAAAAAACCCCACCCATTTTTACATCACTGATTTTTCCCATTTTTCCCCTTCATCAACTTATGTTCATCCAGATGGGAGATATGCTCAAGAAGGTGTGCAAGTGAGGCAGGAAAATCAAGTATGTTGAGCAGTCTGATTTACTGCAGAACTCCAATGTACTTTTTCAGGAAAGAATTGAAAGAACAGAAGTGCAGGTACAGTCTTAATTGCTCTGTTTATCAAAGGACAGGCATTGTTTAGAACCCGTACAAATAAATGCAAAAGGAAAATGTAGATACCCCTAAGGCAGCAGTAACCAAGGAACCTGACTTGTTTTTCACTTGTCCATAAGGCAGAACTGGATTCCTGGAAAGGAACTCCCCAGTATAAAGGGGAATTTAGAAATTTAAGATCTGGCATAAGAAATACTCTCTGATGCTTCTCACAGGGCAACACAGTTTTTTCCACCTGACCTCAATTCAGCTGGCTATGAGATTTGCAAGGGGTAAGCATTTTAAATCTGCAAATACATCTCCACTTTGTCCTTCTGATGATTATTTCTCTAAGGGAAAATGTGACCACTGTTGGGGTAAGCATTAAAGCCAATGTTAATAGTTTAATTTCAGTACAGTTCAGGATCCAAAGGCAGTTACATATTTGAGTGTTATTACCAAGTGAGCATTTCTATTAACCTTTATACCCAGAGTTTTGCATAAAGTAATACTAACACAGCAGAGAGGACAGTAAGAGAAGTAAAATCAGCAGAACAGTAGCAATAAAGGCACGTTCAGAAAAATTTCCTTAGGGCTTAACTCAAGTAAATTTAACCAAGTAAAGAGCATTTTAGCATCATATTCACTTTACTTCACTTCCCTGTGCTTGTAGATTTTGCTTTGGCTCCCTCTCCCCCCAAAACTATCCTTCCTAAAAAGGAAGGTCTCCAATTAACTAGAGATTTAAAAATACAGAGAAACATGGATTTTTTACTAATGCACACTGAATTTTTTTCTGTAAATATTTTTTTAACCTGATGTTTAGTTTTATCAATAGTGGACAAATCTCACAGCTAAAGCTTTCAAAGCCTGCTATCTCACATTCAAGTCTAAAGGAAACTGAATGACAGTAGCCAAAAAATTAATCTGTAAACCTTTACCCAAAAGTGAACTTGTGACTACTTTGCAGTAAATAATGAGCAAATTGCAGAATATATTTTCCACACTTAAACAAACATAAAACCTAAATGTGGTGTAGAGAGGAGGACAAAATAGCAATTCTTTACTAATTACTATGTGGAAAATCTAAGCACTTTGTATTCTGCTGTCATGCTAATGCTGATGAGAATGAAATAAATCCTATTTCTTATGCACATTGCAAAATGCAACTTCAGCCTAATGTGTACTTCATATGAGAGATTCATTCTTTAGTCCTTTATATGCTGTAGCACTATTATGGTTTAACTCCAGCAGGAAGCTGAGCCCTATCATGCTGCTCCCCTACTTTGCCCCAGCAGAGAATGGGAAGGATAAGAGTGAGAACACTTGTAAATTGAGACAAAACCAGTTTTACAAGGAAAGCAAAACCTGCACAGAATGGGAAGGATAACAGTGAGAAAACTTGTAAGTTGAGATAAAACCAGTTTTACAAGGAAAGCAAAACATGCACATACAAGCAAAGCAAAATAAGGAATTCATTCACTACTTCATACCTGCAGGCAGATATTTAGCCACTGCCAGGACAGGAGGACTCCATCATGTGTAACTGTTGCTTGGGAAGGAAAATGTCATCACTCTGAACATATCGCCCTCCTCCTTTCCACCAGTTTTTATGGCTGAGCATGACACCATATGGTGTGGGATATCCCTTTGGTGAGTTGGGGTCAGCTGTCCTGGCTATTCCCCCTCCCAGCTTCTTGTGCACCCCCAGCCTTCTTGCCAAGTGGGGCAATATGAGAAAGAGAAGAGGCCTTGAAATTGTGTAAACACTATTCCTGGTGTTTACATCCTTGTGTTAACAACACTGTTTTGGTCACCAATCCAAACACAGCACCACTGCAGCTGCTATGATGAAAAATAACTCTATCCCAGCCAAGGCCGGTACAAGCATCCTACCAATTACAGGAAATTTTAAAATTTCCACCAAAGTAGCTTCAGAGCAGTTAATAAAACTCTCAGCATTGACAGAAGAACCATCTAAAAGTTTAAGGGATAGATTCTGGCACTTTAATTAACTAGTACTTTAATTTGCTTTCATTGTAGCCATTAGCAACTAGTGTACTTCAGGGCACCGTCAGGCTGTTCCAGCCCTGCTGTTGTAGGGTTGCCTTTGGATGGCCCAGGGACAGAGTAGATCAAAAGCAGATTAGCTCAATCCTTCAGCCCAACTCCCTACAAAGTTACACTGCTCTGTCGCTGGCTGCATGCAATTATTTGGATCTTGATACTCTGCTGACCATAGTAATATGACTGTAAAAATAAGGGGGAATGTTTTGTTAGACCTGTAGGAAGAACAAATACTGTTAAGAGTTCTCAGTGTCTACAAGTACAGTACATGGGAGAGGAAGGAAACATAAAGTCTTCGGGCTTTTTTAACCTGTTGTCCTGTCTGGCGACTTTCAGTCATTCTTTCATTACACAATGTTTTTGCCCCTGAAAAGCAAAAGAATAAGAAAACCATGGCTACATACTTAACTACACACTTAAGACAACAAGAGTACACTTCTAAGATTATTTCATTTAGAGAAATATAGTAATTATTTTCTTACATTTGATGCAATATAGTTGGGAGGCAACAATCAGTTTACAAGATGAAATGCATATAATGTATATTGTGATCAACAGTGGTAACAAGTTCTTTGTAGAATTAACTATTTATATAAATAGGCATCATAAAGGATGGAATGACAGCAGGGGCTTTGAAAGTACAGGCACAAAGAACCAGGTCTGTAAACAACCCACTGATGACTAATTACTGGTGAATAAAGGAATACATCCTTGAGAGCTAGAGCTTGTTTGTGGTGTAAAAAGGGAACAAAGTGGCAACCAAGGGAGAAAAACAGTCTTCACTCATTCAGGATGACCAGAAACAAGAGAACTGAATCAGCTCAACTAAAAGGAGGGTTCCAGTTATCTGACCCAAGATGGAAAACACCTGAAACTGGTACAGTACTTGTGGGCCTCCCCCTTACACCCCCAGACAGCACAGGCACCCACTGCTCGGGAGGGACTGCTGCTCATGCGTGCTGAGCTACTGCTACATATACCCACATGATAGTTTACCCAAGGCAGGAAAGGCAATGACAGCCATTAGGAAAAGGCATGAGACTGAGCATTAATATGTAGTTGTAATTTATGTATGTACATATGCATACTTGAACTGGCAATATAAATAAACCTTATTTAAAGGAATTACATGTACTGGAAATTTTCTATCCTCCACATAGAACTTTTGGGTTGACCATTGCAGATAACATACTCTGGATCTCAGAGGCAACAAAATAGTAACACTTTTCTCCCATACTTCACAAATACTCACTATCCTAAAGCAATGTACTCATTAGCTAGCAATCCTTCTAAAAAGGATGGCTAGGGGGGCCAGCCCTGATACCCCAAATCCTTTAAACCAAGCATCAGCATACAGGTAAATAGCTTCACATGTATGTGTTCCTAATATAAATAACACCATGCAAGGAACTGCTACTGGCTTAACGTAGTGTAAGGAGCAGTCTGGTACTAGACAGATACCACTTCATCCTGAGAGACTTAGCACCAGGCCATTATTAACTGAACTGAATGTGGATTTCTTGAACCCCATGGCCCATGCCAAGGATTACTAAGTAAGCAGACAGAAGTCAAAGTAGAAACACCACCAGAAAAAAAATCTCATATGCATTCATACTAAGGCCTGTAAGTTTATTTAAGCTATGATTTTGTATATCACCTGGCAGATTCCATCCTATTACATACACATAGTGAAGCATAGAGTGGGAGGGAAAAAAACCCAGAGTTTATAATTTTGAATTGCTTGACCAAAGCCTTAAATCTCATGATAGCTGATTTCCTGGATTTTCCACACTCCTTCACAATTATTTTTGTTCCTTCTCACGTGTATATAAACTGCCAGTGTTTTCATCAAGACCTTTGAATGTGTACATGGGACAGAAAAAGCAGTTTCAACATCTCTAAAGCTCAGATCCCAGAAGTATTATTATTTTTGTGTTGGCAGCTACATTCCAACTCCCTCTCAAATTTGCTTCTATATATCTGTAAGAACATGTTTAGAAACTAGTTGTTTTTTTTGTTTGGTTTTGATTTTTTATTGCAGTTTTCCACCTGACTCTGTTTTCCTCTTTGAATCTGAGACAAGGCTTTTAATAAATTCTCTTTCATAAAAAGCACCCAAACTTGATTTTAAATAGACTCAGTCACCAAATTTTAATAAAGCACAGAAAAGACAATTAGAAATGTTAAATGCAAAATATTTCAAATGTCATTTTGTGAGGAAATATAAAAACCAGTGGAATGGAAAGAATGAACTAACGCAATTGCCCCCACAACAGAAGATTTGATTCCTGCAGAGTTTATTATTTATGAAGGAGTCTAATACATTATTACAGCAATGTGAGATATTTATAGAAACATCCTCAGTGCATTCTTCAAGTATTGATACAACACTTATTTCCACATTTGTGATTATGTTTTCAAATGACAGCAGTAACTTTTTACTTTTATAACTTAAATTGAAAAATGTCTAAAAACACAGTAAAAATACAGACTTTTTGACAGGATTTCCTCCAACTTCTACTTCACCCCTTCTTTTTCTTCCTTTAAGATTGGCAATCTTGTTTTCTACATCTACTCTAATGCCTCTCCAAGTTCATATGAAAACTCCCTTGTTCCACCTTGTTTCTTAAAGCTTTTCATCACATCATAAGACATTTAGTTTTTTAAACTGAATTTCAGAAGCCCAATTCTACATGGCCACATATTCCTTTGACTTTATCAGATGCCTCTGAAATGAGATCCTTTATTCTCTTGCCCTCCCTCAGTTTCCTTGGTTTCTCCTACAAAACATAACCTCAGTTACTGACCAGTGGGTCACTTACTTCTCCTGCTTTCTAAACTGCCTCCTATTGAAATGAATGAATTGGTCAGGGCCATAATATTACGGAAAAATGTCAGTGATAGGCACTAGAAAGTAGGGAAAATCTTATGAGACAGATTAGCACACTTGCTCAAATACAGCTCTAGAGTTCAAAGCAGTTGATGAATCCACCATATGTCTTCTTTGGACTCATGTAGTCATAACTCATAAAAAAAAAGCAGTAACACATTTTAAGAACAGCAAAGTTGAATTGAACAATAGTTTCTGGATTTAGCATATGATCAGTGGGCATTTTAGCTGTTCTAATCTCTCTCATTTGTATTGTTTTATTGTGTAATTCAAAGATACAACCCTTGATATCATAACAAGTTTTAGCCAGGATATCCCTCATAAATTATGCCCAGTCTCACCCTATTCCAATCTACACAGAGAAGAATGGAGCTAGAAATTGGTAAAAAGTTTATCCTTTTAACTATCCAGAACTGTACCACTGAAATAAAATCAGCTTAACAGATTCAAATCTAATTGTACTTTGTGATTTGTGGATCTTACTGTGGTTGGAGTTGCTTCAAAATACCTAATTGAAACCAAGGATATGGGGGTTTGGGGTGTGTGGTATCTGAGGTGGGTTTTTTGCAGGTAAAATCACTGCATTCCTGTCATGCTTTTCAAATCTTTTCCACCCTGGCTCTGTCTTGAAGTCATACAGCAGTAGCATGAATTGAGTGAATTATCACAGCTGTATACCTCCTGCAAGTAACCATTACAGAAAATTATTCCCTCTCTGTTTTCTTACTTCAAAGAAGTCACTGTCCATCATTTCACTTTGCTACAGACATTTCTGAGAATCACACTGGATAGAATTTTGCCATTTCCCTGTTAAAGCACATCAATCTATAGTTTGACACAGTTATTCCTGGGGGAATTTCAAAACTATCTGGCCAGCTGAATGAAACTTAAGTTCCATATTTATGCAACTGTGATAGCAGGATAAACAGCTGGCACAATGAGGGAAGTACCTGCTAAAGAGAATAACCCTTCCTGTTTTCAGTTTATAGTCAATAGCTTTATGTTTTTTTTGGCTGCTGCAAGACCATAGAGGGGAGATAAAAATCCCACCCAAAAAAAAAAAATCAGACAAAATCACATTGAGATGACAAGTATTCAGCACTAAATTCTGGTTTTGAAGACTCCTTATTGGGATGAAAGTAGACAAACAAACCCACACAGATTGGACTTCAGTTATTTTGTTAATAATCCTCTACTCTCACTCATTTGAGAGACTATTTCCAGAGCCCAACTGTAAGCTGCCAAGTTACCATGGCATAACAATTTTCTGTACAAAATGTAAAAATCACTAATTCCTCTGTAAATAAATGTTCATTAGCTGAAATTATAGGTGTGACCTACAGTCTTGAAGTGGACAATCTATAAGCATTCACATGATTAATTAACACACTTCAAATGACTGGTAGCTTCCAAAGACACGATGTCTTGCTTGCAACCATTTGACAGACTATCTGATTTGGGGTGCTGTCACATGAATGAACCTCCATTGTAACAGGTGGAAGGATATTACACAATAGAATTGTATGACCAATAATGAATTTCTGCACAGGAGTTAAGTCTCCAAGATTTTTTGCTTTGCGTTTTTGGTTAAACAGTCTAGGAATATAATTACCTTTAAAATTCTCATTCAGGAAGTATATAACTCTTGTGTTGAAAATGATCACAGCAGTGTTTTAAAAGTTTTAGGATAGTGTTTACTAGCAATCTCTAATAAGAATACTTTAATCAACATCAGACAATTTAAACCACAGCCAAAAAAAGATTGAATTGAAACAATGGAGGTATACAGCTCAGTGATCACATAATATGGACATCTCATCAGTGACCTGGTAGTTCCAAATCCACATATTTTAGGCATTAATTCAGAACTACCTCATGGGCACTCAATATTAACTTTCAACAGAACATAGAGTTTAAAAGTGTAACATTTGCACCTATAAATTCAGGAATCTCAAGTAAATGTTGATGTTCAGCTTCATCAATTACTACAGACATAATTTCTGACATTTGTATTGGAAGATGCTAAAAAATGGATTACTTTCAGAAAGAGATTGTAAGAATTATCAATTATTTGAAATAGCTAACCTTTGGTAAGACAACAAATAATAATCTGTTTACTTTAGTGAAGACTTTATCCTTGGCCAAATTTACACAAGACTACTTTAACAGAAGACCACATAATGTGGCAAATGAAGTTATAATGAGATACAGCAGTAAAAAGCTGGGGAGACACCACTATAGAAGCTTTTCTTTTTGTCTTTACAGATTACAATTAATCTGAACAATTTACCTGGAGTTTTGTGGATTCTCTGACATTGCAAGCCTAAACAAAGACAGAATATTGTTCAGAAACAAATGCTCTACACTCATGTTGTCACAGACCAGACAATACAGAGACTCCCCTATGCTCTACCACTTAGTAAACTACTCAGTCTGTTTCTATGCAAAAATTAAAAACTAAGTCATTTGAATAGAACAAGCAATTTTTGAGGTTATATTTCTTTCTGAGTTTCCTAGTACATTCTATCTCCAATAAATGGCATATGATCATACTGTTTCTAAATATATTAATGTGTTTGCTGACTCTTATGTGTATATCCTTTTAAAAATAGTACTTTTAAAATATAGTATTACCCTCTGAAGTCCCAGTCTGGATAGTCATTTAAACTTAGTCTTTCTTTGCAAGAAGGAGAACAAAATCATGGACAATTTTCTTATCCAGAAACTGTATGAGAAAATAAGTGTAGGTTTGGGTTTTGGACATACAGAGGTGATTCAACTAAGACAATGGTCTTTAAAATACTTTTAGAAAGTTGAGGGCTTTTTCTCCAATTACAAGAATAAAAAGTTTATTAACATTTAACCTATATATCTCTCACTTTCCCCCTAAAATAAGAAGTGTTCAAAAAGGATGAAGGATGATCCAGGAAATTCCAGGCCTGTCAGCTTGACTTTGGTGCCTGGGAAGCTGATGGAGCAGCTCAAGCTGAGTACAATCATACAACACATGTGGGACAACCAGATGCTCAGGCCCAATCAGCATGGGTTTATGAAAGGCAGGTCCTGCCTGACAAACCTGATCTCCTTCTATGACAGGGTGACCTGCTTATTGGATGAGGGAAAGGCTGTGGATGTTCTCTACCTTGACTTCAGTAAGGCCGTTGACACTGTTTCCCACAGCATTCTCCTGGTGAAACTGGCTGCTCAAGGCTTGCCTGATCACGCGCTTTGCTGGGTAAAAAACTGTCTGGATGGCCGGGCCCTGAGAGTTGTGGTGAACGGAGTTAAATCCGGTTGGTGGTTGGTCACGAGTGGTGTCCCTCAGGGGTCGTTTTGGGGTCACTCCTCCTTAACATCTTTATTGATGATCTAGACGAGGGGATCGAGTGCACCCTCAGTCAGTTTGCAGATGACACCAAGTTGGGTGGGAGCGTTGATGTGCTCGAGGGTAGGGAGGCTCTGCAGAGAGACCTGGACAGGCTGGAGCCATGGGCTGAGGCCAACTGGAGGAGTTTCCATAAGGCCAAATGCCGGGAGCTGCCCTTGGGCCACAACAACCCCCAGCAGCGCTACAGGCTTGGGGAGGAGTGGCTGGAGAGCTGCCAGTCAGAGGGACCTGGGGGTGTTGATTGACAGCCGGCTGAACAGAAGCCAGCAGTGTGCCCATGTGGTCAAGAAGGCCAATGGCATCCTGGCTTGTGTCAGCACTAGCGTGGCCAGCAGGGACAGGGAAGGGATCTGACCCCTGGACTCGGCACTGGTGAGGCCGCCCCTCGATTCCTGTGTTCAGTTTTGGGCCCCTCACTCCAAAAAGGACATTGAATGACTCGAGTGTGTCCAGAGAAGGGCAACGGAGCTGGTGCAGGGTCTGGAGCACAGGTCGTATGAGGAGCGGCTGAGGGAACTGGGGGTGTTTAGTCTGGAGAAGAGGAGGCTGAGGGGAGACCTCATCACCCTCTACAGCTACCTGAAAGGAGGGTGCAGAGAGCTGGGGATGAGTCTCTTTAACCAAGTAACAAGTGATAGGACAAGAGGGAATGGCCTCAGGTTGTGCTAGGGAAGGTTTAGACTGGATATTAGGAAGCATTTCTTTACAGAAGGGGTTGCTGGGCATTGGAATGGGCTGCCCAGGGAGGTGGTGGAGTCCCCATCCCTGGAGGTGTTCAAGAGTTGGGTTGATATAGCTCTGAGGGGTATGCTTGGGAACTGTCAGTGTTAGCTTAACAGTTGGACTGGATTATCTTCAAGGTCCTTTCCAATTTAGCTGATTCTGTGTTTCTGTGAAAACAGTGAAATTGTAGTACTATCACGTCAAAGTTTTTTGGACCACTCAAAATTCTAAACATTAATAACATCAAAGATAAAAATGTCTGAAATTAGTTAATTTTTTCAAGGTTTTGCATACTTTGCTGCTAAGCATTCTAAATTATATTTAAATTTAAAATGCAGGCCTTATGTGGATTCATTTTTACTAAATTCAAGGTTTTACAGAAAAGTTCAATAATTCAGTGTGATTTTTGAGAGAATCAGATCTAATTTCACAAATCCAGTTATTTTTTTCAATGTTTTGGAAATCACGATTTCTTTCAAAACAGTACTGCATACTCTTTTCAGTTGGTCAGCCACAGAAATGAAATAGTTTTTTGCATCTATATTCTTTACAGACTAGAGACATATGGTTATTCCCATGGAAGAGAGATTTCCCAGAGCAGGAGATATTTTCATGTAAACAAATCTCTCCACTAGTGGAAATGGGTGGTTACAAAAGGCACTTAATTATGTTTGATATGCTCTTCCCTCGTCACCTGTATTTCCTATGTCTGTGTTGTGTAGATCATGTAGCAGCAGACTTTTTTAATGAAGTCTAAAAACTCCCCTCATATAGTTACACACACAGCTGCAGTTTGAAAAAAAAAAAAAAAAAGTTCATTAAGTCATTTAACTTATAACTCCATATTATAAAAATTTTTTCAGCCATGGGTCCTCAAGACTATTTGCCTATTTCTACCATACAAAGCCGTATTGCTATGGAAACTGTTTACATTTCTGGAAGAAGAGGATACATAGTCTCCCTACATATTGGCCTTTAATTTGGATTTCAAGTGCTGCCCTGTTCACCGTCCTCCCTGAAGGTCTTCACTAATGAGTGTAAACCCCTCATCTCCCAGCCACAGAGCATGAGTGAGCAGTCACAAGAAAGCCAATTTTTAATTTAATCAAACAGCACACAAGAAAACAGGAAGCTTGCAAATCAATTCTGTATTGTATTTACAAGCTGGAATGTCAATCAAGCAATCAGAAAGATGCAAATTACTATAATGATTAACTGACTTATCTATCCACCTAGTATCCTTGGCAATGGGCAAACCACAGTATTTGAAGAATCATCGCTGTGCACTATTTATAACATTGCATTAGCTTTGTAGTACTTTTGAAATTCTATACGCTAGTGCATCATTCCCTAAAGCAAAAGAGTTAGCAGAGCTAATTTTCCCTTGTCATCAGAAGAAATAGTCTTCGCATAGGGAAGTGCAAGTGTAACTTGTGTCTTGCAAAACAGAACTTGCAAAACAGAAGATGACAATGAGTTATGTACAGAAGAAAAACATTTGACTGAAAATAAAAAACTTAATACATTTTGCTGATGATTACTTTGAGATACTGCATTCAAGTGCAGTCTAGAAAAATAAATATGTGCGAATGAAATATAGGTGCCACCATTACTAAAAGGGTCAGACTATCACAAAAGAGTTGGATAACTTTGAGAACTTCTGTAATACAAATCACAATTGAATGTAATGTTCTTACAGGCTAATTCCAAACCTCCTGTAACATAACCTTAGAATGTACTGGGTATGTAGAATATTTTAAGCAGAGATAAGGAGTCACCAAGTGAGGAAACAACTAACAGAAATGCATTATTTTTAGCTCTTGGAACAGTGTGTACAATTTTGGTAATGCATTATTCAGGAATGATGAACTCAGACTGGAAACAGTCTAGGAAGAGCTATTAAGATCATCAGGGACACAGAATGATTCAATCACATGAAAAAGTCTAAAAGACCTTGTGTTGATTGGCTTAGCAAATAGTGGGTGTACAACAGCTTACATACAGGGAAACGTGAAGGAAAGTAAGGTGTACAGATCTATAAAAAAAGACGTATCATAGAATCATATCATAGACTAGTTTGGGTTGGAAGGGACCTTAAAGATCATCTAGTTCCAACCCCCCTGCCATGGGCAGGGACACCTTCCACTAGCCCAGGTTGCTCAAAGCCCCGTCCAACCTGGCCTTGAACACTGCCAGGGAGGGGGCAGCCACAGCTTCTCTGGGCAACTTGTGCCAGTGTCTCACCACCCTCACAGTAAAGAATTTCTTCCTCAAAGAATTTCTTCCTTATGCAAATCCTTGACTGATACTTTTATTAATATTTTATCTAGAATTTCCAAGGAAAACTGCTGCTTATTATCACCCATTAGGGTTTTTGAGATATGCTGCCAATAGAAGTGAAAGGGAAGAGGAAATAATTTTAAAATGCAGCCTTGTTATAGATGGTATCAAATGCTGATTCAGTAACCTGTATTGTATCAAATGAAATAACTCTAAAAAGAGCCTATTAACCCTAAAGTTAAGCTTTTGTCCCAAGCCTTATCACCATTAGGATGCCTTTTTTTTTTTTTTTTGTAAGAGCTTCAAACAAATCTATTTTCTCTACCTTAGTGTGGAGTGCAAAAAAATAATCCCATTAAAGTATTTCTAATTAGCGTGCAGTTTACCTTTGTGTTTCAGCTCCCAGAAACATGAAGAGCTGTGAGTGGCGTCTGTAACTGTCTAACACCTAATTAAGCAGGCATAAGTCTGTTAGAATCTATGCAAGATGATAATTTAGTAGGAAATTAATAGAAGCAGCTCCAGAGACCTGTGGCCAGATATATCTCTGGTTTATTAGACTAAAAATCTACACTAATGCCTTTTTCACTGAAATTAAACACACGTTGCATTAAAAAAAAAAAAAAAAAAATTAGATTGAACTGGAAAGTAGTTGTTACCTGCTTAAAAAACAAAAGGTAAATATAAAGAGTAAAACATAATTATAAAATAACAATTAAGACAATTTACAGCACATTTCTCTCCACACGTTTATACATTTTAATCTGTTCTTTGCTCTTTTTTTTTTTTTTGCTATAAACCAATATGCAACTTTTTGCAAATGCTTCAGATGTGAAATTGTTCATCAGCAGCAACAATTTTCAATAATATAGGGTTCTTCATTGAAATAAAACAGAAGTCTAAGCATTTTTTCCCCAAATACAAAGAACTTCCTTAACTAACTAGTTAATTATCTACAGAACACAATTCCATCTGCACTATACACTTTAGATTTTTCCAGGTACCTTAACAAATTTCTAAGCTAACATGCCTAAGAACTATGTTAAATGAAGATGATCAGAAGCGAAGTAGGTATCTTTTGGAGTTCGGTATGTTCTTGAAAAGGTAAAATGATCTCTCTTTAGAGTCCATAGTGAATAAATGGCTTTTCCTATCCACTGCAAGTCCTTTTTACAAAGGCAAGCTTGGAAAAAAAAACCCAAAACCAAAGACCAAGCAATAGGCAAAGGTACTTCATTCCTTATTTGTAAAAGTTACAAAAAAGAGAAAAATGTTATCACAGTGAAAATCTCCTTTGTTACATTAGCTACAGAGGTCTTGGCAGGCCTTCATAAGAACATCGCAAAATGACAAATTTCCCAGGACAGAAATGCAGTGACTCTAGGAAAAGAAACACTGCAGATGTGCATGTATATGATAATTGGATTACTGGATGTGACCAAAAGGAAACCCACAAGCTGGTTGAACTCTTGCAGTCAAAAAAATATCACTGTTTAGGCACAAACTTTGCTGAATGGTAGTAATGACATGACAAACTTTTAGCTCAGTTTCTGTCCTTCTTATACACACCGAATGTCCATCCAGGTTATTTGCGTTTACAGAGTAGTGTTTTCAACACACTAAACTAACTGTCCCATCTTCCAGAGGGAATAAAGAAGTATGGCTTTGGCTGGCATACCAAAACTGTGCAGGTCAAGATCAGTAAGGCCTTCAAGCATGCTATAAGATAAATACTGCCTTATTTACAGTCGCTATAAATAAACAGCTAGAGTTAGAACCGATCTTTCAGAAACCTAATATCAGTTTGTGCGCACAACTTCAAATTTAAGCACCACTGTTACTGATATACAATTACTTGCAAACTTACAGTAGCTGAAATATGTATGCATTAGTCAGTGGAGTTAAGGGCTGGAGTTCAATTTGCAAGTATGTTCTAACCTGACAGCATGTTGGTTGAGTGGGTCTATTCAACAAATCATTATGATTACATCAAATATAACATGAAATACATCCAGTAAGTATTAAAAGAATAAATAATAAAAACCATCTACAAGTGCCTCCAAGTCATCCTTCTGCAGAGCAGTAAGAGATAAGACAAAGCACCCTAGCAGATCAAAAAGACATGGCAACCACTTACATGAATCTATCAGAATTTTTCAACAATTAAAGCTGAAAAGCATGTGCCTCCTACAGTAGAACTGCTTAACAGAATACGAAATCCAGATGCAAACATCTGACAATGGAACAGTTAAAGGATTCAAAACAAACATGTCAAAGACTAGAACTGTTAGTCCTGCCAACTCCTGTTAGAGATAATGAAAAAAAAAAAAAAAAAAAAAAGTTTGTCAAAGAAAGCTTATAAAAATGAATTCTTCTATGATATGTAAAATATGTTTTGAAGATATGCACTGATGTTTCAATACAGGCACTAAATTCCCACATTATTAAGTATCCGTTTCTCATTTTCCTGTCCTCATAGGTCTTTTCCCTTCACAAGATGAATGTAGTTTTAATTCCTCACCTTAGCTATGCAGCACTAGTCTTTCTTCTGCCCTGCCTTATGCCCCTTAGACTTCTTTTTGTGGAGTCCACTTATCCTTTACTTTTATCACAACAGAGTCTGTTGTTCTTCATGTTACATCTCAGGGATCCTTCACAATGTCTCAGAGCACTGTAGGGGAGGAGGAGGAAATGGAACAGAATGAACCATGACTGCTAGAGCTCCCTTTCCAACTTGATTCATCCACATAGCACAGTGGACAGAATGATACCATCTCTCACATTAGTGTCTAACATTTTATGGTTTCCTTTAGCTTACCCAGAAAGCCACCAAGAGCAAAGAGGTTTTTCCTCTTTATTAGTATAGTGTCCCTCACAGGGCAGAGTGCCAGTACACTATCACTGCCACAACTCCCAGCTGTGACCTTGGAAAACATTCTATGAACTTCCAGTTTCCTTCACTTACTACAGCTTTGTTTTAAGAAGAAAATCCTTATATTCTTATTAGCTACTTTTTTGCACTTAAAAGGAGAGTTACCTTGCCCATGTGAATGACTGCAGTAGTGAACCTATATACCAAAAAAAGGCATTGATTTCCTTCTTTTAAATTATGTTTTAAGAAAAAGAAAACTCAAGATTCACCATTCTTTGAGGACAAAAATGATCTAATTTTATTGTTGGTTGACATTTAGCTCTTAACTCAATAAATAATATTAAAAGTTAAAACTGGCTCATTAACGAGATTCTGCAATTGTGGATGATGATTCCATTGTTCCTCTATTTCCTTCCATGAAACACACTTTTCCCTTGACATATAGGCTTCCTGTGCCTAACCCAGGCACCAATTCATCATGCTATTAAAAGAATGTCTAATATTTAAGCACATGGATTAGCACTTCTTATGTAAAATGCGATCACTTGTACTGTATTGAATCATGAGCCTAGTTTTCTTTCTGTTTGGAGGCAGTAGTTGCTCACAACATGTGATTTATAGCTGCTAGACAGTACAACCATATGTACATAATACAGTAACAATAATGAATGATAAAACTGCTAAAAGATTCTGAAAGAAAAATAGTTGTGTGATCTTCACAGTTATTACTGAATTAGCAATTACATTACTATTTACAAGACTTTGTAGCAAAAGTGAATCATCACAGACCCTGTGTCAGTGTTTTATATTCACTACAAAAGCCTGTAGACTGTGGAGCCATGAATATCACTGTCAATTTGACTGTTTTAAACCTGCTGATTAAAGCAATTAGAATGGAATTTTGCTGGCTCACCAGGTTTTCATGTTTGCTGATACATCTCCTAACCCTAAAGGGAACACTGGTAACACTTTGGGCATAATGCTTTAACCCTTATTCATTCACATGACAGAAATTACTTGTACCATGGATTATGATTATTTACATGCAGTAAGGACTGGATCTACAACAGGTACTCCATATATAGACTTCAGATCCAGGTTATTTTCCCAGACTTTTAACTCCTTGGATTCTTTTAAATGACAGTTTTGTAGAGAGAAAGAAAACTAAACTCTCTAAGGAAGGGAGTCATACCCTGTCTACTACTTAAGAGTAGGTTTATCATTTAGAAAGGATGTTAGATTTCCTAGTTTGTTTGAAATAGACAGTATTTTTAATTGCCCAGACAAGGCTATCAGTAAGGGACGATCAATCTGTAAATGAATGAAATACATCTTGTAGTGTTAACTCCCTTCAGTTATACTGCCATGCATGAATTTGTTGTCCTTAAGAAGTAACTTAGTAAGAATCAGAAGTTCAATTGTTGCTAATTAGTTTATTGGTTAGTAATAAACATTAGCAGTAACATACATCTCAATCTAGTGTTTCAAATTTGACATCTTATCTCACTCTTCCTGAAATCCATAACTCTGCAGATGAATTGTTCCCTTCCATTCCCCATGCTTACATTTACAGATGCTAAAGAGACAGTGTACACTTTATGGATTCTATACCGACACACAACTCTTGGCTATGTGTGTTAAAGAAAAGGAAGAGAAGAGATGAAGCAGCATAAAAACCTTCCCCTTCTTTTGAGATTAAAAAGAATCTTTAAGCATGACCAGAATGAGTACAAACACTATCATCTGGTCCTCCCTGAATATGCAACACAGCAACAGAACTGGCTGAGAGGAAATGCTACAAATCTCATAGCTACTCTTCTCCCACAGCACTACAGTTACAGGGATCCAAAGGAAGATAATGGCTGCTCAACTAGTCTCCCTTTTTAAGGAAGAGGGATACTGCACCAGCAGAATAACAATTCTTACCAGGATCCAAAGAGGTAGATGTATACAGAGGTGTATTTGGATAGATATAAAAAAGCCTGTCAATTGCCTTGTTCATTTTGATACAGCTCAGAAGCACAAGCAAGATGTCTCACTGGGACCAAGTGGAAGTATGTCCTCCCAGCTGCATGCTGCATCAAATTCTGACTTCCCTGTGTCACCTTCTCTGGTGATTAGAAATCCAGTATTCAATGCCTCTCTTTTTGGTGAAAGCTTTTCACCCATGTTTTTGTCCTCACCCTTTTCCTGTATTCTGAGGCAATTCAAAATCTGTTCACCACTTGATGGCAACTTGAATGCCAGTTCCTATTTAACAATACTGTTCTCAACAATCACCAGCATGTGGGTTGTGCATTTGTTTTAAAGGAAAATATCTTGAAAGAATGAGATAGACCAGGTAATACTTTGAGTTTTTATTTTGTTTTACTTGTTTTAAACGGCAGTAGAAGTAGCAGAATTCTGTAAATACTGCATGAACATAAGTGAACAAAATAGATGTATTGGATATATTGTCCTCTACAAAGTTTGTATTTTTGCAATTATGCCATAGAAACAGCTTTCTTTTCTATGGCACAACTTAAGGCCATGAAGATGATTAAGGGCTCGGAGCATCTGTCATACGGGAAGAGGCTGAGAGATCTGGGATTGCTCAGCATCAGAAAGACTGTTCAAGAGGGATCTCAATGTATTTAAATTCTTAAAAAGAGAGACTGATTCACTACATCGGTATCCAGTGAAATAACAGGCACAAACAAAAAAAATGGAGAACTGCATCTGAACATTTTAAAAAACAAAAATGAAACAAAATCTCCACGTGTTTTTGTTTTGTTTTGTTTTGGTTCGGTTTGTTTTTTTTCTGTCATGGCAATTGAATACTGGAACAGGTTTCCCAGAGAAGTTGTGAAGTCACCATCCTTAGAGATATTCAAAGCCCAACTAGGCACAGTTCTGAACAACCAAATCTATCTGATCTTGCCTTGAAGTAGGGGCAGGGATAAAATGAGGTGATCTACAGAGATCCATGACAACCTCAGCCATTTTGTGACTTTGCAAAAAGTTATTTGAAGATGATTCTGCAGTAGCAACTTATAAATGAAAAGTAAACTGAAGAAATTTAGTTGCAGAAGGCCAGTGTAATATCTATCTATATTACTTCAGTCAAAAATGCTCAGTACTGCTGTCCTAAACATAATTTATAAATATTTCATAATAGAATATGATATTACTCTGTTCATTATCACAACATAGTTGGGAGAAAGAGCTATCTGGTTATAGACGCTTTTTTTGTGTGTGAATCCTTAAACTATACACCAACATCTACGAAGGAATACAGTATTTCAATAAAGAAAACAGTAAGTTTATTTTATTTTGATATTCCAAAAAAGTATTTGAAAAGGTCTAGACAGTTCAATGGGAAAAGTAATGCACAATGAAATTACATTTCTGCTTTTGTTTGTACATGGAAAAAGTAAAAATGTCACTTTGGCTAAGTTAAAAATGGTTTCTCATATTGTAAAAATGTTATCAATCCAGAAAAATAAAAAAAAAGGTCAAGTTCATGACTGGATGCTTCACTGCATCTGTTTCCACATGGACTTGCCATTTTATTGAAAATATCAAGCACATAGATCAAGGTTCCATAGAAGTGAATTACTAAACCTGATAAGAAAAACCCATCTTAAAAAGTTTGAAGGTTGTTGCAGCACAGGTTAATTGCTTCATTACCCATGAAAAAGGGCAAAACCACCCCAAACATTTTCTCCTCAAAAAGCATTATTGACAGCACTGAACAAAAAGGTGACTTTAAAGCCACACAGGGATCTAGAGAAATAGTCAGAAAAACAATAATAAAAGAGAGCAGTGTCAGACACAACAGTTATTTATAAATACAAACCCTTTGGCTTGGGAAGTTTAATTAGTGTGTTCAGATCTCATTAGATTTTGCTTCTTTGGCTTTTTTTTTTTTTTCTGACAGTATGGCCTGAAGTCAGCACAAATCAAGTACTGAGTGTCCCACGAGACTGGGCTCATAATTATTTCTCACCTTAACATCAGCCTAGTTCAGCTCAAAACCACTAAAAACATGAGAAAGAGAAGAACACATTTTAAACAGTCTCATTTGAATGCATTAAAAGTTGTTTATGGGCATGCCTAAAGTGTCAGGCATCTGGCTCAGAATGTATAGATAACATATACTTGCTATGAGTCACATCAGAAGAACAACTTGAGACAAGGCAAAAAACCCTGTAGTGTAGTTTCTTGAGGGCTTTGGTATATACTAAGACTTGAACTATGTAAATATTTAAAAATAAGGAAAGATTTGTAAGGGTTGTGTTTTACTTTTGCGTTGTCTTTTGTTTGTGGGGAAAGTGTTTCTTTTTCTTATTATAAACTGCAGCAAGTTAGCATACAGTATAAACTTTAGTAATGACTAAAGCATATGAGGGAAGTTTAAAATATCTATTTCTGCTTCCTAGATCACTAGATCTTATATGTAGTTCTTTGTGCATACCTTACCTATTTGGTACATGAATGATGCTATAGTATTTCTAATAGTTTTAATTGTGTATGTTCTGCTGCAGCCACTATAAATTTAAACATATTTTCTAACATCCCTTGGGAATAAAAAGACCAGAACAGCAAAGGAATGGCCTATGGCCTATCAGGTCCCACTCAGAAGAGGGAGACAAGTGACTAAGATTCATAAATCCCCAATGAAGTGGACAACAGTAATACAAACCTTAAAGTCCAGATGTTTATAAACTTCCCACAATGTACTAATTGGATACACAATAATTGGCTAAGTATATAACGAACTGTGGCAAAAAAATAGAGTATGCCTTGCATTGCTTAACGGTAGTGAAGGAAAAGGGGAAAAAGGAAAGGAGGGAGACGGAGAGAATAGAGACAGAGATCACTGGTCTGGGTTCCTGTGTTGATCCTGCCAGCAAGGATTCAAGGAGGTATGTGTCTTTTTTTCACTTTACTCTCCAAACACCCAAAACCGCCCACCCCCTTTGCTCCCCCTCAATTTATACCAACTTTCCTTGCATCTGTCCCCGAAGTCGACCCACATACCTACATATCCCATGTATAGGGAGGGGTAAGGTGTTTCACAGAATAATGTAATTAGCATGATCTTGTTAGTCTTCATTAACATATTTAGGGGTGTTAACTTTGACATGCATTTCGTGGACAATGAAGCAAAAGTCATTCACTGTACAGATGGCCCTTGAAACTTGGCCAGGTGCACCAGAGCAGAACCGTCCTGTCTCCATAGGGCTCCCTCCGCCAGCTGCATCTTGCGTTACTTGGGCAGCCGTATCAGCTTTTATCTCCACACTATCCACTCCGTGACTACAGTTTCACTATTTGCGAGTGTTTGAGATATTTCTTAGCTTGGAGGCACTCTACTCCCCTGCTATCCTTTATCTCTTTCTCAGGCTGTTTTTCTCAGTCTTCCTTTCTCGCAGGCCTGTTTCTTTCAGAACCTGTTTTTACAAGCTGTCTCCCACATGTCCCCTTAGACTAGATGCATTAACCACAGTAGAATATAAGGGTGAAGTTTAATTCATCTGCTAAGATGTCCCTAAACCAGATACATCAACACTGGATATAGTGCTAATAAAAGGAGTAGAAGAAATGTAGTGTAATAGATATTGACAGTTCACCTCTGCAAGGACATAGTAGTTGAATTTAGTGCATTGGTACCAAAAATACTGCATCTGTTTGTTGCTCTTTTTCAGGATAGCATGGATAACCATGCTACGTCATTACACATTGACACAGAACTATGATCAGGATCCACAAAAGGGCATCTAAATATTAGCACCAAAATTATCCCACACCAACAGTTTGCCCCAGCTGATGAAAGAGAATATCCCATCTTAATTTGATAACCTGAATAAAAATCTGTCAACTATAATTGTTTTATAGGAAGAGGATAGTGTGTGGGGGGGGTGGTTGGGTTTTTTTTATACCTGATAGTCGGTTTCTCATAATGGAGAAAAAACATGGAATCAAGACTAAAGTAATTTCTGTAAGAGTAGAATACATTTTAAGTTGCAGAAAACTTAACAAGATTACAGATACATCTCATGCCCACATCGGTCAGAGAAACACACATCCTGATGACAGAAGTTTGCATTGCTTAATTATTTAAGGTAGGATAAAGGCCTAATACTGAGAGATAAAGGTCCCACTAAATTCATCAGGAATCTAAGACAGAACAGTTTACAGGATTAACTCTTTCTCTTGTTGAGTACATCTGAAGAAGAGCCTGTTCAAATCCCACTAAAGGAGTCAGGAGAGCAACTAGTTAGGTAGTAATGACATTGTATTTTAACTAAGCAGTTTCACCACACTTCACATGAATTGCAAGTGTCAAAAACAATATAATTGGTCATCTTCACATCTTCTCCAGTGGAGATGGCTCACCACAGAGGAAGGATGTACATCTGGGTGATTACTGGACACCTATTATTTCTGTCCCGTATGGTTTCAGCAGTACAATAAAAAGAGTTAATAATTCACACAGTTTTGCTAAAGATGCTGGGCTGGAAAGCTGCTGATAAACATTTAACAGAACCTTTATTTAATGAGAGCTAGAAAAATGTAAAGAAAGCTGTAAGCAAGCTTTGGCCATGTAATCCAAAAGCTTTATTGAAAGAATTAACAAAACACAGGGTCAGAGAACTAACTGGAGTTTCTCTTGTGCATGCACATGGGCGCATAGATACACATATTTAAAAGAACAAAGCTACCTACTGAAAATAAGGCAAGTGCTTCCCTGAGATCCTCTTACATTAGCTTGAGGGGAAAAAAGGTTAAATTCTGGAACAGTTTTGCAAACAAAAAATAATGGGATTGTCTCCTGCTACAAAATTTCTACTATAGACAAGACTGGAGAAAACCTATTCTTTATTTTCTTCCAAGAAGCATAACCAGGTGATGGAGGAGATTATTTCACCATTATTTCTTCTTTTTCTAAAGAAACAATGAACAATAATCTCAAAAATCTTGTTAATCATGTAAGCCAAAAAGATGTCAACAACTTCTTCTGAGGTAAACCCCACCCACACAAAAATTAACCAACAAACAACATGCAGTTTATCTTAGCTTTACTAGTTTCTGTCAAAAACTATAACATATTTTTGACACTGTAGAAGCTAAGGTATGTATAGAAAATTACTCCGATTTCATTTTTACCTCAGTCAACATTAATCTCCCAGACCGCTGTATAAATTAATAATGGCTTGATATTAGCATCAAAATTTCTCAGGTTGTTATGGAGTAAAGTTTTGGTAGGAATAAAAGGCCTTTTCACATGGAAAACTAAGTTACTTGACCACAGTCCAGTGCTTAAAGAGTATCTAAAATATTTAAAACATAACTCAAAGTCTTTGTTATACTGACAGAAGTGATAATTCTGCCTCTGCTTCAGATATCACTCTAGGGTAAATGCTCTAACTTTTTCATAAATACCAGAAAAAGAGTAATATAATTGCTCTTGAAACCAATTATAAAAATAAATCAGATGGATGGACCTTTCTAACACTTACAACCCCAAATAAATTGACATCACTGATAGTATATACAAGAGTCAAGTGAAGAGAAAATTAGTGGGAATTTTCTTGTTTCACACATAAAACTCTAAACTCACCTTTGAAATTCAGATTCTTCTGTAAACTGCATGCTATACAGAGTTAATCCTGAATTTTAAGACTGACTCCTAAACACATTCTTCCACATGAAATGAAATAATACAAATATAAAATACTTGGTTAAATTCAGTAACACTAAAGTAAGAAAAAAAAAAAAAGCACCAAATAAAAAATTCAGGATAAATTAAGAAAGAGGTTTATTGGATTCATTAGTAGTGCTTTGAAGGAATAACCTCCAGCCCAGGAAGGAGGCCAAATTTATCATCCATTCACACCAGCTCCCTCTGGAGCAACCTCACACCTGGCCATGATGAAAGGCAGATCTGAATTGAATATGGTTATCATGGAGCACAGACATTAGCATAATCCCTATGGATGGGCCCTTGAGCTTGGTCCAGCACAGCCACCTATCCCACCTGCCTGTTAGTAACCACTAGTGCATCACATGTGACAGACAGGACAGTGCAAGATCTTATTAGTAATCCCTTTATGGTTTGCTGTAAGGCAAGATGGGGTTTCTAAATGAGTGGGACTCAGTCTGCATTTATGCTGCCTATAAGGAAAGCGGTCTCTGGAGCACGCTTAACCCAAAGGCACAAACTCCAGGGGAGAAAAGTCAAGAACTGCCATGTCTGACTTAACACAAGTGATCTACCCTAACTAGATGGCAGGTATCTTATGTCCACAATACACAATTGCTTTATGAAGGAATAGCAAAGTTTTATGTGGATTACTAGTCCATAACAACTGTTTTATAATGGCTTCCCTCTCCTCTTTCTTTTTCTGAGACAGACTGCATAGTAGGTACCTGACTGAGACAGAACAGGGTCAGGTCTTCAGCAGACTAAACAGGGGGAAAAAAAAAAAAGTTTTATTTAGAAAACATTAGTGTATAAGCTACTATTCATTATTTATCCACCTCTGAATTTTAACAAACATCTTTAATGATAATGACTAGTTTTCTATATTTATAAACAGAGCACGGCATAAATACTCAATTTTACTATTTTGCATGTGTATCACTAGTTCATATACAAGACATGTAAAAACCAGGTAATTCTCACTAGACTATTTTTACACTCAAAAATATGCAAAGAAACAGTTATTTATCAATTAAAATTGAAATAACTAAATCCTTTCCCCCGTTGTGCTTTACATCCTCCTAACATCTAAATAAAAGGTGCTAAATGATGGGTTTATTGCAGTGATGATTGGAGAATGACGTTTAATGGCAATAGAAGTCATTTTATTTACATTTCTAGATTGTGTTAACAGTAAGAGACTATACCAGTAAGAAAATACCAGGTTCAATATTTCATAATTGAGATAGATATAGGTATTTGCTGCGTGGTAAACTGCACATATTACACTTACCTCTCAGGTCTCTCCAATATTGCTGCAAAGCTTTGTCTACTCTCCTTCTTCTATCCATTCCACACTTTCCTAACTGCTGGCAACATTCAGTGGATTTTCCTCAGAGCCCTGTGTTTATCGGTTGTGCTGCTTGAGAGTTTTGCCATAGCAGGTTATGCCAATTTCATATAGCCATAATCCAAAGACTACCACTTACACACACCTGTTGGAACCATGCTATTAAATAACCAGTTATTTCCACTATTAAATATTGGATCTTAATTAAAAGGAACACTCTCTATGGATTGTCAGCATTTGGAAACATCCCAAACATCCCAATCCTGTTTTACATCAAATATCTACCCACAAAGATCTGAAAAGTCAGTGCACATAAACTTGTTACACTTAGATCAAGCTCGTCTTGGACAATAACATCCCTATGAACTGTACTGTTCATGGGGTTTTCATGCATTGAGCCCACACTGAGAAGGTGTTGGTCTGGATGGTTTAACAGCTACACACTGTAGTTTTTTATTGCTCAGACAGTGAGACAAAACCACTCACAGGATGTACACTAACTGCTCCAAGACATGCCAAACATCCAAGTTGGAAAGGCAGAGTCACTTTATAACAAAACAAGGTTGGATCCTCTGCAGGGCACTTCAGATCCTTGTTAGAATCCTGCCTCTCCACCAACAGCACAGGAAGCCTTGCTGACTCCTTTAGGCATCTACACTGGATAAAGAGTAATAATACTTTTTTTTAATCATCTAGGAGATTAAATAGTTCGAAAGTCCCACCAGTATTTAGAGACATATTCACCCCATGGATGTGTGAAAATTGATTTGTATTCACGTTGCTTATATCAAACTAGATAATAGTTCTCTTAATTCATGAACTTGCATATTATCTCAGTACTAATCAAGAAATAAAAGGAACCCCCCCTATTTTTTCCACTAGTATTTCAGCACCTATCCCTGAAGACTGTGCCAGGCGGTGTCTTATGAAAGACGTACTTTTAAACATAACCACCTAGAAACAACAAGTAAATCAGATGATAGCTTGAAAGTATTCAGTCTTCTGTTAAAAAAAAAAAAAAAAAAAGGTGTAAAGAATCAAAGGAAAAGAAAAGTCCATTTGTGGTGACACAGTCAGTATCTTCATCTGGGCTGAAACTTCACGGAAACATACCAGCCCAAAGCATTCAAACAACACCTCATTATACATTTGCAAAGAGTAGATGACACCCCAGAAGGCAGCAGTGAGAAAGAGAAGGGAGGCCTTTAGAGTGTACTTTCTATTTAACTGCAGTAGTTCTGCAGTTTAGGAAGGGCTTAGCAGTTTTCACGTGGTAACCATCTACCCAAAATGTGCTTCCCAACCCCACCCCACCCTAAGAGACAGAAGTGAAGATAAAGATTTGCTCAAGCCTAACTCTGTCCTTGTGAAAACAACCTCTTTTGGCACTAGAAAGGAATACACTAGATTTTCTTCTCTGATGGAGCTATGGACACGCACACGACCAATATGATCAAGCAATGCCAATTTATTGAAGGTAAGCAAGCCCTTTTATAGGTTTCTCCTGTGCACGCGAACGGTACGTGGTACAATCCTTATGACTGGACAGTTAGCTTTGTCCACGCGCTTCAAGCCTTCTCACGATTGGATAATAAGCACCACACTCAAATGTCTTTCTCTGCCCAACCCATCTCCTGGAGGTGGCTGCTGAGTTCTTTGTTCTATGTCCTTACCGAGGTGTGCACACGTGTAGGATTGTTCACATGTCCATTATCTCCCAACACTTCTCCTGTTACGTCTTTTCCTCTTATTTTTTAATTTAGTGAATCATATTCAAATTTCATTTACAACAGGCAAAGTCTGTAAAAATATAGAGATGGGAGTATAATCTACATTTTAAAATAGGACTATTTCCATATTTAGTAATAGCATCAGAGAACAACTTATGTCCCCAGGAGCAAGGATAAAGCACCAATTTTTTCTTTTGAAGAAGTTTGCAATGTAATTATCTCCATTAAAAAACAGGAAAATCAGTGCAGCATAAAATATCTACTAATTGTTATATTCTTCTTGTCAATCTGTTGCCTTAAATCAAATCTCACTCTTCCAAGAAACTACCACTTTACAGTGCATATAAAATATATGCAATAAATATTCTAGTTTATGGCAGTGTATTATAGGCTACTGAGTTTCCTGGTGAATCAAAAAATGATGGGAGGGCTGTTCTATTTCACAAGGTGATAATCCAGTTTGAGCAATAATTTATCAAACAGCTAACAGTTTTTCAGGATGAATAGCTGTTACTGACACGAACTACAATTTAGTCACATAACTACTGCTACAATTAAAATTATATTATTTTAAATAATATTTCACTCAGTTTCTTTACTGCTATCATAGTTTAAAACAAGCTCCACTCTTCTTTACTTCTTCACCCTACAGCTGAAAGAGCAAAACAGAGGAAATAAATGCTGAAGCCCGAAATCCTCAAGGAGATAAAGATTTTAAACAAATGTTTTTGGGATCCATGTTGATTGTAGGTTTTTACTTCATGAAAATGTACGTGTCTAGACAGAGGAATAGAAAACATGTTTCTATATCAGCTCACTTTTCCTCACTCCTAAAGCTTTAGTTTCAAGTTTGAGCTATACCTTATACAAATGAACCAAAACATGACACACTTTGGAACTAAACCAAACATTCTCCATTTGCCCTAGAAAGGAAATTTCCCTCCTTCATCATGATATTAAATATCTTTAATGTTTTCAGTATGTCAGGTTTTTGAAAGGCCAATGGCAGCCCTGCAGAGAAAAAAACCCCACACCTCTATTACTGCATAACAGTAAAATAATCACATATTATATATCATGTGCTCCATAGAGAACATGCTGCTGTGGTGGATATGCAAAGGTGGAGTGTGGCCTCCACAGTGTCTTCAGTTTTCCCTTCCACTCCCAGTACAGAATTGCTCTACAGAATTAACTGTTAGAAAGAAAAGATGAATCGAGGAGTTAATTTCAGTCAGTCCCACACTTGAGAAAACTTTCATCACTATCACTTCTAATTTTAACTTCTTCAATAGATTCTCCTCATGCAACTTGTCAACTGCACTCTTATTAGAAAAGGATGTATTGGATATTATGGGAAACAGCACTTGATGCACAGAAAAGAAGTCTCTGTGGGCATTTGTGGAGCTGTATCTGTCATAAAAGTCCAGTCATTACCAGAAACTTCCAAGCACAATTTCATGACTCTTGTAAAGCATGGAAGAACTCAAGATAATATTGCCAGTGTATCTATTTGTACTTTACTTTTCTTTCAATTTTTTTGGATGCTGTTATTTTGTTGCCTCTTACATGCATTTAAATTTGAAAAGCATAATTGTTTTAAATATCTGATTAAATAGATATCTAGATAATAAATACCTATCTAAAGCTCAGAAATAAGGAAACAGCAAAGTTTCCAGTGTACTACTTCAGTCAGTGCTGTCACTACACACTGAACCACCGAAAATTATACCACTGTAACATACTTTATCAGATAATCAAATATTAACTTGTATTGAAAGAACAAATTTCAAAATATAACACTACTCTAAGCCATGTTTTGTTATAGGAACATGTAATGTGACACTTAAACAACATTTAGACACAATGCAACAACATTTAGAGATCCTATCCTTTCCAAAGGTGACTGAATGTGATAAAACATTGTAATCAATTTATGATGTAGACTTCAAAAGATTTAGTTTACATTAAAAAAAAAATGTTGCAGAAGTCAACAACATGGATCAAAAAAAAAAAAAAAGGAAAACTAATATCAGATTGGAGATACAAAATGATGTCTGAGAGCAAGGAATAATTTCCTTTAAGATGCAGTTGTCACATATATCTAGATTTAGTTGTAACCATGTACAGCAATTCAAAAAAGTCTTAATAGTATTGAAGATCAGTTGTTTTTAAAATAAAAACCAGCTAGATACATCCCATCACCTTATTTTTTAATTCTCCAGTACGTAGTAATTTTACAGCAAAGACATTCACCTTCTTAATTTCTTAGTTTCTTATTCAGCCACTGAACTTTCCTGTCATATTTCCTTCCCATGCTGACTCTCCCTATCCTAATATGAATGTTATGAAATAAATACTCTTACACTACTTGCCTCCAAAAGAATTAAATCTAGTTTTCAGTATGGACTATATACCAGGTGACATGCATGAGTTTAGACACACAACATATTAAAAAAAAAAAAAAAAAAAAAGGATATTTTCCTGACGTTAGAAAGTTTGTTTGTTATTTTTTTGGGGGTTTTTTGATGATAAAGGAAGATTAGAACAGATTAGATCAGAACATCACAGTACTATCACAGCACATGAAGAATCATTCCAAAAAGGCCATTTCCTTTTTGAAAAGCTTGTTTAGGTGTTGTAATTGATCTTCTAAAAGGAACCTTGGCTTAACATCATTAATGTCACTAAGCTAGCTTGCAAAAATAAGCTAGACATTATAAAGATTCTTTTACATTTAGAAAGTGTTAAGATAAAACTATAATATTAGATTATTAGTTCCACAAATGAGCCCTGTAACCAAAACTCCATCAATAATTTTGAGCCAACTCAAAGCTAGTGGCTCCACAAACACTGAGAAAGTTTGTTTCCTCTTTTTAATTATTCCATCATAAGGTTTTTCTAGCTCCGTGGACCTGCTCACAATGAGCTTCCATTTCCTATTCACCAAGTCACATTGAAGGAAAGATCAACAAAAAAATTAAATGTATTTTTAGTTCGTCAGCATTCTAAACAACCCTCTCTAATTTTCATACCTTGTTTTATATCACCATATAGTAAGACAATATTTGTAGTGATAAACTGTCCTTGCATAAAACTGCTTTTGTGATTATAATAAACTTCAGCATTTTATTACTAATAAAAGTGATTTATTGCTTCCATTCCTCCATGGGTGAAGCAATTCATGAAAGAACCCTAATGTCACTTCCCAATGTTTTAATTTAACCAACTGTAAAATGGAGATATTAAATTATGCTGTCTTGCAGGTTCGAAGATTATGTATGTCCAGTGTTCCATGAAAAATCTAAACAATGTATTTGGTTCTTACATTTTATTAACCATATACCTCACTTATTGCTAAGTATTAATCTAGGAAAACAAGGCTCTGTTTGCTTTACTGTGCAAAAAAACCTAGTTATTACTGTATACAGATTAAATATCTATAATTAATGCAGATGCAACTTGAATGTTAAAGAATTTACTCTTCCTTATTCTGCAAAGGATTTGTAGTCCTGAATTTTATCAGGACTGTTACCTTGCTAGTTAGAGACAGCATGCTGCTTTGCTCTGTTTTCATATGAATTTTCCCAGCATTCTGGGAACAATTACCTGACAGAAAGTTGAGAAATACTGGATGAACATCTGATGTGGCAAACCCATCAATATTAACAGACTTTTTGTCTTAGGACTACTTTACCATCAACCCCACAGTAGCCATTAGTGAGCATTTACTAAATCAGCTACCTTGCTAATACACTCACTCCCCCCTTCCTCACCAGTGCTGGAAAGGAGAAAATGAATCATAAGGCTCGGGAATTGAGGTAAGAACAAGGAGGAATGACTCACCCATTATGGTCACGGGGAAAAAAAAGAACATAAATTTAATTCAGACACTAACAACAACAGCACTTAAGAGACAGAGTAGGACAGTGAGAAGTATTACCACATCTTAAAAACTTCTCTGATCTGCTCCCTTTCTCCCAGGCTGATCTTTGCTCCTGATTTTTCTACCTCCTCCCCTCCAGCAGCACAGGTGGCAGGGAATGGCGAGTGTGGTCAGTCCTGATGCTTCTTGAAGTCCTTGCATTCTTCCCCTGCTCCAACATGATCTCCCTCTCATGGGAGACGGTCCTCCACAAACTTTCTCTGATGTGAGTCTTTCCCACAGGCCACAGCATTTCCCTATCTGCTCTGACATGGGTTGCTCCCACATGTTGCAATCCTCCCAGTGCCAGACTACAACAGTGGGGGCTTCTTCCCTCACAGTCCTATTCTACTTCAAGTGCAGGCACCTGCTCCAGCATGGGGCCCTCCATGGGCATATCTCTGCTCCACCGCGGACATCCATGGGTTGCAGGGGGGAAGACCTTCTGTCTCATTGCAGGCCTCAAGAAAGTGTTTCTGCACTGGTGCACCCCCCCCCCCCCCC
>NW_020799095.1:71071726-71167773 GCF_003259725.1 Athene cunicularia
GAAGTAGGAAATGTAGAAAATCAAAGGAAAGTTAGAAAAATGATTTAATATTTGAAAAATACCTGCTTGTTTCAATGAGCAATGAATGAGTTTTTCTACACCTCCCAATCATTTCAGAAGTTTGATTGTGGAGTTTTCGCAAATTTCCATAAACCAACAACTAAGGAGTTACTTGAACTTTTTCGTGCTGTGGATATGGAAGTCATATATAAGGTAAAAGGAACACAAGTCAAATGATGCCTCTGGCAGTAATTCAGTAATTACTTAAACAATGTTGAAACATGGATTTACACCATGTTTCTTTAGGATCTGTTAAAGGATCTTGAATAGTGAAGAGCCACATAGTAAACCTGTACAAAATAGTATGGAAGATCTTGATGAGAATCCTGGTTCATGTCCTACCCTTGTATGCTGCTGGCTGCATGCTAATTTTATGGTCCTCAAGTTTGCATCGATTTAGCACGCTTACTTATTGCTACTGATGTAGGTCACTCTTTGGACTTTGAAAATTAGGTTCTTGGTATCATGACCTCTTCCTCTCAGATTCCCCTTCTTAAATAGGTTATCTCAGAGATGGAGCCACTGTTGCTAATTGCTCAGCCTTGGCAGAGAGGTGGGTCTGACTTGGGGACAGGGGACCTTCAAGAAGCTACTCACAGGGGCCACTGTAGCCCCCTCCCCCACTACCAAAAACCCCTCTGCACAAACTCAGCACATATTCCAACATCATCCAGTTTAGACAGATCTTTATTTTTTCCTCTCTTCTCTTTTTGGGGTAGCATCTATATTCCCATTCCAAGTTCAGTTACAGTACTTTGCTCACCTGGCCCTGCATCTCTCCGAATCACCACATTCTACACATTGTTTAACCCTGTCAGTTTTTCTGGGCAAGTCCTTCCACTGTAGTTTTGCTAACCTGCAAATGCAATCTACTGATTCAAAAATGCTTCTCCTCCCATATCTACCATAACAGTCTTAATTGTTTCCATAACACAGACATTAAAGAATCATTAAATCTAAACAAACAACAATTTAAACCACCACACACGGCGAGAAAAATCCCTAAAGAGAAACCAAGTTTATTCCTCTCATGTGAAGGTCTTAACCAGAATCTATAGCTGTGCTTACTCTCCTTTTTTTGGATCAGTTTATCTTGAATTGGCTTTGCACAGTGGAATAGATGGGCAAGTGATATGTTCCTGTGACATGAAGATGGAGGTATTGTTCAACCTCTGTATCTCTAGTCTTTTTGAAACTATATAGACAGGAAGAAGGAGAAACAATGTATCTGTTGCTCAGCATTGTGGGAAAATGGTCACAATCTGAAGTTTTAAAAGAATTCCTCTGTCAACATTATTAAGCAATATTCAGAACATGCCTTCTAGCATAGCAGCAGAAAAAACCATCTTTTGTGAATTCCAAGGTGCTTTTAAGTGTAGGGTAATCTCTGGGCTACTCAATTTAGCGGTGGGGGTGGTGGAGGTGGTGGAATATGAAAAAAAAATGAAGAGGAAGCACTTAGAAAAGTCTGCCTAACAACAGCTGCTTCAGTTACATCTGCAAGTTATTGCATGTTTGACAGTAGCATCACAAAGTGAAATGAACAGAATTAACACATATTCCATGGCTTTGTAGGCAACAGTGATTTTCCAAAATCAGTAAAATAACTCCTTACTTCCTGACAACATTTTCAATAAAATACTGCTAGCTGAAGAACTGTTTTTATCTTAAAAAAGATTTACTGCATATCTTGATATCAAAAGTCAAAATATAGAGGAAAACAAACCCAAAAACCACACACAGCACAATCATTATGAGGGTAGAAGAATGCAAGCAGGCAAGAGAGAATGATTTTGTTAATGGGATACTAGGATGTTAGAAAGAGTGTTGTTTACAGCAAGATGAGTTACAATGAGCCATTATTGAACTACCTCAGCTGGTCTTATTTCCTGCCTATGGATAAATATTCCCTTTATAACTTAAAATTATTGGCAGGTATTTCCTTTTATTTGAATAAAAAATCCAAAGTTTTGCTGTCAGTTTGAATATACATTAGATGAAGCTACAAAGGGTAAGTGTTTTTTCAGTGCAGGTAAGTACACTAAGAAGAAATGTTTTATCTGCAGAAATGGCAAGGCATATTACAAATCATCCCTGCACTGCCAGGCCATTTAAGGAACTTTGGTTCAAAGTTTGTTTCTCATGCATTCACAGTACTGCATCCAACACTACTTAAAATAAATATTTAATAACAATGTAAGAAATACTTCTGAATTAAATGGGATAAGAAGTATTTCTTTTTATTTATTTTTTTTTTTTTTTAGTTATAGCAATAGTATCTCCACAAATTAAAGATAATATTTGATAAAGACATTTTATCAATTTGCATACAGTCCACTATGCACTTTAAAACTGCTTGATAACCTTGTTTGTAATGAACTGTGAACAGCAACAAAAGTTTCCCCAAGAGAAGATTACCAAGACATTTCAAGTGTATGACATGACAAAGTCTGCTTTTGGTTTTGTGTTCATGTGACTCAGGTATGTCAAGATGATTTTATCTTCATTACCTCAGAGAAAAATACAGCCTATAAACGATGCATATGCATCTTGTTCAATATATCCTTTCTTCATTGCATCTCAAAGTTACCATAAAAAACTCCACACCAGCACCTGTAAAGTTTTAGTTTGTTGTGGGTTTTTTTTTTTTTTTTTTTTTTTTTTTTTTTTTTTTTTTTTTTTTTTTTTTTTTTTTTTTTTTTTTTAAAAGGAATCTTACTCTTACTATTTTAACTTGAATGATCATTTGCTCTCCACGGCTACTGAAACCCTGGCTCATTAACTTAAAGACCAAGGTACAGCTTATTAAAATTAATGGTTGATTAGAATTATACATCACTCATAATGATTTGATGATGAAACTACAGAGATATAATTATTTTTTATTCAATGGCCTTATTTTAAATATCTCTGCAAGTAACCTAAATTGACAGTGTGTCTATAAGTGTAGCTTTCCAACATGTACATAAGAAACATTTATGATTTATGGCTGCCCTAGAATGTAATAGAGTTTCTTTAAACAAATACTCCCATCTAATATGGCAGCCAAACTAATGCTTTAGGAATAATTACTACAAAATGGCTTGTAGGATGATTTTTTCCTTCATTCTTGGACTGGGAGTGCTATAGCAGGATGCCAAGATAGCTGTAGAGGGAAATACACTGTATGTAGCAAGCTAGGAAAACTTCTTGATACTCTGTGGTGTTCTTACTGGTCTGACTCAAGAATGAGTGAGAAATGGTAAACTTTGCTTTGTATCGCACACAAGAATGCCAAATTATTTCTTTGGATTTACATCGAATGAAAACAGCAAGAACTGACACAATATCTCCAGAATCCTTTTGTTAATGGCCAAACAAATGATTTCTTTAAAAATATCTAGTGTCAGATTTTTATCCATATGTACCTCCTGTGATTTTGTGCATGTCACTAAATCTTTTTACATTAAATAAGTATCTGTCATACTATACTCCAACTACTCAGTGTATCACTAGAATCTAAAATCTGCTTAAATCTTGAATAAATAAATCTAACAAAAAAAAATCTTTTGCCATTTATTACATTATGTTTAGTATTATGAAGCTCAGAATAAAATGGGCAAAATTTAATATAGTCTTGAAAATTAAATTAATTTTTCAAGCTCACCGAAGAACAGGGGGACTGTACTAACATCCTTCGTAATACTGATTACTATCTCCAATATTATAGTTACCTGCGGCTCTTTATTAAAGAGAACACTTATTTTCACTTAAGTTTGGCTTTTGCAGCCACTTTAACATTGCTCATGGTATCCATCAATCTGAAGTGAATTGTTTATTGGTATGATTTAATCACTTTCCTATAGAATTTAAGACAAAATTGTGCATATCAAGAAAAATTTGTACCTCTGTAGACATGGCAAACAAATGTTTTTAATATTCTTGAAATGAGAACTGTACTTAATAGAATTTGTGTTCTGCAGGTTATCTCAATTGCACTAATTACCTAAGAAATAAACTCTGCTCCTTAAAGTAAGATTTTAAGGTGTCCAGACTATGTAAAAGTTGCTGAGGAACTTTAGTTTATCTGGTAAGAAATTTGACAAATAAAGTAACTGTGTTTATTCTTTTTTATAGTTAGGAAGCAAAAATATTTGGGATACACATTTTCAGAGCAATACAATTCCAGAAGAAGATAACAGAATAACTATAGATTTTCATATATTGCTGTGACTCCATAACCCACCCGCCTTCCTTGAGTCTTATACATATCTTTTAAAAATAAACACTACTATAAGGGTATTGGAAAGTAATTCTGTACCATTCAGTTATGCATGTCTTAAAAAAAAACCCAAACCAAATGTAGTTCATCATGCCCTAATGTCTTTTAGCCCCAGCTATCAATGATATTAATACCCTTCTATAAGATGTCAGGATCCAGTTAATTGCCATCAGGCAGTAACAGAATGACTTACTATAAAATAAATAAATAAATAAATAAATAAATAAATAAATAAAAACCTATAAAAAATCAACCATATCTGGAGAGTCTTTTGAAACATTTTTAAATGTCACATAAACTGTAAAACAAATCACTGTTTATCTTCGCATCCCCCGATCTTTAAGACATGGAGTTCCCTGCCAGACCATAGCACAGTCCTCTGTGATCTGTTAAAGCTCTGCAGATCTGTTACAGCTAGACTCCTGGTTACAGCTGTGCCTCTAACTGAGGAGCAAGATACTTCCCATGGAAGAGACTTAGCATGCTATTAATAATGTTGTCTTTGTTTGCAGTAAAATTATTATAATTATCTTCTGTACACTCTTGGAATAGCTCATCAACCCACTGATGATATACTTAGACATGATTCAGGTCCTTGTATTAGACAAGAAAAACAGAAAGTTTGGCTAGATCCCCAAATATTATACAGTTGTTCTATATTTTAGACCCTAGAGTTTCCAGATTTTCCCTTATCACCAATCTTCTTTCCCTTAGACTGACACATGGACAATCAAAGACCTCTCACTAAGAAGCTCTTCCTCACAGCCCCTAAGTGCCATATAAAAATCTGGGTTATTTCATTTACTCCAGAGACTAAAACTCCCTTCAACATTATTGAGCTCAAGCCAGCATTTTCAAGGCAGAGAGAGGTTTCTGATGCATGGGCACAACCACAGAAGAGACTTGTTCACAGGTCCAAGATTCCTAGGATAAATCTCTTAACTTTCTTCTAAAACACTTCTGGTTTTCAAGTACTGAGTAGCGTTCCAAATTCTTTTAAGTCAGGAGAAACTGTTACCACTTGCCCCTCAAAATGTACAATACTAGCATAACTGTTGCTCACATTTAATAAATACAGGGTTGCAGCTGTTCAATAAAATTCAATAACAATTGCACATATTATGTGTCTATGTAAAAAGACACATAGTTTTGTAACAATTTTTAATGGATAGATCCCTTTGGAAATTCCACGTGCACAGGCAATCTATATATACACTTTCCACTGGTCCTCCTTGGCTACTCTTTGTGAATCCCTTAGGAATATGCTGTGAAACACAGGATGAAAACCACTCATCTAAATTTCCCAGTACTTGAACATGACTTGTCCCAAATAGTCTGCACTATTTCTGGGACTCATTTCCTGTATTTAGGAGTTACATTTTGCAGGTTTTGAGAATATAGAATTAAATGACACACCTTCAGTTTTATTAATACAACTGTGTTTGCTAAGTGGCTTAATAAGCATATGCTGAGTATAGTTACATTCCCATCAGGAAATGTAAAACACTATTTAAAACAGTGAAATTACCATAATTAAAAGAACACAGATGCTCTTTAATAATCTAGTAGATTGCACCCTCAATGGAAATGCTCATTAATTCTATTTTAAGACAGTGTGATTCACCTGTATGTCAGATAATTATCATTGAAAGCTAGGTAAGCAGAAAGGTTACATATTCGGGTTTGATGACTCCATCAAAGAATTTACAACATTTTCCATTTGGCAGCAATACATTTATTCACTTACTTCCCCCATATCATGTCATTTATAAGCAGCAAAATTGTTGGCAGGAACATTAAATTCCTCTTCCAAAGAAAAAGAAAATAACTTTCTGAACTTACTATGACTTACATTAATTAATACAATAAAATATCATCTGCAATCCAGAGGAAGAGGTCATGATACCAAGAACCTAATTTTCAAAGTCCAAAGAGTGACCTACATCAGTAGCAATAAGTAAGCGTGCTAAATCGATGCAAACTTGAGGACCATAAAATTAGCATGCAGCCAGCAGCATACAAGGGTAGGACATGAACCAGGATTCTCATCAAGATCTTCCATACTATTTTGTACAGGTTTACTATGTGGCTCTTCACTATTCAAGATCCTTTAACAGATCCTAAAGAAACATGGTGTAAATCCATGTTTCAACATTGTTTAAGTAATTACTGAATTACTGCCAGAGGCATCATTTGACTTGTGTTCCTTTTACCTTATATATGACTTCCATATCCACAGCACGAAAAAGTTCAAGTAACTCCTTAGTTGTTGGTTTATGGAAATTTGCGAAAACTCCACAATCAAACTTCTGAAATGATTGGGAGGTGTAGAAAAACTCATTCATTGCTCATTGAAACAAGCAGGTATTTTTCAAATATTAAATCATTTTTCTAACTTTCCTTTGATTTTCTACATTTCCTACTTCTTGAAAGGAGTATCTTAAGCCTGTACACAATATACAGATATGTGTAAAACACTCAACAAACCATAAGTATTCAACAGCACACACACACTATTTGTTGTAATCTAATAAAACAAGTTAACTATAAACACAGAAGAAGCAGAATATTCCTCTTTGTTTTAGCAAATATTTTTTAGACTTTAAAAATATTTTTTCTGCATATGTATATATACAAGAACCTCAACTTTAACATGTTCTCAACTTTGTGGCTCTAAGGTAATGTATGCTTTAACAAAATGCCAAAGATTAATGGGGTATCTTCCATTACCAGGAAGAGTAAAACCCATTCATCTCTTATTTCAACAATGTTGGTTTATGTGAAACTGTACTTATCAAACCTTGTCTTAAACACTCCTAGAGAAGCTGCTCGGGTTGTTTCAAAATGGTTGCCCACATTCCCATATGACAGTTCAGCAAAGGTCGGTTTAGAGGAGTTTATAATTTTCTCTCCTAGACCATCACTGGTGTCCAAAGGAAAGAGAATGGGAATACGTCTTGAAGGTCAGACATTCAATTCAGATCCACAGAGCACATTCCCAGTCTCCTAATGAAGCCAGGATAATCTGGAGATTATCTGGTAAATAAAAGCTTGTTTCATTGAGCTCTCACTGTTCTTTATGCTCCCCTGAAAATGATACTGGCCTATAGCAATGTAAGAAAAGAACTAAGCACACTCAGGATGGAGTGGGAAAAACCTTGATGCATAGCTCTGTCTGATACAGTTCTGGGGATCTAATCATGAAAAGCTTTGTTATAGAAACTCGATGATATGTTACAGTTGGTTTATGATAGTAAGCACTCCCTTTAATTTTTCATATAAATGAGTATTTTTATTCAGGTACTCTATTACATTGCAAAATAAACACTATGCTTAAAAAGCATAAGATATCCACATTTAATAAATGTGGAAAGATAAAGAAATACATCGGAGTTCAATCACATTACCCTCCCTTTTAAGTAAAATTAAAAGTTAAATTCAAGATCAAGTTTAACAGAGTCAGAAGTTGTAACCTCACTGATTCCATAAAGAAGCCTCTGAACAACTGGAACTAGGACTCTGGAAAGTTGTGGGGAGGAAGATTTTTGTTGTTTTACTTTAATCTTTGCAGTAGTGCTCTAAACCCAAAAACAGGATAAAAGAGAGATATCTGCTCTTTACATAGGAATACCAAACAAACAAGATAGAATGCATTTATTTTATGCTTTCATGATCACATTCAAGACATTTACAATAATTTATTATTAGGTATGAGCCTGGCTGTGGCAATAATATATTGCTAAATTCCACAAAGAGCAAAGTGTAGAGGAAAAAGGGGGAAAAAAAGGAAAATTATTTCTGTAACAAAATAAAGATATTTTCTAAGATCCAGTGAAGATCAGAGCTGTAGGAAAATGTAGAAAAACTCTGAACAACCCCAATGCAAACCAGAAAAACCCAAACACAAAGCCATGAAGAACAGTAATTTTAAAATGCAAATGCTTAGGCAGAATTTCTTCTCTAAAAGTGCATATAGTATCTGTGTTAACATTGGAGAAACTGCGATACTGTACATGAAAACAGAATATATACTAAGGATATATCAATAAATAAAACACATTAAAATATAGGGTATTTTCAGTAGTTTTAACTGAACCAAAGAAATTAAATTCAAACCCAAATTATGAAAAGATTGTGTCATTTTTGATCACTGTGAGAAAATACAGTATAGAATTACATGCTTCAAGTCAGTCTCCTCTAGATGCCACCTGGTTTACTAAATATTTTATAAAATGCAATATCAAAAGTAAAAAGAGTGACTGAACTGATTATCCTAGTGTCCTGGTTCAGCTAGGATAGGGTTAAGTTTCCCCAGCAGAGGGGGAAGGGATCTCCAGCCGGGTTATTCATACCATGCTGAAGTCAGGTCTGGCACAGCAGCGTGGGAACTTTTTCCTTTGTGGCTTTGGTCAGGGGAAGAACGCATGGTGGGCTGGTGTGTTCATTGCGGTATTTATCTGTATATCTTTTGTCTTGTTTAGTGTTATTACTGCTTATTGTTGTTATTATTGCTATAGCTGTTGTTCAGATTGTTTATTACACTGTTGTATTAAATCTTTCCTTATTTCAACTCCAGGGTTTGTGCCCTACTTGTGTCCGACGGTGGGAGAGGGACAATGGCAACATGGTCTCTGGTCCTGGCAGGGTCTACACCACCACACCTAGTATTCAGAACAAAGAAGTAGCTGGTTTCATTTTCTTTCAGTGATCATGCATAGTCTAAGATCATTTTACTAAAAGAAAGAGAAACCAGAGTTAGTTAACTAGAATAATAATAGAAGTTAACTCTAGAGTTGCTCAAGCACAGCCAAACATTAACAACCCATCTGTAGACCATTTCCAAATACATGACTTTTTTCAACATCATATCTGAAAAACAGAATGGAAAATAAATCTCAAAACACAGGAAACCTTCCTCTGAAATAAACAAACCTACATTATTCTAGCTTTCATTACATCTACTTTTCTAAGATACAAAGGTAAAAATATTTAGAATTTTGGTAAATCTTTCTAGCCTGAAATATTTTTCTGATCCTCTTCCTCTCCAGAAATAACATATTCAGAATCTGTATGTAGAGTACTAAAGCCTAGAGAAACTCCTCTTTACATAGAAGCAGGAAGAAGGGGGAGGTAGGGGGTGTCAAAAAAACAACCCACAGACTAAAGACCTTTCCTTTTTTTTTTTTTTTTTTTTTTCTTGAGACTCACGGGTGAAATTCTCAAATTCCCCTTTTCCATCATTCCATCATCTAGATGTGAGACAGTGGGCACACATGTGCAAATGGAGAGTCTCAAGGACAGAACCATCCTTTAGTGTCTATTTCGGTGACCTAGAAAATATGGATTTTAATTGACAATCTAACACTCTTGTGTCTGAACACAAAACCACAGATGATTGCAAAACATCCTATTAAATGCTCCAAAATAAATGGATAACTGAAAAATAGCTACTGTCCAAAGAGATTATACTTTGTATTAAAACAAGAAAAACAAACACAAATGTTTCTATTTTTCTAAAGTGAAGATATGATTCACAACTTGTAGGCTTCTGTCTAATTCCTATGTGGTCATTAGTTCTAGCAAAATTAACAGAAATAACAATTTCTTAGTCCCAGTCCTGCTTTAGTAAAGCAAATGTAAAATTTACCAGCAGATATTAGGAAGAAGCTGGAATAGTTTTTGTTCTGCTTCTGACACATATTCGGTATACTTTTTTAATTTTAAATTTTCTGGTTTGTTAACAATGTTATCCTTTTATTAGTATGGCTAATTTGCAAAGCAGCCACAAATGTGAAGCCACAGCTGGGATCTCAAAAAAGAAATACATATAAAAGAAGTTGGACTTTAAGAAAAACTAGTTCTTCTTATGAAAAGGAACTTTGCAACAATATAGTGACCTTGTAGGCTCATTAAAAGAACATTTTTCTTTTTCTTGAGAAAAAGCATGCACTTTACAAGAAACAGCGGAAGACTCAGCAGAGATAAAACCACAGGCTTAATATCTCCGGGAGATATTAAATTGTGGCGTCATTGACTCAAGATTCCTTAATAATGTCTGTAAATTGAAAAGAAACATGACAGCACTAGTTAGAGTTGTTGCTTTATAAATGCATTTGCCTCGTCTTCCAGCAGATTTCATCAATACCTAACAGGACTTTACTCCTGTAAACCTCATGACCTTACTTGGCCATGTTTTATTTTGTTATTATTGTTGCAGTGGTTCTTCAAGCTGAGTTATACTGCCTGTACTGACCATTACTATGCTTCAGCATATTAGGTGATGTTTAGATAGGAGTGATTCTTTCCCTCGTTTAAATTATGAATTTAAGCTATTTTAATATAGAGCTCAAGATAACCTCATCTATAGGAGCACAAATAATGCTACTGACATGGCAATGCTCATATAATTGCAACTTGTGGTACAGCTTTGTACAGGAGAAAATGTTTGAAATCAGTCCATTGGACTCAGACGCTCCAGTAGGAGAAGGTACCTGCAATGCTGTTTGTCAAGAACCTGAAAGAAATGTGAAAGTGTAGGAAAGCACCAGCGAAGAGGGCAGCACACAAAACTGACCGTATAATGCACCGTTCTACCAGTACACCTAAAGAAATAAATTATAAAGCCAGTCAGACAAAAAAACCAACTTTGGTGGGAAACTGCGGTTTTTACATGACTACCTATCCCTCTTGCCTCCAAAGTGTAAGAAGGCAATTTTCATATAGACCCATTTTTTTCTCATAAAATACTCTTGATGAATGCCACACACAACCATGCAACTCAAGTTCACACAATGTATTTTGAGACTAAAGGTTCACTAAAGCAAACAAGGAAATAGTTAATTACATACATTCATGTATTTGTTGGTATTACATTTCTGTTAAAACTGTTAAGAACAGCTCAATTTCAGACCTCTATTTTCTATTGTTCTTGAAACTTACAGTTTCAGGCTCTTTTATTTCAAGAAAGTTAAAATCTCTCTTCTCCTCAGCTATGGAATGACTAAATCACAAGGCAGTTGGGCTATCAAGTTCTTCCCATAAAATATAAAGCTTACATACTTATGAAACACCAGGATCTTCTAAAATTCATGGTGAAACTAAATAAATGGATTGTGCAAAATCTCTATGCCAATGGATTTCTAGCACCCCAGGGTATATACCATAACACAGTGTAGTTGCCTCAAATAAATGGTAGCTAATAGAATAAGTGTGTTTAAAATGAGATTACTCATTTAACAATTTTCTACTATGTGTTCATTTTTCATGTAGCAATTACTTGCAACTATAAAAAAGAGAATTACAGAAAAGTGAATTTAAATTGCACTGCATGGAACAAAATGCTAATTCACTGCTATAAAAAAAAAAAAACCACCAATAACTGTAAATACATTAGCTTTTTGTGTTCTATAAAGGAAGACTACCACTACTGTTACTTTTGCTCTCACCCCATATATGAAAGAGAAGACCAAGAAAACCCACTCTGTAAATAAGCAATCTCTTAAATTTCGGAAAGATCGTCAAGAAAAGATTAATTAAAATGAGGAGTGTAGCAAAGTGCTGATAGATTCAAATAGAATTATAGTACATGTAAAAGTATATGACAGAGATGCAAGAAAGCCTCCACTGAATAAAATATTTAAACAAGCATAGAATTTTGGGCAGATGCTTTGACTAGGTTTTCCAGAGTTTCCCCAAAAAACAAGTTAGGCATAGGTTGTATGGGTATCAGATTTTTACTTAGTAAACAGATACCAGCATACTATTAAAAGTTTTAGGATTATACACTGTAAAGTAATAACAAAACTTATGATCTGTTAATGTACAGTTAGTTTTTAAGGACTGATTCTCAAATTATACAAATGGCAGTTAGTCAATCTACTGATAATGGGTTTTTCAAGGACTCTTCCCATCCTTCCCCATAAGCATCAAAGGAGATGTCAGTAAGGGTGCTATTATGATAGGAGATTGTAACAGACTATCCATTAGGATGAGAAAGCATAAGGTCTTCTTCAAACAACATAAGGAGGTCTCTAAATCATAGACTTCTCAACTCTTAGGAGAGATTTTCATCCTACTGCAATCTACTGGAATAGCAACACAGCTAGAGCCAAGCTATTGAGCAGATCTTGCGAGCGGTGTCAGGGATAACTCCTTGATACAAGTAATGGATGAAGCAATTGCAGGTGATGCACAGGTGGATCTGCTATTTACTGACAAGTACAAACTGATTGGGGAGATGATAATCCATGGCATCTTTCTAGTCACTGTAGTGACCATAAAATCAAAGAGTTAAGGATCCCCAGGGGAGGGAAGGAATAAAAGGAGGCAAGTAGCAGGCTACAGACCTTGAGCTCTAAAAGTGAAGAATTTAGCTTATTCAAGAAACTGGTAGGAGTGACCCAATAAGAGGCAGCTCTGGAGGGCAAAGAAACTTGTAAAAGTTGACAGGTCTTTAATAGCAATCTCTTCTTAGCTCAAGAATGGTCCCTCCTAATAACCAGGAAAATAAATAGATTAGCAATCAGTTTAACAGAGAAGTCACGACTGTGTTTCACTGCAAAAATGCAGGACACTGGAGGGGAAAGCAGGAACAAGCTACAAGAAAGCACTACAGTAATGTTGCCAAAACACACAGGGATGGTGTGAGGAAAGCCAAGGCCCACCTGGAGTTGATACTTGTAAGGGATATCAAGAACAAAAGCTTCTAGTGCTACATTAATAGCAAAAGCCTGGCAAAAGAAAACACAGCCCTACTGTTCTATGTGGCAGTTGGCTGGGGTGACAGTAAGCACAAATAAGGCTGAAGTATTTAATATCTTCCTTGCATCTTCACCAACAAGGTGTTCCAGGCCTCTATGTCTAATGAAAGCATTCAAGGAGGTGCAGAACTACCAGCAGTGGGTGAGGACCACGCGTAGGACCTCAACACACAGAAATCCTTGTGACCTGACTGGCTACATCCAAGTGTGCTGAGAGAGCTGGACAATAGAGGGGCCATTATTTTTTTGGAAAAGTAGTGAAGATCAGGGAAAGTTAGTAGTGACTGAAAAAACATAAATGCTGAGCATGAGCCAGTAATGTGCCCTGGGTTGTATTCACAGGGGCACAGCCATGATGTCGAAGGGAGAAATTATCACCCTCTACTCATGAAAACACTTCTAGAAACTGCTTTCAGTTTGGGGCTTCCCAGCACAGGAATTAACTGAAGCAAGGTTAGCAGAGAACCCCTAGGGTGATCAGGGGCTGTAGCATTTGTCCTGTGAAGAGAGGCTGAGGGAGTGGGGCTCTTCAGTCTGGAAAAGAGATGGCTTCAGGGTGACCTAACAGTCACTTGCCCATACCTGTATGCCGGTTACTGAGAAGATGGAGGTGGTCTCTTCACAGCAGTGCCTGGCAGAAGGACAAGTCATGGCTGGTAAGGTGTGGACATAAAAGAAAAGATTTTCACCTGAGGAAACTGAAACAGGCTTCCCAGAGAGACTGTGTAGTCTCCATCCTTGGCCATTTTCAAGACAACTGGTTAAAGCCCTGGGCAACCTGGTCTGACTTTGTAGCTGGTCCTGCTTTGCATGGGAGGTTAGACTACAGAACTCTTAAGGTCCTTTACAGTCGAAATTATTCTGTAAATATATAAATTTCTAGAAGGAAACCATGAAGAAATAAGTTTGATGAAGACTTTACTAAATAACAAAAAGAACATTGTTCAAATAAAATTATTTTTCTTATTTTAAAATAGTTAATCTGTGTACTGCTGGATGAAAAGGTGTTCTGGTCAACTCTGCAGCTGTGCAAATAAATTAAATCTGAAGATTCAGAGCTCTAAAGAAATACCTTTTAAAGTGATTTCTGAAGTGCCATGGGAAAAAAAAAAAAATTGCATATCATATTTAGATAGCTGTTGAACACCTTACACGAGATGAGCCCGGTTGCTGTAATATTAGAAGTGTTTTTCAGAGACTTTTGAAGCAGGCACCTAAGCAGCTACTTCCTCAAACAGATGCAATTTTCCTAATTCTAAAAATCAATCAATGACTGACCTTGATAACCATTCTTTCCCCCTCCCTGAAAACATTGTACAGCACACACACTATTGTGGCAGTTGAGAAATTTAATAGTATGGTAAATACCACTAAGACCTTCCTGTGCCTTCAGGGAAAGCTGTAAATATCGGTTCAAAAGGCACTGATGGTGAGCTCTTAGGAACTTCTAAAGAATTTCTATATATTAAGACCAATTTCTAAAAAAATTGCTAGAATGGTAGTGAAAAAAATCAGCAAAATTGGCCAGAATTCCTTGGACAATATTAATGGTAAGCTATTCAAAGAGAAAAGAAGGGGATGAAGAACAGGGAATGATAAAATAATGTATCATGAAAGAAAAAAAATGATTAAATCTTACTGAAGACATTAATACTACCTATAAACATAAAGACTGTAGCAGTGTGGAAACGGTGTAATTAAAAGACAATTCATGAAGTGCAGCAGTGAGCCAAGTGTATATGCTTATCTGGAGCATATATGATAACCAGAGCCAGGTACTAGCTTTATATAGTACATGATAATGTTCTGTGTATTTGTCAAAGACAGGAATGGATTGATGGAAGAAACATGAGGCCAGGTGTCTGAGGCCTGTGTTTTTGGAACTAAAAAACCTCAAATTCAGCATCAGTTCCTTATACAAATGTGTTTGTTAGTGTACTGGCTTCTTAGCAAACAAATCAGCATTTTCATATCCTAGGGAAGCTAACTGCCTGACAAGAGAGAAAAAAAGTAAGCAAGCTATTCAAGTTCATGATTTCTCTACTCTTTTCTATTCATGACAAGTAAACAGGTCTTACTCATCTGGAACAGAGAGAGCAGTAGCAGAAATGCATATGTACAGGTAAATGTATAGTGAAGCTCAAGGGAAAAGTGCATATGTAAATGCTGTATAAATTAAATGATGGGCCCTGAGATGATTAGGTGGGGACTGTGGGATTATGATAGCTCTGTAAAACCAGCAGCACAATACTCACCAGCAGTCAAAAACCCAAATGAAACATTAGGAACTATAAGAAAAGGCATAGAGAATGAAATGAGAATATTATTATGCTGCTATTTAAGTCCTCCAGAGATCTAATAAGACAGGAAAAGGTCCAGAGCATGTTGGTAAGAACATTCAGTGGCACCAGAACTTTCCCATGTGAAAAACAACAGACTGGCTTGGTATCTTCAAAAGACTCTTGTCTTTTGAAAAGAGAGATATAGATAACAGGGGACTATAAAATCAGACTGACATAGAAACAGTAGATACGGAGAAACTGCAAACTGTCTCTTCCAATGTAAGACCTGGAGGCATAGTATGAAACTAGTGTAAACCAGATTCATAACAAAGGAGGCAGTTGCTCAGGCAATACAAGAGTGCCACAAGATGTGAATGCTAAATTTACAGAGCTTCCAGGGTAAACTGTAAAATTACATGAAAGCAAAACACACATAAACTACATTTGTTTCAAAAAGTCTTGTGAGCCAAAACCAACAACAAAATTGAGAACAGTTCAAATGAAAACAGTTATGTGCCCTGTCTTTATTATTAGACATTTGCTCTATAAGCTCTGATGGGCACAGGTTAGTAAGATACGTGATTCTTTGGTCTGATCTACAACAACCTTTTTTCTCTTATATTAATTCCATTTTCTGAACCCCAGCTAATGCACCACCTTTGTGCTCTTCAATTTCAGTTGAGCAAAATCAACATTGACTATTCAAAGTTCACATTACATCTGCCATGTAAATATTTCCTTTCTGTATAATGGCATTAATGAAATGAAACAAGAAAGCCACACACACCCACAGCTTGGAAATTACTGTTTTACCAGATACACTTTCTAATGAGTGTAGGATTGCCTTAGTATACTTTTTTAACCTTTAATTTTTTCTTATGCAAAAACAATGGAATCCCATTATACTATATAATGTGCATACACACTAAAGGATAGTTCCTCACCTGAAAGGGTTTGCCAGCTGAAAGAAGTCATACAGCAGGTATGGGCATGTGTATAACAGTATGTCCCCTGAACCCACTCGATCCATACTAAAGACAAACAAAACTTGAACTACTATTATTCCTACATAAAGTAACAACTGAATTTTAATGGATTAATTCTCAGCAGGTTTCTCCTTATGTGCCCCACAAAGCATGGAGAAGAGTTTGATGATGCAAAGAGAGTCAGGGCTTTTTCCACCCTAATATAACAGGTAATCTGAAAATAATCAATTTAGAGACCATATGTGAATTGTTTGTACAGTTTTGTTTGAAGGTAGCTTAGTTCAGAGTGTGCTCAAACAGGCATTGAGGGCTTGGGACAGATGAGCTACAAGTGAGATACACTATATATAGTGTTTCAGAGATGTCTATGTGACTTTGGTAAAGAAAGATATTCTAGTCCATGGAAATCAAATTTCAAGGTACATGTTAATTTGATCTGAGTTATTGATCTGTCAGGTATATGAAATCTCACCTTAAACCAAGTCAATTACCCATACACACAGTGGAAGGGTAAGTTTACTACCAAGGAGATAAATTAAATTGCACTAACAATGGTTGACCAAGTTCAAATTGAAGATCCATTTAGGGATTCAGGTTAAAGGGATACCTACTTTTGCATGGGCATGGATAATCAGAGTATCAACAGATTAAAAAAAAATATTGGGAAAACAGGGCATAAATATCTGTGACTAGACATTTTTAAATAGCTTATAATCAAATTTGACCTGAAAAAATTGTTAGCTTGTTTTCCCATGGAAAACTTGCCCTATTTGCAAAAAGCACAGATATCTCAAATGCACTGTTCCTAGCAGCTGCATGAAATCAGGAAGCCTGGCAAAGAAGAGGGACCACATTGCTACTTATGCTCAGAATATGGCTGAGCTCACATGACAGTTCCCCTTCAGATGTCAAGTACACAGCCAGGAGAAAAAAAAATTGCCCCAAACCATGTTGTAATACAGCATTATACCTAATCAGACATTAGGAAACCTAATCATGCTTTATTTGTAAAGGATAGTCAGCCTAGTAAGTCCTACTTCTAATGATACAGTTTCTTACTTATAGATGTTAATTAATTCTCAGGGTTTTAAGTTCTTATTATAAAATCATAAAATCCTGATAACACAGAGTTCTGTTGTTAAAATCTTAGGCTGTGTGGGTAGATATCTTTACCCTTAAAGAAAAAAGGACAAACAATAAAATCTTTCCTTCCTGAAGATGTTTCATGTCTCCCAATGCTGAATACAAAAGTTGAAGAAAATCATCACAGTTCCCTTTTTTCTACTACATTGTTCAATGTCGTGCCATGAAGAATTACCTGAGAAACTTGAAACAACCTTTTTCATGTACGAAAAGTGATCTAGCTATGCTTATTTGGAGATCTGCACATTCACCAGAGTTTCTCAGTGGCATAGATCTATACAGTTGGTGGCTGCAGTTGAACATTATGAATGCCTGGGAAGAGTATTTACTTTAGTAGTTCACGGACCCCACTAATCACTAGACAGCAATTCCCAACTCTTTGGAAGGAGAGAAGACATTCACTGATGCCCAATACTTTGGCAATTTCATGAGATTCAGGAATTGCCTCATTTCATTAACTCATTACATTGGCACTTCTTTCCAAAGACATTCAGAGTTCTTGGCAAATGGGTGCACAAAAACCTGAAGGGAGCAAACATGTTATAAAATAATCCCTTTCAAACCTCAACTGAAAAAATGTGTTTTCACTTGACAGCATTAGAGTTTACAGCCCTTCCAAAAGTCATTCTAATCATAGTCACCTGTCACCTATGTATGTCTACCTATACATATATTTTATTCAGGCTAAAACCTTACCCTTCAGTTATCTTTGACAAGCAGTATCAAGTACTATTTATATTCCATGGCAAAGGTTTTTTTCATTTGTCAAATTTGAACCAGTCCTGTCTAAGTTCCATTACACCTGTCTTGACCAGATAGGGTAAAAAGACAGGCTTTGTAAGTTTGTTATTGTAAGCTTTTGGTCTAATGACACAGCATTTATAATATTCTTGTCCTGTTATATTCTTTTGGGTTTTCATATCTGAACTCAAAATAAACAGTCTTTATTAACAACATCTGCACTGATAAGAAATTCTGGAGACCTATAATATGTTAAGTAACCTATCACCAATTTAAGTCTACCATGTCACCTTTGATGCAGGTGACCAAACAGAAAATATTTTTTCTAAGTACAAAAGAGATGAATAATATGCAAATTTTCACATAATCTGAGATAATATACAAATGCAAACCTCTTCTATAGCGAATATTCCATTTCAAATGGAAAGGAAACCCTATAATTTTACTATTAGGATTACAAGAACAATAGAAAACAAGACAAATTAACACTGAAAAGGGTTTTTACTCTGCCTATAGACACAGCTGGCAAATATCTAGGGAATTAAATACTATATATATGCAAAACAGAAAAGAAAAAATATGCATGGGTAATCATAATGAATCACAAGAGAGAGCAATGGACCTTGAGAGGTCATCCAGTTCATACACTTCCCCAAGCCACATTTAGTTAGAAAAAGAAGAAAGCAATCACTCCAAAATTTCTAAAAACTATTGAGATGGACTTGCATGAATAAATATGCTTTCTAAAAGACAAAACTATCAAGGTTAACAGCGCTGAGAGAACAAACAGGAAAGCTGTAGAAGAAAAACGTTCAGAATAATTTTGTAAATGATATTTTTCTCAGTGGCTGGAACTAGTATCTTATTTCTGACAGTGTCTGATGGGATATCAAGTATCACTGAAGTAGCATGTCAGAGCACTAGGAAAGGTTTGGGTTTTTTTTTTTTTTTTTTCTTTTCTCTACTGTGCAGGTAGGAATATTTGATTTCATACATCATTTGCAAATTGCTGTGGGGATTCCAGAAAGCCAATTGGCTTCACAAAATTGATGAATGAGAAAAAAATACTGCTGGTTTTGTGTTTGTTGTTTTTGAAAGCTGCACACCTGGGACTTTGGCACACTGAGAATTGCTAGTGTTTCATTGTCGCAGCACTACGGTGAAAATGCTGAAGTTTCTTTTAAACCTCAGGGAATGTGTTCATTAGAAGGTGTAAATTATTTGCATTTTGCTGTTTCTTTACTGGTCATCTTTAATAGTGGCAAAATTGAAACACTACAAAACTAACCTATTAAATCTAATAAAGCTTCCAAATGAATGTGTTCAAACAGAAAAAACAAAGGGACGACGCAATCCAGGCTGAACAGAGGAAACAAACAGGACTGCAAGGGGGCATGATGTGCAACTGCTGCTGCATCAGGCATGGAGAGCTGGTTTGCATAGCACTGTACACAGTGCCAAAGGGAAAAGAGACAGTGAGAGACACAAATCTCCACTCTGTTTTTAAATGATTTTAAGAGAGCTACATTAGATCTAAGAACACAAGGAACTTATAAGATCATCTGATCTATTATCTCCACAAGACCTGGAACCTAATCCAGTTACATTTTGTTTGAACTGCAGTGATCATCGCTTAGCACACTAAATGAAGCACACTTCTGTAAAACAGTCAGTGAACTACGAAGTAGTCATTCACAATTCAACAGAACAAAACCAATAGGCATCCTAAACTGAAAAGTGTTACATAAATTTTTCCATAAAAATATCAAGAGAATTTTGCAATCCAGAGAGACATATTATTTTATATAAAAGGGTGTGCAATTTTACCACTTCACTGTATAATTGCCAAGCGATGTTATACAGAAAATAATCTGCAGTAATTAACGAAAATAATGAAATACAAATTAAATAGTTGATAGAAGTCAGTTCCTTCAACTATAAGTGGAAAGAATAAATTCTGAAGTTATTAAAGTCATAGGGAGAGAGACCAGTGGTGATCATCACCAAGTCACTATTGCTGCTTCCAGCTCAGAGGAAACTGGTGTGATCCAACTTGGCAAAATGAGGCAGTCGCAGATGTTTTGAGACAGATGCTCCTGAGACTGCTATTTGTCACTTGCATCAAGATAAGAAAGGAGCTGCCCTTTTACGCATCCACTGGGAATTCAGTTACAGGGGTCTGAACACTTGTTGTGATCACGTGGATTAGACAGGATAAAGAAAGGATTCTTTTGCATAGGATAGACAGGCCACTCCATAGCCTCCATGGATCAATGAGATAACCTGAAGATTAACATCATATAACTGTCACACCTTAGACAGACACACTGTGTACCTCAGTCCCAGTAGGCAACATTCAGGACTTACTTTTTACAGTGGTAAAAGAGATGGGAACAAGACAACAGGGAGCTTGTTTATGAACAACAACGAGGGCTCAGCCTGCACTGAGGACCTTGGCAGATTAACCAGTCTCACTGCCCAACAGAGGCACAGGACAGAGGCTTCCTGCTCACGCTGATCACACTTCCTCTCCCATCCCCATAAAATTCCCAGTTTGACTGGCGGATTATCTGGGAGTCCAAAAAAAAAATCTTCATCACTTACTAGTTAAAATGTATGTCTGGTTCTTCTGCTGATACATCTGAAATTGAAACCTTATGGGTCTTAATAAATTGTCTGTGTCCTTTACCTGCACTTCTAAATCAACAAGTATAACTCAGTCCAGCTTCTAACATGAGTAAAATGGGAACGCAGCATTGCCTAACCCTATGCGCTGGATTCCAAATAACAGTCCTGACATACAATCAACTAAGTTTGAATACAGCTATTAAAACCTACCAAAATACCCATAACAAATCGATAATTATGTAAGAGGTGAAGACAATCCTTCAAAAATTTAACATGGGAGTTTATGCAACCCTGAGGGTATACCAAATACAATGCCAAAAGAAAACATATTATTCCTTGAAAGTACATTTCATTTTAAATTTGGACACTATCTTGATATAAAACATAGGAAATGCTTACAAAAATGCTACACACAAAGATATCCATCATCAGATATACCTGAATTAGCAGTAACATTTGCAACTACTTTATGTATCCTTGAAAAAAAAACCAACAGAAGAGTGAAAGAATGCCACATCAGATCCCACATGTCCTTGCTGCACACTTAATTAACAAATATGTAAAAAAAAAAAAAAAAAAAGAAATACACAAACATGCCCCAGGCCTCATATATCAAGAAAAGGCTCTTCCCTCAGTCTTGATTCAACCAGGACAATCCCAGAGTTCCTGACAGTAAAACTGGTGGGAAAATATATGTCCTCATTCAAATATTATACAAGATTTCTTTTAAGTCATAGAAAAACAGAAAACCAAGTAGAACCTCCACAAGACACAAAAGGGCAGCATCCTCATTGATTTTTTCTTCCCTCACCATCACCCTTTCCACCCAAAAGCTACTAACAATCTTTCAATAAGCAAGAATAAATATGTGCTGTGAGTGTGTATCAGGTTTGTGTGTCAAGGTTTTGGTAGTGGGGAGGCTACAGGGGTGGCTTCTGTGAGAAGCTGCCAGAAGCTTCTCCTGTGTCAAATGGAGCCAATGCCAGCCAGCTCCAAGATGGACCCACCACTGGTCAAGGTTGATCCCATCAGCGATGGTAGTAGCACCTCTGTGATAACATATTTTATAAGGAGGAAAAGCTACTATACAACAGCAGCTGGGAGAGAGGAGTGAGAATATGTGAGAGAAACAACTCTGCAAACACCCAAGTCAATACAGAAGGAGGGGGAGGAGGTGCTCCAAGCACTGGAGCAGAAATTCCCCTGGGACCTAGGGTGAAGACCATGATGAGGCAGCTGTGCCCCTGCAGCTCATGGAGGTTAACAGTGGAGCAGAGATCCACCTGCAGCTTGTGGAGGGCTCCATACTGGAGAAGGTGGATGCACCCAAAGGAGGCTGTGACCCTGTGGGAAGCCTGTGGTAGAGCAGTCTCCTGGCAGGACCCATGGAGAGAGGAGCCCACTCTGTAGCAAGTTTGCTGGCAGGATTTGTGACCCCCTAGGGGACCCACGCTGGAGCAGTCTGTTGCTGGGAGGATTGCAGCCCATGGGAGGGACCTCACACTGGAGCAGGGGAAGGGTGTGAGGAGTCCTTCCCCTGAGGAGGAAAAAGCAGCAGAAAAAATGTGTGATGAACTGACCACAACTCCCATTCTCTGTTCCCTTGTGCTGCTTTGGAGGAGGAGGTAGGAAAAAATAAGGAGTGAAGTTTAGCCTTCAAAGAAGGGAGGGGTGGGAGAAAGGTGTTTTAAGATTTGGTTTAATTTCTCATTACCCTACTCTGATCTGATTAGCAGTAAATTAAATTAATTTCCCCAAGCCATGTCTGTTTTACCCATGACAGAAATCGGGGAGTGATCTCTCCCTGTCTTTACCTCAACTCACAACCCTTTCATCCCATTTTTCTCGCCCTGTCCAGTTGAGGAGGGGAGTGATAGAATGGCTTTGTGGGCACCTGATGTCTAGCCAACGTGAATCCACCACAGAGTGAAAACTAAGATTCAGTTTTAACAACGGGTTAATATGGCTGGAACAAATCCCTCAGATAAATCCTAAATTTGTAGTTCCAGGAACAAATGCTTTGTATGCTTAAGAACTCAAGCAACAACTGTTAGAGGCTAGTACCAGAATAATTCCAGTGCTCAGCTACTGAGAAAAAGGAATATTCAGCTTCACAAGCCCCTCAACCAGACATCAAGCATGCTTTCCACTTCAAAGAATGGCAGGACCAAGAACTAAATTAAAATGAAAAGACAGTTCGCTCATACACATCTGCTCACACATGAAATATTGTTCTCCAGGCTTAGCAGCAGGATCAGCTCCCACCCCTGACTAGCAGAGCAAATAAACCCCCTTAATGGTTAGCAGGGTAGACTGGCACCTGAAATGTCAATGTAGAAGCTGCTGGCAAGAAAATATCAATGAAACCGATACAAATGATACAGAACCCCACCACAATATTAGCACAGAAACAGACTACCTTAGCACAACCGAACGTCCAAAATTAAGTCAGACCAAATGCAGACTGACCTATCTCAAAATAGGTGAGGACGTAACAAGGCAGAAAATACTGTCTATATCCTTGTGCCCTTCTCTTAGCTGTAGTAAATGTTTGTATGGCTTATTGCAATGTAGTCTTAATTGCACTTGAATAACCTACACTCAAAGACAAAACAGGAGAGACAAGTGATAGTTCAATTTCTAGTGTTTTGGGAGACTGAATGGACTTGTAGCATTTCCATCTTCAGTACATTCACTATCAAACAGGCTGGAAACAAGAATTTCCACTTCACAAGAAATTCTGCTGTCTCGCTTTGGCTTTTAGACTGAACCAGAAAAGCAGATGTCACTTGAAATTTGCCAAAGAGCAAAGTTTCAGAAAAAGTGTTTCATACGAGTAAGTCTATTTTTATTAATTATTTTTTCTTTGTTTTATTCCACAGTACTTAAACCACATTTATTAAAATAAATACCCACAAAAATATCTTAACACTGAAACATTAAAACACCAGAATATTTGACCTTTTTTTAAATGTCTGCCTTCTCAATTCTGTTCTCTACACAGCTTCCAAAAAAAAATCCAAAACACCAAAAACACCTCAACAGTTTTTAATAGTTTTTTGATATGCATATTCCAGGATATCTTACTAATTCCAGGCAAAAAAGGGAAGTGTATGCAAATAAAATGCCCTTGAATTCTGAATTCCAGGATAAAATAGTTGTTATTATTAACTTACATCTCAGTGTTTGTCTCTGATATTATTCTTTACTAAAGTATAAAAGGATCCTTGACTAAACAAGATGGTTTTTACTATAGGTACATACAACTCACTCTGAATATGGCTTTAATTAAATGATTTTTGGCAGCTTTAGATCATAGGCATGAATTTAAAGTAGAGAACATGACTCATCAGTCAGACCAGCAATGGCTACTTCTGCTACACTCTCACCTTAACAGTAATAAACTAGTCTTGAAACTCAAGATTTTACTTTACCTCAAATATGTTTTTTGAATTGTTTTTTGTGTAGATGAAATCATTGCTGAACTCAGAGGATCATATACAGGAGCACTAGTGAGGAGGAAAGCAAAAAATAACTTTGTAGACCAGTATCAGCAATTTGCTAAATACAAAATCTTTGAAGGAAAAAATTTGTTTAAATCTATGAATTATTAATATTCTTACATGTGGAAACACTGCTTTGAATCATCAGTGCTTGATAATGACATTATAATCCATCATGAAATTTAGAAGAGTCTCTTTTTTAAAATTAAGAAATGCTGTTTTATTTTACAGCAGATATTAATTTACAACCATATTTTTTCACATCAAAGGTAGCAACAGTTGCATTTGGGAATGAACTGAGGAAAAGAAGTGTTTGGATTAAATAAATTAGCAAAATTTCTCTCCCTGTCAAATCCATGTTACCCTGACTGTTTCTTTTATTTGATTCCATTTTGGCTCTATTTTTCCCCCCTTGTATATGATAAGATACAATCATTGCAATCAAAGTTTATATTATTCGCTTTTCCTCAGAGTTTGTTTTCACTCAGATTTTTGGCAATCTCACTGTATTTGAGAATGATTATAAAGAAAAACCCTAATAGATGTAAAATAGAAAATGAAGGCCTCAGACCATGTTTATTTTTCCAAGAAAAGCCCAAACTGAAATATGTCATCACATTTCTTACATAATTGAAAAAGGTAATAATAATGGTTTCTGTGATATGTTTAAATTTAAATTACTAGAACTGTTAAAAGATGGAAAATGCAGTCAGAGAATTGCATAGGCTTTTCTCTTTGTGTTCTTTCAAGGTAAAGCTTGCAGAAAGAAACATACAAAATTTGGTTTTGTTTGGTTATCTAAGAATGTTCTAATAGTTTGCAAAAGTCTATAATAAGTAACTTGCAAAAGCAAACAATTTTCAAAGATTTGTTCTCAACACCCACTTCAAATCCTTTTTAGAAAACCAAGTATACATTCCAATTCAGAGCTCAGTTCTCAAATCAGTCTGAATAGTCAGTGAGTTACAAATGCTTAGCTTGTTTTAAAATCATTCCGTTTATTTTAAAGTGAATAGGGGCCCAGGAAGACTGGGCACTCTTTAAGAAGCAAGTCTTAATGGCAGAGGAGCAGGCTGTCCCCAGGTGCTGTAAGAGAAGCCGGCAGCAGAGAAGACCACCCTGGCTGAACAGGGAGCTTTGGCTGCAACTCAGTGAGAAAAGGAGAGTTTATGGCCTTTGGAAGAAGGGGCTAGACACTCACAGTGATTACAGAGAGGCTGTGCGGCTATGCAGGGTGGAAATCAGAAGGGATAAAGCCCAACTGGAAATTAATCTGGCTTCATTAGTCACAGATAACAAGAAATGTTTCTATAAGTATGTCAGTAGCAAAAGAAAGACCAGGGAGAGCCTCTGTCCCCTGCTACATGCAGGAGAAAACATGGTAACAAGTGATGAGGAGAAGGCTGAGGTGCTTAATGCCTTCTTTGCCTCAGTCTTTAATAACAAGACCAGTTGTACTGAGGGAATCCAGCCTCCTCAGCCAGAAGACAGAGACTGGGAGAACGACCCCCCTGAGATCCAGGAGGAGACAGTCAGTGACCTGCTGCATCACACAGACACACACAAGTCTATGGGACCGGATGGGATACACCCGAGGGTGCTGAAGGAGCTGGCTGGGGTGCTCGCCAAGACACTTTCCATCATTTACCAGCAGTCCTGGCTGAGCGGGGAGGTCCTGACTGATTGGAAATAGGCCAGTATGACACCCATCTATAAAAAAGGTTGTAAGGCTGATCCGGGAAATTACAGGCCTGTCAACTTGACTTCAGTGCCCGGGAAGCTGATGGAGCAGCTCATCCTGAGTGCCATCACACAACACATGTGGGACAACCAGATGCTCAGGCCCAGTCAGCATGGGTTTATGAAAGGCAGGGCCTGCCTGACAAACCTGATCTCCTACGACAGGGCGACCTACTTATTGGATGAGGGAAAGGCTGTGGATGTGTCTACCTTGATTTTAGTAAGGCCTTTGACACCGTTTCCCACAGCATTCTCCTGGCAAAACTGGCTGCTCACAACTTGTCTGATTGCACGCTTTGCTGGGTAAAAAACTGTCTGGATGGCCGGGCCCTGAGAGTTGTGGTGAATGGAGTTAAATCCAGTTGGCGGCCTGTCACGAGTGGTGTCCTCCAGGGATCGGTTTTGGGGCCACTCCTGTTTAACATCTTTATTGATGATCTAGACGAGGGGATTGAGTGCACCCTCAGTCAGTTTGCAGATGACAGCAGGTTGGGTGGGAGTGTTGATGTGCTCGAGGGTCGGGAGGCTCTGCAGAGAGACCTGGACAGGCTGGAGCCATGGGCTGAGGCCAACTGGAGGAGTTTCCATAAGGCCAAATGCCGGGGGCTGCCCTTGGGCCACAACAACCCCCAGCAGCGCTACAGGCTTGGGGAGGAGTGGCTGGAGAGCTGCCAGTCAGAGAGGGACCTGGCGGGGGGTTGACTGACAGCCGGCTGAAGAGGAGCCAGCAGTGTGCCCAGGGGGCCAAAAAGGCCAATGGCATCCTGGATTGTGTCAGCAATAGCGTGGCCAGCAGGGACAGGGAAGGGATCTGAGCCCTGTACTCGGCACTGGTGAGGCCGCCCCTCGATTCCTGTGTTCAGTTTTGGGCCCCTCACTACAAAAAGGACATTGAATGACTCGAGCGTGTCCAGAGAAGGGCAACGGAGCTGGTGCAGGGTCTGGAGCACAGGTCGTACGGGGAGCGGCTGAGGGAACTGGGGGTGTTTAGTCTGGAGAAGAGGAGGCTGAGGGGAGACCTCATCGCCCTCTACAGCTCCCTGAAAGGAGGGTGCAGAGAGCTGCGGGTGAGCCTCTTTAACCAAGTAACAAGTGATAGGACAAGAGGGAATGGCCTCAAATTGCACCAGGGAATATTTAGACTAGATATTAGGAAGCATTTCTTTACAGAAGGGGTTGTTAGGTGTTGGAATGGGCTGCCCAGGGAGGTGGTGGAGTCCCCATCCCTGGGGGTGTTTAAGAGTCAGGTCGACATAGTGCTGAGGGATATGGTGTAGTTGGGAACTGTCAGTGTTAGGTTAATGGTTGGTCTAGGTGATCATAAGGTCTTTTCCAACCTTGATGATGCTGTGATTCTGTGAATGCCAGAAATCAAAAACACCATTAGAAAACATTTTGTAATTGCTTTGCTCTTGTCTACAATCTTTGTATATTTTTAGGAGCTACAATGTCATGTAGCTACCAGTTCCATTGTTAGAGTAACCAATATGTGAAGAGCTGTTTTTTTTAATTTACTGTGAATGTGACTCCAAGCAGTGTAAATTGATAACCCATGTTCTTATATCAGAAGAGAGAGATCATAATCAGTCCTTTCTGTTCTTCCCCTGTAACCCATATGAAACCTCAGTAAACCTCTCAGTCATATGCTGAGGCATCTTTTCTGATCATCACTACTTTGCTTCCCTAAATTTTACAACTTTGTGTCAGTCTTTTCTCTCATGCTGAGGGAGAACTCTATAAAGTATACATCCTCTGGAAAAGCATGCAATTACACAGTGGCTTAATGATTTTCTCTGTTCTGATCTCTATTGCCTTCCTAATAATCCCTAACGATTCTTTTGTGTCTACCAGTGATGAACAGGCTTGCATTTTTGAGATTCACTCCTTCCTAACTGAACTTTACCATCTGGCTGCAATGATTGGGAATCTATTTTAAATGGCAAGTTAGGTTTGTCTGTTCTCTTTGCCATCAGCATCACCTTGCATTTATCTATATTTAATTACATTTTATTATCTGGTCACCGAGCCTTGTAAGTTTTTTCTACAGTTCATCTCAGTTGGCCCTTGCCTCACAGCCAAGGTTTCATTTTAGACAGGCTAACAGAAGTCTTCTACACCACACTGCAAGTCGCAATGCACTTTACCTAATCTATGGGATGCAGTGTTATTCACACAGCCCTTCAGTGTCCAAAACATCCGAGACAGCCAGTCTTATCTAGTTTATAAAACACCTAGTAGTTTATAAAAATCCTTGATGGGGTGAACAAAACAGAGAGTAATAAAAGGTCTTGATCTATTTGTATCCAGGAAGGATCTCCAGAACTCAAGAAATAACATAATAATTTTCAGTCACCTAACCATACTATTATTTGTAACAGATTTTATTTTAACATACTTAAGATATTCTGTAGCTGCTGATAATAAACTGCACATTAGGAGACTAGTGACATGAGTCACTGTATTTGTACTTGGGATTGTCATGGTAAACTGGAATAGCTATTTACTGTCATTGTAGGGATTCTTTTGCTCATCTTGTTTTCATGTAGTTTTCCTTTTTGATACTGAGGAGAGATGCAGTGATATTTGATTGTATCTGCAGGGACATTGAATATAATCTCATCATGCTTATTGTTATAAAGAGGCCCTATAGCTGAAGATTTCAAACCTGTTGCATCTTTGCTCAAGGATACAGAATTTCTGTGATTTCATCAACAACTGACACTCTATGCTGAATAATGCTTTCTTTCACTGTTGCTGACTTTACCATGCTTTTAAAGTTTTAGATAAGATAGTCAGTTTTCAATTTCAGAAGCCCTAGTTCTTCGTTCAAATTATGTTCACCCCTTTTGTATAAACTGTCTTTATTACAGAGGCATCCCCAGTCTCTGAAAAATCTGAATTCCTGCTTACCACCCCTTTGAAAGTCAGGCACTAAAAATCTGTCTTTCAGCCAGTTTCGAAAACAACACAGAGTACTATGAGAATTTAAATGAATGCTACTACAGGTGTCCTGGTCTTCACTTCAACTGCCTTCCTAAATGCCCATATTATGCTTCTGTAATGAAATGACTAGATTATTGAAAAGGGGAAAGCCATGGATGCCAACTATCCCCATTGCAACAAAGTTTTCAACACTCTTTCCCACATCAAGGTCTGGATTGTTGAACTGCTAGATGGACAAAAATAAAGGGGTGGATGATTGGTCTCAAAGGATGGTGGTTAATGAGTTGCACTCTACCTGGAGGCTCGTAACAAGTAAAATACCACAGGGGTCTGTACTGAGACAAAAGTATTTGACCAAAATAAAGCATAATTCATTGTAATTGATTAAGCCTGGGAGACCTGCTCTTTTAATGAATGCCCAAAAGAATAAAAAAGAATGCAAAATAAAGAGACTTACTTGGCAATTTATGTGAGTGTTCTCACACCTGCTTTTCTTACATCTTTTTATTTCACCCTTTAATTATTTGAATTTCCTACACTTTTCTGTGCTTGTACATTTTCCTCCCGATGCTATCTATTGTTTCCAGTTTGTCATTCAAATCCCTCCTCACTTTATTGCTTTCTAAAAACAAAAAACAAACAAACAAACAAACAAAAAGTAGTATAATTTGAATCCTTCCTTAAAGTTGAGATAAATTTTCAAGAAAGTAATTAGGAAAATAATCCTCAAGCAAAATGGTCTATATATGAGATTTTATACTAATTCCATGCAGCTGTATCACAGTATTTATTTGTTTATTACTATAATCCATATTTCTCATCTGGTTTGATTTAACTGTCTTCAGATTTATCGATCATATAATTATCTTGATGATAAATAATTATATTGATAAAAATTTAACTGTAATTGTGGCAATCTAATACAGAAAGACTCCCAATGATCTCAGTAGCTCTGAACTAAATGGAGGGAATGGAAGTTCTTGCTGTACAACAATAAAAACCTAGTTTCATAATTTGCTGATTCAAGAATATATGTTCATATCTCAGAACACCACAGTCTATTTGGACAAGCTGACAATTCTTCTGGTCACTTCAGTAAATTTCTACCAGCTCCAGTCACACTTAAAAATGTAAAAAAAAAGAAAAAAAAATATAGAAGAGTAGTTAGATTTTCAAGGAATTTGCAAGGTGAAATGCAAAAGAATGGTTTACTGAAACCTTCTATTTGTTGGGTATTTTTGCATAGTACATTCTGAAAATCCCTCTTGAATTTTACACTGTTATAGTCACCAAGCACTAGGCTGTAATTACTTGACAGTTCAATGTTGTCCATTTGTTTTAGTATCTGCCTATATTTAAAACACTATTGAATTTGACAGGTTATCTGTCTTCTTTTCGGACAAAAATATTTAGAGCAAAGCATCTCCAAGGCTTTCACCGAAGTTCTTTATCTAAGTACAAGACTAAAGACTAGTAAAGCAGATCTTTTGGAATTATTTTCCATACTGTAGTATTTGTTTCCTAAAAAAACCCCACACATGTAGCTGGTAAGTACATCTATTTTCCAGTTTGCCATATTAATAGTAAATGATGATCAGTTTTAGCTACTACAAAGGAGGTAGTAAAATGTAGCTACTGTACTAGTTCCCCATGTAATTTCAAGCTATAGTAATGCATGCAATTCAGCAACACTTGTGATTTCACGTTAAACCTACAGAGCACAGCAGAGACTATTTATCGTATCTGGTGTGATATGGAAAAAGTATTTTCCACAGTATTAGAAGCAGGACTTGGTATGTTTCTAACCCTTAGATGAACTCATCTGCATATTATTTTTAAAAAAAGTTATAGAGAATATAAAAGATTAAACCACTGGATTAAAATAATTTTACTGATGTATTCTAGATATGATAGCATTACAGATGACAGTGCAATTTGTCACATGAACACAAACAGAAACTAATCTCTCACTGAAATAGAGTGCCACAACAGAGAAAAATATCAAGCATTTCTCATATGTTCAAATCACATACTCCCCAGTGTAAACACTCGGTATCACCATCAACCTTCTCAATGGGAATGTGCATTTTGAATCTTCTGAGCTTGCCTCGTAAAGTATTGATTTGTCAATAGCCAGCTGCAAACAGTTTTGGTGCAACTGTTCCCAGAAGCATGCTTAGTACAGATAGCCTAAAGATCCATCTCACCTACCATGAATTTTCCATCAGCTGCAGCACTTTTGGGAGACTGAGTAACTGGAGTTTATTTGGATCACAACTGTCAAGAAATTGAAAACTCTTGGGAATTATCCTTCCATCACCTCTAAGTTTTTGGAGGGCACACGTGGTAACTCACAGCCACCCTTTAATTTAGAGCCAGATTTTCATCTAACATTTCCTCTAAGAAAGAACATGTTTTCTGGAGTTTCTCACCACCCAACGAGCTGAGCGGGTCCAGGGCCAGGGCTGGGGTCAGCTGTGGGACAGCTGGGTGAGTCTGTGGTGATAAGGCCCCAGGGACAAAGAGGTTCTTGGGCAGTTGACAGGGACAAGGGACAAATCAAGAAATGTACTTGCAAGCCTACAGCATGGCTCAGGTAAAGGCAAGGCAAGGGCCCAAGGCTCAGTGCAGCTCCCAGGCCACTGCAGAGGACCCCCTGCCTCTCCTGGGTAGCTGTAGGCATAGCTGCTCAAAGCTGTTGGGAATTGGCCTTGGAGAAGTTGTTGTAGAGCAAAATCTCCTGGTGCATTCAGGAACTGATGATTGATTTCCGTTTAGATGTTTAATTAAGGTGAGTTGTTCTAACTAACCAATCCCTAGTCTCCTCCATGCTCAAGTCATTTGCAGTGGACAACTCCTTTTGGCAATGGCATCAGTCTGGACCTGAATGGGGAGAACTGATCTCATCTGGGAGCTGGTGCTTTCTGCTGCTCTCTGCACCATCTCTAGTTCTATCTATTCACCAACACCTGGGCACTGAAAACTACCCTGCCTTGCTTAAAATGTTCTTGGTAAAGTAAGTGTTCCACTTAAACAAGCTATGAGAGCTCCTCCTGCAGCTTCTAGCTGAATTTAGGATGACTCTATGATCTCCTGCAATAAGAGAGATTTATTTAGGTTTCTTTTTTTACTCTTAATGAGACATACACTTGTTGAGAACAATTACTTTTACAGTCAGATTTGGCAAATGTGTTATTAGTTAAACATGCCTATATGAAAACATGCCATAGTTTCATGCCTATATGAAAAGTTAATATTTTTTTGTGAATTCTATCTAAATGAAAAGCTAAAAACATTTCTGTTGTAATATTTTGCAAATATATTTTTTCAAAATGTTTCAAATTTAATCTGAAATTGGTTTAGTGCAACATCACATACGTTTAAGGATAAAAAATAAAATACAAAACTAAAACAAGTTCAGTGATTTATTTTAAGTCAAAAATTAATCCTTTTCTCCTTAGATTGATCATGCACCATGAAAAACTTTCATTTCTTATCAAGCAAACCCAATACTTTCTCTTCAATTATATCCTAATTCACCCTTTGAATGAAATGAATTTCTTACTGCACATCTTTATCTACATACACAGTGTCATAGGCTAGGATGACTCCATGTTTCAAGAAAGAAATACAGGTAACTAAAAATCCCTGTTCTTTCATGTCCTCAATACCCATGCTGTTACACGATCAGCATTTCACAGCTGAAACAGTTTGTGCCTTTGCTCTACAAATCCATATGCACATACAAAAGCCAGTAATGCACAATCTACCTATGATAAATAACAAAACTAAAGCTGCTGGCTACATTGTTGATAACTAAAACAGTCCAAAAGATATATGCTATTAACATCAGCAAATTATTATCTGTCCCAAGATGGTGTACAGTAGGAACACAATAAAGTAATCAAACAGGAATTAAATAGACACTTAAAAAACTTTATTCTTATGAGTTTCAAACAAAAATAAAGTCTGCATAAGTTTTGATGATGTTTCTTAACCACATCTATCTCATAACATTGTGATCAATCAGACACATATTATGATTTAAAGAACAGATTCTATGTAAGGCATTTTAAATTGCTGAAGGCAGCATGGAAACTTTTTAAGGCATTGCTGAGTATTGCATTTATTTTTTAAATTGTATCCAGAATGCATTTCACAAGAATTATCTGGAACAGACCTAAAAAAGCAATTATTACAAACAAAATGTTATATCATCAGCCTTGCATGCCAGGGTGTGGTGGTGCAACTCCCCTCCCACCCCAGACCGCTCAGTACTTGGTGTGATTCCCCCTCCCCGAGCCACATACCAACGCAAAATGGATTGCAAAAGGCAGCGGACCAGAACATTTAGGCACACTCTTAACGTATCAGGGTCCTGCTTCCCCTATTGCTTGGGACTGATAGTGACAATCAATCACCTCCCGACAGCCTAGTACATTTGTACCTGGGTCATTGCCCATAGGGAGTGATATCAGAACTTTAAAATCTAGCAAGTTCTGGGCCTGTGCAACTGGTGAAAAGTACCAGAGTATTGTGTCGTTTGAGTTGGGTTGAAATGGAAAAGTGTCTGATGAAAGTCAATTATCTTGGACTCTATAAACATTGACCCTGAGCAGGACCCTTTGAGCTCTCCTGGATAGCAGTGGGCTGTGACCAGCATCTCCCTTGAACTGGGACACCTCTCAAGCTCAGACTCTTCAAGGCTTAGAGACTGTCTGCCCATAAAGCTGACAAAGGGCCAGGGCGAAGTCAGACTTCTCAACTCTCAGTTATTACCTGTTGAGGAATTCTGATGCATTGTATTTGCTCTAAACTTGAGAAAAGAGAAATTTTAACTATAGGGTAGCTTCTTCCATCTACCTCTTTACCTATCTACATGTTTGGATGCACACATTTGCCTTCATGAGTGTGTGTGTCTTCATATTTCACTGGATCCAAATATTTCTGTCAATCTGTCTGTGTATGTTTTGTGCTTATACATATGAACACATATTATTTTGATTTAGGGTACCTTGTAGTAAGTTAGTGTGAATTCTGTCATTCTCAAATCTGTAATTAAGTCACTGTTTCAGTTATAACGTATTCTACCAAACCACCTTGTTAATCTTTAAATTGTTCAGTCATAAAGTGCTGCTCAAATTCAAGCTTTTGATCCACCTTACACCATTAATAAATCTTGAATTGCTACTAAATCATAACCATGTCAAATATTTCATGCACGACACAGGGTTGGGATCTTTTTGCACATTCCCCTAAATCCCCTGAAAATTTTCTCTTCAGCACTGTCCTTAAAAGATCAGCTAAAGAAAATATTCTAAACCAGTTAAATCTCAGAGAAATTATGGTTTACCTGCACAACAAATTGGATTTACTTAAAAATAACCTCACCAAAACAACAGTTAAGGTTTCTGAATAGATGTATTAATAAATATGACAGGTTATGAAAAAGGTGGTGATCTTTATGTAAATAAAGGATTCTAGAAATATGATCCACCAGAAGATGTGTATCTCTTTTGGAGACTGAGTTGCTCTTATAAAAAGAGTATAAATTATTTTATTTTTTTCTTTATGCCTTCCTAGCAGATTAGAAATCCAAATCTGATTCAAACTTCAACAGGAAGGTTTTTGTTCTGCTCAGCAGTCATCCCTCTCCACATTAAATATATAAAGTATTATACTTTTAAAACCCTGTAGACCTTTACTTAGTATCAGTGGCAAACTTGCACAATTTAATGAATTAATGTATTTTAGGGTGGTTCTTACTTTCAATGCAAGTAGGCTTTGTTGATTAAATAGCACAGAAAATGCAGCACCCCTACACTGTAGTACACAAGTACAATTAATATACTTTTAGTTGCATATAATGTTATTCTATCTTTTAGATGTTAGTGGAATAAAGGAGAAATATAATATATTTCTAGATTAGTGATAAAGTTTCTTCTGATATAACATTGATAAAAAACTTGCAGGTGTTGTATTTTTCTGTAATGCCTTCTAATTCCCAAAATATTTTTTTTCTGGAGACATTATGGAACTCTCTAATCTTACTGGTTTTAGACTTCAGTGATTGAAGCAGCATGTACAGCCTGTATGAATGTGTTCATATCTCTGCACCCGTCTAAGGATTTCTAACATGTTTTGTACGTCGCTACCTGGTCAGACACAGATTTAGCTCTATGGAAGAGATAACCACTTTCAAACTGTTGTATATAAACTGCGGTAATCTTCAAACTAACTCCAGGTCTACCTCCCTATTTTTAAGATAAGGAAGTAAGAAACAAGGAATTACAGAGATTTGCTCAAGATCCCACTAAAACCCCCCCTATATCAGAGCACATAACACATTTGGTCCTCTTGTATCTCCATCTTGGATTCCAACATTACAACCCAGCTTCCTGTCACTGCTGTGAATAAGGCTGTAGGGTTTTGAGAGGAAAAAGGTCTGGAACATAGTCTTGCACAGCTAACAGTCATAAACAAGTACTCATTTTACAAAATAAGCAAAGCTGGAGGGAGGACAGGGGAGAAAGAACAAAGGGTAAGCCTAGAAATTAATTTATAAAGGAAAATTTTCAAAACCAAATATTCAGTCTGTAAAATCATGCCAAAGCTTGGTAAACCTTAGCTTAATCGAGTGCTTTTCCAGAAATTAAATTCAAAACGGAATGAACTGCTTTGAACTCGGAATACATGTAAGACAGAAGATCCTCAAGCCAGAGCATCTCTATTTATAAAGTGCATTGAGAAACTCCTGCTAACTCTCAGCTCCTTATAGCAACTGCTTCTGCCACGCCTTCCTGTAAAGACATGACAGCAATCTTTGTCAACCCCATGGTCAGATGCAGGAAAAAAGCACACCCAGGTGCACTTAGGAGATACTCCCTGTCCTTCACTGAATTCAGGCTGGAATTGGCTGAAGTCCACTTTCTGTTTTAAGCACTGTATTTTTCTGTTAAATTGTAAGCTCTACGCTTTTAATATTTTACAAAATTTAATTTTCTAAAAGAGTAAGATTAATCAAGTGCCCAGAAGTTGCTTAAAATGCAAAGAAAAATTACACTTTGAAATAGTAATAACTGTAAGCATGGATCAGAGAGTACTGCAGCACTGACTTGCCTCGGACTACTTGTAAATTCCAACACTGCCATCAGAGACGCAGTGGAAAAGCCTGTAATGAAAGTTCCCTAAAGCAGGGGAGCTCTGAGGACACCCCTCTCTCTGCTTGGCCATGTCCAGGTAGAGGTGCCTAGGCTGTCGGCTACCCCACCATACCAGCACAGAGCAGAGCTAGAGAGGAAATACAGACAAAGCCATACTCAGAGCAGCTGTCACTACAGGAGTTTGGTTGGTTTGCTGGGTTGTGGGGTTTTGGGGGGTGTGGAGGTGGTGGTGGTGTGTTTAAGATTTTTCGTTTTAAGTGGTAAGATCATGACTACAGTCTTCAACTTCCCCTTCAGTTGATGCTGAGTTTTGCTATGCTTCTTCTAAAGGCAATGATGGATAATAAAATTCCCCAAATTAATATCAAGAATTGATACTTAAAAGTGAGAAAGAAAAATTGAGTATATAGGGCAAATATGATGACATATACTCATCCGTGTAACGATAACACATATTAAAACTTACAGACTGATAACATTGTGTTTTTTATAACACAGTATTAATATTAATGAGATTTACTAGCATAAAATATTTGAAACACAAAATACAATGATTAAAATAGAGATACATTTCTGAACTGTTTTCCTATATGCCTTTCTTTCATGTTATTACTGAAAAACATATAGATCCAAGCTGCATTTATATTTTCAAGGTTTAATTTTTATTTTTTTTTTAAATCAAGCTTTCTTTAGCACACTGCTAAACATGAATAAATAAATAAAACAGTATGTAAAGTGACAGTAAGTAAGTAAAATAAATAAACACTAAGGGGTCAGTAGACCACATTTTGAACATAATGACTGTGCAAAACTGAGATTGCAAACCGTGTCAACTTTTCTCTATTAGATTAAAACAGAAAATCTGAGAGGACTGTTATTACACTAAGGATTGGACATAAGGATTAAAATAAGTAATTGTACAAAATATACACACAAAGGTACCAGCAATGAAGTGAAAGAGATTCTAAATTTGGCTCTTCGAGAATACATCATTGACAATAACAAACATAACTTTTATGACAATTACATAACTTATCTTAATAGGATAAATGCTAATGGCTAACCAATAAAAAAATACCTGGAAATACAATATCATTCTATCATTAATAATTATATAGCATTTATATAAAAGTTCAAACATAGATGATCAGCATGAATTTCAGATTAAGAAGATAAAATAATTCACTGAGAGTGTTCCAAAGGCTTCACATTTTAACTGAAATTTTGCATATTTTTATTTATTTTTCCCAAAGGCTCTGAAATAAAACTGAATAGTCAGAATTATATTTCAAGCCCCATTCTAATAATTACTTTAGAATGTAACATACAGTAATATAGTAAATTACAAGTAACATATACAAGTTACATATTGCATGTAATATGTAACAAGAGAACTTTAAAGAAGCAGACTGAGATTGGGGGGGGATTGGGGGTCGGGGGGGGATTGGGGCATGCAAGAAGCAAAGTCAGTTTCCTGATATGGTAAAAGTTAGAAAAGTATGTTATGTAAAACATTTTGAAGCTAATCACCAGTAAGTTTGAACTTTATGAAAGATGTCTTGCAAAAACAATAAATACAGGAATTCATTCTGAGAAAAATATGGCAGCAAAATAGTGACGGTAAATGCAAAGACTATGTTGACCAGGAAGGATATCCAAGTGCTCCTAAGGAATAGGGTCCCAAAGTAAAGTATGAATCCTAGTCAGGCTTTAAAAAACACTTTCAATGAGGAAAACAATACTGTTCTGTAACCTTGCATTGGAAAGACAGAGTTGAAATACTGCTTACTGAGCCAAGAGAAAGGTCAGATTTCTTTATTCTAAAAGACAGGAAGAGCTTGATTCTGAGGAACTTAAATCAAGAGAAAACCCAGCTATAAATGTCACTCATTGACTGCCAGATCAACATGATAAACTACTTTTTGCTATTAAAAAGTGTTCCTTACTAGGCAGGAAGTGTTACTGCCTAATCCTAGGAAGTATCAGCATCCTGGCACTTAGATGGCTATCACTGAAATTCAAGCGAAATATTTTGCTAGTGATACAAATAAATTTGTTTTTAAAAAGGAACCTAGAGATCGCTGTGTTGACAGTGTTTAAGACAGATAATCAGGTCACTTTCATACTTCAAAACATTTACTGAATTGATATTCAATAACAATACGTGTTGCCAGTGGATAGTTTCTATTCACTATCAATCATTATCAGTATGTATTCAGAGAAACTAGTAATTCCAAATGGATTTTAGAGCCAGAAAACATAATGGTCTCTGATGAACTCTGATGTGAACAGTGGGATTCCAGTAATACACTAGTCTTAAGCTATCAGCAAGTCAGGACATTTGTCTGTATATCATTTACTGGAGTCTGCAACTAGCTAGACTGCTAAAAGTCCAAGAGGTAGATTTAGATCATGGATGATACGGCCCACACACCAGTTCCAAAGGGTGGCTTTTTAGTTGCACAATGAGGAATCACCTCATTTACTGCTGTAGTAACAGGCAACAGCAATGCTAACTCTCGAGTACTTGAAATTGCAATGTCTGGAAGAAATGTGGGATATATGTACCTGGCTGGTCTGAGTTTCTGAACAATACTAACATATGGTTGACAAGTCTTTACACTACAGAGATCTTGAGCTATAAATTCTTCTGACTGTGCTTCCTGCCCAAGTATGGATGAATGGAAAGATTACCACATGGTTGGAGGATATTCCAGGAAAGGACATACAGTCCATAAATTGACTAGGCGTTTTCTTCCAATGCATGGATTTATGCATGAATTCACATGTCTCTGGAGCAAATATTTGATGTTTAAACTACAGTCAAATTTCAAGGGTCACCTTCATGCACCAAGGGATCATGAAACTACATAGTTCCATGTAGACAAGAGACAGGATACCATTTTGTCGATGTATGGTGGCTGGTGTAGACAGACAAGATAAAAGTTTTAGCTACTGTAGGCTTGAGTAAAGCTCCTAGGAGTTCTATATGCTGAGTGAGCTAGATGTGCTTTTTGAACATTTATCCTTCAGTTCAGAGAACTCAGGATTCCTGTTTTTATTCATGCAATTCAAAAAAAAAAAAAAAAAAAAAAAAAGACAGTTATAAAGATAGGGAAGTCACTTTTGTTCAGGCATCTTCCACATCATGCAGGAAAACTCTGCTATCAGGATATATACAGTGTCCCTGGTGGCCTGCTAGTCTCACACCACTAGGGAAAGCTGTCCTCCATTGCTTCTCAGAATGGGTTAGTCTTCATTCTTGCCAAATTACTACCTTCAGGCTCACTGATTTTTCCTTAGTGTCTTGTACATTCTTGATTTTCCTTCTGAATCCTTAAGCTGCTGTCACCATCTCAATAACTTCAGTCCTATCTATGTTCTTCCTTTTATTGTTGTACATAGCTTTAGCTCATGTCCCTTCTCATGCCTTAGCAACAGTCTTTATAATAAAATTGAGTCAGGACCACAAAGCTGTGCTGCACCAAACTAGATCTGAAGTAACAGGTTAAAGGTTACAGTACGTTAGCACTGGAACCAGGAATGTCAACAAACATAACTCATTAAATGCATTCAGTGTCATATGAAGACCAAAGGCCAGAAGAATGAATGAATAATGATCCTGGCCTATCATGAATCTAAGGCACATAAAGTATAAATAGCTGGTAAAGACCTGGAAATAAGCTTCAGATTGAGGAACAGGAACCAGTCTTTTTTTTTCCTGGAACAAGCTGATTATCCCCACAAAGTCACTGTCCTGAAACTGAATTTTTCAATACATGTGGTTCAGGTTGCTCAAATTTGAAATGGCTCTTTAATAACAGGGAAGTAGTTAATGTAAAGAGTTGTACTGAAAACACTGCTATGGAAAAAAAAAAGAAACATAACTCTTATGTGAAGCCAAGATTTAATTAGTATAACTGAAATCCAAACAGACTGATCAATGAATTACTAATAGTCCAGATCTAACTACAGAAAAAGAAAACTAAAAGAAAACCAAAGGATACTATTCTATGAAAAAGTTTCAATAATAATAGTACAGTTAAAGTTACACACATTTCCCGGTAGCTATTCCTTATTCCACTGGTATAGTCACTCTTCTGCTCTCCTGCCAGGCCCTAATGTTGATATCTTCAGTCTGGACTGAGGGAGGTAAGCCAAAACACTCCTTTGCTGAGAGGTTAATATTTATTTATCATGATGACAGTTTCTCTCTCCTCACTCTAGGATCTGCTTGGGGTAACTATTACATATTTGCTAATTCTATTGCATATTCTACACATTGTTTTCTTCACTGTCTGAAAGATGATGTTACATTGAATTTTACCATTTGTGCAACATCCTACTACCAAATATGAATTTTTTGACTGATTTACTGAACATTTTACATTCCCAGGTTCTTCAATGTAAGCTGGAGTTGCTTTTCTTATCATCCTACATCTGTACACCTCTATGCTATCTTCCCAAATTTAAGACTTTAGCTATCATTAATCAAACATGATCCCTCTATATCACTATGTTGTAAATATTTATTTATACATGTAACTACTCATTACTATTACCTATATAAACCCTGGGGCTCTACCATACAAAACTAAGCAAAAATAAAACAAGCATAACCACCTAGTCATTAGGTAAACTGTCAATACAGCTCAACAAACTAAAACAAAGCCCCAGGCAGGCCATGATGAGCTCAGCTAAAGCAATCCTGGCAAGTCTCAGTTCTGAAGGCCTTGTGAAGTCAGTAAAATGTCTGTGATCTGTTACTATCAATGATAATATTTTATTTGTTGGACTACAAGACACAAAAGGCTTTTCCTAGTCTTTTTTGTTGACTTGTCCATGACAGCTTCAGCAAGAACTGGGCGGGAGCGTTGATCCGCTCAAGGGTAGGGAGGCTCTGCAGAGAGACCTGGACAGGCTGGAGCAATGGGCTGAGGCCAACTGGAGGAGTTTCCATAAGGCCAAATGCTGGGGGCTGCCCTTGGGCCACAACATCCCCCAGCAGCGCTACAGGCTTGGGGAGGAGTGGCTGGAGAGCTGCCAGTCAGAGAGGGACCTGGGGGGGTTGACTGACAGCCAGCTGAATAGGAGCCAGCAGTGTGCCCAGGGGGCCAAGAAGGCCAATGGCATCCTGGCTTGTGTCAGCAATAGCGTGGCCAGCAGGGACAAGGAAGGGATCTGACCACTGTACTCGGCACTGGTGAGGCCGCCCCTCGATTCCTGTGTTCAGTTTTGGGCCCCTCACTGCAAAAAGGACATTGAATGACTCGAGCGTGTCCAGAGAAGGGCAACGGAGCTGGTGCAGGGTCTGGAGCACAGGTTGTATGAAGAGCAGCTGAGAGAACTGGGGGTGTTTAGTCTGGAGAAGAGGAGGCTGAGGGGAGACCTCATCGCCCTCTACAACTACCTGAAAGGAAGCTGCAGAGAGCTGGAGATGAGCTCCTTTAGCCTAGTAGAAAGTGACAGAAGAAGAGGGAATGGCCTCAAGTTGCACCAGGGAAAGATACGGTAATAATAATAATAACAATATTATTTATTTTTATTATTATTATTATTATTATTAATTTTATAACACCATTAGATTAGTTAATCATGATTTTCCATTTGTAAATCCATGTTGACTACTCCCAATCACCCTCTTGCTCACCCTTTTAGGGATTGAGGTGAGTCTGACTGACCTGTATTTCCCCATATTCTTGCTTTTACCCTTCTTGAAGATAGATAGCAGTGAAATTTGCTTTCTTCCAGTCCTAAGGGACCTTTCATAATCACCATGACCTTTCAGAGATTATTGAGAGTGGCCTTGCAATCACATCAGCCAGCTCCCTTGACACTGTGGGTGCTTCCTGTCACATCCCATGAACTTACACATGTCCAATTTGTCTTAAGTGTTCCCTAACTGGATCCTCTTCCACCATGGCTGTTTTTTTTTCTCTCCAGAATGGCTCAAAGAAGGCATTGTGAACTTCTGCCTTTTCCATGTTATCTGACATTCTGTCCCCTGCCCCACATAACAGATTTTCCCTGGTTTTCCTTTTGCTACTGACATACTTGCAGAAGCTCTCCATGTTGCCCTCCATGTCCTTCACCAGATTCAAAACCAGCTGGGCTTTGCCTGTCCTAAGATGATGACATGGTGTTGGTAAGTGACAGTAATCACCTTGAAGTTGCAGAAGCAGCTTCTTCTTGTTATGTTACATACCCTCACAGAAATCAGGACTCTGTTGGCTTGGCCACTAGTAGAGAGAAAATACTTGGGAAACTCATTTTCTGGTCTGACCCATTATGACTTCCATCATATTCTCAGTAAGTCACAGTGGATAGTCTGTGTGTGAACTCCATCAGGCATGGTGCTTCTGTAAGATGAGGTTTTTCTAAAATCTGCTCTTGACAGCAAGATGTTTAGCAAGAACAATAGAAAAAACATAATATCTAATGTAGCCCTTCAATTCAGAAATATCTGTTGTACAAAATGACCAGAAAGGCAAAGTCTGCCCAAACTGGGAGGATAGATCAAACTGACAGGAAAAAAATATTATAGCAATAATTGTTATAAGTCTCCAGGGTTCAATAAGGAAACTGGTCAGAGATTTGGGACTAACTTATGAAGAAAGAAGATAAAACATTTATCATAGCAAATTTCATTTAGCTTGACAGTCAGGAGCAAATAGAGATGTGGAAATGTTAAGAGATGGAACACAGTTTATTGCCTTCACTATTCAGGAAAGTATGCAAAACAAAGAATTCACCCTTTCTTGGTTTTAATGATAGGGACATATAGGGACATTGTTGATTAATATACCTAACTTTATGAAACTGCATTTTAAAAATATTTGGAGCTTTAGTTGTATGAAATGCTAGCCATAGTGTGTTATGTTCAGGCCTTTCAAAAGAGAATACGGTTTACAGGACCAGATATATTGTCCATGTGTAAAAATCTTGCGTTGTAGATGGTGCTTTACATCAAAAATCAGGAAACAGTACATAAACAAATATTTATAGTAAGGGAATTACACAGGAATTATAAAATGTGTTTCACTGACCAAAAGGTTTACTCAATTCATGACTTCATTAGTAAAGTAATTGTTTTGTGAATGAAATGCCTGTATATACTATACTGACTACTCATTTCTTTCAAAAACTTGATAAAAAAATCCATTTGCATGAAAAAAGAAAAACAACCAACAAAACCAACAAAAAAACCCCACAAACCAAACAACCAAAACCAAACAACAAAAAAATCCACCAATGAAAATGAGAAGAGGGCAACTCATGTAACTCTTCTGAAACCTACTGTCAGTCAGCAGAAGTAGTATGATTTCTCCCAGGATACATTGTTCCTACTAAAAGCCAGTAGTATTTTTAAATAGGATTTTTTAAACTCTGTAGCAATAGTCCTTATGTTGGCAGCTTCCTTCAGGATCGATACCTATACATATCTTAAAACGTTTTGTCACTCCTACTTACACTAACTAGTAGTGAAGGTACTGAATTAAACTGGCATTCATATTGCACAAGATCAGGTATGAAAGAATAGTGAGAGAATAAAGAAAGCAGACAGATATCAGATCTCTCAGGAAAGGATAGAGAGGAAAGGGAGGATACAGAAAGAAGTTATATTGGAGGAATTTGGAGAAAGCTAAATTTACATCATAATTTAAAAGATAATCTAAAACCAAGGCAAAACATAAACCAGAGACAATAGTAAAATAACATGAAGATGTAAAAAATTAAGGAGGAGAGGAAAAATAAGCAAGCACTGTGAAAATTAATAAATAATGGGAAAAAAAAAAGATACATTCTCAACTATTTAAGAAAAAAAAGATTTCTGGGGAAACAGAGAAGGAAATACAGCCTAAATGGAGACCAGTAAATGCAGGTTTTGTAAGCAGCTTCTTTAGCAGAAAACTAAAATGACAAGGTGTTACAAAATAGATTCCAATAAAATTCTTGATAATATTCAAAAAGAAGAATGAAACATAAGGTGAAAGTGGGGCAAACACTGGAATTCATCTAAGAAAGAATAATGCATAGAGCTAGTACTGCAATATGGAGAAAGAAGAATATTGAAGTATGATTTACATTCAGTGGGAAGATACTGGGAACAACACTAGAAAAGCCATAAATAACCTATGTTAAGAAATTAAACTGCATGCACTGCTGTTAATTCCCAGAACGGGTCTTTTTGAGGCTTCCCAGGCACTGAGTTCTACCTTGATTTAGCTGTATAATTCTGCATCGTAACAATATGGAAGCAATCAGACCCACCTACTGTGGCTGAATGGTAAAGTCAGATAAGGAGAAATTGAAAACTAGTGAAGAAAACCCCACTTCTAAAATATAAAATAGACACAAACTATTTCTGACATTTGGTCAGCTCTTTTATTTCCCACCATCATTCAAAGGTAAATGAAGCTGTTTTTCCACACTACTTACTGAAAAATAAAACAAATGCTGCTGTAATGAAAATGGATAAATGGATTTTGTTTAAAAAAAATCTCATATTTTTTAGTGGCAATGATTGCAGTTTTGATTGTATAAGAAATCTTTTGGGTAATTTTAATCTGGTTTATACAGAAGATAAAATGTGACATAATGTAATAAACCTGACAATTTTTAATATTTTATGTACAATTTATAATATTAATATGGTACTCAAAATTCCAATCTCTTGCAAAACCTTTTTGCAAAAAAAATATTGTCCTACTTAAAAGCTATTTTGTGCAATGTGATTTCTATTAATGGATAATTATTTAATAGCATTCCTCCTTAGGGAAGAAATATTAATCGTATCAGATAGGTGAAATGCAAGCAATTAATTGTACACCTTAGTGATCTTTTAAGTCCTACCTGCCCAATACTCTAGGGTTATGTGTGATATAGGGAACTATCACTTGAAATACATGATGTCATTACCAAATTCAGATGTTGTGCTCTGAAGTGCTTAATAAAATAGAACAAAACCCAGATTTGTTGAACTGCCCACTAACATTTATCAAAGTAGTCTAGGTAATCTAGCAGCACTCTACTGACTTGTGTTGTAGATATAAGGTTATGCATCAGATATGTGTTTATATAGTGCACTGTTTCATAACTTCTCTTTACAAAAGTGTAGTGAGGTATAGAACTGGATTTCTACCCATAACCATGAATTTTAACTACTAATATGTTAAAAGACTGCAACTATCATGCATAAATTCTTTTACTTTTTTATCAAAAGTTCAGGATATTTCCTGTATCTATGAAATGTGATGTACCTTTAAATTTTAATAAGATGTAACATATCCTCCTTCAGGTAAACCTATCCTGATACTTTACATGGCAGCTGCATTTTTATGTGGTAGAAAGAAACATCCCCATACACTTGTGTAAAGCGTGTAAATGTTGAGAACATATCAGTGATATTGTTGTAACTGGTAGATACTTAGATTGAACTATTAATCACCTTAGAACAAGGGTATATGTGTAAATAGATTTGGCTATTATACATTTAGTTCTGCTGTCAGAAGGCTACAGCTTGAAAGCTCCAGAACTGGGACTTTTAACATGACTACTCAAAAGTACAAGCAGAAGATGACCCCGACACTCTAGGACTTTACACACTGATCACAGGTGGTCAGTTACTAACAATTACTAATGGTTCTAGGAATACAACTTTGGGAACAGGGTAAAACTGGTTTTAGGGGTATAAAAGAACAACTTTCCAATATATCCAAAGATAGCAAATGAGGAAATGACATGGTGTTATGAAGCCATTTGAAAAGAATCTCACTTCCTAAAGACTTGAAGCTATCAATCTTAGAACCATAAGAGCACTGGAGAGGTAAGAATAACACTAAAAAGTCTATGTAATTTGTGATTCAGACCAACCTAAAAAAAAAAAAATAAAAAAAAAAATTCCTAAAACCTCAAGACATTTCAAAAGGCAATTGCGCCTACACTCCACCATTTCTTTCTTAAATAACAGAAAATTATATATTACATTAAAAGGCAAAAAATTAAATATATTTTCCCCTTTAATGCAACAATTTTTCTTGCTTAGTTCTTTAATGCTGTCTATGAGCTTCTTGTTTGTAAGTTTTAATATTAGGCGAACATCTTGCTTAATAGTCTTCAATATTGTAAATTTCAGTAAAATGCTGTCATTCATGCAGTCTTATTCACTCTTAAATAAACAGAAATAAAAACTACTTACATTTCTTGGCAAGTTAATTCATTACACTGGACAATAATGTACACCAGTTAGCATTTTAAAATGTCAAGCAGATTTATGTAATTGCACTAGTATCTTTGTAGATAGGAATATACAATTCTGACCTTCTGAATGGTCATATTAACATTTAAAACAAATCTACATATATCAAGCTATATAGAATATTTTTTGTAAAGTTCAAAATATTTTGAATCACTTCATGCGAGATAAGAACATGCAAAGGGCAGAATGAAGATGAAGAACTGCAGATTCAGCTAACTGCTGATTACCAGAAATACAGAGGTTTCAATCTGAAATCTTAAAAAAGCCTTTAGCTCTTGTGTCAAAAATTCACACACAGCCGTAAACAAAATATAAACAAAACTGCTACAAAGAGGTGTTACATTACTAAGTGTAATCCATTTAAAAAAATCAAACACTTCACTGTTAAGTAACGTTAAAGTTGAACTGGTAGGTGGTTTAAGGATTGCCTTTTGCAAAATAAGTCATTAATATCAATGTGTATTCTTAATATCTGTACTTGTCCATGAAAATATAAATATATACATCTTGAAATTGCAACAAAGATTATGGAATTTTCTGTGTTTTTTTTTTTTTTTTTCCCACAAGTTTCTGAAGCATGTTAGCCAAATTCATAAAAGTTTCAGAATTTACAGGGATGGAGAAATAGAGGAATTCATTAAAGCTGAAGTGCAAATCTAAATTGAAAAGGAGAAGACAGTGTGATATAAATATTCTAAGATTCAGATTCACAAAGAAGTCTTCATGTACCTAACAAAACATGCACCATCTCAATGGTTATGTTACTTTTTACAAGCTTTCCTTTTTCTTCAAAATCAATTTTTACTAACATCTATTTTCTTCAGAATGCAGTATATGTGAATATACTGTGAAAATATATGTGAGTATATACAGTATGTATCATATGTAAACATAGAATGTGTTCACCTTGTGAAAAAATCAGCCCATTGTTATTATATCTACCACGTAAGCCTTATCATTATTTAGTTTTTTACCTTGTAGAATGGTAGTCCCAAAATGCTTTAAAAACTATACTGGGTATTATACACACTAAGAGAAAAAGTCCTTACCCTAAAGATATTGTTACCTAAATAAGCAAAACAAAATAGAGGGAGAAGAATAGAGAGAGTTGTAAAATTATTTACCCGCTGGCACAGCTGAAAGTTAAAAATTTACTGTGGCATATACCTACATGCCCATCCATAAATCAGTTCTGTGGATTACCTGTTCTAATACCTGTTATTAGGAAAATAAATTTGCCTTAAAAGCTGTAAAATAATTAATCTGGTTTATGTTTCTATTTCTTAAGATTTTCTTTCCGCCCTGGCACCTTTGTTCTCAATAGCAAATTCAGTCAATGAAGATCATAGTGGCTCTCTCTGCCTGTGCCTACAACTATCTACACTGCCAGTGTATTTGGTTAAAACCAGTATGATTCTCTGCTTCCTGGAACCTCCATCTCACTCCATTATGTTCGATTCCCTCCAATGCAATATAATATTTAAACCTCTGGAAAAGTTTGTAAAATGAGTGTTTCATCCATGCTTTTTGTACAAATTAATGGCAATCCCAGTCTGGCAGTCCAAGAACCCCACACCTATCCTCTATTTGCAGTAATCTGCTGCTTTCTATAGTTACACTATATCTGTTGAGTACTGCAAGAAGTAGGGACTCAGTTCATCTCAGGTCATAATGCAGGGCTGAACAAAGATACCCGAGATAGATTAAGCAGTGAAAACAATATGGAGCTCTTCCTAGAGTGATTAGCCCTTTAAAACACAGGGGGCCTTCCACCAGACTTGAATACCACACTATAAAAGAGTTAAACTGCTTGTACCATGAAAGCCTTGACTCTTAGCCTAGAGCAAGATATTTTTGGTGCAGTTCTGTATCGTGAAATGGGGCTATATCTTTTATTCTATTTGCTGAATGAATGTTTACATCAGGTAAGCTCTGACCTTTTGGATAGTTATAACCATAAGAGGTAAAAAAAAGTTGTCTATACTAGTAGATGATCAGAGCACTCCCTGGTATGATTTTGGCCCCGCGTCAACCAGGATTCTCCAAAACAGCTCCTGGATCCAGTTTAAGAGTAAGATTGCTCCAGGAAAGACAGCCAAGAGAATTTCCATGTAGTCTGGATTTTAGCAGCACACATCGTGCAGTTTTGGGGTATCCTGCTTTGCTTGACCTAAGGTATTAGAAACATCTGTGGCATTCCTTAGTAGATGTAATTCTATTGCTTCTGTCAGTCTTCGGACTGTTCAAACACTGAAAGTTAATGGAGGTTTATGTGAGGATTTTAAGAGCAGCACAGACAACACCAAAGAAAAAGATTTCCACAAGAAGAGTATTTGGTGAAAATGACCATACAACCTTAATTTTGCTCCAGTGTTGGTCCCCATAAGGTGTTTGATTATACCTGTAAATTCAAATTAATTGAAACTGAGGCTAAAACCACCACCATTCCTTAATTTGACAGTCTCTCCACAAGACAGGGTTAAGACTGGATAGCTGCCTATGCCAAGCATTATTTTTCTTAATCTAATGTGATTCCTTTTAAAATGTATTTTTTAATTGATTGAGTTCATATTATCTACTTCTGGAGTGTGTATAAGATTAAGAGGTTTTTCATATCTTAAATTACCCATGCATATTATTAGCAACAGCATCTTAATTTGATTTTCCAGAAATACCTGTTACACTGGAAAACTATGCTCACATTATGTTTAAGAGCACCTAATGAAGAATTCAGGTTTAGAAAGTAACATAGTAGGTACGCAAGTTATACAGTATTTCAAGTAATATTTCCTCATCTCTTGTCTGCTACTTGATTCCATCTATAGTCTAAAAACTGCTTAGGGAATGAAGCAGGTCTTCAATTTTATTTAGTATTTGCATCAGTCAATATGTAGAACCAAACCTTACTGTTTCCTATACTAATGCAGGACTAAGAATAGAATTCATAATTTCCTGTTGCACTTTTCTATAGTATTGCTTATTATTGTATCAAGATAATCATTGAAGGAGATTAATTTTCACAATACACCCATTAAGCAGTAAGTGATTATTGTTCCCACTTCACAGATGGGGGTCTTTGTGTGTGCACTTACTTGAAAATATGTTATTTGAATGCCATGAGTACGGAATTACAAATTCAAAAAGTATCGATTTTTTTTCAGAATTATTGCTCATGCACTGCTCTTCATCCTCAGTGGATTCTGTGATTACTCCATAGCTACACTAATTATGTCACAGGAATTTAAGTCAAGAAAAATTTTAAGTCAAGAAAGGTTTTCATTATATTCTTGTTCAAGTCAGAGAAAAAATCTGCCTGAATGATTAGGCCTGAGTCCTAAACAAGGGAAGTAGATAAATATTATGACCCTCTATCAAAACTTGCCTTAAGCAATTTCTCTTAATATTCAAAGGAATTATAGAATAATTTCCTTCGGAAGGGACCACTGGAAACCATCTAGTTCAATTCCTTGATTGGCTGTCCAAGGCCTTGTTCAGTCAAGTTTTAAACATCTCTATGGACAGACAGTCCACAGAATTCTTAAACTATTCCAATACATTTGATTACCCTCATTGGAAAAATTCTCTCTATATATCTAGTGAGCATTTCCCTTGCTGCAACTTAGGTTTGTTGACTCTTGTTCTATTACCCTGAACTTCCAAGAAGTGCACTCGTGCACTGAGGCAGAATGCTTCTAGAAAAATGGTATGCAATAATTAGCTAGAGCTGTGAAGAAGGGGATGACAGAAGTTCACCTAAGAAGATCTGAAGCTGTTTTGCAGATGAAATGAAGAGCAGGTAGTCACTGTTTTGTATCTGTTGTGTGAATTCTAGGGTTGCCTGACTTATGGCAAATCACTGTGAAGAGATTTAGATTTTTCAAGATAACAAAGTTCCAGTTCAGCTGATTACATATCAAAAGATTACAAAAGACAAATATTCAGTAACTGGATTAGACCAAATTTATCCTTCCAAGTTGTGAGACCTGGTAAACTAGAAGACGACAAGACCAATACTCACAACTCCAGCAGTCACCTGTTAACAATCTACCCAGAATAGAGAATGAAAAAAGGAAAGATGAGTCTTGGCAGGGGAGCATACATTTGTATATTTATGTCATGAAGGTGAGGGAGCTTTAGCTATAAATTATTCTATTAGGTAGACAAATGTTTGATTTCAAAATGACTATGGTTTAACTGCATCATAGCTATAATCACTATAGTCACATTAATATAAAATCTAGAAAATCACAAAACAATATAAATAATAGCCCTTCAGAAGACAATAGATATGAAATACATAGCTATTTTGCAATTTAAAATATTGTCAGAAATAACCACCGTATGTAGCAATATGAGAACATTATTTTAGGAATGGAAATATTCAATTAAAACAATTTGTTCTATAATAGAAGATAATTACATTGGGAATATAATTTTTAGATCATTCCTAAGCCAAATTATTTAAAATAGGACATTTAAAATTTTATCATTAGAATTATTGAAAAAAATCTTTGCGTAATTACTATTTCCCAAACATAGAAATGCCCTTTCATTAAAAAAAAAAAAAAAAAAAAAAAAAAAAAAAAAAAAAAAAAAAACCCAAACCCCATTTACATTAAGGATGTTTCTGGAAAATTATGTGGAAAATGTATACCGATTTGCAAAGTGAACTATCACATAGCACTAATAATACAAGAAGCTAACAACATTTATTTGCTTTGAGTGTTGGGAAACAAAATCTCAGGAGTTGTAATCTCTGAAATTACTTAGGCCTCTAGCATGAACAGATTAATTTTAAATTTAGAAATAAGTATGTAGTAATGGAAAGGTATAAGAGATTCTAAATTTAGGACTGAAATACTAATCTTGAGTAACTACAAACCGATTTACTAGTCAAGTGACAAAAAGACACCCTCACACCTAAACTCTGCTGACCTTTTGGTGTGAGAACAGAACAACTCTATAAAAGGGAGAAAAGTTTCTGAAATAAAGTTTCTTCCAATATCAAAGTTAAGCTACTTGGAAAACCAATAAAAGAGCTCAGAGTGAGATTTTTTCCTGGATTCCCTGCCATTTCTTAGTTTCAGAATTTCAGTGCCTATGTAGGAGGTTTTAAATGTCTGAATCTCGCATAGTATGAACAGGTATCCTGGACTGTATGTCCTCATCCAAATTCCTAACACACTTCTTGTCTTGCTTAAACTACAAGAAAGTCTGTGTTTGATTATGAAAAGCTCTGCACAATGGACATCATTACACCTACCAAGAAGTGATCCCTCTCCTAGAATCAGTAGCCATCTCATACACTGCACCAGCAGTATGATTTCTACTGAAAGTATGATTTTTGCAAAATAATATGTTATTTATCCTTACTCTATTCGATGACTTCTGCATTCAGGTATCAGCTGTGATATTTAGAATATACATATATTTGCATGACATGTTTTATCTCTTCTAAATAGACTTTAAAACCCCTATAATTTATTAAAAGGTAACACTGTTGGTATCAGAAACAGAAACCTTTAAAAACAAAGGATCGGCAATGTTTCCAGAAAAACATCATTGTGGATATTTTCACAGATGAGTCAAAAACATTTTATTAAATGACCATGCCACAACTTTATAAGCCTTCCAATTAAATTTCTTCCTCTAATTATTTCCATGTTTAACCACTGGGGTATTATGAACATTACATTTCTTGAGATTTATAATCTAATCCATCTCATGAGGATTCTGATTATAATTCAAACAATTGCAGCACATATAAAATATGAAAGGACAAGCTTAGTTTGCAAGAAATTGCAAGTATACAATATATAGATATAATAATTCTGCATTTGCTACATAGTATATATTAATGATTCCAAATTAGCACAGAAAAGACCTTAGTGCAATTATATCATAGTATATAACGGGCCATAGCATATAATATACCATAGTATATAATAGAGTACCCCATAAATACTAATATCGTACTCCAATATCTATTCTAGATGAGACCATAAATATCATTATAGCTAACTACTTATGCTGTAAAGCCAAGTAAATGTTACTGGTAATTGTGCTGGCCATATTTCATGGTACGCTTATATGCAATCTATTGTCCATATTACGACAGCCTTTTAAAAAGTATGGGTTAGGTTAATTTTTTTTCTTAAAAAAAAAAAAAAAATTTCCCAAAAAAGTTTTATTAGCATGTTTTTCTAATACAGTCCTACTCTGCCAGTTTTCCTGTCACATCTTTAAAACTAAAAGTCAATTTTTGTTATCACTGCTATTTCAACATCATAAGTTTAGTATCAGTTTAGTATCATCTCTGAATTTCATTAACATAATGTTAACCCTTGCTCCTGAATCAACAAAATACTAAATGAAATATTTTGATAGTCCCCAGATGAACAGATCATAGAATCACAGAATGGTTTGGGTTGGAAGGCACCTTAAAGACCATCTAGTTCCAACCCCCCTGCCATGGGCAGGGACACCTTCCACTGGATCAGGTCGCTCAAAGCCCCGTCCAACCTGGCCTTGAACGCTTCCAGGGAGGGGGCAGCCACAACCTCTTTAGGCAGCCTGTTCCAGTGTCTCACCACCCTCACAGTGAAGAATTTCTTCCTTAGATCCAATCTAAATCTACCCTCTTTCAGTTTAAAACTATTACCCCTTGTCCTGTCACTACACTCCCAGATGCAGAGTCCCTCCCCATCTTCCCTTGCATTGCTGGCTCACAGTCAGTTTTCTACCCACTACTACTCTCAAGTTCTTCTCCACAGGGCTGCTCTCAATCCAGTCTTCACCCAGCCTGCATTTGTGCATGGGACTGCCCTGACCCATGTGCAGGAACTTGCACTTGGCCTTGTTGAACCATGAGGCTTGTATGGGCCCACCTCTCAAGACTGTCAAGGTCCCTCTGGATGATATCCCTTCCCTACAGCATGTCGACCACATCACACACTTTAGGGTCATTGACAAACCTGCTGAGGGTGCACTCAATCCCACTGTCCATGTCACCAACAAAGATGCTAAACAGCACTGATCCTAATATTGACCCCTGAGGAACTCCACTTGTCACTTCTTTCCACTTGAACATCAAGCCATTGACCACAACCCTTTGAGTGCAACTGTCCAGCCAATTCCTTATCCACTGAGTGGTCCATCCATCATATCCATGTCTCTCCAATTTAGAGACAAGGATGTCATGCAAGTCAATGTCAAATGCTTTGAAGAAATCCGGATAGGTGACATCAGTTGCTCTTCCATTATCCACCAGCACTGTAACTCCATCACAGAAGGACACTAAATTTGTCAGGCATGACTTAGCCTTAGTTAAGTCATGTTGGCTGTCACCAATCAGATCTCTGCTTTCCATGTGCCCTAGCATAGTTTCCGAGATCCACTCCATCATTTTGCCAGGCACAGAGGTGAGACTTACTGGTCTGTAGTTCTCCAAGTCTTCCTTTTTTCCCCTTTTTAAAAATGGAGATTATGTTTCCCCTTTTCCAGTCAGGAAAAACTTCACCAGACTGCCACAACTACTCAAATATGATGGAGAGTGACTTAGCTGCTTAATCTGACAGTTCCTGCAGGATCTATGGATACATCTCATCAGGTCCTATGGACTTGGGCACTTTCGGGTTCTTTAGGTGGTCTCAAAGCTGGTCTTCTCCTACAGTGGGTTGTTCTTCATTCTCCCAGTCCCTGCCTTTACCTTCTGTGTCTTGTATGGTGTAGTTGGAGCACTTGCCAATGAAGACTGAGGCAAAGAAATTACTGAGTAGCTCAACCTTCTCCATATCCTAGGTAACCAGGTCTCCTGTTTACTTCTGAAGTGGGCCCACGTTTTCCCTACTCTTCCTTTTATTGCTGACGTACCTATAGAAGCTGATGTCCCAACACTGTCAAAAACAGTGGTTGTGAGCAACATTTTATATTCTTTTATATATAGAGTATATTGTCATGAAAAAAACCTTTTTAAATTACACTTTTAAAATCAAATAAATTTATCATTCATTTTTCAAAAGCATGATTGCAGAAGCTGAATGATAAATTTATTTCAATTATAAGCCTATTTTCACTGTCCTTTTGCACAATTTAGGTTATTTCAAGAACAGGTAAGTAAGTAATAAGCAACTAGATTTACTTCCCTTGTTATAATAACTCTGTGTATTCATCTCTGACTTAAATACTTTGTGTCCTCTTTTTCTTTAGATTATTAGGACTTATACTAAGTAATTTTTTCCATCTTAAACTTAAGTATTTCTCTAGTTTTGCTGGATTACTTTTGTTCTTGCAAGGTTCTAAAACTAATTTTCTAGAGTTCATCTTATTCAAATCTGTCATTTAAATCAGTGATGTCAACTCTTAACATCAGTTGAAATCTACTAGAGAAATTTTTATTTCCCTTAATGGTCCAAGTTATACGTCATTGAAACTAAGCTAACTTTTTATATTCTCAGCATTTTCAAGTATTCCTTAATATAACTGCCTAATCATAGATAGTTTAGAAAATTTCATTACTTTCTAATTATCCAGCCATCTTTGTATTAAAAATACTTAACTGAATTCAGTCTTTTTTTTTTTTTTTTTTTTTTTTTTTTATCACATCAATCAGGCCACTTTATCTTACTATATTTCTCTTGTTAATCTTGTAAAAAAACTTCCCCTTAACTCCCTTAAGCCTTTCAAATGTCACTCTGCTGCTATGCTTCCCTTCAGCTGCACGTCATATTGGAGGCTTACACTCATTTGTCGGCTGTTTTCCCATTTTTTCATGTAAAGCTGCAAAGTGACTGCAGAAGAAGTAAAAACATAAGGAACTTTTGTTTGTTTGCTTACTTGTTTGCTTGTTTGTTTGTTTGTTTTAAAGGGACTATGAGTATCCTACACACCACTTGAAAGTACTCTCTGTTGATATATCAGAAAGTCAAGTCCTGTGAAGAGCTGGTCCTAGGATCCCAGCAGAAGGCTGTGTAGGCCTTAGTACTCTCTTGATTTCTAAGTCACATGACTCATTTTATGGTGGTAACTCAACTCTGAGAGCATCCCTTTTCTTGAAACTGAATCTCTTTACACTGAGGTATTACATGAGCTCAGAGCTTCAAGTGTTCACCAAATTCAGGTGTTTCGTATATACATGTAACTTCCTTACTCCTGCTTAAGACTAGACAGACATTCAGGATAATTTATTTCCTTCTTTGGATCATAAAGGAACCTTTCTGAATAAACTCATACTCATTTTTCCTCTGCAAAAATATCAGGACTATCAGACAACAGCAAGGGCAGGCTGTTTCTGTAAGAGACAGGCAATCAGGAGCTGAGCATAACAAGGCAGACAGAGGCAGTTGCCTCATTGATATTGATGATCTTTGAATTAATGAAAAACAAAGACCTGAAGCAACTACCTCAGATTCTTTGGTCTAAAATTGCACTTATGTATAATATTAGATTATAAGATATAATCAAGCAAAGAAAGCAGATTTGTTCACAGAAGGATATAGTGACTTAAAGTACAATGTACAAGATATTCACGCAAAAGTAGGTTTAAAATTTTCCCTTCTACAAAACTAACACATTTTACCCTATAGCATATACCATTTATGTTCTTTTTAGGAGGAATTTATATAAAATAATTACTTTTAAAGTGCTGAAATTAATATAGCAGTGATAATTCTTTGAATCCAATCTTGGCATTGTAAGTTCTTATATCATGTAAAATGTACATGTGTGTAGACTCTAGAAATGAGATTCATATGCTAAATCAAGCCATTGTTTAACACAAAACCACAGTTGATATATTGGATACAATATATTTTATTTACATAGAAATGAACAGTACATCTATTATTTAAATGGTTTGATTCCCTTTTCTAGCGCAATCTAGACTTGCATATAGACTCTTTTCCTCACTTGAATATCAAGTGTAAACCTATTGTTTCCAAAACATACCTATTCCACCTCAGACGGTCTGTCTCTGAGCAGCTGTGGGTTTTTTTACATTTGTTTCAGTTTTTTACAGTGTCCTATTTTAATTTGTCCAGACACAAGGGAAAACAATTTTCAGTAGACACTCCCTGCTTCTGCATTTTATCTAGAGGGGAACTAGATAGGTGTATAAGCTAGGACTTTTTAGATCCAAGACTCCATTTAAACTGTCTGTTCTTCCCTAAACATAAGTGTAAATGCATTAAAAATCACAGCAGAAGAAAACACCCTGAATCAACTCCATTCACCACTATAAAAGGCATTAATTGCAAATTTCCTCTTAGACATGCACCATGTTTATAAAGATATTTACCTTCAAGTTCCTATGAGAAAATTCTATCAGAAACATAGAGCACTGTTAATCAAATATCATCTAGATTTCTCTAGAATATCCATAGCAAGTCCTACTACTGGCAGGTCACTCTTTTCCTTTAGTTAAACAGCTTTTCTCTGTCATTCTACTCTCTTACCCTTCACCACTGATTTAATAATAAAAATTTCCTCATAGTCTGATATGTTACTAGTATGATATGTCACAGTCTGATATGTTAATTAAATATTAACTTATAATCTCATTCTGCTGATAGAAGCCAGAACACAGGACATCATCATCACTGGCTTTACCCTGTAGGATTTTTAATTATACATACATATATTTAAATACATATATATATATATATGTATGTATATATATATGTATATATATATGTGTGTGTGTATATATATATATATACACACACACACACACACACACACAGAATCACAGATTCACAGATTCATCTAGGTTAGAAAAGATGTTGAAGATCATCCAGTCTACAACTACACCATATCTCTCAGCACTATGTCGACCCAACTCTTAAACACCTCCAGGGATGGGGACTCCACCACCTCCCTGGGCAGCCCATTCCAACACCTAACAACCCCTTCTGGAAAGAAATGCTTCCTAATATCCAGTCTAAACCTCCCCTGGTGCAATTTGAGGCCATTCCCTCTTGTCCTATCACTTGTTACTTGGTTAAAGAGGCTCATCCCCAGCTCTCTGCAACCTCCTTTCAGGTAGCTGTAGAGGGCGATGAGGTCTCCCCTCAGCCTCCTCTTCTCCAGACTAAACACCCCCAGTTCCCTCAGCCGCTCCCCGTACGACCTGTGCTCCAGACCCTGCACCAGCTCCGTTGCCCTTCTCTGGACACGCTCGAGTCATTCAATGTCCTTTTTGTAGTGAGGGGCCCAAAACTGAACACAGGAATCGAGGGGCGGCCTCACCAGTGCCGAGTACAGGGGTCAGATCCCTTCCCTGTCCCTGCTGGCCACGCGATTGCTGACACAAGCCAGGATGCCATTGGCCTTCTTGGCCCCCTGGGCACACTGCTGGCTCCTGTTCAACCGGCTGTCAATCAGCACCCCCAGGTCCCTCTGACTGGCAGCTCTCCAGCCACTCCTCCCCAAGCCTGTAGTGCTGCTGGGGGTTGTTGTGGCCCAAGGGCAGCCCCCGGCATTTGGCCTTATGGAAACTCCTCCAGTTGGGCTCAGCCCATGGCTCCAGCCTGTCCAGGTCTCTAATACGCAGATCTCACATACACACTTTTGTTCTATGAACCTCTTCTATTAAGAATTCATGTTACAAAAATATTTCATGGTATTCCTTCCACACTATGATATTCTCGTCCCTTCTTCAACATATTAATACTTCCCTGTATCTGTGTAAAAGTTTTACACAGACTAAGACTGCATTCTTACTCTTTTCATGACATCATTAATTTGATGACCTAGATATATGATATATACACAAGAGCCCAGATTTTCTTCCTCCTTATTAAACACCTCAAGGTCCCATTCTGCAGTCAAAACCCTTGTTATTCATCTGCAAGTTCTATAGTGCTCACTTGTACTATCATAAATCTTCAGTTCTGTTCTTCTTAGCTGATTTTATTATCTCCCTGCTTTGGTAAAGCTTCTCACCTTTGTGCCTGAAGGTTATCTTTAGCCTATTTCTACTTTTCCTTTGGTGAAGATTTTAAACTGAAAATACACTTGCCAAAGAGTAGCTTTTAAAAAGATATCCATTAAGAACCTTCCCTCTCGTTTCCTTTTCGGTCCAAATGCTTGTTATATAGCCAGTTCTTCAAACTGAGAGTTGCACAGGTATTGAGTAAATGCTAATTCTTCATTTTAATCCATTACTTCCCATTTTACAATGTACTGGATGCTTTATAGTTGACCACACTACATCTGCTAAATTTAGTTTGGTCAAAACCAGAAGAAACATTGTAAAATGAGAATCTCACATGCTGTCTCTGGTATATTTGATTTGTACCATTTACTTCCATATCCTTTAAGATTTGAGGTTGAATTTATATGTTCAAACCAATGCAGTAAGACCAAAACAGTAAAGAAATGTGGTATAAAACCCGTTAATGCCCTGTCCTATTTCAGTATGAATGTATCCTTGATCTTATATTTAACACTGGATTAAAAAACACCTTAAAGCATTAATCTTCTCCCTTTCCAATGAAAAGAAAATCCATTTTAGTTGATTCAACCTTTAAAAATAGTCTCTTGTATGAGTTTCATTACCCTTTGATGCCTTCTCCCTTTTAATATCTTCTTAATGTTGTGTAATTGACCAAAGGAAGCATCAAAGTAAGTCACTTCACTGACTGAATTTATTTCTGCAGATAATACAGTTCAATTTCTTTCCTCTGCTATCATTTTTGTCAGTAGTAATATATGCGAACAAAATCCATATGATTTATTTTCTTATTTTTACATCAGTAGGCAGAGAAGACATATTGAATATTCAGGATTTAACCTTTTATGTAATATATTGCAGCTTAGTCCATCAATGAAGAAAGTAAAACACATACATGCACTTAATCTTTGCCAGTGTTTGGGTTTTGGTTTTTTTTTTTTTTTACAAGTTGTAAACTTATTTGCTCAATTTGGTGAAAATGCTTCTTGATTCTTACACTGAGAGTTCACCTTTTCCATCAAGAACAATTCTACATTCATAAACAAATGCAAGAGAAATGATGAAGTTCTATGTACGTATGCTTGAGATGTAGGGAAACTGAAAAATCTAAATAGGAATAATCTTAATTTCAGTACACTCTCCAATTTACTTAGTGAAAAGTTAAATATGCTTAGTAAGCCTGAAGTACTTCATCAGTTTTCTCTGGAAAAAATCCACATCGCTTGCATCTCCACATTTCCATAAAAACTATTAAGCCTGTAAACAGAACACAGACAAGACAGTCTATAACTGCCTTCTGGCCTCAACTGATTCTCCTTTGCAATCTAGTTAGCACAGGGTAGCTCTCAGTCCACTATCCTCTATGCTCATCACAAACTAATTTTAAAGTATTATTTTATTGACCTGACAACATATAGGCACTTACTGTTATTTAGATATATTTTTCTCCAAATTGTTATGTAACTCTAGCTTATATGAATCCACACTTTGTAACTTTTTCTGCCTCTCATCTTACAGGCCATATAACTAGCTGAGCAACAGAATCCATAAATAACAATCTTGAAGACTGCAGTTGACTAAAGTTCAATGCAATTTCTTTAGCTGTACTTCCTCCATTTGACACAAACTATACTTTTCATAACGCGTATTAGGTACAATATGAATGTGATTCATCAGAAAGCCTTTTTACTTCCTTTCATTCTACTCTTTTCACTTGTTCTTGAATGCTGCCAATATCAATGGCTTTATATTTTGAAATTGTTTCATTCTATACTTGATCCTTTACAGAACTTTAGTGTCTGTTACTCTGTAGTCTGTTCATTTTTTTAAAATGCTCTCTAAGTGTATATGACAGCTTGCACCAGGTTTAAAAATTGTTTGAACAAAGGTGTTCAGTAAAACTACTGCCCGTGCTCAGCTTTGGAGAAGCCAGCTTGATATGGCTAATTATAATACTCTAGATTCTTTCTTCTAGTCAGCTTTTGACCAAGACTCCACCTCTAAACTAATATTCATACTTTTGACCTTTTTGATTAGGCTGACAGTTTAATGAGTCTTTAGTAAAATGTAGACTACATTCTTCTCTCTCCCTGAGATTTACTTTTGAAAACTTTTTCAAAACCCCTATCAGAGACTTTGACAGGACCTGTCCTTTGTAAACCAATGTTGGTACCTGATTATCTCATTCACAATTATTTTCCAAACAGCTAGTCTTCATATCATTGTGGATTATAACCATTCTCTGATATTGAACTTCTCAGCACATAATCAAAAAGAAACCAGGCTGCACTGACAGTCCCAGACAAATCAAAATAATGAACTGGGACCAGAGTCCATCCAGGGAGTCCAATCAGGAGATGAAGCCAGAAACATGACTGGAAGCAAAACTACAACATAGGTCTAAGGTTCATCCAGCAGCCGGAGCCAGAGAAAAAACTTGAGAGGGGCACACCTTCAGCATGGCTCTGACAAGGAGGGGACACCTGGCCTGACCCTAAAAGGAGTCCTGGACCCAAAGACACAGGGTGAAGGGTGGGCCCAGGGAAGGCTACTCAGGGCAGGTAAGGTCTCGTGGTGCATTCAGGGTCCTGACGCTTAACTAAGAGACTTTTTCAGTTTTCTGTATCTTTCTTGCAATTGTAGCCTAAATATTCTAACGTTCTGAGTTAAGTATCAGATTTGCATTAAGGAAAAGCTTAAACATATTAAATCATGACCTCTGTCACGTTTTAAACCCTACTGGCAACCAAACACTATACAACTGCTCACTCACACTCACTTGTCCTGTGGGATAGGGGAGAAAATTGGAGGGGCAAAAGTAAGAAGACTTGTAGGTTGAGACAAAAACAATTTAATAATTGAAATAAAATAGCTATTTTAAAAAAATGTTAATAATGCTAATAATAGAATATGCAAATGAGTGATGCATAATGCGATTCCTCACCACCAGCCAAGTGATGCCCAGCTCATTCCCAGATGATGATCCCAAAGAGAAAAATCCCAAAACCACAATCCCAGAAGAGAGAGAGCCCTAGCTTCTCAACCAACCTTCACCTATATACTGAGTATGAAATATTGAGTATGACTGAGTACGATATGGAATATCCATTGGCCAAGGTCTTGATTGCTTAGCAACAACTAAAACCATAAATATATTGTCAATATTTTCTCATACGGATTCCAAAACACAGCAACATTCTAGCTTCTAAGATAACATATTATTTCTATCCCTGCTGAAATCCAGACAATCTCAGAGCCAAATTTTGTAAATACAAGAAGAAATTTTAAAACTATACATACAAGTACAAGGGTTCCTCTTGATCTCATTCACCAAACTTTTCCACATAGTTTTTGTATAGCCTTCTACAAAATTATCTGCTGCTGAAGTTCTCAGCCAACAAATAGAATTTAATTACATTAATTTATGCCATTATCCAGCTAAGAATTTGTAATCTGACTTCAACTGTCTCTACAACGTGAATATATTTTTTCTCTGCTAGAAATCTCCTGTTTCATCTTATGATCGTAGTTTCTCTTTTAGTTAATTTATTTAAACTTATTGAAGAATTATCCAAAATTTTATTCAAATTATACAACAATCACTCTGACTACATTTGTATGTTCTTAGCTTTCATCTGTCTTACCAGTTTTACACCACTTGGGACTCTGCAGTCTATAAAGCTGTTATAAAGGGAAAAGTGGTTGGCTTTTTTTTTTTTTTTTTTTTTCCTCCCTCAGGAAAATTCATGAGCATGCAAAAGAAATAATTTGCCAGAGTTTTAAAAATTAGCATTTTAAAGATATCTTCAAGTGGTATTTACTTATGTGACTGGTTTTATTTTTAAATCTGTTAATCTAGAGGTTTTTTTCCCTGATTTTTATATGAATAAAAAAATCTGATTTTTATCTGAATTAAATCTGAAGCAACGTAGAAATAATTTTAATTACCAACTCTCCAAATTACTCTAAATATCAGGAAGAAAGGATTAGACCACCAAGCAGTTGTGTATCTTCATCTCTACACAGCTTCTGAGCCATGTAGTGTTATAATTTCTAGATATGTGTAAAAGTGAGTGAGGTATCCGGATAGTATTTTTTCTAATAGAAATAGATGGTCTGATATTAACTATAGAGTCTTTGTCTGTGTTATCTATCTAAACAAATGTCAAACATTTCAATACTATTAGTTAGTTATCTCCCTCAACTACACAGTCCTATGAATACACTGGAGAAACTAGGGACAGTTCTACATTGGTGTACCCAAAGGTATTCTTTCTCTGTACTTTGGAAGGAAGGATGTTTTTTAAGTATATTACCTTAAGAATAAGACAGCGACTGGTTTGGAGATAGGAATATTTTAATTACTTTCGATTGGTGTTGCATTATTTGCAAAATCACTGAATTGACCCAGTCTCTCAAGGGAGAATGAAGCAGCACATCTGGCATACTCACACCACCACCAGAGTTCTGTGACCAGCTAGTAGTCTTTCTCTTGTTGTCTAATGCTTATTCTTAACCCTGAGTTATACTATTCCAGGAAGACCTTGACTCATTAATTTAAATGAATAAGCACTCTTTTTTTCAGTCAATACCACGAATATGCAGTCTTTGATATTAGAGTTCAAGATCTGCCATATGGCATCCTTATCAAAGCAGAAGAGGGAAGGAAACATGAACTAAATTAAAAAATTGTGTCATTTGTTCATTAATTATGTATCATTGTATAAGTCAGTCACAGCTCAGCCAGATGCAATTATTTCTAATATTAACATTCAGTAAAATGGGCACATTTCTGCTGCTTTTAATGGAGCTGTTATCTTCCTTAGGAAACTGACATTTGTTTCATGAAAAGAGCTTGTAAAATAATACCCTCCTCCATGACTGTTAGTAGCATAAGGTTGATCAAAATTATGAAAAATTCAATTTTCCTCCACCCCTAATAACATAGACTCTCAACTCTTCACCCGCATGCTAACTTATCAATATAACCACACAGTTGACAGAAATGAATATTTAAAACTATAAACCAGATCAATGTAACAAGGCCCTGATGATTTAAGCAGAGATAAAACTTAAAATTCTGCTAGGGAAGCTGTAGATTCAGGCAAAATGGAGGAAAAAAAAAAAAATCAGAGATTTATTAAAGGGATATAAGAAAATTTGATTTGAAATTCAAAGTGCAAAGCCCCAATATACAGTTTAGAAATCTTATTATTCTCTTAAAGAGGATATTTACAACCCCTTTTTCCTTTGTAATCGTCTTTCTCCGGAATCATACATCAGAGAGAGAGCATGACCTGGGAGGGACAACAAGCATTTGGCAGCAGAATGCCTTCATCAGTAACAAATCTGCTCCTCATTTATGACTGATTAACACCAAAGGGATTCTCATGAACACATTATAACACTTTATTTTAATTTCCTTATCTACCACGTGGTGACCAAGCACACAGATAGTCTAGCAGACACCACCTATAAAGACATGTCAAAAATCCAGTGCCCAAATCAAGTTGAAATATCGCATGTGGAATTTGTATCCGAGTTTATCAAATGCAGGCTTGTGATAAACTACAGCCTCGACATATTTAGATTTAGGATTATTACAGATTAAATATAATTTAATCCCTGATGTTTGAAATAATTTTGAACTATAGTTATTTAACTATCCCTAGGGAAGAGAGCAATTTAATACATTCACACAACTATCCAGTTGTTCTCAAGAGCCTTCTGTAGATAAGGAGATCTTCTAATTTAAAAAGAAAGCTACATGCAAGAAGTATAAAAACTGTAGAGGCCATTTTATACATATAGAAATATTCTAATGCTAACAAAGATGTAGCAAAGTTCAATGTAAGATTTTACAGGATGGGAAGGTGAGTTTATTTTAAAACAATCTCAGTTTTATTCACTCACACTCATGCTCCCATACATACCATCAACCACCAAAACAGCTGAGTCTGGCCAGCAGTTTGGCTGCAAGATGCATGAACCCAAGTGATCTGGCCAGTACTGAAGCATCAAGACATATCCAGTGGTCTAGGCAGGATTAACAATGACACTAATAAGTGACCAGAGCTATCCAGTCCTGCTAATCTAGGTGCTATCAAAATCTAGCCATTCTTGAAACTTTGGTCACCTGGTGATCTCAAACCAGACATTCCCCTTCTTTATTCATATCAATCTAACAATTCTGACCCTGATATTTTATAATTAATAGTATGCTTAACAGGGTCCTAGCTACCATGACATGAAATTCACGTTATTCTCAGTCGCTCAAAGTCTTGCTTAAGAATGTGGATGATCCCAGAATATTTGTGTTTTGTCCACCTATTGGCCTGAGCTGTTGGTTTATGATTGTTTTAGAATAGCCATAATTATAAAAAGCTTATGTTCACGATAGGCAGTCCTAACCATTGTCATTAAAGGATTTAGTGAAATTAGACTGTGGTGTAGATTCATGATGGGACCATAAAAATACATGATCAAAAAGGCAAGTAGTGCCTGTCAGATTATACAGACTGACATATAAATTAAGCAAGACTGTGCTATCATTCAAGATAGAAAGAGAATTATGTTATGTTGCTACAGAGAATTTATGAAAATAAGTGACTGCACTGATGCCAAACCAAACTACACATATGTTGTGAGACTGGGAGTATACTGAAGTTAACCATGGTCTGTATAGTTTCCAAAACTTTCTTGGATGCATTCTTCTACATGTATCATTTTGAAGGTTGTAAGAAAGGAGAGGAAAAATAACCTCCTAAAAGAAATAACATGAATTTCACTTCCATGAGCTAATGACATTACTGATAAAAACCAGCACTGATGCAGACTGTCGTTCAAGAAACTGGTCAAAATATATACATACATTTTTTTGGGTTTTATGAAGTCAGCAGAGGGATCTGTGCAGCCACAGTGTAGTTATATGATCAAAAAAAGGAGTCTTACAGTGCTAGTCACTCAAAATACCCATCCCTTGAATTCTGTTCAGAGCTGATCTATACACTTGGCACAAAAGCAGTCTTTAGTAAGTCTTCCTAGCATTCATGCTCAATAGCATTAGCTTTGTAAAACACAGAACTCTCTAGTACAGGGGTGCTGAGGATTTTTGCTTTGAACAGTTTTGTAAAAGAATAAAAAAGAAAACATGTTTATGTATTAAACTGTTAGCTTGACTTCTGCATCACCATTTGTTAGTGGAATGAGCACTCATCTCCAGCAGGTTCTTCTGCTTGAATGTCTACTGCTGAAACAGAAAGTTGTAAATCTCTTGCTATAATACGTGTTACTGTATACATTTCAAGATTCTTGACTCCTCCCTAAAGTTTGCAGGCTGAATGATGAAACACAATTCAGGTAGGCAGTGCATCACAAATGCCAAAGCAGAATAATGAACAGAGCCATTAAATACTGTATTACTGGAATGTAGCTTGGCTAGGACTCATTTTGTATTCTGTATTGAACTATGGAAGTGCACATATTACAATACACAAATTGCTCTGAATAGCCCTTCTGTGTGAATGTGATCCATTAACACTGCCTGCAAGAGGGTTTATTATAAGCAATATCTTTTAAAATACTCGTTTCAAAGCATCTATTAGACTCTTGTTAAGCTTTGACTATATTACTGTTGATAACCTTCTCTTGTAACTAACTATATGGGTTATTTCCTTTACCATTTTCATTCTTTTGTAATTTCATTCAAAGCATGGTCCCAAGGGATACAAGAAATGCAGCATAGTTCAGCTCTTAATCTTCCCTGAATATTTCCCAGAACTTCTGTGTCAGACAAAAAACGTAAATTCTGCAATGTTTTTACCAAAGTTAGAAAAAACATTATTTCTGCTTAAGAGTATAAACAAGCAAAATCTATTTATTCCTATCTTAACTGTTTACACAATCTTTTAAACCCATTGTTAGCTTCAGGTACTCAGAAGCTGGGAGAATTATACTTCTCCCTTTTTCACCCCTTTCCTTCTTTCCCACCCCCAATTAAAACGGAAAAGGCTGGTAGCTTTATGCCACAAACTTAGTCATCAAACCTCTTAACAATGAGAGCGCAAACTTTTTCCAGATTCAGAAATAATTAAACTACTTTTACCTCCTGAGTAGTACCACCATAGGTTGAAAGGCTGAACATGCTCTATGACACCCGTTTCCTTTTTTCCCCACCTCACAGTGTTTATATTGATAATTCTCCTACCCACCCCATCCCTTCCCCTGTTATTTTTTTCTCATTTCTTGATGGGCTTGTATTCTAGAGATAAAAATACATTTAGAAATAAAAATACATTTAGAGATAGAAAAAAATTATAGGGAAAATTAAAAAAAAAAATAATAAATCCAGTATTTAGTGCTTCCAAGTTTTCAGTTACCACTTTGACAGTGTTCTTCTAACCTATCTGGTTTTTGGGAAGTACAGATTATGGATGAGCAGTCTCACAAAACTGAAATTATCTACTTGTAATTCCCCCCACCCCCCAAAGAGCACAGTAAGTATTTTCAGATAATTTTAGGAACATTCTCATTACTTGCACCTGTTACAAGCAGCTTTTGAGAAAAACTGTAAAACACTTTCATCTATGTTTATTCAGATTTGGTGTGGTGGTGTCAGTCACCTTGTCACAAGAGAAGTCTAGCACAGAGCACACGTGGATATTCTTTGTTAAAACTGGCATTTCCTTCGCCCAATAACTTTGTGAAAGATAGAATTTTATTTGTGATCGTTGCCTCTGATAGAAAAAGTTATGAGTGGAGAAAAAAAGAAAAAAAAAAAAGACAAACCAGAAAGGTGTACTCTTCTTTTACCGAACACAAAGGGGGAACCTGCCGTATCAGCAGTGATATTTAGTAGTGTCATTAAGCACAGGAGGTAGAGTGGGCAAAGTGCTTCTCTTCCTGTTCTTCCTATTCTTGTAGAGGCTGTCACTGTCCTTTTTACCTTCCTGTTATCTCCTTTCTTATATTCATTAAGTCATATTTTACATATACTGGATATATGTTTTGTTCTCCTTGCTGTGTCCAAACACCAGTTTTACGTAGTTCTCAAGGCTCTATTCCTTTAGTAAATAGTAACTGACCATTTTATGGTCTCATGCTTTTACTCCTGGGGGCCTGTTGCCCCATCTGGGGCTGCTACTCAGAAAACCTTGTTATTCCCCATGATTATGGTACAAGAAACAAACTAGGGGCATGAATGTTTAAATTAAGACTATAATTTTCTATTTATAGTGATATATAAATATATATTTCAGACTATAACATTTTCTAAACACAATAGTCATTATAACTAAACTTTATCAAATTTTTCAATAGTCAACGTGATGTTAAACTCAGAAGGATTTGAAAGGTCCCCTCCCAGGCTCTACAGACTTGTCACTGCTATAGCCTGTCTCTCAGCAAGAAGCATTAACTTCTGGTTAGTACAGCATGTAGTAAATTGCAAAATATATGAAGCTTATATATTTCACCAGCCAGCCCACACAGCTTCTGTTTGGACAAAGCAAATTCTAGTATGATTATGAAAGGGCATACCCTCAACCCCTTTCTTCACTGCACTCCTAGTTCAAACTTAATGAACAGATCTGTATGTTTGCTCTTCTTCCCTCTCCCAAGACAATTATCTTGACCTTTTTTGAGTTAGGAAAAGTTAAGCAATACAAGTTGTGGAGGTAAAAAGGAGAACTCTATGAAGCCTAAGTAATATCTGGTTGAAGGAGCTAAAAAAGCAAAATTTGGTTTCCTGTATGTCTAATAAGAGGAGAGCAAAAGCAGTATTCTTGAATCAGGTACACTAAGCTGGTTTTGGGTTCAAAATCTAGTTCCTATGTATTTGAGCTGCAAATGAGATGATTGAAGTTCTGTGGCTGACAGAATTCTTGCCTTAATGAACTCTAATCATGTAGAAGAGACCTGAACTTGCCAACAAGCCTCAGTGAATATCTGTAATTGTTTTGAAAGGACTTTCACAATAGAATATTTCAAATTTTAATTAAAAAAAAAAAATTCAAAAACTTTCAAAATCCACCATATTTCAACAGCTTATTTAAAATATCACACATTTTAAAATTTCAGAAAAAATTATACTGAAATAACTTCTTTTTGTGTTAAAAGGAAGTCTGGTTTTAACATGTTTAACAGAAGAAAAAATTATAATATAAATTGCTAATAATCAGAACTGAAATATTGCTGAGTTTCTAAAATGCTACTCTTGAATCACAGAAACAAGACTATAATTAAAGTTACTCCTTTTTATGAACATTCTTAGACTACCTTCAAAACTAAAAGGGTCCACAGATTCCAAACACCAAACTACTTCAGATATTTCAGAAAAGGTCTTGAGACAACCCCTTGAAAAGGGTTCCATCAGACTCATACAGAAAACTGTTACAAAAGCTATCATCACATTTATTTAGGTTGTGTATCTCCACAGGAAGAATATTGACCTCCATTCAATGGATTTGCTTTCTCACCTAACCCATCTCCCAATAACTAAGGTAATAGACTGCCATTTAGTAAAGGTTGGGCATTAAAAGAGATGAAAGTTTTCCCTATAACATTGTTTCACTGCACAATCGTAGTAAATGTTCTCTTCTTTTAACAGCACTGCTTTGTCATAAACCCACTTAAATGACAAAGAAGGAGAAACTGTTTTTCTACCTTTTTCACATTTCTTCTAACACTGAGGAAGACATTCATCACTGCTGAGATCACTAAATTTAGCTATGTGTCACAATGGATGTGATATTCTATAAATGAAAACAATGCAGAAAGTAAGACCTCTAGATACTCACTTTTTAATACACAGTTTGGTCTGAGATTGCCCACGAGATGAAGAGTGCATTGCAATATGAAGATGCATTCTTCTCCAGAATTCCCAGAGAAAAAAAAAAAAAAAAAAAAAAAAGAGGACACTTTGAGAGAATATACTAGCAGAGAAGTACAAATTGGAAGAGATTACAAGGAGCTATTTATCCCTTTATCACTGTTGAAAAATATCATTTTATTAAGGTGAAGTTGACTTCTCAGAAGCTGATGAGATAATTGCACTCACACTACAAATGAAAATCCTCACCATACTTATCAAAAAAAGGAGATTCAGTCAAAGTTACTTTAACGTGTACAGAAGTATATGGTATCTGCAATCTTAAGAATTTTCATAGACCTCGATTTTTTTTTTCTTCAGTCCCCCATAATTTTCAATCACGTCAAATTATACCCAAGAAATATGTAAGATTTTAGTGTTGCTGAATGAAGTTTACTTTCTGGTAACTAAATAAGTCACTTTACAATGGTCACTAAGTCAACACATTTTTGTCTGTTGATGAAAAATATTCTGTAAGTTTTTGGGGGTTTTTGTCTGAGCAAGTACACAGTCATCACAGAATAGATGGCAAAGTAAAATTCGGATATATGACAACAGTGAATTCAGAAATTCAGTTAAATTTCATATTAGCTGAATTTCAACTACCACAGAACATCATCAGATACAGAAAAATTACTTTTTTAAAAACAAGATCACTATATCACCTTCAGTCTCACTGTTACAGTCTCACCTGGTAACTACAAAAAGATGGGGTATGTAAAACTTACTTCATCTGAAGTACACAGTTTTACCTCCTCTTTGTCACTTAAACATCTGCCTTAGAGTGCGCATATATATATATATATATATATATGTGTGTGTGTATGGATAGACATTGCCCATATGGCAACACATATTTTTTTTTATAATGGAGACTGTGTTTGATCTAAATCTACTGGACTCAGAAACAATTGTAGGGAGCATCTAATTTTTCAGTGTTCTCACTTTAAATTTTCATTCTGAAACTTCATGTCTCATATTAAATTAAAAAAAAAAAAAAAAAAAAGAAGAAGAAAGAGTTTTGCCTTCATTTGCAAAGATTAATACCTGAAATCTATTATTTGCCAGAGGCTGCTAAGAAGACAACATAAACTGAAACTATTCCCAGACTGTATAGACAAAGCACATCTCTATCATCTAAGTAGTCTGGTTCTTGTGGTAACAGGAATCAACAGCATTAGTCATGTCCCATTGCTACATATCAGGTTAGGCCTTTGAGGTATAATGAAACACACTCACACTGAAAATTAATATCCTGTGTGGTGCCATTTTAATGGAATTAATAAATAAATACAAAAGCTTAATAAGAAAACCTCATTCCTATTCACCTGATCCTACTTTTATTCCAAACAATCTCTAGACTTTTTGTGATTTCAAGACTACCCTGAAAATGGAGTAGCTTCAAAGATCTGTGATCAGTCTTTTTGGCATATCTTATATGCAATGGGGAAAAAAAATGTCAGCTTCTTTTCAGATGTAATCTATCAAAACCTCAAAGTTCTACTCTTTAAAACTCTTTTTAAGAAGAAAACAAATCAGTAAGATAACATTATCCAGAAAAGAGACAGAATTCTAGCAGTAGGACAGTAAGATGGTGATTCAGTTCACTTTCTTTTGAAACATAAGATACTATTACTGAGAAGATATTTTACTGAGATTTAACCTTTTCAAAACATAATTCAGTATAATTCAGTTTGGATTTGCATTTACTTAACTCTTTGACCCTACCTACACACTTCTATCCATTTTACCTTGATTATGCATTCTATTTACTTTCTTAATCCTCTGATCTCTTGCTTCTATTCCAACACTGCAAAAGTCACTAATATTATATTTGATTTTTTATTCAAACATTGTCTTCCCTATTTCCACTAGGTCTTTCACTTACTCCCTGTGTTCAGCTAGTCTTAAATTAATGAGAACACAAAATGACTGATTAACTCTCTTCTATATCACAACTGTATGATATTAGTATAGTCAGCTATAAAAAAGCATACTGCAAATTCAGTACACACTCGAAAAGTTCTTTGATACATCAGTAACATCCTATACAACACATTTCCTTTTCCTGTATTTCCATATGACCAGGTCACCTTATGATAGTTATTAACATGTTCTATGTCTAGCCATTCTTCATATTTTCTACTCAGATTGCTCAGAGCTCCACTCCAACTCTCAGCATGAGGTTGCTTTTCTTACAGGAATAAGGTTGATTTGTGAAGGCTGATATCCCTCTCTTTGCTCCAAGACAGTTTGAGGTAGACTGAGCAAGAGCCTCATCTCTTCTGAGCCTTATGTAATCTCTTCAAGGGCCTGATGCATTTTAAAAATGTATCCTATAAATGCTTTTGTGCCACATCAAAATAGTAAGATTAACAAGTTGCTTGACATACATGTGTTTTTATAGTATGATGCTGAAAGTATAGCTGCCTGCTGATTTATGTTGGAGGACTGCAGTAGGCAGAAGGAATGAGATCTGGTATAGTACTACCCTTTAAAGTAGTCCTTAGACCAACTGTATCAACTTACATTTTGTCTGGGGGGAAACCTTTCTGCTAGACTGCAGAAAGAATCCTGGAAGTAATGGAGTATTCACATAGTATAGGCACCAAAACAGAGAGTGATCCAGATTGAAAAATACAGTGAAAGAGTAAGATAAGGACAGAAACACTTTTTAGGCATTTGAAATCAGCCATTTTGCAGGCAGATCAGGGTACTGTGTGCTCCTTTCAGTGAGCATGACCACAAATACTTATTTTTTCTTTAAAAAATATGCTCATGGTATTCCTATATCGGTATTGACAATGGAGAACAGCAGTGGGCATTGATTGACATGTGGATCAATACTAAAAAAAAAAAAATCAGGTTAAACATGTTCACAGAGAGTGCAGTTTAAGCCTTGGAAATGTAACGACAGCAGATGTAAATAATCAGTGAATCAAGAAAATGCAAAAGAGCACCTTGCAGCCTAAATTCCCACATCCTACTTGCACAGGATTGGGGCAGAGAGGGAACTTTTCTGCATGACAGAGAACCCTCATTTGGATAATGAGGCAATCAGAAATGCAGGACATTTTGCAGAGGACACCTGCTTTGAATGTAGGCATAGCCCTTATTATAAGAGAGCCCCATGGTATCATTCTTTTGACAGAGTTCCCTCATCTGACATATCTTCTTTCATATCTTTTCCCAGAAGGACTCCTTTGAACTAGTAGATTGACATAGCAACAATACAAACCACTGGATAAATATTTAAGAGTTTTACCAACCTGCACAGAAACAGACATTCTGTGCTCTGTCCAAGGTTGTTTTTTTTTTTTTTTTTTTTTTTTTTTTTTTTTTTTTTAAAAATACAATGAGGCGGTGTGATGCTATATGTGACCTATAAAACTAGTATAACCTAGGTGACCAGAAACCTTGCTTTGTATTTCAATGTAGTTGGCCACGCAGCAAATCATGTTATGGACTTGATAATTAGAAGACAGGGTTTGTCAACTATTCAGAGCCTTCTAAGAGGCTGTCACAGTAAGAACAGTAGCAACAATAAAAGGCAGACGCTCCTCACTCCCCCACACCAGTCTTTATGTATCTTTCCTGAAAGAATTAAACTTGAAAAAAATGTAGAAGTCTAAATTCCTAGCAATAGATGCAATGCCTTTCATTCAGGACACCTGAAAGACACTTTGCTGCAATACCTTATTATCTGCAATTAACAGTCTTTTCAGTAATGTTACTTAAGTCCAATGAGTCTTCAAATATTTCTTACTCTAAACACCCTGGTTTCTAAGTCACAGGCATCCTGTAAACCTGCAGCAGATCGCAGTGTCTCACCTGAAGTGCAGTCTTCTCTGCTAAGAATACTCCTCAGCTGCTCTTTTGTAGACCTCAAAACCCAACTTTTCTAGGTGTCCATTACAGAAGAAATAGACGAGTAGTTTCAAGGACAACTTTTAACTGCTGCAACCTCATATGTTGTACACAGTACTAACAAAGTTTGAAGAAGTTTGTAGTCAAAGAATTTTTGCCACAGAGTCCATATACCATGGAAAACATGCTGTTTCCAGAGAATAATTAAAAAAAGTAAGAAAAACCCTGTACATTTTAAAGTTCCAGATCAGTGCAGAACTTCTGAGACACTATGGGTGAAAAAGTCTCTAAGTGTTGCACTTCTTCCCAAAATGTATGTTTCATCTTTCAGTGCACTAACAAAAAACAGAGCTGGAATCTCTCCTGGCACAGAATTTGTGAATACAAGCAGAACTGTCTCTCTCTTCACTGAAACTCAAATCCAGGAAAACAGGCTTAAGATATAAACTGATACAGGATGTCATGGTTGCTGCTGGCTTTGTTTTCTACCTAAATCAAGTAACTGCCAGTTATAAATCGGTATGTTTTCAAATATATGCACAGAATATTTTGAGGAAAAACAGAGCAAGCAATAATATATGATATTCAACCTATACCAAAGAAACAAAGGCAACCACTTTTAATTCACCCCTTTCAATTAATTAAGTTAATTCATCCTGGAAAAAAAAGATCTGAGAAGACACCCCAAAGTCATATTCCTATCAGTCCGTTTTCTGCAGAAAAAAAACCAACCACTTTTGCTATGTTTTACAAAGATAAGATTCTTGCACCCAAATATGACACTCATCAATTTTCCTTATGAGTTGTGTATTTTGCTAGCCAACGTTTAAAGGGATTTAGTTCAAGTAGTAAATATCTAAAGTTAAAAATGTAAATATTTCAGAGGGAGAAAACGCAATATTATCTTGACAACTGATGCGCTTTTCACATACCAATTTGTGAACTGAAACAGACCAGGAATCTGTAAGAAAAGCGTATCGTAAGATTAAAACGTGTGTACAGACGAATGAAAGAGAAATAACACCAGCAATACTGCTTGCTTACATCTGAGTATTTGGTATTTCAACATATGTTACTTTTAGCCCACATGTAATCTTTCAGTATAGAACATACTCTTCTAGATACAATTGCAAAATTTTTTCCTCATCTAACACTAATAATCTCAAATTCCAATGGACTAACCATAAGACCAGGCTTTGAACTCTGAATCCATTTGAAGCTTCCTGGTTGAAACACATGAGTGGCAGATCATACAATCATACCGAACACTATAAATTAATCTCTTTTACATCACAACTGTTCCTGCCAAACATTCTAAGTAGTCTCAGCACAAGGCAATTTTAATGCTGAAGTGGAACCCTGAGCACTGGAATATTTGTGTTATATCCTCATAAACTCTGAACAGTCCCAGGTCTCTCAGCCTTTCCTCACAGAAGAGATATTACAGTCCCTTAATCAACTTAAAGGCCCTCTGACCTCTGTAATAACTCCATCTCCCTCTTATACTGGGGAGCCCAGAAGTGGACACAACACTCCACCTGTGGCCTCACCAGGGCTGACTAGATGTTAAGAATCATCTCCTTTGACACAGTGGCAACACTCTTTCTAATCCAGTGTCTACATTTCTCCTGGATCATCTGATCCTGCTTCTACCTTTTTATAAGTTGAATCTTCTCAGGAGCCTCTTATTTATCCATGCAAATTTGCTGCTACCTTTGTTTTAATTCCTGCACATAGAAATGGAATTTTCTTGGGCTTGGATTGGATGAATGTTGAAAAACAACTACCTTGATTAGGTCCATCTTCAGGACTGTATTCTGTGGTATTTTTCTAAACAAATTACTGAACATGTCAAAGTCTTCTCTCCTGAAGTTCAGGGTTGTGATCCTGCTATTTGCCTCATTTCCTTCTCTCAGGATCCTGAGCTCCACCATCTGATGTTCACTGCAGGCAGCCAAGAATACTCCTGTCCTTCACATCCCTGACCAGTTCTTCCTTACCTGTATGTATCAGGTACAGCACAGCATCTTGGGAAAACTCCTTGATCATCTGTGTTAGTAAGTTCCTCATAAGGTCCAAGGCCTTGCTTCCTAAACAGGTTCCTTTACACATGTTGGTCTGCCCTTTAATCCTGACCCACCAGTTCTCTGTTGGCTCACCACCTGTTCCTAGGCAAAACATCACGAGCTCCAGCTGATGTCACGCACAAACAGCAACCAAAGGCATTTCACTTACTCTGAAAGGCAGTGCACACATACATACACATATATGACACAAATACCTCTTCATCATTATTCAAAACCAAATATTTTAACATTTAAAATTTCTAATAAATTCACTCATTTCTATATCAATAGATAAAAAGTTTATAACATAACTCATTGTCCTGGTTCAGCTAGGATATTACACTCATTAATTGATATATTTGTATTCAACATATTTCCATCATGAATCATTCCTGAAGTGAAATATCAAAGAAAAAATCTTTCACTGAATACGAATGTTTATAACAAAGAACAAATACACACCACAAATCAAAATCTCATTGTTCTGGCTAACAGTGAATATCATCTTATTTTAAAAACAATTCCAGTGGCTTCAAAACTACTGCACAAATGGCTCTACACTGAGAGCCTTTATAATGTCTGTAGCAGGTAGAACAACTTCTCTTTCTGCACCACAGAACATAATTCAAAGCTAGTTTTCCTGCTTTGCTGGTTTTGACAAGCAGACTATGAAACAGATTTGCAAGACAATATACAAAATCAGGGAACCGCGGAGTTATTTCAGTATCCTTAATTATGATGCAGAGTTAGAAATGCAAGGACTGTCGACTCTTTTCTTCGCAGAGCTCAACTATCTACCAGCTGAAAAAAGCCTTGTTATAGAAAAAGTCAACTGGATAATTACAAGTACCTCCAACACCACTGCATCATAAAATATCTCATGTATATTTCATAGGAAAATCTACTCAATTATACTATTATTCTTAGTAAATCTACACAAGAAGACAAGATTTAAATTTCAAATTAAAGGACTGATCTAAAGCATGAAAATACACTGGAACTGTTTTAATATATGGGAACTTTGTGAGGTCCAAGGAGCAGACTATGGACAGAAAGGAGTTTGCCATATATTTCTTAGATGAAACAGCAAAACGTTGTTCAATTTTACTGCCTTAACAGCCCAACATCTTCCTATTGTGCCTGCTCATAACAGCATTATCATGAGCTTTTATGTTTAGGTATTGCTCCAGGTAGGACTGTGGACATCCCAGTACATTCTTCATGGCTGCTGAGAGTAGATAGCTGCAAACTTCTTTCTGTACAGGAATGACATTTCACAAGTCTGGATAGATGTACTGGAGCTATACCAGAACAAATCTACCAAGTATTTGAAAGCTCCACTTTTGTTGACTACTCCCTTGCTATGAATTTGGGAAAGGAGTTAGGCAGAACGCAGCAGTGGAACTTTAAAATCAAAGTGGCTGAACAGAAATCAGAAGAATGGTTCAGTGAAGTATAAGAGAGGCATGTAGAGCAATGGAATGACAGCTATCTCAAAATGAGTGAAGGCCCTCAGCTAGGCTCTGTACTGAATGCACAAATATATTTCCATATTTGTGAGGGATAATAGATCTAGAGGACTTATGACTATCAGATGATCACTACAGTGCTTCAAAGTTAATATAAAATTTAAACATTAACTCCAAAGTCTTAGCACTTTTCAAAAGAAATGATGCTAATTAACTATCAATAGAATTGAATACTCTGACGAACCTTCAGAATTAAATATATCTCTGAATCATAACAAAATATGACATACATCATGTTAAGTCATCTAAAAAAAAAAAAAAAATCCATACCAAAAAAACAGGCAAATACTCCCCTTCTTCCCTTTTTTGTCCTATCCTAAGACAATGGTTGAATTTTCTTAATCAGTATGCTGAATGATTCTGCTACTGCTTTCCAAGAGAACTCCAGGTAGAATTTTAAAATGCTAAGATATATTAGAAGGAATCAATATGTGGTGCTGTCATGATGACAGCCATGAACACCTGAAACACAAATCTTGACAAAAAAGAGGTTTCTTCAAAGTGCTTTTTGGATAGGGGCAACCAAAGAGTAAAGGACTGATGTTATTACTCTCCACTTGTTCAGGAACACAGCTATCAAGGTCCCTTTGAACTTACTTGGTTTTCACTATTTTCCATCATAATTTCCTCTTCATTTCTCTTGCCTGAAAAGATGCAGAAGTTACCTCTTTTGCTATCTTTTACCTCTATGGCTTTATCCTAGTTTCTGTGTTGATTGTCAGACAAGAATTTATTAAATCATACATGAGGAGATATTACATTTATTAAAGAAGGAAAAAAAAAAAAGTCTTTTCTTCTGTAAGACTATATGTCTCTCAAGGGATCATTTTCTTTTTCCCACAACTTGCCCCTTCTGTCCATACTGGAAAAAAAATAAGGCAAATTATGTGGATACAATCTTTGACTGACTCTTCCTTCCAAAAAAAAAACCAACCCTCCCCCAAAACAAACATTTATTTTTTTAAAAAGTTCTTCCATCCTTTTTATTATATGTAAGTAAAAATTTATACAAGGCTGCCCTGTCAGAAGTTCTCTCTTCTATCCTTCCCTGCAATCTCTTTGATGAAGAACTGCATCAGGAAACAAAGGTTTTCAAAAGGAACGAAAAATTGTGAAAAAGCTGGAAATCCTGAACTATCAGGATTTGTTCTCTAGTGAATAAATAACACAAATTGGAATATTCCTCTGTTGGATCTGTAAGGACCTGGATCTGTAATGATCAAGTGATCTGGAATTGACTTAGCTGAGAAAGAGAATCACAGTTATACACAACAAAAATAGTAAAGAAAACGCTCTTCTGTCTTACAGAACATCTGAGTATATCTATATTTCAGATGAGCAGGGGAGTCTAAATAAAAATGTGTGTATACAGTATGTTTAGTTTATTGATTTCATAAGTCAATTCATGAGCTACAAGAGTCAGGTGCTTCCCAGCAGTCAGTAAAACATACCAAGAACTGACCTCCAGGAGATGCTCAGCATAGAAGATGACTAGCATATGGCAAATCCCTTATTACAAAGAAAGAGATAGAAGAGGCAAAACAGGTGTTCCTTGATGGCTTTCAGACATTACTTTAATCATGGCTAAGTATTCAATAAGTAAAGATTAAACACTTCAAGCACAGGAACAATAAAAACGTCTTCACTGAGAACTAAAGCATAAACCCTTTTGGTAAATAACAACAAGGAAAACCAAAAGATTTTACCCAGATGTAAAGAAATATTCTCTAATAATATTCTGCTTCTGTTTGGATTTATTTACATCTTGTGATTATTTCCAAAAGGTCATTTGTTCTACCACCATAAAGAGATTCTATCTTTATACAGTCATGCCCAAGTAGAGGGCTGTCAGTCTAACATGCCCTTATTTTGTTGTTGGTTTCTTTTTTATTGACTGTGATCCTATACTCTTTTTTCCAACATTAGCAGAGACAGATGACATCATCTTCTCCCCTCCAACTTGGATTACAGAGTGGATTGTTTCTGAAAACAGTTTATGAATTTTGGTGTTCATTTGACAAGCTGGTTCTATTGCCATTATTCATCAGAATTTTCCCACTGCTTGGCTAACAGTGAACAGCAAAGGAGACAGATACTGCAAGGGTGAATGTGAACAGGTGGGCCTAGGTAAAGTTGAATCTCTCCTAATAAACTTTCCTTCCATACGAAAGGAAAATTGAAGCTTCATATAAATAATTATCTTTAGCTCCAAACATTACAACTGTTTCCCTTGTACTTGTTCCATTTCTTGTTTGGTGCCATGACTCCTTGGAGAATAAACATGACAGCACAGGAAAGCAGAAAAATATTAATCTAATGTGAACACTTCCCAGCCTGCTTTTTAAAGTACTAAAAAAAATTTAAAAAAAAAAAATCATACTTTTGCCTTCACGAGTGAAGAAACCTATAGTAAAATTTCTTTAAACAAAAAAGATCAAGGAGTTGCCCAAATTTAGTTATATTCTGCTGGGTCCTACCAAATCCAAGGAGCAAGTGGAGGAGAGCTGAGGCAAACAAGAAGTGTTAAAGAAAAAAAAGTCTTCTGTTAGTTAGATCTTGAAGAAATAGCAAAGCCCAAATGGCTGGCTACTCTACAGCTTGTTCAGAAGAATTCTCTTGCCACAGTCCTCTGTTGTGATCATCTCAAGCATGTATTACCTTAGTTCCCTCTTTTTAGAGTAAAAAAGATAATTAAGAGAGACCTTAATGCTGTGTTTCTCACAACAATTTATAACAATTAATACTCACTTTTAATTTCATTTGAGAGGCCTTCTACCTTCAGTCTCTTTAAACATAAGCCACAATTTTTTTATTATACATTATTGGAGAGACAAAACTGTAGGGGATCACTCAGACCTCCTTTAGTTCCTCTCTGTCCACCCAAAATGCTGAACTGAAGCCCTCTTCAAGGGTGCATCTGGTACAATATATTTATTGGGTTTAATGTATAAAGTAGCACCAGAATGGATAACTCTTTCTGTAAGAGAAGACAGACCGACTTGTGTCTGAACCTGTGAAATCAGCCTGGGCTTTAGTTTCCTAGTTTTGTTTCCCATAAGAGTGAGATGGGATGTTTTCCATTGAATATGCAGGGTAGGTGTTGTGGGTTAATCTTGGCTGGACACCAGGTGCCCACCAAGCTGGTCTATCAATCCCCCTCATCAGTTGGACAGGGGAGGGAAAATATAACAAAAGGCTTGTGGGTTGGGATAAGGACAGGGAGAGATCACTTATCAGTTCCCATCACAAGCAAAACAGACTGGACTTGGGAAATTATTTTAACTTATTAACAATCAAAAAAGAGTAGGATAATGAGAACTAGAAACAAAACACTTTTCCTCCATCCCTCCCTTGTTCCCAAGCTTAACTTTATTCCTGATTTTCTCTACCTCCTCCCCTCAAGCAGCACAGGGGGACAGAAAACTGGGGCTGCAATCAGTTCATCACACATCTCTGCCACTTCTTCCTCCTCACACTCTTCCCCTGCTCCTGTGTGGGGTCCCACCCATTGGTGATAGTTCTCCATGAACTCCTCCAGTGTGGGTCCTTCCCACAGGCTACAGTTCTTCATGAACTGCTCCAGCTTGTGTCCTTTTCACAGGGTGCGTTCCTTCAGGAACAGACTGCTCCAGTGTGGGTCTCCTGCAGGCTCACAATTCCGGCCAGAAGACCTGCTCCAACATGGGCTCTTCTCCACAGGTCCACGGGTCCTGCCAGGAGCCTGCTCTACTGCAGGCTTCCTACAGGGCTACAGCCTCCTTCAGGCACATGCCCCTGCTCCATCACGGGGTCCTCCATGCACTCCATGCTGCTCCACCATTAACCTCCATGGACTGCAGGGCCACAGCCTGCCTTACCATGGTCCTCACCATGGGCTGCAGGGGAACCTCTGCTCTCGTGCCTGGAGCACCTCCTGCCCCTCCTTCTTCACTGGCTTTGGTGTCTGCAGAGTTGTTTCCCTCATATATTCACTCCTCTTTTCTGGCTGTTCTGCAGCATTTTTTTTCCTTCTTAAATCACAGAGGCACCACCACTATTGCTAATTGTCTCAGACTTGGCCAGCATTAGGTCCATCTTGGAGCCGGATGGCACTGGCTCTATTGCACGTGGGGGAAGCTTCTGTCATCTTCTCAGAGAAACCACACCTTCAACGCCCCACTACAAAAACCTTCCCACACAAAGCCAATACACTAGGAATAATTACTGTGAAAAATGTTTGACCTTGCTGCCTTATCTTACATCTGAAATATAGTTACCATGGATCAGCTAGTATTTTGTAATTCTACAAACTCTGGTAACTCAAATTAATTTGTGTTTGGGTGCCTCTCCTTGTTTTTGAAACAGGACATATGGAAGTGTTCAGAGGCTGTCTTCACTCCTGCTTCAAATTATTTACATGTAACAAATATTTGGCAGAATAATATTAATTTTTAAAGTACTAGCTTGAAAAAAGCTAGAAACCTTTTAGAAAAGGTCATCTTTAGTTCTTTGCAATTGAAGTTAAACATCTGAAATGTCTTTTTTTTTTTTTTTTTTCCCTTCAAATCTGTATCTTTGTTTAAGAGAAAATTGTACCAAGTTATGCTGGGTTAACATAGGTTGTCCAATATCCATTGCTGCTAGCTTATGCATACTAAAGCATCAATTCTGCTTCATTCTTGTGCAATATTAATGATGAGTGCTACAGCCTCAGAGATACTGAACTTGAATGGCCTCTAGCAGGATTCAGATCTTTTACAGCAGCCAGCTGAAGAAAGGAAGAACTATTCTTTGCTTTAGAAAACTGACATGCTACAGAGGCCTGGCTAACATATTATATTTATTGATCTATATATTAAAAGTATACTCCTGTTGAGCTTTTCATTCTGTAGAGAAGACAGATATAAACTTCCACTAATTTGCTAAGGAATCATCCCTTGTGTCAGCATTATGTTGCTATTTTGTATGATGGTCAGACTTGTGAAGTCTGAAGAACTGGTTTCACTGAAAATGTTTAAAATCCATGTAGTTAAACCATCACACAGCACTCCCACAGCATTTTTCTGGAGAAACTGGCTGCTGATGGCTTGGATACCAGTACTATTCACTGGGAGAAAACCAGACTGGATGGCTGGGTCCAAAGAGTTGTGGTGGGTGGAGTTAAACCCAGATGGCGTCCGGTCACAAGTGGTGTCCCCCAGGGCTCAGTACTGGGGTGAATTCTGTTTAATATCTTTATCAATGATGAAGTGCAACCTCAGTAAGTTTGCAGACAACACCAAGTTGGGCAGAAGTGTTGATCTGCTTGAGGGTAGAAAGGCTCTACAGAGGGATTAGGACAGGCTGCATCAATGGCCAAGGCCAAGTGTGTAAGATGCAACAAGGCTGAGTGCTGGGTGCTGCACTTGGGTCACAACAACCCCATGCAATGCTACAGTCTTGGTGAAGATTTGCTGGAAAGCTGCCTGGTGGAAAAGGACCTGAAGGTGTTGGTCAATAGCCAGCTACATAGGAGCTAGCAGTGTTCCCAGGTGACCAAGAAGGCCAATGGCATCCTGGTTTGTGTCAGCAATAGCGTGGCCAGCAGGACTAAAGAAGTGATCATCCCCCTGTACCCAGCACTAGTGAGGCCACACCTCAGATACTGTGTTCAGTTTTGGGCCTTTCACTAGAAGAAAGACATTGAGGTGCTGGACATTTCCAAAGAAGGGGGAACGCAGCTGGTAAAGGGCCTGGAGCACCAGTCTTATGAAGAGTGGCTGAGGAACCTGGGGTTGTGTAGTCGGAAGAAAAGGAGGCTGAGAGGAGACCTTATCACTCTCTATGACTACCTGAAAGGAGGCTGCAGAGAGGTAAGTGTCTGTCTCTTTTCCCAAGTAGCAAGCATTTGGACAAGATGAAATAGCCTGAAGTTGTGCCAGGGGAGGTTTAGATTGGATATTAGGAAAAATTCCTTCACCAAAAGAGTTGTCTAGCATTGGAACTGGCTGTCCAGAGAAGTGGTTGAGTCACTGTCCCTGGAGGTGTTTAAATGATGTGTAGAGGTGGTGCTTGGAGGCATGGTTTAGTGGTGAATTTAGCAGTGTTGGTTAACAGTTGGACTCGATGATCTTAAAGGTCTTTTCCAACCTAAATTATTTTGTAATCACAGAGGCTCAACAAACACTTTTTCCTAAACAGGGTTTGTTTTGGTTTACCTTAAATCAGTTAGGAATCAGTTTCAGCTGAATCAAAAGAAGCACCTAATACCTGTATATGGCTGTATAATGTTTAAATTCAGTAGAGTCAAAACCAGCTAATCATGACCTAGATTGAAAATATTAACAAGGCTTTAAAGATAGTAAGCACTAACACAATAATTTCTTAGGATGTTCTATGTTCACAGCAGTTTTGCATAATGAATTCACATTCTTTGAATGAGAAATATAGAATATTTATGCTACTCCTAAGAACAGATAAAAAGATATAACTGCTTATAGCTACCCTCTTTCAAAATTATTATGTTCATATTTACCTCCTGAAATAGCTGAAAATAACCCTAAAATTATCACACAACTGAAATAGTTAGACTGTTTTTTCTTACATATACATAATTTTCATCATAATTATCTTGAAAGAAAGTATAAAATAAAAGTATACATAAGGACGTACCAGCTGAATTACAGAGGTTCAGAATGTTGTTTGAAATTATTCCTTGAATTTTTTTTCCGCTAAAACAATGTGGACTGTTACCATCATTAACATCATGGACAGTTAATGCTTGAGACTTTAGATCATTTGCCTTCTTATTAAAAAATTTGAAAATAGGTATATTTAGAAGTCTGATAATAGCCTAAGGAAAGAATTATTTTCTTTTTCTCTGTGCTTTTTGAGCCTGTACCAGAAGAACGATATTTGAAAGAAAAAAAATGAAACCTGTGTTAAAACAGACTCCATAACACAGCATAGAATAAATATGTAATTGTTTAACATTAAGCCTCTCTTCAGACAGTTTATTAAGGAAAACCACCAGAATTATTTTTAGTCTTAGTAAATGCCATATACGACTGAAGAAGCAGCCTACAGATTAAAGCACATTTTACTGAAACAAGACAATGCCAACTACACAAAGTAATTTGTTATGCTAGCATTGTCTACTCATCTTTTGAAGTCAACTTCCACACCTTTAGGTACAATGGTCCATTTTAATACACTTGGATAAAGGCAATTCAGAAATAGTGATCAGATCTCTTAGATATACACTCTTCCTATTGAAGTCATGCTCAAGGGGCAGACATCATTAAATAAATTTCAAAGCCTAATAACCTTTTTTTTAAACTTAAAATATATTAATGGGTATACTTCCAGACAGCTCTGTAGAAATTAAAGCACACATTACTGATAGAATGCCAAGTTTAAACTTTCAATTAATGTAAGGATCAGTACCCTTAATCACAGTAATTATTTGTATTTTACAACTGTATATCTATGAAAGAGTGAGGAAACACAAGGACTCATTGTTTTTAAGTATCAAGATCTAGGAACAATCTCGAGCTTTCCAATAGACCTAGGCATGCAGACAATACTCCCAGATTCTTTATCCTCACATATCTCTCCTGTTTTCCATGTGTTTATTTACAATGCACAAGTTTTAAGGACTTTATAAATATGTATCACATTGAGAGATCAGGAAAGGGAGTAATTGTCTTACTGGAAAGGAATAGTAAAATCTGTTGGCATTGTTTTCTTCTGGATTCAGATACTCTAAGAAAAAAAAAAAACTGCAACTTGCACCTGCCTGAAATTCTGCAATTGTATATTGAATTTTCAACCACAGTTATAAGGACGCAGGCTTTGTTTATATTTTCACAATATAGCATATATTAGTTCATTACATTGATTCAAATAAAACACATACAATGCAAATGCTGTGGTAAGGGACCTCAAAGTAGTTTGCATAACTTGTCCTACTTCCTGGAAAGTATGTGTATCTTCCTTAATCTGTGACACACTTAAGACAACATTTATTGCTTCTTAAGGGTTTCGTATATAGATTTTAATTCTACAGTGCTCAAATTTTAAACGACAAGAGAAATTTGACAGAAGACTTGTGTGTGATTGCCATTTTTGATCCAGCTCTCAGAAAGAGCAAATTCCCATGAGCCTTCTTAAAGAATCAGTTTCTTGAGTTGCAAAGAAGTATTTGAACATCAATAATACAGCCAAGTCTGTCACTCCGGCTGAGAACAAAGCTTTTCAAGTTTCAGAACTGCCACAGGGACACACTTCTGAGGAGCAAATCCAAAGTGGCACTCAGGATTTTATGTCTCCTGTGGAACCATGGTGATTATCGTGCTTTTTTTTTTTCCCCCTCTCCTTCCAGCAGAGATGTTTCATTTAAAAATTTTATTTCTTGTTCATTTCCATGTTTCATCGGAAATAGGGAACGATGGGCATTTTTTTCCTCTTCTCCCAACCTTCTCCCCCAGATTCAAGGTAAACCACGTAGGCTTTTTTTTAATTTTTATTTTAACTCAAAAAAGCATAAACGAGTACGTCTGATGCCCTTGGGGGGAATGAAAGTTCTTTTGTAAGTTAAGGCAAACAAGTTATTTTGTCTATTTAAGGGAACAAGGTGGTGTACATGTTAAGAGTAGCAAAGCCGCAAGAGTAAATGTGAAGGCTGTACTTCCACTCAGAAAGAGTGTATCAGAATATCCAAACTCTGAGATAAAAAGATTTATGTTCTTTAGCTGCATGGCAAACCACATCATGCAATAGAAGAAAAAAAAAAAAAAAAAAAAGTAACAATGCTGTGGGTGAAGTTAATGTCCTATATGATTCTGTTGATTTCAGTCATGTCACATTAGGATAAATTCATATGTCTATTTCGCAACCATCAATGTCAATTCACCTTGATTTCTCTTTAAGATTTACCTAGGAAATAAAGTCAGACAATTTTTGTTGCCTACAGGATGTATAATAATTTAATACTTCACCTGCATGGAAAGCATTACTGTAAATCAGATATTAAAAAAAAAAAAGAGAGAGAGAAGAAAATACAATGCAGTAAAGATATTTCACAGGCTACTTGTTCAAACATTAAAAAAGTCTAAGTGTACCTTACAGGTCCCAGTTCCCAGCCTTGGCAACTCTTCCACCAAATTCAGGATAAGTTTCCTGGTCAACATCAGTCAGGGACCTCATCTTTCTCTTCACTTGTTTCTCCTCTTATTTTTATGAGGAGACATTTTCTCTACCTTCAAGTGAAAATATGTGTAAAAGCACTGTTTTGCTAGTAATGAATTTTACAGTAAGAAGAAATTTCAGCTGCAATTGATTAATAGAAGGAATGAGACAGAGTTGATGTGATACATTTTTAAATATAACAGTAGTTATGAACAGACATGATCACAACCATAAAACTAGATCCAGTGTCTTCTACTGAAGCTTAAAAATTACAAAAAGGTATGAAAGAAATCCTTTTGCCAGTTCCTCCCATACACATTCTTTGTGTCATGTAACAGGTACAACATTCTTCACTTGTATACAAGCTACATGGAGCTGCATTCTTCACTGCTCGTATCCCCTACAGAAAAAAATCCCAACATACCACAAAATAATTATATTCCCATTAAAAAAAAAAAAAAAAAGTTTCCATGTGTGGTTTGTTTTATTTAAACTTACCAATAATCTGTCTTGAAACTGAAGCTCAATTATTTTTGAAAACTCCGCTCTCTCAGTCTTTTAATAATGTCATAATTTACTGTGTGATGTCCAACCCCGGAATGGTTGTTGTTTGCTTTACTGACACATATGACACATTATATATGTATCATATATGACACTTCTGACACATAGGGACAATGCAGAGAAACTCAGTAAAAGTGACAGAGACACACCAAATGTACACCAAGTGTCACACTGCTCAGCTTTGCTTCTTGTGACCCTGGGGATGGATCAATTACATTTCCTGTTCTCAGCACATTGCAATTGATTTTCTCTGAACATCTTTCTTCCAGGTAGCTTTATCCCTCTCTTGCTACTGGACTCTGCCTCTGTGCAAGATTATGTTAGCTTGCAGACTTCTACTCAGGCTGTTCATAGCTTCCAATATTTTTTTCTTTCCTGTTTGTAGCTGCAGCTCCCATAAAAGGATAATACTCCACCCTAGCTGCTCTTTTGGATGCATTCAAGAGCTCACAGAAGTACCCTTTTCCTCCAGGACTATGAATTGCCAGATACAGAGATCTTCTACCTCTGGGCCTGGAAGGTGACTGCCTTAATAAGGAGATGCTTATGGGTAGACTCTGCTCAGAAATGAGTGACAAGAAAAGCCAGCAAGAGACAACTAGGCTTTCCATGTTGAAATAGCATAACTAGAATACCCATGTGATTGTCGTTGCGTAACCAGTGAAGACACAGCCCATGCTCTAAAGGATTCAAGCCTTAATGAATTTAAATGATCTTCAGCATTGTTACATGACAAGGTGCTGGCAGCAGTGGGGCTTGCAGGGGTGTCCTCTGTGAGGAGAGGCCAGGGCTGCTTTGTGCCAGACACAGACAATTCCAGCAGAATGGATAGGCCATGTTACTCAGATTTTATATATATGGAGCCTTAGAGCTGCATAGTCAATATAGGGATCATCTATTTTACAAAAAAAACCCACATGTCAATACTTTTCAGCATTTTATTCTGCATTATTGCAGAGTTTGTGTCGACAACCAACTTTATAGCTTGACCGCACTTGGCGAGCTGGAATAGTGCTGGTTTTTGATTAATTTATTTATGGAAGAAATGTCCCCTAAACAATCTGTCCACTATGCCGTCATCAATCCAACTTGTAATCTGCTTAAGATGTCCTTTTATTCAGTTATTTATACTTTATTCCCTGCAGATTCTGTTGACAACCACTCTCCCTCGCTGATCAAGTTCATGAGCCCTCTTAATCTGCACATATGTTTAATATGAACTTTGAGACATTTTATATGCTTGACGTTATTCATTACTGACACATGGAGTTAATCATGTGGATCTTTTTCAGCAAGGGTGAAAGGATGGTTTACAATTGCAAAACTGAGTATATCCTTTTTGGTGATACTTGTGCTCTTTACTCTTCTTCCTACAGATACCAAATAATCTGCTTTATTATCTGTGTTTTCTAACATTATTTCTACATTTCCAAAAACGCAGTGTAATTCACTGCATTTTACAGAAATGCTTACCTTCTGCACAGTGACATTTTTCTCCATTATTCATGTACTCTAAAAGTACCATTCTTAAACCACTATCATCAGCTGGCAAAAGAATGACATCTGTGAAACAGTATCTCATCATATTGCAAATGTGGGGATTTTAACACACCCCCCTCTCTACTTGAACCCAGCTGAATGAGAAAGAAATACCAATTCTGCGAAAGACGTTTCTCAGAAGTGCATCTTTTTTAGAATCTGTTCTTGAACATACACTTTCCCAGTGAGTTAGTTCCTCATGATAAAGCTTGCAGCTGAAAGCAATTAAACACTATAGAGCTCTTCCTATGAGAAACTGTGGTTTTAAAGGTACCATAAATAAAAATATGTGCGACATCAATAAATGCAATGTTAACATAATTGGCAAAGACTTTTCTTATATTTGAAATAAAGTTATCCTTCTTTTCAATTTACTGCTTCTCCTGAGTCAGGATACAAGCATTAAATGTGTTATGGCTTTAAAGAAAAGGGATTATGATTAAATTTAGATTGTTAAACATAATTTATTTTCTTTGTGTATTCCCTGAAATATAAGTTCTACCAAACATGAAAAATTAGTTGCTCAAAATAAAAATATCAAAGACAAATGATTGAAAAGGTTGTTTAAATGAAAGCTTGAAACATAGGTGTTGTTCCATAGATGGAAAAGGTCAGCTGCCCTGTCTATTTGTAAGTCTTGAGCAACAAGGATTCTGTATTATTGCTTAGGAGTACATTGTCACTCAAACTTTTCCTTATTAACTCTAACTGCAATCTTATTTTATAATCCTTTAATTATAAAACTTAGAGTCAACAAGTCAATGCCATGCATAACATCCTTCTAAGAAGGACATTAGGGATCAATATTCCTTAATCCACTGCCACCCCAGAGTGATTAATTATAACCATGTCTGTGTTCTGTCTACTAGTGTTAGGTACACGCATTTATCCCATTTATAAACCAAGTAAACTTAATGTACTGATACAGAATAAAAAGACACATGCAAGTTTAGGACACATTTCCCACTGAGGGATAATGTCCCAATGGGAAAGAAGAAAGGCTTTTCAAGAAAGAAACTCACTGTTAGCCACGTAAAATGAGCAGATGACAGATGACTCCTTTTTTAACAAAGATATATCTGCATACCTAAGAAAAAATCTTTAAGAAGAACCAGGCTGTCCCTTAGAGAAGGACAGAAAAGATTAGGCTTCAGAAGGAAATGTTGTCTTGAACTTCTGAGACTTCACAAGGAAATGAGTAGTATGAACTAATATGTTTCATTAAATAGGAGTAATCTGAGCCAGTCCTAGAAATCAAAGAAGTGAAGGCAAAATTATAAGGTTTGTTACTGAGGATGTCTGGTAGAAACAGTCATTTGGGCAAAGCCCATGATTGAAGCTCCCAAGCAGGCTGTCTACAAATGCGAACTAAGGTTTAAGGTATGCACACAGACTGAAATTTGGTTCTTTTAAAGATCTAGTTCAATAAAAGCAATGACATATTTTAATTTTCTTTGTATCATAGCCAACATGGGACTGCATTCTAAAAACAATTTCAAGCCAGGGATCTGCTATGGTTAAGTGGAGATCCAAAGACTGTAGAAATACAACTGATTAAAGGAACAATAAATAGCAGATGTGAAAGTATGGCAGTGATACCACAGTTATGCATCAGTTTACATCAGACATAGCAACAATGTAGTGCCACTATGAGAGAGACTCTTTCCATGAGTCTTACCAGCACAAGTGGTAGTATGGAGGGCCAGCGAAATAAGCTGTTCTGTATGATATCTTCAATTCAAGAGTTTTATGAAACCTAAGAAGTCAGTTCACAACTAATTTTGAAAAAATAAAAATCTATTGACTGATTCACTAAAATCATGGACCAAGTTTTATGTATAACAAATATCTTCCTTCAAACATAGACAATCCCCTTGACAAAGTCTGTAAGAGTCAGCTGAAGGCTGAAATCCTCTTGTGATTGATACATTCACCACCTAATAGTTCACAGTCTTTGATACAGGAAAGTATCACTAATGAATGATTTGTCACAGATACTGACTTACAAACTTAAATCTGAATCGATGCCATCATCAGTGTTTATGTTTCAAGAGTGATCCACTGTTTCAAACCTTTTCCCCCTCCTTTGCTGGTAACAAGGTAGACTTGTTACAGTACCACACTCCTCTCTTACTTTCAATATATTTTTCCTCCTAGATGAAGCTCTGGAGTGTTACACTGCAGGAACCCCCGTGCTGGAAGCCCAGCCCCAGAGCTTTGGTGCCCAATGTATTTCTTAACTTTACTCACAGAATCACAGAATCAGCTAGGTTGGAAAGGACCTTGAAGATCATCCAGTCCAAACATTAACCTAACACTGACAGTTCCCAACTACACCAGATCCCTCAGCGCTATGTCGACCTGACTCTTAAACACCTCCAGGGATGGGGACTCCACCACCTCCCTGGGCAGCCCATTCCAATGCCTAACAACCCCTTCTGGAAACAAATACCTCCTAATATCCAGTCTAAACCTTCCCTGGTTCAACTTGAGGCCATTCCCTCTTGTTCTATCACTTATTACTTTGTAAAAGAGGCTCATCCCCAACTCTCTGCAACCTCCTTTCAGGGAGCTGTAGAGGGCGATGAGGCCTCCCCTCAGCCTCCTCTTCTCCAGACTAAACACCCCCAGGTCCCTCAGCTGCTCCTCGTACGACCTGTGCTCCAGAACCTTCACCAGCTTCATTGCCCTTCTTTGGACATGCTCGAGTGATTTGATGTCCTTTTTATAGTGAGGGGCCGAAAACTGAACACAGTAATCAGTTCAGATCTAAGAGCTCATGGAACAGAAGAGCATGTGTCTAGGATAGGGTCAGGAGAGTGGGGGAATTTGCTTTTTTCTTCTTCATCTCCCTTACAGGTGTGCTTGATCTTCTGCCCTTGCCATCATTTCACAGAAAAACCTGCCTAAAAGACCAAGAACATGGACTCATGACAGCAAGTTCAAAGCAAAATCTGTTTCTTCCCTTTTCTCTGCTTTTCACTAAACAATAATAATAAAAAAAAACCCACCACCAACCCACCTCCCCCCCCCAAAAAAAAAAAAAATCAAAACCAAAAAAAAACCAAAAACAAAAAAAAACACCAAACCCAAAACCCAACAGATTTCAGACAAGATACTGCCAGGACTGTAAAAGTGTAAAAGCATGTAGAGAAGCCTCCCTAACCATATAGTTCAATAGAGGAAACAAATCCATCCTACCCTCTCACACTCACCCACCCTCTTCTAGTCTATACCTGTTAATTTTGTGTTATGTCCAACCTTCCAGGCCTCCTTCCTCCAGAGGACCTGTGTGTGTGCAGACACACATGTGAGGATGGTAAGCAGGAGAAGTTACAGCAAACTATTGGCATCCTGAGCCATTTACAAGAAGAGTGTGATATTCATAGAACATGTTTCTTCTTCCCCCTCCTTGCTGGGAGGGAAAGGTTGTTGAAGTTGTCTCCCTCATTTGTCCTGGCCGCTAGCTACCTTCTCCACCCCCAGACATTCCTCTGTGTGACCCAGTCCCTCTTTGAACCACCAGCACAGTGGAAGGCACCTTACTCTGTTAACCCTTCTGGCTTGTGCAGATTTACTGGCCTCTAATACAGTTTTAACTAAAGTACAGGGATTATTTTGCAGTTTATTCTTTTATTTACACCCTATGGCACTATTGAATTTAATACATTTATGTATAAAGACTTTTTAAATTAATCAGTCTTATCCACTCCAAACTCACCATAGAATAGGAAGAAATAATTCTGTTAATATTTTGGGATTGGAAAAGACTAAAGAATGAAGTACAAAAGAGTTGTTTTCAGAACAAGAGTACTTGAAGCACATATTTTTATTTCCTTAAATCATACTGATGTTCATAACATCAGTGTTTCTGCACACAGTGATTTTCATGGAGATGCATACATGTAAGTAATCCTCATAATTCTCAGCTGAACTCAAACCCAACTGAAGTACGGTAGAATGAAACAAATAAATCCTAGTAAACTGATCTAAATTATTCCTTATAATTTACAATTTGTATGCAGTCAACAAGGAAAATTAATACTTATTTATCAAATTTGATTAGATGCCTCATATTTGTAATTAAAGGTAAGTGTTTTGGATTTTAAATTTATACTCTTGTTAATTTTAAGAACCATCCATCAAGGAGGATATAACCTGGCCTGTGAATTTTGAATATTCTCCAGGGTCTTCAAAGATAGGAAACTCTTGATTGGGACTGTGTATCAGATCACCTCCCCCATCCACCTACTTCACAGTGTATGGGCATGTGTGCTTAATTTGGATGTCAAACCATAATAATTTTTTGTGGATTAAGCCCATCTGGCAGCTCAGCTCCATGCTGCTACACACTCACTCTCCCCATAGTGGGACGAGAGAGAAGGGGAAGGGCAACAGTGAGAAAACTCATAGACTGATGTAAAGACACTTTAATAGGGAAAGCAAAAACTATGTATGCAAGCAAAGCAGGTGTTCAGCCATCCCCAGGAAAACAGGGCTCCATCACATGTAACAGTTACTTGAGAAGACAAATACTATAAACATTCTGCTCAACTTTTATTGCTGAGCACAACATTATATGGTGTGGGATACCCCTTGGTCAGTTGCCCCACCTGTGTGCCCTCTCAAATTCTTACGCACCCCCAGCCTACTCACTGATGGGGCAGAGTGAGAAGCAGAAAAACACTGTTCAACAATGGATAAAACATCCCTGTGTTATCAACACTCTTTTGGTCACAAATTCAAAACACAGAACCATACGAGCTGATATGAAAAAAAATAACTCTATCCCAGCCAAAACCCAACATAGCATCTATTTAAGTTTTATCACCACAGGCTGCCTGGTATCTTACAGAATCTGCATCAGACCTAGGCTCTTCTGAACAGTCTCCAGAAGCCTGACTGGATACCCTTGTCATTTGACATGATGCTAGGAATTTATAATCAGGCAACAAAATTTTTGAAGGCCCTTAATCACTGCAGTTTACAGCACAGCACTCTATCCTGCTCAGTTGATTCTTAACAACCACAAAATACACACATGGGATAAACATTCAGGAAAACCTAGCCAAGATTCACCCTATAACTGAAACAGCCTTTTGCCAGGCTGGAAGTATAGCTGGAACAGTTTATTAGAATTGATTGCATGTATTTTACTCCTTGGTTCAAAGAGTATTAGCTTCCAGTTGACATTTTTGTAAATGATTTTAGTTATGAGAGCATTTGTGTAAACAGTAAAATTAAAAATGTAATGAGAAATTCAACCAGCTTGATAAAAAGCAATTTTAAGATTCCTTTATAATAGCCATTAACTTAGATTTTTGATTGTGAAGAAAACTTCTTTATACAGAGGTAATTACACAGAGTTATTTTGACAAGTACTATATAAGATTGAAAGCACACTCTCAGATCTGCAGCCGTATTTTTGCAGTGTTCTGATGTAAACTGCATAACGGTAAAACTCTATACAGAATTAGCAGCTTTGTTTTGTTATGCTTAGCTCATCACATCTATATGATGGAAAAATGATAGTGACAACACAATGGCTCTTAAATGACTATACTCACTTCAGAACTGAAAGCAATGTAGCTACTTCAGGACATCGCTGAAAGTCCAGATCAATGAGCAGGAATCCTTAGCCATGACAGCATATTTGTACTGTTTCTGGAATTTAATATAACATCCGAGGTACTGTCCTGTGCTATATGAATGTACCAACAGACAGGAGACTATTTCAGAGAACCTTACACCATATTCAGTTACTCAGGTAAGAAACCCAGGTTATCCAAAACACATTTATCAACACAGCTTGGGTAATGGGAAATACTGCCTGATATAGTGAATTGACATGCAGGAAATAATCCCTCAAAGTTAAAAATGCAGCAAACAGTTTTAAAAATAGGGTGTTCCACTATGCCTTATTTAAAAAGAAGTGAACTACTAGGATGAAAAGAACGGAATTGTTTTGTCAGTTCAAAAAAACCACTATAGCAGATATTACTAAATCATTGTTATAGTGATACACCATTTTACATATGAATGCATACTTGTGTGTGTACATGTATATGTAGCTAAAATACAGATCAAACCACAAATGTTTCATGAACATTTAAAGTTCTGATCATAAAGGCTTGTAATCAGATTACCTTAAGCTCAATTCAGAATTTCTGAAAAATAAAATTAGTTGAACTTTGTGTCATGGTTTCAGAGTACAACAAAGAATAGCATTGGTCCCCAAGCCAAGACAATCTTCTTATACATTAACAATTAAGACCATTCATCTATATAGACATGTTATTTAGGGCCCTGTCCTGGAGCATACCAACTGTAAACCAGAGTTCAGTGTGATCTACAAACCTGATAAAGGTACATTCGCTCACCTTGTCCAGGTTATTGATCAAAACACAGAACAGGATAGGCCTCAGGATAAACCCCTGAGGAACTCCACTTGCAACTGACCTCCAGGTAGAGGACAAACTGTTAACCCCTGTCCTTTGTGCCCAACCATCCAGCCAGCACTCTACTGAGATACTAGTCCACCCATCTACAGCGTAACATCTCACATTGAGTATCTACAATGATATAGTGGCAAACAGGGTCAAAATCTTTCTTAGTCATGGCAGAAAATAGCCACAGCCCTCCCTATATCCATAAACCCAGTGGCAAATTATATTCTCATCATAAAGGACAGTCAGGTTAGTTGTAAGGGACTTTTTGGACTTTTGTCTGTCTCAACATTGCTATCACATGACCATCATTTCCTGGCGTTGGAGTCCCGTGGACAGGGAGAAGTACGCTCAGGAGAAGAGGAACTGTCCCTGATGAAACCACGATATCCGCCCGAAGTTAAATCGGGACGAAGAAGACGTGCAGGCCGGCACGACCACCATGAACACCAGGGCACGTGCTCTTGAAGGACCATGAGATAACAGTCCCGTGGTAATGGGCAGACTGTTTGGAGAAATCTGGGACAGTAAAAGGACTGCGTACTTCTCTCCACACACACATATCTTCACATCTCTGCACTTCTGAATCTCGGAGCATCATCATCTGCATCGGGATTGGGCCAACGGTACATCACTGGATTCGTGGTGGTGGTAATTAGCCTTGCTGCATCTCTGCTGTTTTACTTGCTTAGGGATTCTGACTTCTCCTTCCTTTTCCTCTCTGTCCTATCGCTATTACCTGTTGTATGCTAAATAAAGTTCACAAGGTTGTACGGCATCTGACCTCGTTTGTCTTAATCTCACTCTTGGGATCGTTTATATCGGATCAGGACATTAATCAAGCCTGATTTACTCTTGGTAAATTCATGCTGGCCATTCCCCATCACCTTCACATGGTCGGTGTGTTCCATTCACACTATGGTATTACCACAGACTGAAGCGTGACTGACCAGCCTCTATGTGGAGTTCTACTGATATTCCCACTTCCCCTTTAAGATGAGTGCAAATCTGTCTGTATGTCTTCAGTCATCAGGGATCAATCCTAGCCTCCATAACCATCCGTAGATGATAGAGAGCAGCCTCAAAAAGGCATCAGCCAGTTCTCTCAGTGTATCTCTCTCATCAAGAGGTAAGAGCCTCAGGCCCTCTGCAGTCTCTCTGCAACACCACAAACCTAGGCCTTCATTACATGACAAGCAGTAAACTTTCTGTAACAGCACATCTGGTCAGCAGCTAGGTGTTTCCATTATCAGCAGAAGGGGGTCCCCATCTTGGTGCTAGTGCTCTGTTCAGGCCCAGCTCTCTCATAGGTCATCCTTAACAGAGCCTGTTCCTCTGTAATGGTTATTATGGCACAGTACTCATTTCTATAACTTCAGATCTGACATCAGAGAAGAAACCTTTCTCCTGCTCTGGAAAGTCAAATCTTCAAGCCTCTCCCATCTTGCAGGTCTCTATCCATGAGTCACTCAGACATAGTCTCTATACGTCCATCTTCCCCACATCACTAACTGGAGTTCTACCCTCTAAAAAGTTTCTATGAAGTCCTAGTCAACCCCCCTTTTATCCTTCCTAATATCACACAGCCTGCACCCCCCGCCCCCC